>NC_059133.1:104525935-105140707 GCF_020740605.2 Lemur catta | reverse complement strand
GTTAGGGTTAGGGTTAGCATCAGCCCTAGGATAGTGTTACGGTTAGGGTTAGCATCAGCCCTAGGATAGTGTTAGGGTTAGGGTTAGGGTTAGCATCAGGCATAGGATAATGTTAGGGTTAGGGTTAGCATCAGCCCTAGGATAGTGTTAGGGTTAGGGTTACGGTTATCATCAGGCCTATGATAGTGTTAGGGTTAGGGTTAGCATCAGCCCTAGGAGAGTTTTAGGGTTAGGGTTACGGTTAGCATCAGCCCTAGGATAGTGTTAGGGTTAGGGTTAGCATCAGCCCTAGGATAGTGTTAGGGTTAGGGTTAGGGTTAGCATCAGGCCTAGGATAGTGTTAGGGTTAGGGTTAGCATCAGCCCTAGGATAGTGTTAGGGTTAGGGTTAGGGTTATCATCAGGCCTATTATAGTGTTAGGGTTAGGGTTAGCATCAGCCCTAGGATAGTGTTAGGGTTAGGGTTAGGGTTAGCATCAGCCCTAGGATAGTGTTAGGGTTAGGGTTAGTGTTAGCATCAGCCCTGGGATATTATTAGGGTTAGGGTTAGCATCAGCCCTAGGATAGTGTTAGGGTTAGAGTTAGGGTTAGCACCAGGCTTAGGATAGTGTTAGTGTTAGGGTTACCATCAGCCTTAGCATAGTGTTAGGGTTAGGGTTAGGGTTAGCATCAGCCGTAGGATAGTGTTAGGGTTAGGGTTACCCTCAGGCCTAGGATAGTGTTAGCGTTAGGGTTAGGGTTAGCATCAGCCCTAGGATAGTGTTAGGGTTAGGGTTACGGTTATCATCAGGCCTATGATAGTGTTAGGGTTAGGGTTAGCATCAACCCTAGGATAGTTTTAGGGTTAGGGTTACGGTTAGCATCAGCCCTAGGATAGTGTTAGGGTTAGGGTTAGCATCAGCCCTAGGATAGTGTTAGGGTTAGGGTTAGGGTTAGCATCAGGCCTAGGATAGTGTTAGGGTTAGGGTTAGCATCAGCCCTAGGATAGTGTTAGGGTTAGGGTTAGGGTTATCATCAGGCCTAGGATAGTGTTAGGGTTAGGGTTAGCATCAGCCCTAGGATAGTGTTAGGGTTAGGGTTAGGGTTAGCATCAGCCCTAGGATAGTGTTAGGGTTAGGGTTAGTGTTAGCATCAGCCCTGGGATATTATTAGGGTTAGGGTTAGCATCAGCCCTAGGATAGTGTTAGGGTTAGAGTTAGGGTTAGCACCAGGCTTAGGATAGTGTTAGTGTTAGGGTTACCATCAGCCTTAGCATAGTGTTAGGGTTAGGGTTAGGGTTAGCATCAGCCGTAGGATAGTGTTAGGGTTAGGGTTACCCTCAGGCCTAGGATAGTGTTACGGTTAGTGTTAGGGTTAGCATCAGCCCTAGGATAGTGTTAGGGGTAGGGTTAGGGTTAGCATCAGCCCTAGGATAGTGTTAGTGTTAGGGTTAGCATCAGCCCTAGGATAGTGTTAGGGTTAGGGTTAGGGTTAGCATCAGCCGTAGGATAGTATTAGGGTTATGGTTATGGTTAGGGTTAGGGTTAGCATCAGCTCTAGGATAGTGTTAGGTTTGGGTTAGGGTTAGCATCAGCCCTAGGATAGTGTTAGGGTTAGGGTTAGGGTTAGCATCAGCCCTAGGATAGTGTTAGGGTTAGGGTTACCATCAGCCCTGGGATAATGTTACGGTTAGGGTTAGGGTTAGCATCAGCCCTAGGATAGTGTTAGGGTTAGGGTTAGCATCAGCCCTAGGATAGTGTTAGGGTTAGGGTTAGCATCAGTCCTAGGATAGTGTTAGGGTTAGGGTTAGGGTTAGAATCAGCCCTAGGATAGTGTTAGGGTTACGGTTAGCATCAGCCCTAGGATACTGTTAGGGTTAGGGTTAGTTTTAGCATCAGCCCTAGGATAGTGTTAGGGTTAGGGTTAGCATCAGCCCTAGGATAGTGTTAGGGTTAGGGTTAGGGTTAGCATCAGCCCTAGGATAGTGTTAGGGTTAGGGTTAGCATCAGCCCTGGGATAGTGTTAGGGTTAGGGTTAGGGTTAGCATCAGCCCTAGGATAGTGTTAGGGTTAGGGTTAGCATCAGCCCTAGGATAGTGTTAGGGTTAGGGTTAGTTTTAGCATCAGCCCTAGGATAGTGTTAGGGTTAGGGTTAGCATCAGACCTAGGATAGTGTTAGGGTTAGTGTTAGGGTTATCATCAGGCCTAGGATAGTGTTAGGGTTATGGTTAGCAACAGCCCTAGGATAGTGTTATGGTTAGGGTTAGGGTTAGCATCAGGCCCAGGATAGTGTTAGGGTTAGGGATAGCATCAGCCCTAGGATAGTGTTAGGGTTAGGGTTAGGGTTAGCATCAGCCCTAGGATAGTGTTAGGGTTAGGGTTAGCATCAACCCTAGGATAGTGTTTGGGTTAGGGTTAGGGTTAGCATCAGCCCTAGGATAGTGTTAGGGTTAGGGTTAGCCTCAGCCCTAGGAGAGTGTTAGGGTTAGGGATAGGGTTAGCATCAGGCCTTGGATAGTGTTAGGATTAGGGTTAGGGTTAGCATCAGCCCTAGGATAGTGTTAGGGTTAGGGTTAGCATCTGGCCTAGGATAGTGTTAGGGTTAGGGTTAGCATCAGCCCTAGGATAGTGTTAGGGTTAGGGTTAGGGTTAGCATCAGCCCTAGGATAGTGTTAGGGTTAGGGTTAGGGTTAGCATCAGCCCTAGGATAGTGTTACGGTTAGGGTTAGCATCAGCCCTAGGATAGTGTTAGGGTTAGGGTTAGGGTTAGCATCAGGCATAGGATAATGTTAGGGTTAGGGTTAGCATCAGCCCTAGGATAGTGTTAGGGTTAGGGTTACGGTTATCATCAGGCCTATGATAGTGTTAGGGTTAGGGTTAGCATCAGCCCTAGGATAGTTTTAGGGTTAGGGTTACGGTTAGCATCAGCCCTAGGATAGTGTTAGGGTTAGGGTTAGCATCAGCCCTAGGATAGTGTTAGGGTTAGGGTTAGGGTTAGCATCACGCCTAGGATAGTGTTAGGGTTAGGGTTAGCATCAGCCCTAGGATAGTGTTAGGGTTAGGGTTAGGGTTATCATCAGGCCTAGGATAGTGTTAGGGTTAGGGTTAGCATCAGCCCTAGGATAGTGTTAGGGTTAGGGTTAGGGTTAGCATCAGCCCTAGGATAGTGTTAGGGTTAGGGTTAGTGTTAGCATCAGCCCTAGGATAGTGTTAGGGTTAGAGTTAGGGTTAGCACCAGGCTTAGGATAGTGTTAGTGTTAGGGTTACCATCAGCCTTAGCATAGTGTTAGGGTTAGGGTTAGGGTTAGCATCAGCCGTAGGATAGTGTTAGGGTTAGGATTACCCTCAGGCCTAGGATAGTGTTAGCGTTAGGGTTAGGGTTAGCATCAGCCCTAGGATAGTGTTAGGGGTAGGGTTAGGGTTAGCATCAGCCCTAGGATAGTGTTAGGGTTAGGGTTAGCATCAGTCCTAGGATAGTGTTAGGGTTAGGGTTAGGGTTAGAATTAGCCCTAGGATAGTGTTAGGGTTACGGTTAGCATCAGCCCTAGGATACTGTTAGGGTTAGGGTTAGTTTTAGCATCAGCCCTAGGATAGTGTTAGGGTTAGGGTTAGCATCAGACCTAGGATAATGTTAGGGTTAGGGTTAGGGTTATCATCAGGCCTAGGATAGTGTTAGGGTTATGGTTAGCATCAGCCCTAGGATAGTGTTATGGTTAGGGTTAGGGTTAGCATCAGGCCTAGGATAGTGTTAGGGTTAGGGTTAGCATCAGCCGTAGGATAGTGTTAGGGTTAGGGTTAGGGTTAGCATCAGCCCTAGGATAGTGTTAGGGTTAGGGTTAGCATCAACCCTAGGATAGTGTTTGGGTTAGGGTTAGGGTTAGCATCAGCACTAGGATAGTGTTAGGGTTATGGTTAGGTTTAGCATCAGCCCTAGGATAGTGTTAGGGTAAGGGTTAGGGTTAGCATCAGGCCTAAGATAGTGTTAGGGTTACGGTTAGAATCAGCCCTAGGATAGCGTTAGGGTTAGGGTTAAGTTTAGCATCAGCCCTAGGATAGTGTTAGGGTTAGGATTAGGGTTAGCATCAGCCCTAGGATAGTGTTAGGGTTAGGGTTAGCATCAGCCCTAGGATAGTGTTAGGGTTAGGGTTAGGGTTATCATCAGGCCTAGGATATTGTTAGGGTTAGGGTTAGCATCAGCCCTAGGATAGTGTTAGGGTTAGGGTTAGGGTTAGCATCAGCCCTAGGATAGTGTTAGGGTTAGGGTTAGCATCAGCCCTAGGATAGTGTTAGGGTTAGGGTTAGGGTTAACATCAGGCCTAGGATAGTGTTAGGGTTAAGGTTAGGGTTAGCATCAGCCGTAGGATAGTGTTAGGGTTAAGGTTAGGGTTAGCATCAGCCCTAGGATAGTGTTAGGATTAAGGTTAGGGTTAGCATCAGCCCTAGGATAGTGTTAGTGTTATGGTTAGCATCAGCCCTAGGATAGTGTTAGGGTTAGGGTTACGGTTAGCATCAGCCCTAGGATAGTGTTAGGGTTAGGGTTAGGGTTAGCATCAGCCCTAGGATAGTGTTAGTGTTAGGGTTACCATCAGCCCTAGGATAGTGTTAGGGTTAGGTTTAGGGTTAGCATCAGCCCTAGGATAGTATTAGGGTTAGGGTTAGGGTTAGGGTTAGGGTTATCATCAGCTCTAGGATAGTGTTAGGGTTAGGGTTAGGGTTAGCATCAGCCCTAGGATAGTGTTAGGGTTAGTGTTAGGGTTAGCATCAGCCCTAGGATAGTGTTAGGGTTAGGGTTACCATCATCCCTGGGATAATGTTACGGTTAGGGTTAGGGTTACCATCAACCCAAGGATAGTGTTAGGGTTAGGGTTAGCATCAGCCCTAGGATAGTGTTAGGGTTAGGGTTAGTGTTAGCATCAGCCCTAGGATAGTGTTAAGGTTAGGGTTAGCATCAGCCCTGGGATAGTGTTAGTGTTAGGGTTAGGGTTAGCATCAGCCCTAGGATAGTGTTAGGGTTAGGGTTAGCATCAGCCCTAGGATAGTGTTAGGGTTAGGGTTAGTTTTAGCATCAGCCCTAGAATAGTGTTAGGGTTAGGGTTAGCATCAGACCTAGGATAGTGTTAGGGTTAGGGTTAGGGTTAGCATCAGCCCTAGGATAGTGTTAGGGGTAGGGTTAGGATTAGCATCAGCCCTAGGATAGTGTTAGTGTTAGGGTTAGCATCAGCCCTAGGATAGTGTTAGGGTTAGGGTTAGGGTTAGCATCAGCCGTAGGATAGTATTAGGGTTAGGGTTAGGGTTAGGGTTAGGGTTAGCATCAGCTCTAGGATAGTGTTAGGTTTAGGGTTAGGGTTAGCATCAGCCCTAGGATAGTGTTAGGGTTAGGGTTAGGGTTAGCATCAGCCCTAGGATAGTGTTAGGGTTAGGGTTACCATCAGCCCTGGGATAATGTTACGGTTAGGGTTAGGGTTACCATCAGCCCTAGGATAGTGTTAGGGTTAGGGTTAGCATCAGCCCTAGGATAGTGTTAGGGTTAGGGTTAGCATCAGCCCTAGGATAGTGTTAGGGTTAGGGTTAGGGTTAGCATCAGCCCTAGGATAGTGTTAGGGTTAGGGTTAGCATCAGCCCTGGGATAGTGTTAGGGTTAGGGTTAGGGTTAGCATCAGCCCTAGGATAGTGTTAGGGTTAGGGTTAGCATCAGCCCTAGGATAGTGTTAGGGTTAGGGTTAGTTTTAGCATCAGCCCTAGGATAGTGTTAGGGTTAGGGTTAGCATCAGACCTAGGATAGTGTTAGGGTTAGTGTTAGGGTTATCATCAGGCCTAGGATAGTGTTAGGGTTATGGTTAGCATCAGCCCTAGGATAGTGTTATGGTTAGGGTTAGGGTTAGCATCAGGCCCAGGATAGTGTTAGGGTTAGGGATAGCATCAGCCCTAGGATAGTGTTAGGGTTAGGGTTAGGGTTAGCATCAGCCCTAGGATAGTGTTAGGGTTAGGGTTAGCATCAACCCTAGGATAGTGTTTGGGTTAGGGTTAGGGTTAGCATCAGCCCTAGGATAGTGTTATGGTTAGGGTTAGCCTCAGCCCTAGGAGAGTGTTAGGGTTAGGGATAGGGTTAGCATCAGGCCTTGGATAGTGTTAGGATTAGGGTTAGGGTTAGCATCAGCCCTAGGATAGTGTTAGGGTTAGGGTTAGCATCAGGCCTAGGATAGTGTTAGGGTTAGGGTTAGCATCAGCCCTAGGATAGTGTTAGGGTTAGGGTTAGGGTTAGCATCAGCCCTAGGATAGTGTTAGGGTTAGGGTTAGGGTTAGCATCAGCCCTAGGATAGTGTTACGGTTAGGGTTAGCATCAGCCCTACGATAGTGTTAGGGTTAGGGTTAGGGTTAGCATCAGGCATAGGATAATGTTAGGGTTAGGGTTAGCATCAGCCCTAGGATAGTGTTAGGGTTAGGGTTACGGTTATCATCAGGCCTATGATAGTGTTAGGGTTAGGGTTAGCATCAGCCCTAGGAGAGTTTTAGGGTTAGGGTTACGGTTAGCATCAGCCCTAGGATAGTGTTAGGGTTAGGGTTAGCATCAGCCCTAGGATAGTGTTAGGGTTAGGGTTAGGGTTAGCATCAGGCCTAGGATAGTGTTAGGGTTAGGGTTAGCATCAGCCCTAGGATAGTGTTAGGGTTAGGGTTAGGGTTATCATCAGGCCTAGGATAGTGTTAGGGTTAGGGTTAGCATCAGCCCTAGGATAGTGTTAGGGTTAGGGTTAGGGTTAGCATCAGCCCTAGGATAGTGTTAGGGTTAGGGTTAGTGTTAGCATCAGCCCTGGGATATTATTAGGGTTAGGGTTAGCATCAGCCCTAGGATAGTGTTAGGGTTAGAGTTAGGGTTAGCACCAGGCTTAGGATAGTGTTAGTGTTAGGGTTACCATCAGCCTTAGCATAGTGTTAGGGTTAGGGTTAGGGTTAGCATCAGCCGTAGGATAGTGTTAGGGTTAGGGTTACCCTCAGGCCTAGGATAGTGTTAGCGTTAGGGTTAGGGTTAGCATCAGCCCTAGGATAGTGTTAGGGGTAGGGTTAGGGTTAGCATCAGCCCTAGGATAGTGTTAGTGTTAGGGTTAGCATCAGCCCTAGGATAGTGTTAGGGTTAGGGTTAGGGTTAGCATCAGCCGTAGGATAGTATTAGGGTTAGGGTTAGGGTTAGGGTTAGGGTTAGCATCAGCTCTAGGATAGTGTTAGGTTTGGGTTAGGGTTAGCATCAGCCCTAGGATAGTGTTAGGGTTAGGGTTAGGGTTAGCATCAGCCCTAGGATAGTGTTAGGGTTAGGGTTACCATCAGCCCTGGGATAATGTTACGGTTAGGGTTAGGGTTAGCATCAGCCCTAGGATAGTGTTAGGGTTAGGGTTAGCATCAGCCCTAGGATAGTGTTAGGGTTAGGGTTAGCATCAGTCCTAGGATAGTGTTAGGGTTAGGGTTAGGGTTAGAATCAGCCCTAGGGTAGTGTTAGGGTTACGGTTAGCATCAGCCCTAGGATACTGTTAGGGTTAGGGTTAGTTTTAGCATCAGCCCTAGGATAGTGTTAGGGTTAGGGTTAGCATCAGACCTAGGATAGTGTTAGGGTTAGGGTTAGGGTTATCATCAGGCCTAGGATAGTGTTAGGGTTATGGTTAGCATCAGCCCTAGGATAGTGTTATGGTTAGGGTTAGGGTTAGCATCAGGGCCAGGATAGTGTTAGGGTTAGGGTTAGCATCAGCCCTAGGATAGTGTTAGGGTTAGGGTTAGGGTTAGCATCAGCCCTAGGATAGTGTTAGGGTTAGGGTTAGCATCAACCCTAGGATAGTGTTTGGGTTAGGGTTAGGGTTAGCATCAGCCCTAGGATAGTGTTAGGGTTAGGGTTAGCCTCAGCCCTAGGAGAGTGTTAGGGTTAGGGATAGGGTTAGCATCAGGCCTTGGATAGTGTTAGGGTTAGGGTTAGGGTTAGCATCAGCCCTAGGATAGTGTTAGGGTTAGGGTTAGCATCAGGCCTAGGATAGTGTTAGGGTAAGGGTTAGCATCAGCCCTAGAATAGTGTTAGGGTTAGGGTTAGGGTTAGCATCAGCCCTAGGATAGTGTTAGGGTAAGGGTTAGGGTTAGCATCAGGCCTAAGATAGTGTTAGGGTTACGGTTAGAATCAGCCCTAGGATAGCGTTAGGGTTAGGGTTAAGTTTAGCATCAGCCCTAGGATAGTGTTAGGGTTAGGGTTAGGGTTAGCATCAGCCCTAGGATAGTGTTAGGGTTAGGGTTAGCATCATCCCTAGGATAGTGTTAGGGTTAGGGTTAGGGTTATCATCAGGCCTAGGATATTGTTAGGGTTAGGGTTAGCATCAGCCCTAGGATAGTGTTAGGGTTAGGGTTAGGGTTAGCATCAGCCCTAGGATAGTGTTAGGGTTAGGGTTAGCATCAGCCCTAGGATAGTGTTAGGGTTAGGGTTAGGGTTAACATCAGGCCTAGGATAGTGTTAGGGTTAAGGTTAGGGTTAGCAACAGCCGTAGGATAGTGTTAGGGTTAAGGTTAGGGTTAGCATCAGCCCTAGGATAGTGTTAGGATTAAGGATAGGGTTAGCATCAGCCCTAGGATAGTGTTAGTGTTATGGTTAGCATCAGCCCTAGGATAGTGTTAGGGTTAGGGTTAGGGTTAGAATCAGCCCTAGGATAGTGTTAGGGTTACGGTTAGCATCAGCCCTAGGATAGTGTTAGGGTTAGGGTTAGGGTTAGCATCAGCCCTAGGATAGTGTTAGTGTTAGGGTTACCATCAGCCCTAGGATAGTGTTAGGGTTAGGTTTAGGGTTAGCATCAACCCTAGGATAGTATTAGGGTTAGGGTTAGGGTTAGGGTTAGGGTTATCATCAGCTCTAGGATAGTGTTAGGGTTAGGGTTAGGGTTAGCATCAGCCCTAGGATAGTGTTAGGGTTAGGGTTAGTGTTAGCATCAGCCCTAGGATAGTGTTAGGGTTAGGGTTAGCATCAGCCCTGGGATAGTGTTAGTGTTAGGGTTAGGGTTAGCATCAGCCCTAGGATAGTGTTAGGGTTAGGGTTAGCATCAGCCCTAGGATAGTGTTAGGGTTAGGGTTAGTTTTAGCATCAGCCCTAGGATAGTGTTAGGGTTAGGGTTAGCATCAGACCTAGGATAGTGTTAGGGTTAGGGTTAGGGTTATCCTCAGGCCTAGGATAGTGTTAGGGTTAGGGTTAGCATCAGCCCTAGGATACTGTTAGGGCTAGGGTTAGGGTTGGCATCAGGCCCAGGATAGTGTTAGGGTTAGGGTTAGCATCAGCCCTAGGATAGTGTTTGGGTTAGGGTTAGGGTTAGCATCAGCCCTAGGATAGTGTTAGGGTTAGGGTTAGCATCAACCCTAGGATAGTGTTTTCGTTAGGGTTAGGGTTAGCATCAGCCTTACGATAGTGTTAGGGTTAGGGTTAGCCTCAGCCCTAGGAGATGTTAGGGTTAGGGATAGGGTTAGCATCAGGCCTTGGATAGTGTTAGGGTTAGGGTTAGGCTTAGCATCAGACCTAGGATAGTGTTAGGGTTAGGGTTAGCATCAGGCCTAGGATAGTGTTAGGGTTAGGGTTAGCATCAGCCCTAGGATAGTGTTAGGGTTAGGGTTAGGTTTAGCATCAGCCCTAGGATAGTGTTAGTGTTATGGTTAGGTTTAGCATCAGCCCTAGGATAGTGTTAGGGTAAGGGTTAGGGTTAGCATCAGGCCTAGGACAGTGTTAGGGTTACGGTTAGAATCAGCCCTAGGATAGCGTTAGGGTTAGGGTTAAGTTTAGCATCAGCCCTAGGATAGTGTTAGGGTTAGGGTTAGGGTTAGCATCAGCCCTAGGATAGTGTTAGGGTTAGGGTTAGCATCAGCCCTAGGATAGTGTTAGGGTTAGGGTTAGGGTTATCATCAGGCCTAGGATAGTGTTAGGGTTAGGGTTAGAATCAGCCCTAGGATAGTGTTAGGGTTAGGGTTAGCATCAGCCCTAGGATAGTGTTAGGGTTAGGGTTAGGGTTAGCATCAGGCCTAGGATAGTGTTAGGGTTAAGGTTAGGGTTAGCATCAGCCCTAGGATAGTGTTAGGGTTAAGGTTAGGGTTAGCATCAGCCCTAGGATAGTGTTAGTGTTATGGTTAGCATCAGCCCTAGGATAGTGTTAGGGTTAGGGTTAGGGTGAGCATCCGCCCTAGGATAGTGTTAGGGTTAGGGTTAGGGTTAGCATCAGCCCTAAGATAGTGTTAGAGTTAGGGTTAGGGTTAGCATCAGCCCTAGGATAGTGTTAGGTTTAGGGTTAGGGTTAGCATCAGCCCTAGGATAGTGTTAGGTTTAGGGTTAGGGTTAGCATCAGCCCTAGGATAGTGTTAGGGTTAGGGTTAGGGTTAGCATCCGCCCTAGGATAGTGTTAGGGTTAGGGTTAGGGTTAGCATCAGCCCTAGGATAGTGTTAGTGTTATGGTTAGCATCAGCCCTAGGATAGTGTTAGGGTTAGGGTTAGGGTTAGCATCCGCCCTAGGATAGTGTTAGGGTTAGGGTTAGGGTTAGCATCAGCCCTAGGATAGTGTTAGGGTTAGGGTTAACATAAACCCTAGGAGAGTGTTAGGGTTAGGTTTAGGGTTATCATCAGGCCTAGGATAGTGTTAGGGTTAGGGTTAGGGTTAGCATTAGTTCAAGGATAGTGTTAGGGTTAGCGTTAGGGTTAGCATCAGCCCTAGGATAGTGTTAGGGTTAGGGTTAGGGTTAGCATCAGCCCTAGGATAGTGTTTGGGTTAGGGTTAGCATCAGCCCTAGGATAGTGTTAGTCTTAGGGTTAGGGTTAGCATCAGGCCCAAGATAGTGGTAGGGTTAGTGTTAGGGTTATCATCAGCCCTAGGATAGTGTTAGGGTTAGGGTTAGGGTTAGCATCAGGCCTAGGATAGTGTTAGGGTTAGGGTTAGCATCAGCCCTAGGATAGTGTTAGGGTTAGGGTTAGCATCAGCCCTAGGATAGTGTTAGGGTTAGGGTTAGGGTTAGGATCAGGCCTAGGATAGTGTTAGGATTAGGGTTAGCATCAGCCCTAGGATAGTGTTAGGGTTAGGGTTAGGGTTATCATCAGGCCTATGATAGTGTTAGGGTTAGGGTTAGCATCAGCCCTAGGATAGTGTTAGGGTTAGGGTTAGGGTTAGTATCAGCCCTAGGATAGTGTTAGGGTTAGGGTTAGCATCAGCCCTAGGATAGTGTTAGGGTTAGGGTTAGGGTTAGCATCAGCCCTAGGATAGTGTTAGTGTTAGGGTTAGCATCAGCCCTAGGATAGTGTTAGGGTTAGGGTTAGGGTTAGCATCCGCCCTAGGATAGTTTTAGGGTTAGGGTTATGGTTAGCGTCAGCCCTAGGATAGTGTTAGGGTTAGGGTTAGCATCAACCCTTGGATAGTGTTTGGGTTAGGGTTAGGGTTAGCATCAGCCCTAGGATAGTGTTAGGGTTCGGGTTAGCCTCAAGCCCTAGGAGAGTGTTAGGGTTAGGGATAGGGTTAGCATCAGGCCTAGGATAGTGTTAGGGTTAGGGTTAGGGTTAGCATCAGCCCTAGGATAGTGTTAGGGTTAGGGTTAGCATGAGGCCTAGGATAGTGTTAGGGTTAGTGTTAGCATCAGCCCTAGGATAGTGTTAGGGTTAGGGTTAGGGTTAGCATCAGCCCTACGATAGTGTTAGGGTTATGGTTAGGTTTAGCATCAGCCCTAGGATAGTGTTAGGGTAAGGGTTAGGGTTAGCATCAGGCCTAGGATAGTGTTAGGGTTACGGTTAGAATCAGCCCTAGGATAGCGTTAGGGTTAGGGTTAAGTTTAGCATCAGCCCTAGCATAGTGTTAGGGTTAGGCTTACGGTTAGCATCAGCCCTAGGATAGTGTTAGGGTTAGGGTTAGCATCAGCCCTAGGATAGTGTTAGGGTTAGGGTTAGGGTTATCATCAGGCCTAGGATAGTGTTAGGGTTAGGGTTAGCATCAGCCCTAGGATAGTGTTAGTTTTAGGGTTAGGGTTAGCATCAGCCCTAGGATAGTGTTAGGGTTAGGGTTAGCATCAGCCCTAGGATAGTGTTAGGGTTAGGGTTAGGGTTAGCATCAGGCCTAGGATAGTGTTAGGGTTAGGGTTAGCATCAGCCCTAGGATAGTGTTAGGGTTAGGGTTAGGGTTAGCATCAGCCCTAGGATAGTGTTAGGGTTAGGGTTAGCATCAGCCCTAGGATAGTGTTAGGGTTAGGGTTAGGGTTATCATCAGGCCTACTATCGTGTTAGGGTTAGGGTTAGCATCAGCCCTAGGATAGTGTTAGGGTTAGGGTTAGGGTTATCATCAGGCCTAGGATAGTGTTAGGGTTAGGGTTAGCATCAGCCCTAGGATAGTGTTAGGGTTAGGGTTAGGGTTAGCATCAGCCCTAGGATAGTGTTAGGGTTAGGGTTAGTGTTAGCATCAGCCCTAGGATATTATTAGGGTTAGGGTTAGCATCAACCCTAGGATAGTGTTAGGGTTAGAGTTAGGGTTAGCACCAGGCTTAGGATAGTGTTAGTGTTAGGGTTACCATCAGCCTTAGGATAGTGTTAGGGTTAGGGTTAGGGTTAGCATCAGCCGTAGGATAGTGTTAGGGTTAGGGTTAGCCTCAGCCCTAGGATAGTGTTAGCCTTAGGGTTAGGGTTAGCATCAGCCCTAGGATAGTGTTAGGGGTAGGGTTAGGGTTAGCATCAGCCCTAGGATAGTGTTAGTGTTAGGGTTAGCATCAGCCCTAGGATAGTGTTAGGGTTAGGGTTAGGGTTAGCATCAGCCCTAGGATAGTATTAGGGTTAGGGTTAGGGTTAGGGTTAGGGTTAGGGTTAGCATCAGCTCTAGGATAGTGTTAGGGTTAGGGTTAGGGTTAGCATCAGCCCTAGGATAGTGTTAGGGTTAGGGTTAGGGTTAGCATCAGCCCTAGGATAGTGTTAGGGTTAGGGTTACCATCAGCCGTGGGATAATGTTACGGTTAGGGTTAGGGTTAGCATCAGCCCTAGGATAGTGTTAGGGTTAGGGTTAGGGTTAGCATCAGTTCAAGGATAGTGTTAGGGTTAGCGTTAGGGTTAGCATCTGCCCTAGGATAGTGTTAGGGTTAGGGTTAGGGTTAGCATCAGCCCAAGGATAGTGTTAGGGTTAGGGTTAGCATCAGCCCTAGGATAGTGTTAGGGTTAGGGTTAGGGTTAGCATCAGGCCCAGGATAGTGTTATGGTTAGGGTTAGCATCAGCCCTAGGATAGTGTTAGGGTTAGGGTTAGGGTTAGCATCAGCCCTAGGATAGTGTTAGGGTTAGGGTTAGCATCAGCCCTAGGATAGTGTTAGGGTTAGGGTTAGGGTTAGCATCAGCCCTAGGATAGTGTTAGGGTTAGGGTTAGCATCAGCCCTAGGATAGTGTTAGGGTTAGGGTTAGGGTTAGCATCAGCCCTAGGATAGTGTTAGGGTTAGGGTTCGCATCAGCCCTAGGATAGTGTTAGGGTTAGGGTTAGGGTTAGCATCAGCCCTAGGATAGTGTTAGGGTTAGGGTTAGCATCAGCCCTAGGATAGTGTTAGGGTTAGGGTTAGCATCAGCCCTAGGATAGTGTTAGTGTTAGGGTTAGGGTTAGCATCAGGCCCAAGATAGTGGTAGGGTTAGGGTTAGGGTTAGCATCAGCCCAAGGATAGTGTTAGGGTTAGGGTTAGGGTTAGCATCAAGCCTAGGATAGTGTTAGGGTTAGTGTTAGCATCAGCCCTAGGATAGTGTTAGGGTTACGGTTAGGGTTAGCTTCAGCCCTAGGATAGTGTTAATGTTAGAGTTAGCATCAGCCCTAGGATAGCGTTAGGGTTAGGGTTCGCATCAGCCCTAGGATAGTGTTAGGGTTAGGGTTAGGGTTAGCATCAGCCCTAGGATAGTGTTAGGGTTAGGGTTAGCATCAGCCCTAGGATAGTGTTAGGGTTAGTGTTAGCATCAGCCCTAGGATAGTGTTAGTGTTAGGGTTAGGGTTAGCATCAGGCCCAAGATAGTGGTAGAGTTAGGGTTAGGGTTAGCATCAGCCCTAGGATAGTGTTAGGGTTAGGGTTAGGGTTAGCATCAGGCCTTGGATAGTGTTAGGGTTAGGGTTAGCATCAGCCCTAGGATAGTGTTAGGGTTAGGGTTAGGATTAGCATCAGCCCTAGTATAGTGTTAGTGTTAGGGTTAGCATCAGCCCTAGGATAGTGTTAGGGTTAGGGTTAGGGTTAGCATCCGCCCTAGGATAGTTTTAGGGTTAGGGTTAGGGTTAGCATCAGCCCTAGGATAGTGTTAGGGTTAGGGTTATCATAAACCCTAGGATAGTGTTAGGGTTAGGGTTATCATCAGGCCTAGGATAGTGTTAGGGTTAGGGTTAGGGTTAGCATCAGTTCAAGGATACTGTTAGGGTTAGCGTTAGGGTTAGCATCTGCCCTAGGATAGTGTTAGGGTTAGGGTTAGGGTTAGCATCAGCCCAAGGATAGTGTTAGGGTTAGGGTTAGCATCAGCCCTAGGATAGTGTTAGGGTTAGGGTTAGGGTTAGCATCAGGCCCAGGATAGTGTTATGGTTAGGGTTAGCATCAGCCCTAGGATAGTGTTAGGGTTAGGGTTAGGGTTAGCATCAGCCCTAGGATAGTGTTAGGGTTAAGGTTAGGGTTAGCATCAGCCCTAGGATAGTGTTAGTGTTATGGTTAGCATCAGCCCTAGGATAGTGTTAGGGTTAGGGTTAGGGTGAGCATCCGCCCTAGGATAGTGTTAGGGTTAGGGTTAGGGTTAGCATCAGCCCTAAGATAGTGTTAGAGTTAGGGTTAGGGTTAGCATCAGCCCTAGGATAGTGTTAGGTTTAGGGTTAGGGTTAGCATCAGCCCTAGGATAGTGTTAGGTTTAGGGTTAGGGTTAGCATCAGCCCTAGGATAGTGTTAGGGTTAGGGTTAGGGTTAGCATCCGCCCTAGGATAGTGTTAGGGTTAGGGTTAGGGTTAGCATCAGCCCTAGGATAGTGTTAGTGTTATGGTTAGCATCAGCCCTAGGATAGTGTTAGGGTTAGGGTTAGGGTTAGCATCCGCCCTAGGATAGTGTTAGGGTTAGGGTTAGGGTTAGCATCAGCCCTAGGATAGTGTTAGGGTTAGGGTTAACATAAACCCTAGGATAGTGTTAGGGTTAGTTTTAGGGTTATCATCAGGCCTAGGATAGTGTTAGGGTTAGGGTTAGGGTTAGCATTAGTTCAAGGATAGTGTTAGGGTTAGCGTTAGGGTTAGCATCAGCCCTAGGATAGTGTTAGGGTTAGGGTTAGGGTTAGCATCAGCCCTAGGATAGTGTTTGGGTTAGGGTTAGCATGAGAACTAGGATAGTGTTAGTCTTAGGGTTAGGGTTAGCATCAGGCCCAAGATAGTGGTAGGGTTAGTGTTAGGGTTATCATCAGCCCTAGGATAGTGTTAGGATTAGGGTTAGGGTTAGCATCAGGCCTAGGATAGTGTTAGGGTTAGGGTTAGCATCAGCCCTAGGATAGTGTTAGGGTTAGGGTTAGGGTTAGCATCAGCCCTAGGATAGTGTTAGGGTTAGGGTTAGCATCAGCCCTAGGATAGTGTTAGGGTTAGGGTTAGGGTTAGGATCAGGCCTAGGATAGTGTTAGGATTAGGGTTAGCATCAGCCCTAGGATAGTGTTAGGGTTAGGGTTAGGGTTATCATCAGGCCTATGATAGTGTTAGGGTTAGGGTTAGCATCAGCCCTAGGATAGTGTTAGGGTTAGGGTTAGGGTTAGTATCAGCCCTAGGATAGTGTTAGGGTTAGGGTTAGCATCAGCCCTAGGATAGTGTTAGGGTTAGGGTTAGGGTTAGCATCAGCCCTAGGATAGTGTTAGTGTTAGGGTTAGCATCAGCCCTAGGATAGTGTTAGGGTTAGGGTTAGGGTTAGCATCCGCCCTAGGATAGTTTTAGGGTTAGGGTTATGGTTAGCGTCAGCCCTAGGATAGTGTTAGGGTTAGGGTTAGCATCAGCCCTAGGATAGTGTTAGGGTTCGGGTTAGCCTCAAGCCCTAGGATAGTGTTAGGGTTAGGGATAGGGTTAGCATCAGGCCTAGGATAGTGTTAGGGTTAGGGTTAGGGTTAGCATCAGCCCTAGGATAGTGTTAGGGTTAGGGTTAGCATGAGGCCTAGGATAGTGTTAGGGTTAGTGTTAGCATCAGCCCTAGTATAGTGTTAGGGTTAGGGTTAGGGTTAGCATCAGCCCTACGATAGTGTTAGGGTTATGGTTAGGTTTAGCATCAGCCCTAGGATAGTGTTAGGGTAAGGGTTAGGGTTAGCATCAGGCCTAGGATAGTGTTAGGGTTACGGTTAGAATCAGCCCTAGGATAGCGTTAGGGTTAGGGTTAAGTTTAGCATCAGCCCTAGGATAGTGTTAGGGTTAGGCTTACGGTTAGCATCAGCCCTAGGATAGTGTTAGGGTTAGGGTTAGCATCAGCCCTAGGATAGTGTTAGGGTTAGGGTTAGGGTTATCATCAGGCCTAGGATAGTGTTAGGGTTAGGGTTAGCATCAGCCCTAGGATAGTGTTAGTTTTAGGGTTAGGGTTAGCATCAGCCCTAGGATAGTGTTAGGGTTAGGGTTAGCATCAGCCCTAGGATAGTGTTAGGGTTAGGGTTAGGGTTAGCATCAGGCCTAGGATAGTGTTAGGGTTAGGGTTAGCATCAGCCCTAGGATAGTGTTAGGGTTAGGGTTAGGGTTAGCATCAGCCCTAGGATAGTGTTAGGGTTAGGGTTAGCATCAGCCCTAGGATAGTGTTAGGGTTAGGGTTAGGGTTAGCATCAGGCCTACTATCGTGTTAGGGTTAGGGTTAGCATCAGCCCTAGGATAGTGTTAGGGTTAGGGTTAGGGTTATCATCAGGCCTAGGATAGTGTTAGGGTTATGGTTAGGTTTAGCATCAGCCCTAGGATAGTGTTAGGGTAAGGGTTAGGGTTAGCATCAGGCCTAAGATAGTGTTAGGGTTACGGTTAGAATCAGCCCTAGGATAGCGTTAGGGTTAGGGTTAAGTTTAGCATCAGCCCTAGGATAGTGTTAGGGTTAGGATTAGGGTTAGCATCAGCCCTAGGATAGTGTTAGGGTTAGGGTTAGCATCAGCCCTAGGATAGTGTTAGGGTTAGGGTTAGGGTTATCATCAGGCCTAGGATATTGTTAGGGTTAGGGTTAGCATCAGCCCTAGGATAGTGTTAGGGTTAGGGTTAGGGTTAGCATCAGCCCTAGGATAGTGTTAGGGTTAGGGTTAGCATCAGCCCTAGGATAGTGTTAGGGTTAGGGTTAGGGTTAACATCAGGCCTAGGATAGTGTTAGGGTTAAGGTTAGGGTTAGCATCAGCCCTAGGATAGTGTTAGGGTTAAGGTTAGGGTTAGCATCAGCCCTAGGATAGTGTTAGGATTAAGGTTAGGGTTAGCATCAGCCCTAGGATAGTGTTAGTGTTATGGTTAGCATCAGCCCTAGGATAGTGTTAGGGTTAGGGTTAGGGTTAGAATCAGCCCTAGGATAGTGTTAGGGTTACGGTTAGCATCAGCCCTAGGATAGTGTTAGGGTTAGGGTTAGGGTTAGCATCAGCCCTAGGATAGTGTTAATGTTAGGGTTACCATCAGCCCTAGGATAGTGTTAGGGTTAGGTTTAGGGTTAGCATCAGCCCTAGGATAGTATTAGGGTTAGGGTTAGGGTTAGGGTTAGGGTTATCATCAGCTCTAGGATAGTGTTAGGGTTAGGGTTAGGGTTAGCATCAGCCCTAGGATAGTGTTAGGGTTAGTGTTAGGGTTAGCATCAGCCCTAGGATAGTGTTAGGGTTAGGGTTACCATCATCCCTGGGATAATGTTACGGTTAGGGTTAGGGTTACCATCAACCCAAGGATAGTGTTAGGGTTAGGGTTAGCATCAGCCCTAGGATAGTGTTAGGGTTAGGGTTAGTGTTAGCATCAGCCCTAGGATAGTGTTAAGGTTAGGGTTAGCATCAGCCCTGGGATAGTGTTAGTGTTAGGGTTAGGGTTAGCATCAGCCCTAGGATAGTGTTAGGGTTAGGGTTAGCATCAGCCCTAGGATAGTGTTAGGGTTAGGGTTAGTTTTAGCATCAGCCCTAGAATAGTGTTAGGGTTAGGGTTAGCATCAGCCCTAGGATAGTGTTAGGGTTAGGGTTAGGGTTAACATCAGGCCTAGGATAGTGTTAGGGTTAAGGTTAGGGTTAGCATCAGCCGTAGGATAGTGTTAGGGTTAAGGTTAGGGTTAGCATCAGCCCTAGGATAGTGTTAGGATTAAGGTTAGGGTTAGCATCAGCGCCTGGATAGTGTTAGTGTTATGGTTAGCATCAGCCCTAGGATAGTGTTAGGGTTAGGGTTAGGGATAGAATCTGCCCTAGGATAGTGTTAGGGTTACGGTTAGCATCAGCCCTAGGATAGTGTTAGGGTTAGGGTTAGGGTTAGCATCAGCCCTAGGATAGTGTTAATGTTAGGGTTACCATCAGCCCTAGGATAGTGTTAGGGTTAGGTTTATTGTTAGCATCAGCCCTAGGATAGTATTAGGGTTAGGGTTAGGGTTAGGGTTAGGGTTATCATCAGCTCTAGGATAGTGTTAGGGTTAGGGTTAGGGTTAGCATCAGCCCTAGGATAGTGTTAGGGTTAGTGTTAGGGTTAGCATCAGCCCTAGGATAGTGTTAGGGTTAGGGTTACCATCATCCCTGGGATAATGTTACGGTTAGGGTTAGGGTTACCATCAACCCAAGGATAGTGTTAGGGTTAGGGTTAGCATCAGCCCTAGGATAGTGTTAGGGTTAGGGTTAGCATCAGGCCTAGGATAGTGTTAGGGTTAGGGTTAGCATCAGCCCTAGGATAGTGTTAGGGTTAGGGTTAGGGTTAGCATCAGCCCTAGGATAGTGTTAGGGTTAGGGTTAGGGTTAGCATCAGCCCTAGGATAGTGTTACGGTTAGGGTTAGCATTAGCCCTAGGATAGTGTTAGGGTTAGCGTTAGGGTTAGCATCAGGCATAGGATAATGTTAGGGTTAGGGTTAGCATCAGCCCTAGGATAGTGTTAGGGTTAGGGTTACGGTTATCATCAGGCCTATGATAGTGTTAGGGTTAGGGTTAGCATCAGCCCTAGGATAGTTTTAGGGTTAGGGTTACGGTTAGCATCAGCCCTAGGATAGTGTTAGGGTTAGGGTTAGCATCAGCCCTAGGATAGTGTTAGGGTTAGGGTTAGGGTTAGCATCAGGCCTAGGATAGTGTTAGGGTTAGGGTTAGCATCAGCCCTAGGATAGTGTTAGGGTTAGGGTTAGGGTTATCATCAGGCCTAGGATAGTGTTAGGGTTAGGGTTAGCATCAGCCCTAGGATAGTGTTAGGGTTAGAGTTAGGGTTAGCACCAGGCTTAGGATAGTGTCAGTGTTAGGGTTACCATCAGCCTTAGCATAGTGTTAGGGTTAGGGTTAGGGTTAGCATCAGCCGTAGGATAGTGTTAGGGTTAGGGTTACCCTCAGGCCTAGGATAGTGTTAGCGTTAGGGTTAGGGTTAGCATCAGCCCTAGGATAGTGTTAGGGGTAGGGTTAGGGTTAGCATCAGCCCTAGGATAGTGTTAGTGTTAGGGTTAGCATCAGCCCTAGGATAGTGTTAGGGTTAGGGTTAGGGTTAGCATCAGCCGTAGGATAGTATTAGGGTTAGGGTTAGGGTTAGGGTTAGGGTTAGCATCAGCTCTAGGATAGTGTTAGGTTTGGGTTAGGGTTAGCATCAGCCCTAGGATAGTGTTAGGGTTAGGGTTAGGGTTAGCATCAGCCCTAGGATAGTGTTAGGGTTAGGGTTACCATCAGCCCTGGGATAATGTTACGGTTAGGGTTAGGGTTAGCATCAGCCCTAGGATAGTGTTAGGGTTAGGGTTAGCATCAGCCCTAGGATAGTGTTAGGGTTAGGGTTAGCATCAGTCCTAGGATAGTGTTAGGGTTAGGGTTAGGGTTAGAATCAGCCCTAGGATAGTGTTAGGGTTACGGTTAGCATCAGCCCTAGGATACTGTTAGGGTTAGGGTTAGTTTTAGCATCAGCCCTAGGATAGTGTTAGGGTTAGGGTTAGCATCAGACCTAGGATAGTGTTAGGGTTAGGGTTAGGGTTATCATCAGGCCTAGGATAGTGTTAGGGTTATGGTTAGCATCAGCCCTAGGATAGTGTTATGGTTAGGGTTAGGGTTAGCATCAGGGCCAGGATAGTGTTAGGGTTAGGGATAGGGTTAGCATCAGGCCTTGGATAGTGTTAGGGTTAGGGTTAGGGTTAGCATCAGCCCTAGGATAGTGTTAGGGTTAGGGTTAGCATCAGGCCTAGGATAGTGTTAGGGTAAGGGTTAGCATCAGCCCTAGAATAGTGTTAGGGTTAGGGTTAGGGTTAGCATCAGCCCTAGGATAGTGTTAGGGTAAGGGTTAGGGTTAGCATCAGGCCTAAGATAGTGTTAGGGTTACGGTTAGAATCAGCCCTAGGATAGCGTTAGGGTTAGGGTTAAGTTTAGCATCAGCCCTAGGATAGTGTTAGGGTTAGGGTTAGGGTTAGCATCAGCCCTAGGATAGTGTTAGGGTTAGGGTTAGCATCATCCCTAGGATAGTGTTAGGGTTAGGGTTAGGGTTATCATCAGGCCTAGGATATTGTTAGGGTTAGGGTTAGCATCAGCCCTAGGATAGTGTTAGGGTTAGGGTTAGGGTTAGCATCAGCCCTAGGATAGTGTTAGGGTTAGGGTTAGCATCAGCCCTAGGATAGTGTTAGGGTTAGGGTTAGGGTTAACATCAGGCCTAGGATAGTGTTAGGGTTAAGGTTAGGGTTAGCAACAGCCGTAGGATAGTGTTAGGGTTAAGGTTAGGGTTAGCATCAGCCCTAGGATAGTGTTAGGATTAAGGATAGGGTTAGCATCAGCCCTAGGATAGTGTTAGTGTTATGGTTAGCATCAGCCCTAGGATAGTGTTACGGTTAGGGTTAGGGTTAGAATCAGCCCTAGGATAGTGTTAGGGTTACGGTTAGCATCAGCCCTAGGATAGTGTTAGGGTTAGGGTTAGGGTTAGCATCAGCCCTAGGATAGTGTTAGTGTTAGGGTTACCATCAGCCCTAGGATAGTGTTAGGGTTAGGTTTAGGGTTAGCATCAACCCTAGGATAGTATTAGGGTTAGGGTTAGGGTTAGGGTTAGGGTTATCATCAGCTCTAGGATAGTGTTAGGGTTAGGGTTAGGGTTAGCATCAGCCCTAGGATAGTGTTAGGGTTAGTGTTAGGGTTAGCATCAGCCCTAGGATAGTGTTAGGGTTAGGGTTACCATCATCCCTGGGATAATGTTACGGTTAGGGTTAGGGTTACCATCAACCCAAGGATAGTGTTAGGGTTAGGGTTAGCATCAGCCCTAGGATAGTGTTAGGGTTAGGGTTAGTGTTAGCATCAGCCCTAGGATAGTGTTAGGGTTAGGGTTAGCATCAGCCCTGGGATAGTGTTAGTGTTAGGGTTAGGGTTAGCATCAGCCCTAGGATAGTGTTAGGGTTAGGGTTAGCATCAGCCCTAGGATAGTGTTAGGGTTAGGGTTAGTTTTAGCATCAGCCCTAGGATAGTGTTAGGGTTAGGGTTAGCATCAGACCTAGGATAGTGTTAGGGTTAGGGTTAGGGTTATCCTCAGGCCTAGGATAGTGTTAGGGTTAGGGTTAGCATCAGCCCTAGGATACTGTTAGGGCTAGGGTTAGGGTTGGCATCAGGCCCAGGATAGTGTTAGGGTTAGGGTAAGCATCAGCCCTAGGATAGTGTTTGGGTTAGGGTTAGGGTTAGCATCAGCCCTAGGATAGTGTTAGGGTTAGGGTTAGCATCAACCCTAGGATAGTGTTTGCGTTAGGGTTAGGGTTAGCATCAGCCTTACGATAGTGTTAGGGTTAGGGTTAGCCTCAGCCCTAGGAGAGTGTTAGGGTTAGGGATAGGGTTAGCATCAGGCCTTGGATAGTGTTAGGGTTAGGGTTAGGCTTAGCATCAGACCTAGGATAGTGTTAGGGTTAGGGTTAGCATCAGGCCTAGGATAGTGTTAGGGTTAGGGTTAGCATCAGCCCTAGGATAGTGTTAGGGTTAGGGTTAGGTTTAGCATCAGCCCTAGGATAGTGTTAGTGTTATGGTTAGGTTTAGCATCAGCCCTAGGATAGTGTTAGGGTAAGGGTTAGGGTTAGCATCAGGCCTAGGACAGTGTTAGGGTTACGGTTAGAATCAGCCCTAGGATAGCGTTAGGGTTAGGGTTAAGTTTAGCATCAGCCCTAGGATAGTGTTAGGGTTAGGGTTAGGGTTAGCATCAGCCCTAGGATAGTGTTAGGGTTAGGGTTAGCATCAGCCCTAGGATAGTGTTAGGGTTAGGTTTAGGGTTATCATCAGGCCTAGGATATTGTTAGGGTTAGGGTTAGCATCAGCCCTAGGATAGTGTTAGGGTTAGGGTTAGGGTTAGCATCAGCCCTAGGATAGTGTTAGGGTTAGGGTTAGCATCAGCCCTAGGATAGTGTTAGGGTTAGGGTTAGGGTTAGCATCAGGCCTAGGATAGTGTTAGGGTTAAGGTTAGGGTTAGCATCAGCCGTAGGATAGTGTTAGGGTTAAGGTTAGGGTTAGCATCAGCCCTAGGATAGTGTTAGGGTTAAGGTTAGGGTTGGCATCAGCCCTAGGATAGTGTTAGTGTTATGGTTAGCCTCAGCCCTAGGATAGTGTTAGGGTTAGGGTTAGGGTGAGCATCCGCCCTAGGATAGTGTTAGGGTTAGGGTTAGGGTTAGCATCAGCCCTAAGATAGTGTTAGAGTTAGGGTTAGGGTTAGCATCAGCCGTAGGATAGTGTTAGGTTTAGGGTTAGGGTTAGCATCAGCCCTAGGATAGTGTTAGGTTTAGGGTTAGGGTTAGCATCAGCCCTAGGATAGTGTTAGGGCTGGGTTAGGGTTAGCATCCGCCCTAGGATAGTGTTAGGGTTAGGGTTAGGGTTAGCATCAGCCCTAGGATAGTGTTAGTGTTATGGTTAGCATCAGCCCTAGGATAGTGTTAGGGTTAGGGTTAGGGTTAGCATCCGCCCTAGGATAGTGTTAGGGTTAGGGTTAGGGTTAGCATCAGCCCTAGGATAGTGTTAGGGTTAGGGTTAACATAAACCCTAGGAGAGTGTTAGTGTTAGGTTTAGGGTTATCATCAGGCCTAGGATAGTGTTAGGGTTAGGGTTAGGGTTAGCATTAGTTCAAGGATAGTGTTAGGGTTAGCGTTAGGGTTAGCATCAGCCCTAGGATAGTGTTAGGGTTAGGGTTAGGGTTAGCATCAGCCCTAGGATAGTGTTTGGGTTAGGGTTAGCATCAGCCCTAGGATAGTGTTAGTCTTAGGGTTAGGGTTAGCATCAGGCCCAAGATAGTGGTAGGGTTAGTGTTAGGGTTATCATCAGCCCTAGGATAGTGTTAGGGTTAGGGTTAGGGTTAGCATCAGGCCTAGGATAGTGTTAGGGTTAGGGTTAGCATCAGCCCTAGGATAGTGTTAGGGTTAGGGTTAGCATCAGCCCTAGGATAGTGTTAGGGTTAGGGTTAGGGTTAGGATCAGGCCTAGGATAGTGTTAGGATTAGGGTTAGCATCAGCCCTAGGATAGTGTTAGGGTTAGGGTTAGGGTTAGCATCAGCCCTACGATAGTGTTAGGGTTATGGTTAGGTTTAGCATCAGCCCTAGGATAGTGTTAGGGTAAGGGTTAGGGTTAGCATCAGGCCTAGGATAGTGTTAGGGTTACGGTTAGAATCAGCCCTAGGATAGCGTTAGGGTTAGGGTTAAGTTTAGCATCAGCCCTAGCATAGTGTTAGGGTTAGGCTTACGGTTAGCATCAGCCCTAGGATAGTGTTAGGGTTAGGGTTAGCATCAGCCCTAGGATAGTGTTAGGGTTAGGGTTAGGGTTATCATCAGGCCTAGGATAGTGTTAGGGTTAGGGTTAGCATCTGCCCTAGGATAGTGTTAGTTTTAGGGTTAGGGTTAGCATCAGCCCTAGGATAGTGTTAGGGTTAGGGTTAGCATCAGCCCTAGGATAGTGTTAGGGTTAGGGTTAGGGTTAGCATCAGGCCTAGGATAGTGTTAGGGTTAGGGTTAGCATCAGCCCTAGGATAGTGTTAGGGTTAGGGTTAGGGTTAGCATCAGCCCTAGGATAGTGTTAGGGTTAGGGTTAGCATCAGCCCTAGGATAGTGTTAGGGTTAGGGTTAGGGTTATCATCAGGCCTACTATCGTGTTAGGGTTAGGGTTAGCATCAGCCCTAGGATAGTGTTAGGGTTAGGGTTAGGGTTATCATCAGGCCTAGGATAGTGTTAGGGTTAGGGTTAGCATCAGCCCTAGGATAGTGTTAGGGTTAGGGTTAGGGTTAGCATCAGCCCTAGGATAGTGTTAGGGTTAGGGTTAGTGTTAGCATCAGCCCTAGGATATTATTAGGGTTAGGGTTAGCATCAACCCTAGGATAGTGTTAGGGTTAGAGTTAGGGTTAGCACCAGGCTTAGGATAGTGTTAGTGTTAGGGTTACCATCAGCCTTAGGATAGTGTTAGGGTTAGGGTTAGGGTTAGCATCAGCCGTAGGATAGTGTTAGGGTTAGGGTTAGCCTCAGCCCTAGGATAGTGTTAGCCTTAGGGTTAGGGTTAGCATCAGCCCTAGGATAGTGTTAGGGGTAGGGTTAGGGTTAGCATCAGCCCTAGGATAGTGTTAGTGTTAGGGTTAGCATCAGCCCTAGGATAGTGTTAGGGTTAGGGTTAGGGTTAGCATCAGCCCTAGGATAGTATTAGGGTTAGGGTTAGGGTTAGGGTTAGGGTTAGCATCAGCTCTAGGATAGTGTTAGGGTTAGGGTTAGGGTTAGCATCAGCCCTAGGATAGTGTTAGGGTTAGGGTTAGGGTTAGCATCAGCCCTAGGATAGTGTTAGGGTTAGGGTTACCATCAGCCGTGGGATAATGTTACGGTTAGGGTTAGGGTTAGCATCAGCCCTAGGATAGTGTTAGGGTTAGGGTTAGGGTTAGCATCAGTTCAAGGATAGTGTTAGGGTTAGCGTTAGGGTTAGCATCTGCCCTAGGATAGTGTTAGGGTTAGGGTTAGGGTTAGCATCAGCCCAAGGATAGTGTTAGGGTTAGGGTTAGCATCAGCCCTAGGATAGTGTTAGGGTTAGGGTTAGGGTTAGCATCAGGCCCAGGATAGTGTTATGGTTAGGGTTAGCATCAGCCCTAGGATAGTGTTAGGGTTAGGGTTAGGGTTAGCATCAGCCCTAGGATAGTGTTAGGGTTAGGGTTAGCATCAGCCCTAGGATAGTGTTAGGGTTAGGGTTAGGGTTAGCATCAGCCCTAGGATAGTGTTAGGGTTAGGGTTAGCATCAGCCCTAGGATAGTGTTAGGGTTAGGGTTAGGGTTAGCATCAGCCCTAGGATAGTGTTAGGGTTAGGGTTCGCATCAGCCCTAGGATAGTGTTAGGGTTAGGGTTAGGGTTAGCATCAGCCCTAGGATAGTGTTAGGGTTAGGGTTAGCATCAGCCCTAGGATAGTGTTAGGGTTAGGGTTAGCATCAGCCCTAGGATAGTGTTAGTGTTAGGGTTAGGGTTAGCATCAGGCCCAAGATAGTGGTAGGGTTAGGGTTAGGGTTAGCATCAGCCCAAGGATAGTGTTAGGGTTAGGGTTAGGGTTAGCATCAGGCCTAGGATAGTGTTAGGGTTAGTGTTAGCATCAGCCCTAGGATAGTGTTAGGGTTAGGGTTATCATAAACCCTAGGATAGTGTTAGGGTTAGGGTTATCATCAGGCCTAGGATAGTGTTAGGGTTAGGGTTAGGGTTAGCATCAGTTCAAGGATAGTGTTAGGGTTAGCGTTAGGGTTAGCATCTGCCCTAGGATAGTGTTAGGGTTAGGGTTAGGGTTAGCATCAGCCCAAGGATAGTGTTAGGGTTAGGGTTAGCATCAGCCCTAGGATAGTGTTAGGGTTAGGGTTAGGGTTAGCATCAGGCCCAGGATAGTGTTATGGTTAGGGTTAGCATCAGCCCTAGGATAGTGTTAGGGTTAGGGTTAGGGTTAGCATCAGCCCTAGGATAGTGTTAGGGTTAAGGTTAGGGTTAGCATCAGCCCTAGGATAGTGTTAGTGTTATGGTTAGCATCAGCCCTAGGATAGTGTTAGGGTTAGGGTTAGGGTGAGCATCCGCCCTAGGATAGTGTTAGGGTTAGGGTTAGGGTTAGCATCAGCCCTAAGATAGTGTTAGAGTTAGGGTTAGGGTTAGCATCAGCCCTAGGATAGTGTTAGGTTTAGGGTTAGGGTTAGCATCAGCCCTAGGATAGTGTTAGGTTTAGGGTTAGGGTTAGCATCAGCCCTAGGATAGTGTTAGGGTTAGGGTTAGGGTTAGCATCCGCCCTAGGATAGTGTTAGGGTTAGGGTTAGGGTTAGCATCAGCCCTAGGATAGTGTTAGTGTTATGGTTAGCATCAGCCCTAGGATAGTGTTAGGGTTAGGGTTAGGGTTAGCATCAGCCCTAGGATAGTGTTAGGGTTAGGGTTAACATAAACCCTAGGATAGTGTTAGGGTTAGGTTTAGGGTTATCATCAGGCCTAGGATAGTGTTAGGGTTAGGGTTAGGGTTAGCATTAGTTCAAGGATAGTGTTAGGGTTAGCGTTAGGGTTAGCATCAGCCCTAGGATAGTGTTAGGGTTAGGGTTAGGGTTAGCATCAGCCCTAGGATAGTGTTTGGGTTAGGGTTAGCATCAGCCCTAGGATAGTGTTAGTCTTAGGGTTAGGGTTAGCATCAGGCCCAAGATAGTGGTAGGGTTAGTGTTAGGGTTATCATCAGCCCTAGGATAGTGTTAGGGTTAGGGTTAGGGTTAGCATCAGGCCTAGGATAGTGTTAGGGTTAGGGTTAGCATCAGCCCTAGGATAGTGTTAGGGTTAGGGTTAGGGTTAGGGTTAGCATCAGCCCTAGGATAGTGTTAGGGTTAGGGTTAGCATCAGCCCTAGGATAGTGTTAGGGTTAGGGTTAGGGTTAGGATCAGGCCTAGGATAGTGTTAGGATTAGGGTTAGCATCAGCCCTAGGATAGTGTTAGGGTTAGGGTTAGGGTTATCATCAGGCCTATGATAGTGTTAGGGTTAGGGTTAGCATCAGCCCTAGGATAGTGTTAGGGTTAGGGTTAGGGTTAGTATCAGCCCTAGGATAGTGTTAGGGTTAGGGTTAGCATCAGCCCTAGGATAGTGTTAGGGTTAGGGTTAGGGTTAGCATCAGCGCTAGGATAGTGTTAGTGTTAGGGTTAGCATCAGCCCTAGGATAGTGTTAGGGTTAGGGTTAGGGTTAGCATCCGCCCTAGGATAGTTTTAGGGTTAGGGTTATGGTTAGCGTCAGCCCTAGGATAGTGTTAGGGTTAGGGTTAGCGTCAGCCCTAGGATAGTGTTAGGGTTCGGGTTAGCCTCAAGCCCTAGGATAGTGTTAGGGTTAGGGATAGGGTTAGCATCAGGCCTAGGATAGTGTTAGGGTTAGGGTTAGGGTTAGCATCAGCCCTAGGATAGTGTTAGGGTTAGGGTTAGCATGAGGCCTAGGATAGTGTTAGGGTTAGTGTTAGCATCAGCCCTAGGATAGTGTTAGGGTTAGGGTTAGGGTTAGCATCAGCCCTACGATAGTGTTAGGGTTATGGTTAGGTTTAGCATCAGCCCTAGGATAGTGTTAGGGTAAGGGTTAGGGTTAGCATCAGGCCTAGGATAGTGTTAGGGTTACGGTTAGATTCAACCCTAGGATAGCGTTAGGGTTAGGGTTAAGTTTAGCATCAGCCCCAGGATAGTGTTAGGGTTAGGCTTACGGTTAGCATCAGCCCTAGGATAGTGTTAGGGTTAGGGTTAGCATCAGCCCTAGGATAGTGTTATGGTTAGGGTTAGGGTTATCATCAGGCCTAGGATAGTGTTAGGGTTAGGGTTAGCATCAGCCCTAGGATAGTGTTAGTTTTAGGGTTAGGGTTAGCATCAGCCCTAGGATAGTGTTAGGGTTAGGGTTAGCATCAGCCCTAGGATAGTGTTAGGGTTAGGGTTAGGGTTAGCATCAGGCCTAGGATAGTGTTAGGGTTAGGGTTAGCATCAGCCCTAGGATAGTGTTAGGGTTAGGGTTAGGGTTAGCATCAGCCCTAGGATAGTGTTAGGGTTAGGGTTAGCATCAGCCCTAGGATAGTGTTAGGGTTAGGGTTAGGGTTAGCATCAGGCCTACTATCGTGTTAGGGTTAGGGTTAGCATCAGCCCTAGGATAGTGTTAGGGTTAGGGTTAGGGTTATCATCAGGCCTAGGATAGTGTTAGGATTAGGGTTAGCATCAGCCCTAGGATAGTGTTAGGGTTAGGGTTAGGGTTAGCATCAGCCCTAGGATAGTGTTAGGGTTAGGGTTAGTGTTAGCATCAGCCCTAGGATATTATTAGGGTTAGGGTTAGCATCAACCCTAGGATAGTGTTAGGGTTAGAGTTAGGGTTAGCACCAGGCTTAGGATAGTGTTAGTGTTAGGGTTACCATCAGCCTTAGGATAGTGTTAGGGTTAGGGTTAGGGTTAGCATCAGCCGTAGGATAGTGTTAGGGTTAGGGTTAGCCTCAGCCCTAGGATAGTGTTAGCCTTAGGGTTAGGGTTAGCATCAGCCCTAGGATAGTGTTAGGGGTAGGGTTAGGGTTAGCATCAGCCCTAGGATAGTGTTAGTGTTAGGGTTAGCATCAGCCCTAGGATAGTGTTAGGGTTAGGGTTAGGGTTAGCATCAGCCCTAGGATAGTATTAGGGTTAGGGTTAGGGTTAGGGTTAGGGTTAGCATCAGCTCTAGGATAGTGTTAGGGTTAGGGTTAGGGTTAGCATCAGCCCTAGGATAGTGTTAGGGTTAGGGTTAGGGTTAGCATCAGCCCTAGGATAGTGTTAGGGTTAGGGTTACCATCAGCCGTGGGATAATGTTACGGTTAGGGTTAGGGTTAGCATCAGCCCTAGGATAGTGTTAGGGTTAGGGTTAGCATCAGCCCTAGGATAGTGTTAGGGTTAGGGTTAGGGTTAGCATCAGCCCTAGGATAGTGTTAGGGTTAGGGTTAGCATCAGCCCTAGGATAGTGTTAGGGTTAGGGTTAGGGTTAGCATCAGCCCTAGGATAGTGTTAGGGTTAGGGTTCGCATCAGCCCTAGGATAGTGTTAGGGTTAGGGTTAGGGTTAGCATCAGCCCTAGGATAGTGTTAGGGTTAGGGTTAGCATCAGCCCTAGGATAGTGTTAGGGTTAGGGTTAGCATCAGCCCTAGGATAGTGTTAGTGTTAGGGTTAGGGTTAGCATCAGGCCCAAGATAGTGGTAGGGTTAGGGTTAGGGTTAGCATCAGCCCAAGGATAGTGTTAGGGTTAGGGTTAGGGTTAGCATCAGGCCTAGGATAGTGTTAGGGTTAGTGTTAGCATCAGCCCTAGGATAGTGTTAGGGTTAGGGTTAGGGTTAGCTTCAGCCCTAGGATAGTGTTAATGTTAGAGTTAGCATCAGCCCTAGGATAGCGTTAGGGTTAGGGTTCGCATCAGCCCTAGGATAGTGTTAGGGTTAGGGTTAGGGTTAGCATCAGCCCTAGGATAGTGTTAGGGTTAGGGTTAGCATCAGCCCTAGGATAGTGTTAGGGTTAGGGTTAGCATCAGCCCTAGGATAGTGTTAGTGTTAGGGTTAGGGTTAGCATCAGGCCCAAGATAGTGGTAGAGTTAGGGTTAGGGTTAGCATCAGCCCTAGGATAGTGTTAGGGTTACGGTTAGGGTTAGCATCAGGCCTTGGATAGTGTTAGGGTTAGGGTTAGCATCAGCCCTGGGATAGTGTTAGGGTTAGGGTTAGGATTAGCATCAGCCCAAGGATAGTGTTAGTGTTAGGGTTAGCATCAGCCCTAGGATAGTGTTAGGGTTAGGGTTAGGGTTAGCATCCGCCCTAGGATAGTTTTAGGGTTAGGGTTAGGGTTAGCATCAGCCCTAGGATAGTGTTAGGGTTAGGGTTATCATAAACCCTAGGATAGTGTTAGGGTTAGGGTTATCATCAGGCCTAGGATAGTGTTAGGGTTAGGGTTAGGGTTAGCATCAGTTCAAGGATAGTGTTAGGGTTAGCGTTAGGGTTAGCATCTGCCCTAGGATAGTGTTAGGGTTAGGGTTAGGGTTTGCATCAGCCCAAGGATAGTGTTAGGGTTAGGGTTAGCATCAGCCCTAGGATAGTGTTAGGGTTAGGGTTAGGGTTAGCATCAGGCCCAGGATAGTGTTATGGTTAGGGTTAGCATCAGCCCTAGGATAGTGTTAGTGTTAGGGTTAGGGTTAGCATCAGCCCTAGGATAGTGTTAGGGTTAGGGTTAGCCTCAGCCCTAGGAGAGTGTTAGGGTTAGGGATAGGGTTAGCATCAGGCCTAGGATAGTGTTTGGGTTAGGGTTAGGGTTAGCATCAGCCCTAGGATAGTGTTAGGGTTAGGGTTAGCATCAGGCCTAGGATAGTGTTAGGGTTAGGGTTAGCATCAGCCCTAGGATACTGTTAGGGTTAGGGTTAGGGTTAGCATCAGCCCTAGGATAGTGTTAGGGTTATGGTTAGGTTTAGCATCAGCCCTAGGATAGTGTTAGGGTAAGGGTTAGTGTTAGCATCAGGCCTAGGATAGTGTTAGGGTTACGGTTAGAATCAGCCCTAGGATAGCGTTAGGGTTAGGGTTAAGTTTAGCATCAGCCCTAGGATAGTGTTAGGGTTAGGGTTAGGGTTAGCATTAGCCCTAGGATAGTGTTAGGGTTAGGGTTAGCATCAGCCCTATGATAGTGTTAGGGTTAGGGTTAGGGTTACCATCAGGCCTAGGATAGTGTTAGAGTTAGGGTTAGCATCAGCCCTAGGATAGTGTTAGGGTTAGGGTTAGGGTTAGCATCAGCCCTAGGATAGTGTTAGGGTTAGGGTTAGCATCAGCCCTAGGATAGTGTTAGGGTTAGGGTTAGGGTTCGCATCAGGCCTAGGATAGTGTTAGGGTTAGGGTTAGCATCAGCCCTAGGATAGTGTTAGGGTTAAGGTTAGGGTTAGCATCAGCCCTAGGATAGTGTTAGGGTTAGGGTTAGCATCAGCCCTAGGTTAGTGTTAGGATTAGGGTTAGCATCAGCCCTAGGATAGTGTTAGTGTTAGGGTTAGGGTTAGTATCAGGCCCAAGATAGTGGTAGGGTTAGGGTTAGCATCAGCCCTAGGATAGTGTTAGGGTTAGGGTTAGGGTTAGCTTCAGCCCTAGGATAGTGTTAATGTTAGAGTTAGCATCAGCCCTAGGATAGCGTTAGGGTTAGGGTTCGCATCAGCCCTAGGATAGTGTTAGGGTTAGGGTTAGGGTTAGCATCAGCCCTAGGATAGTGTTAGGGTTAGGGTTAGCATCAGCCCTAGGATAGTGTTAGGGTTAGGGTTAGCATCAGCCCTAGGATAGTGTTAGTGTTAGGGTTAGGGTTAGCATCAGGCCCAAGATAGTGGTAGAGTTAGGGTTAGGGTTAGCATCAGCCCTAGGATAGTGTTAGGGTTAGGGTTAGGGTTAGCATCAGGCCTTGGATAGTGTTAGGGTTAGGGTTAGCATCAGCCCTAGGATAGTGTTAGGGTTAGGGTTTGCCTCAGCCCTACGATAGTGTTAGAGTTAGGGTTAGGGTTAGCATCAGCCCTAGGATAGTGTTAGGGTTAGGGTTAGGGTTAGCATCAGCCCTAGGATAGTGTTAGGGTTAGGGTTAGCATCAGCCCTAGGTTAGTGTTAGGATTAGGGTTAGCATCAGCCCTAGGATAGTGTTAGTGTTAGGGTTAGGGTTAGTATCAGGCCCAAGATAGTGGTAGGGTTAGGGTTAGCATCAGCCCTAGGATAGTGTTAGGGTTAGGGTTAGGGTTAGCTTCAGCCCTAGGATAGTGTTAATGTTAGAGTTAGCATCAGCCCTAGGATAGCGTTAGGGTTAGGGTTCGCATCAGCCCTAGGATAGTGTTAGGGTTAGGGTTAGGGTTAGCATCAGCCCTAGGATAGTGTTAGGGTTAGGGTTAGCATCAGCCCTAGGATAGTGTTAGGGTTAGGGTTAGCATCAGCCCTAGGATAGTGTTAGTGTTAGGGTTAGGGTTAGCATCAGGCCCAAGATAGTGGTAGAGTTAGGGTTAGGGTTAGCATCAGCCCTAGGATAGTGTTAGGGTTAGGGTTAGGGTTAGCATCAGGCCTTGGATAGTGTTAGGGTTAGGGTTAGCATCAGCCCTAGGATAGTGTTAGGGTTAGGGTTAGGATTAGCATCAGCCCTAGGATAGTGTTAGTGTTAGGGTTAGCATCAGCCCTAGGATAGTGTTAGGGTTAGGGTTAGGGTTAGCATCCGCCCTAGGATAGTTTTAGGGTTAGGGTTAGGGTTAGCATCAGCCCTAGGATAGTGTTAGGGTTAGGGTTATCATAAACCCTAGGATAGTGTTAGGGTTAGGGTTATCATCAGGCCTAGGATAGTGTTAGGGTTAGGGTTAGGGTTAGCATCAGTTCAAGGATAGTGTTAGGGTTAGCGTTAGGGTTAGCATCTGCCCTAGGATAGTGTTAGGGTTAGGGTTAGGGTTAGCATCAGCCCAAGGATAGTGTTAGGGTTAGGGTTAGCATCAGCCCTAGGATAGTGTTAGGGTTAATGTTAGGGTTAGCATCAGGCCCAGGATAGTGTTATGGTTAGGGTTAGCATCAGCCCTAGGATAGTGTTAGGGTTAGGGTTAGGGTTAGCATCAGCCCTAGGATAGTGTTAGTGTTAGGGTTAGGGTTAGCATCAGGCCCAAGATAGTGGTAGGGTTAGGGTTAGGGTTAGCATCAGCCCAAGGATAGTGTTAGGGTTAGGGTTAGGGTTAGCATCAGGCCTAGGATAGTGTTAGGGTTAGTGTTAGCATCAGCCCTAGGATAGTGTTAGGGTTAGGGTTAGGGTTAGCTTCAGCCCTAGGATAGTGTTAATGTTAGAGTTAGCATCAGCCCTAGGATAGCGTTAGGGTAGGGTTCGCATCAGCCCTAGGATAGTGTTAGGGTTAGGGTTAGGGTTAGCATCAGCCCTAGGATAGTGTTAGGGTTAGGGTTAGCATCAGCCCTAGGATAGTGTTAGGGTTAGGGTTAGCATCAGCCCTAGGATAGTGTTAGTGTTAGGGTTAGGGTTAGCATCAGGCCCAAGATAGTGGTAGAGTTAGGGTTAGGGTTAGCATCAGCCCTAGGATAGTGTTAGGGTTAGGGTTAGGGTTAGCATCAGGCCTTGGATAGTGTTAGGGTTAGGGTTAGCATCTGCCCTAGGATAGTGTTAGGGTTAGGGTTAGGATTAGCATCAGCCCAAGGATAGTGTTAGTGTTAGGGTTAGCATCAGCCCTAGGATAGTGTTAGGGTTAGGGTTAGGGTTAGCATCAGGCCCAGGATAGTGTTATGGTTAGGGTTAGCATCAGCCCTAGGATAGTGTTAGGGTTAGGGTTAGGGTTAGCATCAGCCCTAGGATAGTGTTAGGGTTAGGGTTAGCCTCAGCCCTAGGAGAGTGTTAGGGTTAGGGATAGGGTTAGCATCAGGCCTAGGATAGTGTTTGGGTTAGGGTTAGGGTTAGCATCAGCCCTAGGATAGTGTTAGGGTTAGGGTTAGCATCAGGCCTAGGATAGTGTTAGGGTTAGGGTTAGCATCAGCCCTAGGATACTGTTAGGGTTAGGGTTAGGGTTAGCATCAGCCCTAGGATAGTGTTAGGGTTATGGTTAGGTTTACCATCAGCCCTAGGATAGTGTTAGAGTAAGGGTTAGTGTTAGCATCAGGACTAGGATAGTGTTAGGGTTACGGTTAGAATCAGCCCTAGGATAGCGTTAGGGTTAGGGTTAAGTTTAGCATCAGCCCTAGGATAGTGTTAGGGTTAGGGTTAGGGTTAGCATTAGCCCTAGGATAGTGTTAGGGTTAGGGTTAGCATCAGCCCTATGATAGTGTTAGGGTTAGGGTTAGGGTTACCATCAGGCCTAGGATAGTGTTAGAGTTAGGGTTAGCATCAGCCCTAGGATAGTGTTAGGGTTAGGGTTAGGGTTAGCATCAGCCCTAGGATAGTGTTAGGGTTAGGGTTAGCATCAGCCCTAGGATAGTGTTAGGGTTAGGGTTAGGGTTCGCATCAGGCCTAGGATAGTGTTAGGGTTAGGGTTAGCATCAGCCCTAGGATAGTGTTAGGGTTAAGGTTAGGGTTAGCATCAGCCGTGGGATAGTGTTAGGGTTAGGGTTTGCCTCAGCCCTACGATAGTGTTAGAGTTAGGGTTAGGGTTAGCATCAGCCCTAGGATAGTGTTAGGGTTAGGGTTAGGGTTAGCATCAGCCCTAGGATAGTGTTCGGGTTAGGGTTAGCATCAGCCCTAGGATAGTGTTAGGATTAGGGTTAGCATCAGCCCTAGGATAGTGTTAGTGTTAGGGTTAGGGTTAGTATCAGGCCCAAGATAGTGGTAGGGTTAGGGTTAGCATCAGCCCTAGGATAGTGTTAGGGTTAGGGTTAGGGTTAGCTTCAGCCCTAGGATAGTGTTAATGTTAGAGTTAGCATCAGCCCTAGGATAGCGTTAGGGTTAGGGTTCGCATCAGCCCTAGGATAGTGTTAGGGTTAGGGTTAGGGATAGCATCAGCCCTAGGATAGTGTTAGGGTTAGGGTTAGCATCAGCCCTAGGATAGTGTTAGGGTTAGAATTAGCATCAGCCCTAGGATAGTGTTAGTGTTAGGGTTAGGGTTAGCATCAGGCCCAAGATAGTGGTAGAGTTAGGGTTAGGGTTAGCATCAGCCCTAGGATAGTGTTAGGGTTAGGGTTAGGGTTAGCATCAGGCCTTGGATAGTGTTAGGGTTAGGGTTAGCATCAGCCCTAGGATAGTGTTAGGGTTAGGTTTAGGATTAGCATCAGCCCTAGGATAGTGTTAGTGTTAGGGTTAGCATCAGCCCTAGGATAGTGTTAGGGTTAGGGTTAGGGTTAGCATCCGCCCTAGGATAGTTTTAGGGTTAGGGTTAGGGTTAGCATCAGCCCTAGGATAGTGTTAGGGTTAGGGTTATCATAAACCCTAGGATAGTGTTAGGGTTAGGGTTATCATCAGGCCTAGGATAGTGTTAGGGTTAGGGTTAGGGTTAGCATCAGCCCAAGGATAGTGTTAGGGTTAGGGTTAGCATCAGCCCTAGGATAGTGTTAGGGTTAATGTTAGGGTTAGCATCAGGCCCAGGATAGTGTTATGGTTAGGGTTAGCATCAGCCCTAGGATAGTGTTAGGGTTAGGGTTAGGGTTAGCATCAGCCCTAGGATAGTGTTAGGGTTAAGGTTAGGGTTAGCATCAGCCCTAGGATAGTGTTAGTGTTATGGTTAGAATCAGCCCTAGGATAGTGTTAGGGTTAGGGTTAGGGTGAGCATCCGCCCTAGGATAGTGTTAGGGTTAGGGTTAGGGTTAGCATCAGCCCTAAGATAGTGTTAGAGTTAGGGTTAGGGTTAGCATCAGCCCTAGGATACTGTTAGGTTTAGGGTTAGGGTTAGCATCAGGCCCAAGATAGTGGTAGGGTTAGTGTTAGGGTTATCATCAGCCCTAGGATAGTGTTAGGGTTAGGGTTAGGGTTAGCATCAGGCCTAGGATAGTGTTAGGGTTAGGGTTAGCATCAGCCCTAGGATAGTGTTAGTGTTAGGGTTAGGGTTAGCATCAGCCCTAGGATAGTGTTAGGGTTAGGGTTAGCATCAGCCCTAGGATAGTGTTAGGGTTAGGGTTAGGGTTAGGATCAGGCCTAGGAGAGTGTTAGGATTAGGGTTAGCATCAGCCCTAGGATAGTGTTAGGGTTAGGGTTAGGGTTATCATCAGGCCTATGATAGTGTTAGGGTTAGGGTTAGCATCAGCCCTAGGATAGTGTTAGGGTTAGGGTTAGGGTTAGTATCAGCCCTAGGATAGTGTTAGGGTTAGGGTTAGCATCAGCCCTAGGATAGTGTTAGGGTTAGGGTTAGGGTTAGCATCAGCCCTAGGATAGTGTTAGTGTTAGGGTTAGCATCAGCCCTAGGATAGTGTTAGGGTTAGGGTTAGGGTTAGCATCCGCCCTAGGATAGTTTTAGGGTTAGGGTTATGGTTAGCGTCAGCCCTAGGATAGTGTTAGGGTTAGGGTTAGCATCAACCCTTGGATAGTGTTTGGGTTAGGGTTAGGGTTAGCATCAGCCCTAGGATAGTGTTAGGGTTCGGGTTAGCCTCAAGCCCTAGGAGAGTGTTAGGGTTAGGGATAGGGTTAGCATCAGGCCTAGGATAGTGTTAGGGTTAGGGTTAGGGTTAGCATCAGCCCTAGGATAGTGTTAGGGTTAGGGTTAGCATGAGGCCTAGGATAGTGTTAGGGTTAGTGTTAGCATCAGCCCTAGGATAGTGTTAGGGTTAGGGTTAGGGTTAGCATCAGCCCTACGATAGTGTTAGGGTTATGGTTAGGTTTAGCATCAGCCCTAGGATAGTGTTAGGGTAAGGGTTAGGGTTAGCATCAGGCCTAGGATAGTGTTAGGGTTACGGTTAGAATCAGCCCTAGGATAGCGTTAGGGTTAGGGTTAAGTTTAGCATCAGCCCTAGGATAGTGTTAGGGTTAGGCTTACGGTTAGCATCAGCCCTAGGATAGTGTTAGGGTTAGGGTTAGCATCAGCCCTAGGATAGTGTTAGGGTTAGGGTTAGGGTTATCATCAGGCCTAGGATAGTGTTAGGGTTAGCGTTAGCATCAGCCCTAGGATAGTGTTAGTTTTAGGGTTAGGGTTAGCATCAGCCCTAGGATAGTGTTAGGGTTAGGGTTAGCATCAGCCCTAGGATAGTGTTAGGGTTAGGGTTAGGGTTAGCATCAGCCCTAGGATAGTGTTAGGGTTAGGGTTAGGGTTAGCATCAGCCCTAGGATAGTGTTAGGGTTAGGGTTAGCATCAGCCCTAGGATAGTGTTAGGGTTAGGGTTAGGGTTAGCATCAGGCCTACTATCGTGTTAGGGTTAGGGTTAGCATCAGCCCTAGGATAGTGTTAGGGTTAGGGTTAGGGTTATCATCAGGCCTAGGATAGTGTTAGTGTTAGGGTTAGCATCAGCCCTAGGATAGTGTTAGGGTTAGGGTTAGGGTTAGCATCAGCCCTAGGATAGTGTTAGGGTTAGGGTTAGTGTTAGCATCAGCCCTAGGATATTATTAGGGTTAGGGTTGGCATCAACCCTAGGATAGTGTTAGGGTTAGAGTTAGGGTTAGCACCAGGCTTAGGATAGTGTTAGTGTTAGGGTTACCATCAGCCTTAGGATAGTGTTAGGGTTAGGGTTAGGGTTAGCATCAGCCGTAGGATAGTGTTAGGGTTAGGGTTAGCCTCAGCCCTAGGATAGTGTTAGCCTTAGGGTTAGGGTTAGCATCAGCCCTAGGATAGTGTTAGGGGTAGGGTTAGGGTTAGCATCAGCCCTAGGATAGTGTTAGTGTTAGGGTTAGCATCAGCCCTAGGATAGTGTTAGGGTTAGGGTTAGGGTTAGCATCAGCCCTAGGATAGTATTAGGGTTAGGGTTAGGGTTAGGGTTAGGGTTAGCATCAGCTCTAGGATAGTGTTAGGGTTAGGGTTAGGGTTAGCATCAGCCCTAGGATAGTGTTAGGGTTAGGGTTAGGGTTAGCATCAGCCCTAGGATAGTGTTAGGGTTAGGGTTACCATCAGCCGTGGGATAATGTTACGGTTAGGGTTAGGGTTAGCATCAGCCCTAGGATAGTGTTAGGGTTAGGGTTAGCATCAGCCCTAGGATAGTGTTAGGGTTAGGGTTAGGGTTAGCATCAGCCCTAGGATAGTGTTAGGGTTAGGGTTAGCATCAGCCCTAGGATAGTGTTAGGGTTAGGGTTAGGGTTAGCATCAGCCCTAGGATAGTGTTAGGGTTAGGGTTCGCATCAGCCCTAGGATAGTGTTAGGGTTAGGGTTAGGGTTAGCATCAGCCCTAGGATAGTGTTAGGGTTAGGGTTAGCATCAGCCCTAGGATAGTGTTAGGGTTAGGGTTAGCATCAGCCCTAGGATAGTGTTAGTGTTAGGGTTAGGGTTAGCATCAGGCCCAAGATAGTGGTAGGGTTAGGGTTAGGGTTAGCATCAGCCCAAGGATAGTGTTAGGGTTAGGGTTAGGGTTAGCATCAGGCCTAGGATAGTGTTAGGGTTAGTGTTAGCATCAGCCCTAGGATAGTGTTAGGGTTAGGGTTAGGGTTAGCTTCAGCCCTAGGATAGTGTTAATGTTAGAGTTAGCATCAGCCCTAGGATAGCGTTAGGGTAGGGTTCGCATCAGCCCTAGGATAGTGTTAGGGTTAGGGTTAGGGTTAGCATCAGCCCTAGGATAGTGTTAGGGTTAGGGTTAGCATCAGCCCTAGGATAGTGTTAGGGTTAGGGTTAGCATCAGCCCTAGGATAGTGTTAGTGTTAGGGTTAGGGTTAGCATCAGGCCCAAGATAGTGGTAGAGTTAGGGTTAGGGTTAGCATCAGCCCTAGGATAGTGTTAGGGTTAGGGTTAGGGTTAGCATCAGGCCTTGGATAGTGTTAGGGTTAGGGTTAGCATCAGCCCTAGGATAGTGTTAGGGTTAGGGTTAGGATTAGCATCAGCCCAAGGATAGTGTTAGTGTTAGGGTTAGCATCAGCCCTAGGATAGTGTTAGGGTTAGGGTTAGGGTTAGCATCCGCCCTAGGATAGTTTTAGGGTTAGGGTTAGGGTTAGCATCAGCCCTAGGATAGTGTTAGGGTTAGGGTTATCATAAACCCTAGGATAGTGTTAGGGTTAGGGTTATCATCAGGCCTAGGATAGTGTTAGGGTTAGGGTTAGGGTTAGCATCAGTTCAAGGATAGTGTTAGGGTTAGCGTTAGGGTTAGCATCTGCCCTAGGATAGTGTTAGGGTTAGGGTTAGGGTTAGCATCAGCCCAAGGATAGTGTTAGGGTTAGGGTTAGCATCAGCCCTAGGATAGTGTTAGGGTTAGGGTTAGGGTTAGCATCAGGCCCAGGATAGTGTTATGGTTAGGGTTAGCATCAGCCCTAGGATAGTGTTAGGGTTAGGGTTAGGGTTAGCATCAGCCCTAGGATAGTGTTAGGGTTAGGGTTAGCCTCAGCCCTAGGAGAGTGTTAGGGTTAGGGATAGGGTTAGCATCAGGCCGAGGATAGTGTTTGGGTTAGGGTTAGGGTTAGCATCAGCCCTAGGATAGTGTTAGGGTTAGGGTTAGCATCAGGCCTAGGATAGTGTTAGGGTTAGGGTTAGCATCAGCCCTAGGATACTGTTAGGGTTAGGGTTAGGGTTAGCATCAGCCCTAGGATAGTGTTAGGGTTATGGTTAGGTTTAGCATCAGCCCTAGGATAGTGTTAGGGTAAGGGTTAGTGTTAGCATCAGGCCTAGGATAGTGTTAGGGTTACGGTTAGAATCAGCCCTAGGATAGCGTTAGGGTTAGGGTTAAGTTTAGCATCAGCCCTAGGATAGTGTTAGGGTTAGGGTTAGGGTTAGCATTAGCCCTAGGATAGTGTTAGGGTTAGGGTTAGCATCAGCCCTATGATAGTGTTAGGGTTAGGGTTAGGGTTACCATCAGGCCTAGGATAGTGTTAGAGTTAGGGTTAGCATCAGCCCTAGGATAGTGTTAGGGTTAGGGTTAGGGTTAGCATCAGGCCTAGGATAGTGTTAGGGTTAAGGTTAGCATCAGCCCTGGGATAGTGTTAGGGTTAGGGTTAGGGTTAGCATCAGGCCTAGGATAGTGTTAGGGTTAGGGTTAGCATCAGCCCTAGGATAGTGTTAGGGTTAGGGTTAGGGTTAGCATCAGCCCTAGGATAGTGTTAGGGTTAGGGTTAGCATCAGCCCTAGGATAGTGTTAGGGTTAGGGTTAGGGTTAGCATCAGGCCTACTATCGTGTTAGGGTTAGGGTTAGCATCAGCCCTAGGATAGTGTTAGGGTTAGGGTTAGGGTTATCATCAGGCCTAGGATAGTGTTAGGGTTAGGGTTAGCATCAGCCCTAGGATAGTGTTAGGGTTAGGGTTAGGGTTAGCATCAGCCCTAGGATAGTGTTAGGGTTAGGGTTAGTGTTAGCATCAGCCCTAGGATATTATTAGGGTTAGGGTTGGCATCAACCCTAGGATAGTGTTAGGGTTAGAGTTAGGGTTAGCACCAGGCTTAGGATAGTGTTAGTGTTAGGGTTACCATCAGCCTTAGGATAGTGTTAGGGTTAGGGTTAGGGTTAGCCTCAGCCCTAGGATAGTGTTAGCCTTAGGGTTAGGGTTAGCATCAGCCCTAGGATAGTGTTAGGGGTAGGGTTAGGGTTAGCATCAGCCCTAGGATAGTGTTAGTGTTAGGGTTAGCATCAGCCCTAGGATAGTGTTAGGGTTAGGGTTAGGGTTAGCATCAGCCCTAGGATAGTATTAGGGTTAGGGTTAGGGTTAGGTTTAGGGTTAGCATCAGCTCTAGGATAGTGTTAGGGTTAGGGTTAGGGTTAGCATCAGCCCTAGGATAGTGTTAGGGTTAGGGTTAGGGTTAGCATCAGCCCTAGGATAGTGTTAGGGTTAGGGTTACCATCAGCCGTGGGATAATGTTACGGTTAGGGTTAGGGTTAGCATCAGCCCTAGGATAGTGTTAGGGTTAGGGTTAGCATCAGCCCTAGGATAGTGTTAGGGTTAGGGTTAGGGTTAGCATCAGCCCTAGGATAGTGTTAGGGTTAGGGTTAGCATCAGCCCTAGGATAGTGTTAGGGTTAGGGTTAGGGTTAGCATCAGCCCTAGGATAGTGTTAGGGTTAGGGTTCGCATCAGCCCTAGGATAGTGTTAGGGTTAGGGTTAGGGTTAGCATCAGCCCTAGGATAGTGTTAGGGTTAGGGTTAGCATCAGCCCTAGGATAGTGTTAGGGTTAGGGTTAGCATCAGCCCCAGGATAGTGTTAGTGTTAGGGTTAGGGTTAGCATCAGGCCCAAGATAGTGGTAGGGTTAGGGTTAGGGTTAGCATCAGCCCAAGTATAGTGTTAGGGTTAGGGTTAGGGTTAGCATCAGGCCTAGGATAGTGTTAGGGTTAGTGTTAGCATCAGCCCTAGGATAGTGTTAGGGTTAGGGTTAGGGTTAGCTTCAGCCCTAGGATAGTGTTAATGTTAGAGTTAGCATCAGCCCTAGGATAGCGTTAGGGTAGGGTTCGCATCAGCCCTAGGATAGTGTTAGGGTTAGGGTTAGGGTTAGCATCAGTCCTAGGATAGTGTTAGGGTTAGGCTTATCATAAACCCTAGGATAGTGTTAGGGTTAGGGTTATCATCAGGCCTAGGATAGTGTTAGGGTTAGGGTTAGGGTTAGCATCAGTTCAAGGATAGTGTTAGGGTTAGCGTTAGGGTTAGCATCTGCCCTAGGATAGTGTTAGGGTTAGGGTTAGGGTTAGCATCAGCCCAAGGATAGTGTTAGGGTTAGGGTTAGCATCAGCCCTAGGATAGTGTTAGGGTTAGGGTTAGGGTTAGCATCAGGCCCAGGATAGTGTTATGGTTAGGGTTAGCATCAGCCCTAGGATAGTGTTAGGGTTAGGGTTAGGGTTAGCATCAGCCCTAGGATAGTGTTAGGGTTAGGGTTAGCCTCAGCCCTAAGAGAGTGTTAGGGTTAGGGATAGGGTTAGCATCAGGCCTAGGATAGTGTTTGGGTTAGGGTTAGGGTTAGCATCAGCCCTAGGATAGTGTTAGGGTTAGGGTTAGCATCAGGCCTAGGATAGTGTTAGGGTTAAGGTTAGCATCAGCCCTAGGATACTGTTAGGGTTAGGGTTAGGGTTAGCATCAGCCCTAGGATAGTGTTAGGGTTATGGTTAGGTTTAGCATCAGCCCTAGGATAGTGTTAGGGTAAGGGTTAGTGTTAGCATCAGGCCTAGGATAGTGTTAGGGTTACGGTTAGAATCAGCCCTAGGATAGCGTTAGGGTTAGGGTTAAGTTTAGCATCAGCCCTAGGATAGTGTTAGGGTTATTGTTAGGGTTAGCATTAGCCCTAGGATAGTGTTAGGGTTAGGGTTAGCATCAGCCCTATGATAGTGTTAGGGTTAGGGTTAGGGTTACCATCAGGCCTAGGATAGTGTTAGAGTTAGGGTTAGCATCAGCCCTAGGATAGTGTTAGGGTTAGGGTTAGGGTTAGCATCAGCCCTAGGATAGTGTTAGGGTTAGGGTTAGCATCAGCCCTAGGATAGTGTTAGGGTTATGGTTAGGGTTCGCATCAGGCCTAGGATAGTGTTAGGGTTAGGGTTAGCATCAGCCCTAGGATAGTGTTAGGGTTAAGGTTAGGGTTGGCATCAGCCGTGGGATAGTGTTAGGGTTAGGGTTTGCCTCAGCCCTACGATAGTGTTAGAGTTAGGGTTAGGGTTAGCATCAGCCCTAGGATAGTGTTAGGGTTAGGGTTAGGGTTAGCATCAGCCCTAGGATAGTGTTCGGGTTAGGGTTAGCATCAGCCCTAGGATAGTGTTAGGATTAGGGTTAGCATCAGCCCTAGGATAGTGTTAGTGTTAGGGTTAGGGTTAGTATCAGGCCCAAGATAGTGGTAGGGATAGGGTTAGCATCAGCCCTAGGATAGTGTTAGGGTTAGGGTTAACATAAACCCTAGGATAGTGTTAGGGTTAGGGTTAGGGTTATCATCAGGCCTAGGATAGTGTTATGGTTAGGGTTAGGGTTAGCATCAGTTCAAGGATAGTTTTAGGGTTAGCGTTAGGGTTAGCATCAGCCGTAGGATAGTGTTAGGGTTAGCGTTAGGGTTAGCATCAGCCCTAGGATAGTGTTACGGTTAGCGTTAGCATCAGCCCTAGGATACTGTTAGGGTTAGGGTTAGGGTTAGCATCAGGAATAGGATAGTGTTAGGGTTATGGTTAGCATCAGCCCTAGGATAGTGTTATGGTTAGGGTTAGGGTTAGCATCAGGCCCAGGATAGTGTTAGGGTTAGGGTTAGCATCAGCCCTAGGATAGTGTTAGGGTTAGGGTTAGGGTTAGCATCAGCCCTAGGATAGTGTTAGGGTTAGGGTTAGCATCAACCCTAGGATAGTGTTTGGGTTAGGGTTAGGGTTAGCATCAGCCCTAGGATAGTGTTAGGGTTAGGGTTAGCCTCAGCCCTAGGAGAGTGTTAGGGTTAGGGATAGGGTTAGCATCAGGCCTTGGATAGTGTTAGGGTTAGGGTTAGGGTTAGCATCAGCCCTAGGATAGTGTTAGGGTTAGGGTTAGCATCAGGCCTAGGATAGTGTTAGGGTAAGGGTTAGCATCAGCCCTAGAATAGTGTTAGGGTTAGGGTTAGGGTTAGCATCAGCCCTAGGATAGTGTTAGTGTAAGGGTTAGGGTTAGCATCAGGCCTAAGATAGTGTTAGGGTTACGGTTAGAATCAGCCCTAGGATAGCGTTAGGGTTAGGGTTAAGTTTAGCATCAGCCCTAGGATAGTGTTAGGGTTAGGGTTAGGGTTAGCATCAGCCCTAGGATAGTGTTAGGGTTAGGGTTAGCATCATCCCTAGGATAGTGTTAGGGTTAGGGTTAGGGTTATCATCAGGCCTAGGATATTGTTAGGGTTGGGGTTAGCATCAGACCTAGGATAGTGTTAGGGTTAGGGTTAGGGTTAGCATCAGCCCTAGGATAGTGTTAGGGTTAGGGTTAGCATCAGCCCTAGGATAGTGTTAGGGTTAAGGTTAGGGTTAGCATCAGGCCTAGGATAGTGTTAGGGTTAAGGTTAGGGTTAGCATCAGCCGTAGGATAGTGTTAGGGTTAAGGTTAGGGTTAGCATCAGCCCTAGGATAGTGTTAGGATTAAGGATAGGGTTAGCATCAGCCCTAGGATAGTGTTAGTGTTATGGTTAGCATCAGCCCTAGGATAGTGTTAGGGTTAGGGTTAGGGTTAGAATCAGCCCTAGGATAGTGTTAGGGTTACGGTTAGCATCAGCCCTAGGATAGTGTTAGGGTTAGGGTTAGCGTTAGCATCAGCCCTAGGATAGTGTTAGTGTTAGGGTTACCATCAGCCCTAGGATAGTGTTAGGGTTAGGTTTAGGGTTAGCATTAACCCTAGGATAGTATTAGGGTTAGGGTTAGGGTTAGGGTTAGGGTTATCATCAGCTCTAGGATAGTGTTAGGGTTAGGGTTAGGGTTAGCATCAGCCCTAGGATAGTGTTAGGGTTAGGGTTACCATCATCCCTGGGATAATGTTACGGTTAGGGTTAGGGTTACCATCAACCCAAGGATAGTGTTAGGGTTAGGGTTAGCATCAGCCCTAGGATAGTGTTAGGGTTAGGGTTAGTGTTAGCATCAGCCCTAGGATAGTGTTAGGGTTAGTGTTAGGGTTAGCATCAGCCCTAGGATAGTGTTAGGGTTAGGGTTACCATCATCCCTGGGATAATGTTACGGTTAGGGTTAGGGTTACCATCAACCCAAGGATAGTGTTAGGGTTAGGGTTAGCATCAGCCCTAGGATAGTGTTAGGGTTAGGGTTAGTGTTAGCATCAGCCCTAGGATAGTGTTAGGGTTAGGGTTAGCATCAGCCCTGGGATAGTGTTAGTGTTAGGGTTAGGGTTAGCATCAGCCCTAGGATAGCGTTAGGGTAGGGTTCGCATCAGCCCTAGGATAGTGTTAGGGTTAGGGTTAGGGTTAGCATCAGCCCTAGGATAGTGTTAGGGTTAGGGTTAGCATCAGCCCTAGGATAGTGTTAGGGTTAGGGTTAGCATCAGCCCTAGGATAGTGTTAGTGTTAGGGTTAGGGTTAGCATCAGGCCCAAGATAGTGGTAGAGTTAGGGTTAGGGTTAGCATCAGCCCTAGGATAGTGTTAGGGTTAGGGTTAGGGTTAGCATCAGGCCTTGGATAGTGTTAGGGTTAGGGTTAGCATCAGCCCTAGGATAGTGTTAGGGTTAGGGTTAGGATTAGCATCAGCCCAAGGATAGTGTTAGTGTTAGGGTTAGCATCAGCCCTAGGATAGTGTTAGGGTTAGGGTTAGGGTTAGCATCCGCCCTAGGATAGTTTTAGGGTTAGGGTTAGGGTGAGCATCAGCCCTAGGATACTGTTAGGATTAGGGTTATCATAAACCCTAGGATAGTGTTAGGGTTAGGGTTATCATCAGGCCTAGGATAGTGTTAGGGTTAGGGTTAGGGTTAGCATCAGTTCAAGGATAGTGTTAGGGTTAGCGTTAGGGTTAGCATCTGCCCTAGGATAGTGTTAGGGTTAGGGTTAGGGTTAGCATCAGCCCAAGGATAGTGTTAGGGTTAGGGTTAGCATCAGCCCTAGGATAGTGTTAGGGTTAGGGTTAGGGTTAGCATCAGGCCCAGGATAGTGTTATGGTTAGGGTTAGCATCAGCCCTAGGATAGTGTTAGGGTTAGGGTTAGGGTTAGCATCAGCCCTAGGATAGTGTTAGGGTTAGGGTTAGCCTCAGCCCTAGGAGAGTGTTAGGGTTAGGGATAGGGTTAGCATCAGGCCTAGGATAGTGTTTGGGTTAGGGTTAGGGTTAGCATCAGCCCTAGGATAGTGTTAGGGTTAGGGTTAGCATCAGGCCTAGGATAGTGTTAGGGTTAGGGTTAGCATCAGCCCTAGGATACTGTTATTGTTAGGGTTAGGGTTAGCATCAGCCCTAGGATAGTGTTAGGGTTATGGTTAGGTTTAGCATCAGCCCTAGGATAGTGTTAGGGTAAGGGTTAGTGTTAGCATCAGGCCTAGGATAGTGTTAGGGTTACGGTTAGAATCAGCCCTAGGAGAGTGTTAGGGTTAGGGATAGGGTTAGCATCAGGCCTTGGATAGTGTTAGGGTTAGGGTTAGGGTTAGCATCAGCCCTAGGATAGTGTTAGTGTAAGGGTTAGGGTTAGCATCAGGCCTAAGATAGTGTTAGGGTTACGGTTAGAATCAGCCCTAGGATAGCGTTAGGGTTAGGGTTAAGTTTAGCATCAGCCCTAGGATAGTGTTAGGGTTAGGGTTAGGGTTAGCATCAGCCCTAGGATAGTGTTAGGGTTAGGGTTAGCATCATCCCTAGGATAGTGTTAGGGTTAGGGTTAGGGTTATCATCAGGCCTAGGATATTGTTAGGGTTGGGGTTAGCATCAGACCTAGGATAGTGTTAGGGTTAGGGTTAGGGTTAGCATCAGCCCTAGGATAGTGTTAGGGTTAGGGTTAGCATCAGCCCTAGGATAGTGTTAGGGTTAAGGTTAGGGTTAGCATCAGGCCTAGGATAGTGTTAGGGTTAAGGTTAGGGTTAGCATCAGCCGTAGGATAGTGTTAGGGTTAAGGTTAGGGTTAGCATCAGCCCTAGGATAGTGTTAGGATTAAGGATAGGGTTAGCATCAGCCCTAGGATAGTGTTAGTGTTATGGTTAGCATCAGCCCTAGGATAGTGTTAGGGTTAGGGTTAGGGTTAGAATCAGCCCTAGGATAGTGTTAGGGTTACGGTTAGCATCAGCCCTAGGATAGTGTTAGGGTTAGGGTTAGCGTTAGCATCAGCCCTAGGATAGTGTTAGGGTTAGGTTTAGGGTTAGCATTAACCCTAGGATAGTATTAGGGTTAGGGTTAGGGTTAGGGTTAGGGTTATCATCAGCTCTAGGATAGTGTTAGGGTTAGGGTTAGGGTTAGCATCAGCCCTAGGATAGTGTTAGGGTTAGGGTTACCATCATCCCTGGGATAATGTTACGGTTAGGGTTAGGGTTACCATCAACCCCAGGATAGTGTTAGGGTTAGGGTTAGCATCAGCCCTAGGATAGTGTTAGGGTTAGGGTTAGTGTTAGCATCAGCCCTAGGATAGTGTTAGGGTTAGTGTTAGGGTTAGCATCAGCCCTAGGATAGTGTTAGGGTTAGGGTTACCATCATCCCTGGGATAATGTTACGGTTAGGGTTAGGGTTACCATCAACCCAAGGATAGTGTTAGGGTTAGGGTTAGCATCAGCCCTAGGATAGTGTTAGGGTTAGGGTTAGTGTTAGCATCAGCCCTAGGATAGTGTTAGGGTTAGGGTTAGCATCAGCCCTGGGATAGTGTTAGTGTTAGGGTTAGGGTTAGCATCAGCCCTAGGATAGCGTTAGGGTAGGGTTCGCATCAGCCCTAGGATAGTGTTAGGGTTAGGGTTAGGGTTAGCATCAGCCCTAGGATAGTGTTAGGGTTAGGGTTAGCATCAGCCCTAGGATAGTGTTAGGGTTAGGGTTAGCATCAGCCCTAGGATAGTGTTAGTGTTAGGGTTAGGGTTAGCATCAGGCCCAAGATAGTGGTAGAGTTAGGGTTAGGGTTAGCATCAGCCCTAGGATAGTGTTAGGGTTAGGGTTAGGGTTAGCATCAGGCCTTGGATAGTGTTAGGGTTAGGGTTAGCATCAGCCCTAGGATAGTGTTAGGGTTAGGGTTAGGATTAGCATCAGCCCAAGGATAGTGTTAGTGTTAGGGTTAGCATCAGCCCTAGGATAGTGTTAGGGTTAGGGTTAGGGTTAGCATCCGCCCTAGGATAGTTTTAGGGTTAGGGTTAGGGTGAGCATCAGCCCTAGGATACTGTTAGGATTAGGGTTATCATAAACCCTAGGATAGTGTTAGGGTTAGGGTTATCATCAGGCCTAGGATAGTGTTAGGGTTAGGGTTAGGGTTAGCATCAGTTCAAGGATAGTGTTAGGGTTAGCGTTAGGGTTAGCATCTGCCCTAGGATAGTGTTAGGGTTAGGGTTAGGGTTAGCATCAGCCCAAGGATAGTGTTAGGGTTAGGGTTAGCATCAGCCCTAGGATAGTGTTAGGGTTAGGGTTAGGGTTAGCATCAGGCCCAGGATAGTGTTATGGTTAGGGTTAGCATCAGCCCTAGGATAGTGTTAGGGTTAGGGTTAGGGTTAGCATCAGCCCTAGGATAGTGTTAGGGTTAGGGTTAGCCTCAGCCCTAGGAGAGTGTTAGGGTTAGGGATAGGGTTAGCATCAGGCCTAGGATAGTGTTTGGGTTAGGGTTAGGGTTAGCATCAGCCCTAGGATAGTGTTAGGGTTAGGGTTAGCATCAGGCCTAGGATAGTGTTAGGGTTAGGGTTAGCATCAGCCCTAGGATACTGTTATTGTTAGGGTTAGGGTTAGCATCAGCCCTAGGATAGTGTTAGGGTTATGGTTAGGTTTAGCATCAGCCCTAGGATAGTGTTAGGGTAAGGGTTAGTGTTAGCATCAGGCCTAGGATAGTGTTAGGGTTACGGTTAGAATCAGCCCTAGGATAGCGTTAGGGTTAGTTTTAAGTTTAGCATCAGCCCTAGGATAGTGTTAGGGTTAGGGTTAGGGTTAGCATTAGCCCTAGGATAGTGTTAGGGTTAGGGTTAGCATCAGCCCTATGATAGTGTTAGGGTTAGGGTTAGGGTTACCATCAGGCCTAGAATAGTGTTAGAGTTAGGGTTAGCATCAGCCCTAGGATAGTGTTAGGGTTAGGGTTAGGGTTAGCATCAGCCCTAGGATAGTGTTAGGGTTAGGGTTAGCATCAGCCCTAGGATAGTGTAAGGGTTATGGTTAGGGTTCGCATCAGGCCTAGGATAGTGTTAGGGTTAGGGTTAGCATCAGCCCTAGGATAGTGTTAGGGTTAAGGTTAGGGTTGGCATCAGCCGTGGGATAGTGTTAGGGTTAGGGTTTGCCTCAGCCCTACGATAGTGTTAGAGTTAGGGTTAGGGTTAGCATCAGCCCTAGGATAGTGTTAGGGTTAGGGTTAGGGTTAGCATCAGCCCTAGGATAGTGTTCGGGTTAGGGTTAGCATCAGCCCTAGGATAGTGTTAGGATTAGGGTTAGCATCAGCCCTAGGATAGTGTTAGTGTTAGGGTTAGGGTTAGTATCAGGCCCAAGATAGTGGTAGGGTTAGGGTTAGCATCAGCCCTAGGATAGTGTTAGGGTTAGGGTTAACATAAACCCTAGGATAGTGTTAGGGTTAGGGTTAGGGTTATCATCAGGCCTAGGATAGTGTTATGGTTAGGGTTAGGGTTAGCATCAGTTCAAGGATAGTTTTAGGGTTAGCGTTAGGGTTAGCATCAGCCGTAGGATAGTGTTAGGGTTAGCGTTAGGGTTAGCATCAGCCCTAGGATAGTGTTACGGTTAGGGTTAGCATCAGCCCTAGGATACTGTTAGGGTTAGGGTTAGGGTTAGCATCAGGCCTAGGATAGTGTTAGGGTTATGGTTAGCATCAGCCCTAGGATAGTGTTATGGTTAGGGTTAGGGTTAGCATCAGGCCCAGGATAGTGTTAGGGTTAGGGTTAGCATCAGCCCTAGGATAGTGTTAGGGTTAGGGTTAGGGTTAGCATCATCCCTAGGATAGTGTTAGGGTTAGGGTTAGCATCAACCCTAGGATAGTGTTTGGGTTAGGGTTAGGGTTAGCTTCAGCCCTAGGATAGTGTTAGGGTTAGGGTTAGCCTCAGCCCTAGGAGAGTGTTAGGGTTAGGGATAGGGTTAGCATCAGGCCTTGGATAGTGTTAGGGTTAGGGTTAGGGTTAGCATCAGCCCTAGGATAGTGTTAGGGTTAGGGTTAGCATCAGGCCTAGGATAGTGTTAGGGTAAGGGTTAGCATCAGCCCTAGAATAGTGTTAGGGTTAGGGTTAGGGTTAGCATCAGGCCTAGGATAGTGTTAGTGTAAGGGTTAGGGTTAGCATCAGGCCTAAGATAGTGTTAGGGTTACGGTTAGAATCAGCCCTAGGATAGCGTTAGGGTTAGGGTTAAGTTTAGCATCAGCCCTAGGATAGTGTTAGGGTTAGGGTTAGGGTTAGCATCAGCCCTAGGATAGTGTTAGGGTTAGGGTTAGCATCATCCCTAGGATAGTGTTAGGGTTAGGGTTAGGGTTATCATCAGGCCTAGGATATTGTTAGGGTTGGGGTTAGCATCAGCCCTAGGATAGTGTTAGGGTTAGGGTTAGGGTTAGCATCAGCCCTAGGATAGTGTTAGGGTTAGGGTTAGCATCAGCCCTAGGATAGTGTTAGGGTTAGGGTTAGGGTTAACATCAGGCCTAGGATAGTGTTAGGGTTAAGGTTAGGGTTAGCATCAGCCGTAGGATAGTGTTAGGGTTAAGGTTAGGGTTAGCATCAGCCCTAGGATAGTGTTAGGATTAAGGATAGGGTTAGCATCAGCCCTAGGATAGTGTTAGTGTTATGGTTAGCATCAGCCCTAGGATAGTGTTAGGGTTAGGGTTAGGGTTAGAATCAGCCCTAGGATAGTGTTAGGGTTACGGTTAGCATCAGCCCTAGGATAGTGTTAGGGTTAGGGTTAGGGTTAGCATCAGCCCTAGGATAGTGTTAGTGTTAGGGTTACCATCAGCCCTAGGATAGTGTTAGGGTTAGGTTTAGGGTTAGCATTAACCCTAGGATAGTATTAGGGTTAGGGTTAGGGTTAGGGTTAGGGTTATCATCAGCTCTAGGATAGTGTTAGGGTTAGGGTTAGGGTTAGCATCAGCCCTAGGATAGTGTTAGGGTTAGGGTTACCATCATCCTTGGGATAATGTTACGGTTAGGGTTAGGGTTACCATCAACCCAAGGATAGTGTTAGGGTTAGGGTTAGCATCAGCCCTAGGATAGTGTTAGGGTTAGGGTTAGTGTTAGCATCAGCCCTAGGATAGTGTTAGGGTTAGTGTTAGGGTTAGCATCAGCCCTAGGATAGTGTTAGGGTTAGGGTTACCATCATCCCTGGGATAATGTTACGGTTAGGGTTAGGGTTACCATCAACCCAAGGATAGTGTTAGGGTTAGGGTTAGCATCAGCCCTAGGATAGTGTTAGGGTTAGGGTTAGTGTTAGCATCAGCCCTAGGATAGTGTTAGGGTTAGGGTTAGCATCAGCCCTGGGATAGTGTTAGTGTTAGGGTTAGGGTTAGCATCAGCCCTAGGAGAGCGTTAGGGTAGGGTTCGCATCAGCCCTAGGATAGTGTTAGGGTTAGGGTTAGGGTTAGCATCAGCCCTAGGATAGTGTTAGGGTTAGGGTTAGCATCAGCCCTAGGATAGTGTTAGGGTTAGGGTTAGCATCAGCCCTAGGATAGTGTTAGTGTTAGGGTTAGGGTTAGCATCAGGCCCAAGATAGCGGTAGAGTTAGGGTTAGGGTTAGCATCAGCCCTAGTATAGTGTTAGGGTTAGGGTTAGGGTTAGCATCAGGCCTTGGATAGTGTTAGGGTTAGGGTTAGCATCAGCCCTAGGATAGTGTTAGGGTTAGGGTTAGGGTTAGCATCAGCCCTAGGATAGTGTTAGGGTTAGGGTTAGCATCAGGCCTAGGATAGTGTTAGGGTTAGGGTTAGCATCAGCCCTAGGATACTGTTAGGGTTAGGGTTAGGGTTAGCATCAGCCCTAGGATAGTGTTAGGGTTATGGTTAGGTTTAGCATCAGCCCTAGGATAGTGTTAGGGTAAGGGTTAGTTTTAGCATCAGGCCTAGGATAGTGTTAGGGTTACGGTTAGAATCAGCCCTAGGATAGCGTTAGGGTTAGGGTTAAGTTTAGCATCAGCCCTAGGATAGTGTTAGGGTTAGGGTTAGGGTTAGCATTAGCCCTAGGATAGTGTTAGGGTTAGGGTTAGCATCAGCCCTATGATAGTGTTAGGGTTAGGGTTAGGGTTACCATCAGGCCTAGAATAGTGTTAGAGTTAGGGTTAGCATCAGCCCTAGGATAGTGTTAGGGTTAGGGTTAGGGTTAGCATCAGCCCTAGGATAGTGTTAGGGTTAGGGTTAGCATCAGCCCTAGGATAGTGTAAGGGTTATGGTTAGGGTTCGCATCAGGCCTAGGATAGTGTTAGGGTTAGGGTTAGCATCAGCCCTAGGATAGTGTTAGGGTTAAGGTTAGGGTTGGCATCAGCCGTGGGATAGTGTTAGGGTTAGGGTTTGCCTCAGCCCTACGATAGTGTTAGAGTTAGGGTTAGGGTTAGCATCAGCCCTAGGATAGTGTTAGGGTTAGGGTTAGGGTTAGCATCAGCCCTAGGATAGTGTTCGGGTTAGGGTTAGCATCAGCCCTAGGATAGTGTTAGGATTAGGGTTAGCATCAGCCCTAGGATAGTGTTAGTGTTAGGGTTAGGGTTAGTATCAGGCCCAAGATAGTGGTAGGGTTAGGGTTAGCATCAGCCCTAGGATAGTGTTAGGGTTAGGGTTAACATAAACCCTAGGATAGTGTTAGGGTTAGGGTTAGGGTTATCATCAGGCCTAGGATAGTGTTATGGTTAGGGTTAGGGTTAGCATCAGTTCAAGGATAGTTTTAGGGTTAGCGTTAGGGTTAGCATCAGCCGTAGGATAGTGTTAGGGTTAGCGTTAGGGTTAGCATCAGCCCTAGGATAGTGTTACGGTTAGGGTTAGCATCAGCCCTAGGATACTGTTAGGGTTAGGGTTAGGGTTAGCATCAGGCCTAGGATAGTGTTAGGGTTATGGTTAGCATCAGCCCTAGGATAGTGTTATGGTTAGGGTTAGGGTTAGCATCAGGCCCAGGATAGTGTTAGGGTTAGGGTTAGCATCAGCCCTAGGATAGTGTTAGGGTTAGGGTTAGGGTTAGCATCAGCCCTAGGATAGTGTTAGGGTTAGGGTTAGCATCAACCCTAGGATAGTGTTTGGGTTAGGGTTAGGGTTAGCATCAGCCCTAGGATAGTGTTAGGGTTAGGGTTAGCCTCAGCCCTAGGAGAGTGTTAGGGTTAGGGATAGGGTTAGCATCAGGCCTTGGATAGTGTTAGGGTTAGGGTTAGGGTTAGCATCAGCCCTAGGATAGTGTTAGGGTTAGGGTTAGCATCAGGCCTAGGATAGTGTTAGGGTAAGGGTTAGCATCCGCCCTAGAATAGTGTTAGGGTTAGGGTTAGGGTTAGCATCAGCCCTAGGATAGTGTTATTGTAAGGGTTAGGGTTAGCATCAGGCCTAAGATAGTGTTAGGGTTACGGTTAGAATCAGCCCTAGGATAGCGTTAGGGTTAGGGTTAAGTTTAGCATCAGCCCTAGGATAGTGTTAGGGTTAGGGTTAGGGTTAGCATCAGCCCTAGGATAGTGTTAGGGTTAGGGTTAGCATCATCCCTAGGATAGTGTTAGGGTTAGGGTTAGGGTTATCATCAGGCCTAGGATATTGTTAGGGTTGGGGTTAGCATCAGCCCTAGGATAGTGTTAGGGTTAGGGTTAGGGTTAGCATCAGCCCTAGGATAGTGTTAGGGTTAGGGTTAGCATCAGCCCTAGGATAGTGTTAGGGTTAGGGTTAGGGTTAACATCAGGCCTAGGATAGTGTTAGGGTTAAGGTTAGGGTTAGCATCAGCCGTAGGATAGTGTTAGGGTTAAGGTTAGGGTTAGCATCAGCCCTAGGATAGTGTTAGGATTAAGGATAGGGTTAGCATCAGCCCTAGGATAGTGTTAGTGTTATGGTTAGCATCAGCCCTAGGATAGTGTTAGGGTTAGGGTTAGGGTTAGAATCAGCCCTAGGATAGTGTTAGGGTTACGGTTAGCATCAGCCCTAGGATAGTGTTAGGGTTAGGGTTAGGGTTAACATCAGCCCTAGGATAGTGTTAGTGTTAGGGTTACCATCAGCCCTAGGATAGTGTTAGGGTTAGGTTTAGGGTTAGCATTAACCCTAGGATAGTATTAGGGTTAGGGTTAGGGTTAGGGTTAGGGTTATCATCAGCTCTAGGATAGTGTTAGGGTTAGGGTTAGGGTTAGCATCAGCCCTAGGATAGTGTTAGGGTTAGGGTTACCATCATCCCTGGGATAATGTTACGGTTAGGGTTAGGGTTACTATCAACCCAAGGATAGTGTTAGGGTTAGGGTTAGCATCAGCCCTAGGATAGTGTTAGGGTTAGGGTTAGTGTTAGCATCAGCCCTAGGATAGTGTTAGGGTTAGTGTTAGGGTTAGCATCAGCCCTAGGATAGTGTTAGGGTTAGGGTTACCATCATCCCTGGGATAATGTTACGGTTAGGGTTAGGGTTACCATCAACCCAAGGATAGTGTTAGGGTTAGGGTTAGCATCAGCCCTAGGATAGTGTTAGGGTTAGGGTTAGTGTTAGCATCAGCCCTAGGATAGTGTTAGGGTTAGGGTTAGCATCAGCCCTGGGATAGTGTTAGTGTTAGGGTTAGGGTTAGCATCAGCCCTAGGATAGTGTTAGGGTTAGGGTTAGCATCAGCCCTAGGATAGTGTTAGGGTTAGGGTTAGGGTTAGCATCAGCCCTAGGATAGTGTTAGGGTTAGGGTTAGCATCAGACCTAGGATAGTGTTAGGGTTAGGGTTAGGGTTAGCATAAGGCCTAGGATAGTGTTAGGGTTAGGGTTAGCATCAGCCCTAGGATAGTGTTAGGGTTAGGGTTAGGGTTATCATCAGGCCAGGATAGTGTTAGGGTTAGGGTTAGAATCAGCCCTAGGATAGTGTTAGGGATAGGGTTAGGGTTAGCATCAGCCGTAGGATAGTGTTAGGGTTAGTGTTAGGGTTAGGGTTAGGGGTAGGGTTAGGGTTAGCATCAGGCCTAGGATAGTGTTAGGGTTACGGTTAGAATCAGCCCTAGGATAGCGTTAGGGTTAGGGTTAAGTTTAGCATCAGCCCTAGCATAGTGTTAGGGTTAGGCTTACGGTTAGCATCAGCCCTAGGATATTAATAGGGTTAGGGTTAGCATCAGCCCTAGGATAGTATTAGGGTTAGGGTTAGGGTTAGGGTTAGGGGTAGGGTTAGGTTAGCATCAGCTCTAGGATAGTGTTAGTGTTAGGGTTAGGGTTAGCATCAGCCCTAGGATAGTGTTAGGGGTAGGGTTAGGGTTAGCATCAGCCCTAGGATAGTGTTAGTGTTAGGGTTAGCATCAGCCCTAGGATAGTGTTAGGGTTAGGGTTAGGGTTAGCATCAGCCCTAGGATAGTATTAGGGTTAGGGTTAGGGTTAGGGTTAGGGTTAGGGATAGCATCAGCTCTAGGATAGTGTTAGGGTTAGGGTTAGGGTTAGCATCAGCCCTAGGATAGTGTTAGGGTTAGGGTTAGGGTTAGCATCAGCCCTAGGATAGTGTTAGGGTTAGGGTTACCATCAGCCCTGGGGTAATGTTACGGTTAGGGTTAGGGTTACCATCAGCCCTAGGATAGTGTTAGGGTTAGGGTTAGGGTTAGCATCAGCCCTAGGATAGTGTTAGGGTTAGGGTTAGCATCAGCCCTAAGATAGTGTTAGGGTTAGGGTTAGGGTTCGCATCAGGCCTAAGATAGTGTTAGGGTTAGGGTTAGCATCAGCCCTAGGATAGTGTTAGGGTTAACGTTAGGGTTAGCATCAGCCGTAGGATAGTGTTAGGGTTAGGGTTAGCCTCAGCCCTACGATAGTTTTAGAGTTAGGGTTAGTGTTAGCATCAGCCCTAGGATAGTGTTAGGGTTAGGGTTAGGGTTAGCATCAGCCCTAGGATAGTGTTAGGGTTAGGGTTAGCATCAGCCCTAGGATAGTGTTAGGGTTAGGGTTAACATAAACCCTAGGATAGTGTTAGGGTTAGGGTTAGGGTTATCATCAGGCATAGGATAGTGTTAGGGTTAGGGTTAGGGTTAGCATCAGCCCTAGGATAGTATTAGGGTTAGGGTTAGGGTTAGGGTTAGGGTTAGCATCAGCTCTAGGATAGTGTTAGGGTTAGGGTTAGGGTTAGCATCAGCCCTAGGATAGTGTTAGGGTTAGGGTTAGGGTTAGCATCAGCCCTAGGATAGTGTTAGGGTTAGGGTTAGGTTTAGCATAAGCCCTAGGATAGTGTTAGGGTAAGGGTTAGTGTTAGCATCAGGCCTAGGATAGTGTTAGGGTTACGGTTAGAATCAGCCCTAGGATAGCGTTACGGTTAGGGTTAAGTTTAGCATCAGCCCTAGGATAGTGTTAGGGTTAGGGTTAGGGTTAGCATCAGCCCTAGGATAGTGTTAGGGTTAGGGTTAGCATCAGCCCTATGAAAGTGTTAGGGTTAGGGTTAGGGTTAGCATCAGCCGTAGGATAGTGTTAGGGTTAGGGTTTGCCTCAACCCTACGATAGTGTTAGAGTTAGGGTTAGGGTTAGCATCAGCCCTAGGATAGTGTTAGGGTTAGGGTTAGGGTTAGCATCAGCCCTAGGATAGTGTTCGGGTTAGGGTTAGCATCAGCCCTAGGATAGTGTTAGGGTTAGGGTTAGCATCAGCCCTAGGATAGTGTTAGTGTTAGGGTTAGGGTTAGTATCAGGCCCAAGATAGTGGTAGGGTTAGGGTTAGCATCAGCCCTAGGATAGTGTTAGAGTTAGGGTTAACATAAACCCTAGGATAGTGTTAGGGTAAGGGTTAGGGTTAGCATCAGGCCTAGGATAGTGTTAGGGTTACGGTTAGAATCAGCCCTAGGATAGCGTTAGGGTTAGGGTTAAGTTTAGCATCAGCCCTAGGATAGTGTTAGGGTTAGGGTTAGGGTTAACATCAGCCCTAGGATAGTGTTAGGGTTAGGGTTAGCATCAGCCCTATGATAGTGTTAGGGTTAGGGTTAGGGTTATCATCAGGCCTAGGATAGTGTTAGAGTTAGGGTTAGCATCAGCCCTAGGATAGTGTTAGGGTTAGGGTTAGGGTTAGCATCAGCCCTAGGATAGTGTTAGGGTTAGGGTTAGCATCAGCCCTAGGATAGTGTTAGGGTTAGGGTTAGGGTTCGCATCAGGCCTAGGATAGTGTTAGGGTTAGGGTTAGCATCAGCCCTAGGATAGTGTTAGGGTTAAGGTTAGGGTTAGCATTAGCCGTAGGATAGTGTTAGGGTTAGGGTTAGCCTCAGCCCTACGATAGTGTTAGAGTTAGGGTTAGGGTTAGCATCAGCCCTAGGATAGTGTTAGGGTTAGGGTTAGGGTTAGCATCAGCCCTAGGATAGTGTTCGGGTTAGGGTTAGCATCAGCCCTAGGATAGTGTTAGGGTTAGGGTTAGCATCAGCACTAGGATAGTGTTAGTGTTAGGGTTAGGGTTAGTATCAGGCCCAAGATAGTGGTAGGGTTAGGGTTAGCATCAGCCCTAGGATAGTGTTAGGGTTAGGGTTAACATAAACCCTAGGATAGTGTTAGGGTTAGGGTTAGGGTTATCATCAGGCCTAGGATAGTGTTATGGTTAGGGTTAGGGTTAGCATCAGTTCAAGGATAGTTTTAGGGTTAGCGTTAGGGTTAGCATCAGCCCTAGGATAGTGTTAGGGTTAGGGTTAGGGTTAGCATCAGCCCTAGGATAGTGTTACGGTTAGGGTTAGCATCAGCCCTAGGATAGTGTTAGGGTTAGGGTTAGGGTTAGCATCAGGCCTAGGATAGTGTTAGGGTTAGGGTTAGCATCAGCCCTAGGATAGTGTTAGGGTTAGGGTTAGGGTTATCATCAGGCCTATGATAGTGTTAGGGTTAGGGTTAGGTTTAGCATCAGCCCTAGGATAGTGTTAGGGTTAGGGTTAGGGTTAGCATCAGCCCTAGGATAGTGTTAGGGTTAGGGTTAGCATCAGCCCTAGGATAGTGTTAGGGTTAGGGTTAGGGTTAGCATCAGGCCTAGGATAGTGTTAGGGTTAGGGTTAGCATCAGCCCTAGGATAGTGTTAGGGTTAGGGTTAGGGTTATCATCAGGCCTAGGATAGTGTTAGGGTTAGGGTTAGCATCAGCCCTAGGATAGTGTTAGGGTTAGGGTTAGGGTTAGCATCAGCCCTAGGATAGTGTTAGGGTTAGGGTTAGTGTTAGCATGAGCCCTAGGATATTATTAGGGTTAGTATCAGCCCTAGGATAGTGTTAGGTTTAGAGTTAGGGTTAGCACCAGGCTTAGGATAGTGTTAGTGTTAGGGTTACCATCAGCCTTAGCATAGTGTTAGGGTTAGGGTTAGGGTTAGCATCAGCCGTAGGATAGTGTTAGGGTTACGGTTAGCCTCAGCCCTAGGATAGTGTTAGCGTTAGGGTTAGGGTTAGCATCAGCCCTAGTATAGTGTTAGGGGTAGGGTTAGGGTTAGCATCAGCCCTAGGATAGTGTTAGTGTTAGGGTTAGCATCAGCCCTAGGATAGTGTTAGGGTTAGGGTTAGGGTTAGCATCAGCCCTAGGATAGTATTAGGGTTAGGGTTAGGTTTAGGGTTAGGGTTAGGGTTAGCATCAGCTCTAGGATAGTGTTAGGGTTAGGGTTAGGGTTAGCATCAGCCCTAGGATAGTGTTAGGGTTAGGGTTAGGGTTAGCATCAGCCCTAGGATAGTGTTAGGGTTAGGGTTACCATCAGCACTGGGGTAATGTTACGCTTAGGGTTAGGGTTACCATCAGCCCTAGGATAGTGTTAGGGTTAGGGTGAGCATCAGCCCTAGGATAGTGTTAGGGTTAGGGTTAGGGTTAGCATCAGCCCTAGGATAGTGTTAGGGTTACGGTTAGCATCAGCCCTAGGATAGTGTTAGGGTTAGGGTTAGGGTTAGCATCAGCCCTAGGATAGTGTTAGGGTTAGGGTTAGCATCAGCCCTAGGATAGCGTTAGGGTTAGGGTTAGGGATAGCATCAGGCCTAGGATAGTGTTAGGGTTAAGGTTAGGGTTAGCATCAGCCGTAGGATAGTGTTAGGGTTAAGGTTAGGGTTAGCATCAGCCCTAGGATAGTGTTAGGGATAAGGTTAGGGTGAGCATCAGCCCTAGGATAGTGTTAGTGTTATGGTTAGCATCAGCCCTAGGATAGTGTTAGGGTTAGGGTTAGGGTTAGCATCAGCCCTAAGATAGTGTTAGAGTTAGGGTTAGGGTTAGCGTCAGCCCTAGGATAGTGTTAGTGTTATGGTTAGCATCAGCCCTAGGATAGTGTTAGGGTTAGGGTTAGGGTTAGCATCCGCCCTAGGATAGTGTTAGGGTTAGGGTTAGGGTTAGCATCAGCCCTAGTATAGTGTTAGGGTTAGGGTTAGGGTTAGCATCAGGCCTAGGATAGTGTTAGGGTTAGGGTTAGCATCAGCCCTAGGATAGTGTTAAGGTTAGGGTTAGGGTTAGCATCAGCCCTAGGATAGTGTTAGGGTTAGGGTTATCGTCAGCCCTAGGATAGTGTTAGGGTTAGGGTTAGGGTTAGGATCAGGCCTAGGATAGTGTTAGGATTAGGGTTAGCATCAGCCCTAGGATAGTGTTAGGGTTAGGGTTAGGGTTATCATCAGGCCTATGATAGTGTTAGGGTTAGGGTTAGCATCAGCCCTAGGATAGTGTTACGGTTAGGGTTAGGGTTATCATCAGGCCTAGGATAGTGTTAGGGTTAGGGTTAGGGTTAGCATTACTTCAAGGATAGTGTTAGGGTTAGCGTTAGGGTTAGCATCAGGCCCAAGATAGTGGTAGGGTTAGGGTTAGGGTTAGCATCAGCCCTAGGATAGTGTTAGGGTTAGGGTTTGGGTTAGCATCAGGCCTAGGATAGTGTTAGGGTTAGGGTTAGCATCAGCCCTAGGATAGTGTTAGGGTTAGGGTTAGCGTCAGCCCTAGGATATTGTTAGGGTTAGGGATAGGGTTAGGATCAGGCCTAGGATACTGTTAGGATTAGGGTTAGCATCAGCCCTAGGATAGTGTTAGGGTTAGGGTTAGGGTTATCATCAGGCCTATGATAGTGTTAGGGTTAGGGTTAGCATCAGCCCTAGGATAGTGTTAGGGTTAGGGTTAGGGTTAGCATCAGCCCTAGGATAGTGTTAGGGTTAGGGTTAGCATCAGCCCTAGGATAGTGTTAGGGTTAGGGTTAGGGTTAGCATCAGCCCTAGGATAGTGTTAGTGTTAGGGTTAGCATCAGCCCTAGGATAGTGTTAGGGTTAGCGTTAGGGTTAGCATCCGCCCTGGGATAATTTTAGGGTTAGGGTTAGGGTTAGCATCAGCCCTAGGATAGTGTTAGGGTTAGGGTTAACATAAACCCTAGGATAGTGTTAGGGTTAGGGTTAGGGTTATCATCAGGCCTAGGATAGTGTTAGGGTTAGGGTTAGGGTTAGCATGAGTTCAAGGATAGTGTTAGGGTTAGCGTTAGGGTTAGCATCTGCCCTAGGATAGTTTTAGGGTTAGGGTTAGGGTTAGCATCAGCCCAAGGATAGTGTTAGGGTTAGGGGTAGCATCAGCCCTAGGAGAGTGTCAGGGTTAGGGTTAGGGTTAGCATCAGGCCCAGGATAGTGTTAGGGTTAGGGTTAGCATCAGCCCTAGGATAGTGTTAGGGTTAGGGTTATGGTTAGCATCAGCCCTAGGATAGTGTTAGGGTTAGGGTTAGCATGAACACTTGGATAGTGTTTTGGTTAGGGTTAGGGTTAGCATCAGCCCTAGGATAGTGTTAGGGTTAGGGTTAGCCTCAGCCCTAGGAGAGTGTTAAGGTTAGGGATAGGGTTAGCATCAGGCCTAGGATAGTGTTAGGGTTAGGGTTAGGGTTAGCATCAGGCCTAGGATAGCGTTAGGGTTAGGGTTAGCATCAGCCCTAGGATAGTGTTAGGGTTAGGGTTAGGGTTAGCATCAGCCCTAGGATAGTGTTAGGGTAAGGGTTAGGGTTAGCATCAGGCCTAGGATAGTGTTAGGGTTACGGTTAGAATCAGCCCTAGGATAGCGTTAGGGTTAGGGTTAAGTTTAGCATCAGCCCTAGGATAGTGTTAGGGTTAGGCTTAGGGTTAGCATCAGCCCTAATAGTGTTAGGGTTAGGGTTAGCATCAGCCCTAGGATAGTGTTAGGGTTAGGGTTACGGTTATCATCAGGCCTAGGATAGTGTTAGGGTTAGGGTTAGCATCAGCCCTAGGATAGTGTTAGTTTTAGGGTTAGGGTTAGCACAGCCCTAGGATAGTGTTAGGGTTAGGGTTAGCATCAGCCCTAGGATAGTGTTAGGGTTAGGGTACGGTTAGCATCAGGCCTAGGATAGTGTTAGGGTTAGGGTTAGCATCAGCCCTAGGATAGTGTTAGGGTTAGGGTTAGGGTTAGCATCAGCCCTAGGATAGTGTTAGTGTTAGGGTTACCATCAGCCCTGGGGTAATGTTACGGTTAGGGTTAGGGTTACCATCAGCCCTAGGATAGTGTTAGGGTTAGGGTTAGCATCAGCCCTAGGATAGTGTTAGGGTTAGGGTTAGAGTTAGCATCAGCCCTAGGATAGTGTTAGGTTTAGGGTTAGCATCAGCCCTAGGATACTGTTAGCGTTAGGGTTAGGGTTAGCATCAGGCCTAGGATAGTGTTAGGGTTACGGTTAGAATCAGCCCTAGGATAGCGTCAGGGTTAGGGTTAAGTTTAGCATCAGCCCTAGGATAGTGTTAGGGTTAGGGATAGGGTTAGCATCAGCCCTAGGATAGTGTGAGGGTTAGGGTTAGCATCAGCCCTAGGATAGTGTTAGGGTTAGGGTTAGGGTTATCATCAGGCCTAGGATATTGTTATGGTTAGGGTTAGCATCAGCCCTAGGATAGTGTTAGGGTTAGGGTTAGGGTTAGCATCAGCCCTAGGATAGTGTTAGGGTTAGGGTTAGCATCAGCCCTAGGATAGTGTTAGGGTTAGGGTTAGGGTTAGCATCAGGCCTAGGATAGTGTTAGGGTTATGGTTAGGGTTAGCATCAGCCGTAGGATAGTGTTAGGGTTAAGGTTAGGGTTAGCATCAGCCCAAGGATAGTGTTAGGGTTAAGGTTAGGGTTAGCATCAGCCCTAGGATAGTATTAGTGTTATGGTTAGCATCAGCCCTAGCATAGTGTTAGGGTTAGGGTTAGGGTGAGCATCCGCCCTAGGATAGTGTTAGGGTTAGGGTTAGGGTTAGCATCCGCCCTAGGATAGTGTTACTGTTAGGGTTAGGGTTAGCATCAGCCCTAGGATAGTGTTAGTGTTAGGGTTAGGGTTAGTATCAGGCCCAAGATAGTGGTAGGGTTAGGGTTAGCATCAGCCCTAGGATAGTGTTAGAGTTAGGGTTAACATAAACCCTAGGATAGTGTTAGGGTAAGGGTTAGGGTTAGCATCAGGCCTAGGATAGTGTTAGGGTTACGGTTAGAATCAGCCCTAGGATAGCGTTAGGGTTAGGGTTAAGTTTAGCATCAGCCCTAGGATAGTGTTAGGGTTAGGGTTAGGGTTAACATCAGCCCTAGGATAGTGTTAGGGTTAGGGTTAGCATCAGCCCTATGATAGTGTTAGGGTTAGGGTTAGGGTTATCATCAGGCCTAGGATAGTGTTAGAGTTAGGGTTAGCATCAGCCCTAGGATAGTGTTAGGGTTAGGGTTAGGGTTAGCATCAGCCCTAGGATAGTGTTAGGGTTAGGGTTAGCATCAGCCCTAGGATAGTGTTAGGGTTAGGGTTAGGGTTCGCATCAGGCCTAGGATAGTGTTAGGGTTAGGGTTAGCATCAGCCCTAGGATAGTGTTAGGGTTAAGGTTAGGGTTAGCATTAGCCGTAGGATAGTGTTAGGGTTAGGGTTAGCCTCAGCCCTACGATAGTGTTAGAGTTAGGGTTAGGGTTAGCATCAGCCCTAGGATAGTGTTAGGGTTAGGGTTAGGGTTAGCATCAGCCCTAGGATAGTGTTCGGGTTAGGGTTAGCATCAGCCCTAGGATAGTGTTAGGGTTAGGGTTAGCATCAGCCCTAGGATAGTGTTAGTGTTAGGGTTAGGGTTAGTATCAGGCCCAAGATAGTGGTAGGGTTAGGGTTAGCATCAGCCCTAGGATAGTGTTAGGGTTAGGGTTAACATAAACCCTAGGATAGTGTTAGGGTTAGGGTTAGGGTTATCATCAGGCCTAGGATAGTGTTATGGTTAGGGTTAGGGTTAGCATCAGTTCAAGGATAGTTTTAGGGTTAGCGTTAGGGTTAGCATCAGCCCTAGGATAGTGTTAGGGTTAGGGTTAGGGTTAGCATCAGCCCTAGGATAGTGTTACGGTTAGGGTTAGCATCAGCCCTAGGATAGTGTTAGGGTTAGGGTTAGGGTTAGCATCAGGCCTAGGATAGTGTTAGGGTTAGGGTTAGCATCAGCCCTAGGATAGTGTTAGGGTTAGGGTTAGGGTTATCATCAGGCCTATGATAGTGTTAGGGTTAGGGTTAGGTTTAGCATCAGCCCTAGGATAGTGTTAGGGTTAGGGTTAGGGTTAGCATCAGCCCTAGGATAGTGTTAGGGTTAGGGTTAGCATCAGCCCTAGGATAGTGTTAGGGTTAGGGTTAGGGTTAGCATCAGGCCTAGGATAGTGTTAGGGTTAGGGTTAGCATCAGCCCTAGGATAGTGTTAGGGTTAGGGTTAGGGTTATCATCAGGCCTAGGATAGTGTTAGGGTTAGGGTTAGCATCAGCCCTAGGATAGTGTTAGGGTTAGGGTTAGGGTTAGCATCAGCCCTAGGATAGTGTTAGGGTTAGGGTTAGTGTTAGCATGAGCCCTAGGATATTATTAGGGTTAGTATCAGCCCTAGGATAGTGTTAGGTTTAGAGTTAGGGTTAGCACCAGGCTTAGGATAGTGTTAGTGTTAGGGTTACCATCAGCCTTAGCATAGTGTTAGGGTTAGGGTTAGGGTTAGCATCAGCCGTAGGATAGTGTTAGGGTTACGGTTAGCCTCAGCCCTAGGATAGTGTTAGCGTTAGGGTTAGGGTTAGCATCAGCCCTAGTATAGTGTTAGGGGTAGGGTTAGGGTTAGCATCAGCCCTAGGATAGTGTTAGTGTTAGGGTTAGCATCAGCCCTAGGATAGTGTTAGGGTTAGGGTTAGGGTTAGCATCAGCCCTAGGATAGTATTAGGGTTAGGGTTAGGTTTAGGGTTAGGGTTAGGGTTAGCATCAGCTCTAGGATAGTGTTAGGGTTAGGGTTAGGGTTAGCATCAGCCCTAGGATAGTGTTAGGGTTAGGGTTAGGGTTAGCATCAGCCCTAGGATAGTGTTAGGGTTAGGGTTACCATCAGCACTGGGGTAATGTTACGCTTAGGGTTAGGGTTACCATCAGCCCTAGGATAGTGTTAGGGTTAGGGTGAGCATCAGCCCTAGGATAGTGTTAGGGTTAGGGTTAGGGTTAGCATCAGCCCTAGGATAGTGTTAGGGTTACGGTTAGCATCAGCCCTAGGATAGTGTTAGGGTTAGGGTTAGGGTTAGCATCAGCCCTAGGATAGTGTTAGGGTTAGGGTTAGCATCAGCCCTAGGATAGCGTTAGGGTTAGGGTTAGGGATAGCATCAGGCCTAGGATAGTGTTAGGGTTAAGGTTAGGGTTAGCATCAGCCGTAGGATAGTGTTAGGGTTAAGGTTAGGGTTAGCATCAGCCCTAGGATAGTGTTAGGGATAAGGTTAGGGTGAGCATCAGCCCTAGGATAGTGTTAGTGTTATGGTTAGCATCAGCCCTAGGATAGTGTTAGGGTTAGGGTTAGGGTTAGCATCAGCCCTAAGATAGTGTTAGAGTTAGGGTTAGGGTTAGCGTCAGCCCTAGGATAGTGTTAGTGTTATGGTTAGCATCAGCCCTAGGATAGTGTTAGGGTTAGGGTTAGGGTTAGCATCCGCCCTAGGATAGTGTTAGGGTTAGGGTTAGGGTTAGCATCAGCCCTAGTATAGTGTTAGGGTTAGGGTTAGGGTTAGCATCAGGCCTAGGATAGTGTTAGGGTTAGGGTTAGCATCAGCCCTAGGATAGTGTTAAGGTTAGGGTTAGGGTTAGCATCAGCCCTAGGATAGTGTTAGGGTTAGGGTTATCGTCAGCCCTAGGATAGTGTTAGGGTTAGGGTTAGGGTTAGGATCAGGCCTAGGATAGTGTTAGGATTAGGGTTAGCATCAGCCCTAGGATAGTGTTAGGGTTAGGGTTAGGGTTATCATCAGGCCTATGATAGTGTTAGGGTTAGGGTTAGCATCAGCCCTAGGATAGTGTTACGGTTAGGGTTAGGGTTATCATCAGGCCTAGGATAGTGTTAGGGTTAGGGTTAGGGTTAGCATTACTTCAAGGATAGTGTTAGGGTTAGCGTTAGGGTTAGCATCAGGCCCAAGATAGTGGTAGGGTTAGGGTTAGGGTTAGCATCAGCCCTAGGATAGTGTTAGGGTTAGGGTTTGGGTTAGCATCAGGCCTAGGATAGTGTTAGGGTTAGGGTTAGCATCAGCCCTAGGATAGTGTTAGGGTTAGGGTTAGCGTCAGCCCTAGGATATTGTTAGGGTTAGGGATAGGGTTAGGATCAGGCCTAGGATACTGTTAGGATTAGGGTTAGCATCAGCCCTAGGATAGTGTTAGGGTTAGGGTTAGGGTTATCATCAGGCCTATGATAGTGTTAGGGTTAGGGTTAGCATCAGCCCTAGGATAGTGTTAGGGTTAGGGTTAGGGTTAGCATCAGCCCTAGGATAGTGTTAGGGTTAGGGTTAGCATCAGCCCTAGGATAGTGTTAGGGTTAGGGTTAGGGTTAGCATCAGCCCTAGGATAGTGTTAGTGTTAGGGTTAGCATCAGCCCTAGGATAGTGTTAGGGTTAGCGTTAGGGTTAGCATCCGCCCTGGGATAATTTTAGGGTTAGGGTTAGGGTTAGCATCAGCCCTAGGATAGTGTTAGGGTTAGGGTTAACATAAACCCTAGGATAGTGTTAGGGTTAGGGTTAGGGTTATCATCAGGCCTAGGATAGTGTTAGGGTTAGGGTTAGGGTTAGCATGAGTTCAAGGATAGTGTTAGGGTTAGCGTTAGGGTTAGCATCTGCCCTAGGATAGTTTTAGGGTTAGGGTTAGGGTTAGCATCAGCCCAAGGATAGTGTTAGGGTTAGGGGTAGCATCAGCCCTAGGAGAGTGTCAGGGTTAGGGTTAGGGTTAGCATCAGGCCCAGGATAGTGTTAGGGTTAGGGTTAGCATCAGCCCTAGGATAGTGTTAGGGTTAGGGTTATGGTTAGCATCAGCCCTAGGATAGTGTTAGGGTTAGGGTTAGCATGAACACTTGGATAGTGTTTTGGTTAGGGTTAGGGTTAGCATCAGCCCTAGGATAGTGTTAGGGTTAGGGTTAGCCTCAGCCCTAGGAGAGTGTTAAGGTTAGGGATAGGGTTAGCATCAGGCCTAGGATAGTGTTAGGGTTAGGGTTAGGGTTAGCATCAGGCCTAGGATAGCGTTAGGGTTAGGGTTAGCATCAGCCCTAGGATAGTGTTAGGGTTAGGGTTAGGGTTAGCATCAGCCCTAGGATAGTGTTAGGGTAAGGGTTAGGGTTAGCATCAGGCCTAGGATAGTGTTAGGGTTACGGTTAGAATCAGCCCTAGGATAGCGTTAGGGTTAGGGTTAAGTTTAGCATCAGCCCTAGGATAGTGTTAGGGTTAGGCTTAGGGTTAGCATCAGCCCTAATAGTGTTAGGGTTAGGGTTAGCATCAGCCCTAGGATAGTGTTAGGGTTAGGGTTACGGTTATCATCAGGCCTAGGATAGTGTTAGGGTTAGGGTTAGCATCAGCCCTAGGATAGTGTTAGTTTTAGGGTTAGGGTTAGCACAGCCCTAGGATAGTGTTAGGGTTAGGGTTAGCATCAGCCCTAGGATAGTGTTAGGGTTAGGGTACGGTTAGCATCAGGCCTAGGATAGTGTTAGGGTTAGGGTTAGCATCAGCCCTAGGATAGTGTTAGGGTTAGGGTTAGGGTTAGCATCAGCCCTAGGATAGTGTTAGTGTTAGGGTTACCATCAGCCCTGGGGTAATGTTACGGTTAGGGTTAGGGTTACCATCAGCCCTAGGATAGTGTTAGGGTTAGGGTTAGCATCAGCCCTAGGATAGTGTTAGGGTTAGGGTTAGAGTTAGCATCAGCCCTAGGATAGTGTTAGGTTTAGGGTTAGCATCAGCCCTAGGATACTGTTAGCGTTAGGGTTAGGGTTAGCATCAGGCCTAGGATAGTGTTAGGGTTACGGTTAGAATCAGCCCTAGGATAGCGTCAGGGTTAGGGTTAAGTTTAGCATCAGCCCTAGGATAGTGTTAGGGTTAGGGATAGGGTTAGCATCAGCCCTAGGATAGTGTGAGGGTTAGGGTTAGCATCAGCCCTAGGATAGTGTTAGGGTTAGGGTTAGGGTTATCATCAGGCCTAGGATATTGTTATGGTTAGGGTTAGCATCAGCCCTAGGATAGTGTTAGGGTTAGGGTTAGGGTTAGCATCAGCCCTAGGATAGTGTTAGGGTTAGGGTTAGCATCAGCCCTAGGATAGTGTTAGGGTTAGGGTTAGGGTTAGCATCAGGCCTAGGATAGTGTTAGGGTTATGGTTAGGGTTAGCATCATCCGTAGGATAGTGTTAGGGTTAAGGTTAGGGTTAGCATCAGCCCAAGGATAGTGTTAGGGTTAAGGTTAGGGTTAGCATCAGCCCTAGGATAGTATTAGTGTTATGGTTAGCATCAGCCCTAGCATAGTGTTAGGGTTAGGGTTAGGGTGAGCATCCGCCCTAGGATAGTGTTAGGGTTAGGGTTAGGGTTAGCATCCGCCCTAGGATAGTGTTACTGTTAGGGTTAGGGTTAGCATCAGCCCTAGGATAGTGTTAGGGTTAGGGTTAGGGTTAGCATCAGGCCTAGGATAGTGTTAGGGTTAGGGTTAGCATCAGCCCTAGGATAGCGTTAAGGTTAGGGTTAGGGTTAGCATCAGCCCTAGGATCGTGTTAGGGTTAGGGTTAGCGTCAGCCCTAGGATAGTGTTAGGGTTAGGGTTAGTGTTAGCATCAGCCCTAGGATATTATTAGGGTTAGGGTTAGCATCAGCCCTAGGATAGTGTTAGGGTTAGAGTTAGGGTTAGCACCAGGCTTAGGATAGTGTTAGTGTTAGGGTTACCATCAGCCTTAGCATAGTGTTAGGGTTAGGGTTAGGGTTAGCATCAGCCGTAGGATAGTGTTAGGGTTAGGGTTAGCCTCAGCCCTAGGATAGTGTTAGGGTTAGGGTTAGGGTTAGCATCAGCCCTAGGATAGTATTAGGGTTAGGGTTAGGGTTAGGGTTAGGGTTAGGGTTAGGGTTAGCATCAGCTCTAGGATAGTGTTAGTGTTAGGGTTAGGGTTAGCATCAGCCCTAGGATAGTGTTAGGGGTAGGGTTAGGGTTAGCATCAGCCCTAGGATAGTGTTAGTGTTAGGGTTAGCATCAGCCCTAGGATAGTGTTAGGGTTAGGGTTAGGGTTAGCATCAGCCCTAGGATAGTATTAGGGTTAGGGTTAGGGTTAGGGTTAGGGTTAGGGATAGCATCAGCTCTAGGATAGTGTTAGGGTTAGGGTTAGGGTTAGCATCAGCCCTAGGATAGTGTTAGGGTTAGGGTTAGGGTTAGCATCAGCCCTAGGATAGTGTTAGGGTTAGGGTTACCATCAGCCCTGGGGTAATGTTACGGTTAGGGTTAGGGTTACCATCAGCCCTAGGATAGTGTTAGGGTTAGGGTTAGGGTTAGCATCAGCCCTAGGATAGTGTTAGGGTTAGGGTTAGCATCAGCCCTAAGATAGTGTTAGGGTTAGGGTTAGGGTTCGCATCAGGCCTAAGATAGTTTTAGGGTTAGGGTTAGCATCAGCCCTAGGATAGTGTTAGGGTTAAGGTTAGGGTTAGCATCAGCCGTAGGATAGTGTTAGGGTTAGGGTTAGCCTCAGCCCTACGATAGTGTTAGAGTTAGGGTTAGGGTTAGCATCAGACCTAGGATAGTGTTAGGGTTAGGGTTAGGGTTAGCATCAGCCCTAGGATAGTGTTAGGGTTAGGGTTAGCATCAGCCCTAGGATAGTGTTAGTGTTAGGGTTAGGGTTAGCATCAGGCCCAAGATAGTGGTAGGGTTAGGGTTAGCATCAGCCCTAGGATAGTGTTAGGGTTAGGGTTAACATAAACCCTAGGATAGTGTTAGGGTTAGGGTTAGGGTTATCATCAGGCATAGGATAGTGTTAGGGTCAGGGTTAGGGTTAGCATCAGCCCTAGGATAGTATTAGGGTTAGGGTTAGGGTTAGGGTTAGGGTTAGCATCAGCTCTAGGATAGTGTTAGGGTTAGGGTTAGGGTTAGCATCAGCCCTAGGATAGTGTTAGGGTTAGGGTTAGGGTTAGCATCAGCCCTAGGATAGTGTTAGGGTTAGGGTTAGGTTTAGCATCAGCCCTAGGATAGTGTTAGGGTAAGGGTTAGTGTTAGCATCAGGCCTAAGATAGTGTTAGGGTTACGGTTAGAATCAGCCCTAGGATAGCGTTACGGTTAGGGTTAAGTTTAGCATCAGCCCTAGGATAGTGTTAGGGTTAGGGTTAGGGTTAGCATCAGCCCTAGGATAGTGTTAGGGTTAGGGTTAGCATCAGCCCTATGAAAGTGTTAGGGTTAGGGTTAGGGTTAGCATCAGCCGTAGGATAGTGTTAGGGTTAGGGTTTGCCTCAACCCTACGATAGTGTTAGAGTTAGGGTTAGGGTTAGCATCAGCCCTAGGATAGTGTTAGGGTTAGGGTTAGGGTTAGCATCAGCCCTAGGATAGTGTTCGGGTTAGGGTTAGCATCAGCCCTAGGATAGTGTTAGGGTTAGGGTTAGCATCAGCCCTAGGATAGTGTTAGTGTTAGGGTTAGGGTTAGTATCAGGCCCAAGATAGTGGTAGGGTTAGGGTTAGCATCAGCCCTAGGATAGTGTTAGAGTTAGGGTTAACATAAACCCTAGGATAGTGTTAGGGTAAGGGTTAGGGTTAGCATCAGGCCTAGGATAGTGTTAGGGTTACGGTTAGAATCAGCCCTAGGATAGCGTTAGGGTTAGGGTTAAGTTTAGCATCAGCCCTAGGATAGTGTTAGGGTTAGGGTTAGGGTTAGCATCAGCCCTAGGATAGTGTTAGGGTTAGGGTTAGCATCAGCCCTATGATAGTGTTAGGGTTAGGGTTAGGGTTATCATCAGGCCTAGGATAGTGTTAGAGTTAGGGTTAGCATCAGCCCTAGGATAGTGTTAGGGTTAGGGTTAGGGTTAGCCTCAGCCCTAGGATAGTGTTAGCGTTAGGGTTAGGGTTAGCATCAGCCCTAGGATAGTGTTAGGGGTAGGGTTAGGGTTAGCATCAGCTCTAGGATAGTGTTAGTGTTAGGGTTAGCATCAGCCCTAGGATAGTGTTAGGGGTAGGGTTAGGGTTAGCATCAGCTCTAGGATAGTGTTAGTGTTAGGGTTAGCATCAGCCCTAGGATAGTGTTAGGGTTAGGGTTAGGGTTAGCATCAGCCCTAGGATAGTATTAGGGTTAGGGTTAGGTTTAGGGTTAGGGTTAGGGTTAGCATCAGCCCTAGGATAGTGTTAGGGTTAGGGTTAGGGTTAGCATCAGCCCTAGGATAGTGTTAGGGTTAGGGTTACCATCAGCCCTGGGGTAATGTTACGCTTAGGGTTAGGGTTACCATCAGCCCTAGGATAGTGTTAGGGTTAGGGTGAGCATCAGCCCTAGGATAGTGTTAGGGTTAGGGTTAGGGTTAGCATCAGCCCTAGGATAGTGTTAGGGTTACGGTTAGCATCAGCCCTAGGATAGTGTTAGGGTTAGGGTTAGGGTTAGCATCAGGCCTAGGATAGTGTTAGGGTTACGGTTAGAATCAGCCCTAGGATAGCGTTAGGGTTAGGGTTAAGTTTAGCATCAGCCCTAGGATAGTGTTAGGGTTAGGGATAGAGTTAGCATCAGCCCTAGGATAGTGTGAGGGTTAGGGTTAGCATCAGCCCTAGGATAGTGTTAGGGTTAGGGTTAGGGTTATCATCAGGCCTAGGATATTGTTAGCGTTAGGGTTAGCATCAGCCCTAGGATAGTGTTAGGGTTAGGGTTAGCATCAGCCCTAGGATAGCGTTAGGGTTAGGGTTAGGGTTAGCATCAGGCCTAGGATAGTGTTAGGGTTAAGGTTAGGGTTAGCATCAGCCGTAGGATAGTGTTAGGGTTAAGGTTAGGGTTAGCATCAGCCCTAGGATAGTGTTAGGGATAAGGTTAGGGTTAGCATCAGCCCTAGGATAGTGTTAGTGTTATGGTTAGCATCAGCCCTAGGATAGTGTTAGGGTTAGGGTTAGGGTGAGCATCCGCCCTAGGATAGTGTTAGGGTTAGGGTTAGGGTTAGCATCAGCCCTAAGATAGTGTTAGAGTTAGGGTTAGGGTTAGCGTCAGCCCTAGGATAGTGTTAGTGTTATGGTTAGCATCAGCCCTAGGATAGTGTTAGGGTTAGGGTTAGGGTTAGCATCCGCCCTAGGATAGTGTTAGGGTTAGGGTTAGGGTTAGCATCAGCCCTAGTATAGTGTTAGGGTTAGGGTTAGGGTTAGCATCAGGCCTAGGATAGTGTTAGGGTTAGGGTTAGCATCAGCCCTAGGATAGTGTTAAGGTTAGGGTTAGGGTTAGCATCAGCCCTAGGATAGTGTTAGGGTTAGGGTTAGCGTCAGCCCTAGGATAGTGTTAGGGTTAGGGTTAGGGTTAGGATCAGGCCTAGGATAGTGTTAGGATTAGGGTTAGCATCAGCCCTAGGATAGTGTTAGGGTTAGGGTTAGGGTTATCATCAGGCCTATGATAGTGTTAGGGTTAGGGTTAGCATAAGCCCTAGGATAGTGTTACGGTTAGGGTTAGGGTTATCATCAGCCCTAGGATAGTGTTAGGGTTAGGGTTAGGGTTAGCATTACTTCAAGGATAGTGTTAGGGTTAGCGTTAGGGTTAGCATCTGGCCCAAGATAGTGGTAGGGTTAGGGTTAGGGTTAGCATCAGCCCTAGGATAGTGTTAGGGTTAGGGTTTGGGTTAGCATCAGGCCTAGGATAGTGTTAGGGTTAGGGTTAGCATCAGCCCTAGGATAGTGTTAGGGTTAGGGTTAGCGTCAGCCCTAGGATATTGTTAGGGTTAGGGATAGGGTTAGGATCAGGCCTAGGATAGTGTTAGGATTAGGGTTAGCATCAGCCCTAGGATAGTGTTAGGGTTAGGGTTAGGGTTATCATCAGGCCTATGATAGTGTTAGGGTTAGGGTTAGCATCAGCCCTAGGATAGTGTTAGGGTTAGGGTTAGGGTTAGCATCAGCCGTAGGATAGTGTTAGGGTTAGGGTTAGCATCAGCCCTAGGATAGTGTTAGGGTTAGGGTTAGGGTTAGCATCAGCCCTAGGATAGTGTTAGGGTTAGGGTTAGCGTCAGCCCTAGGATAGTGTTAGGGTTAGGGTTAGGGTTAGGATCAGGCCTAGGATAGTGTTAGGATTAGGGTTAGCATCAGCCCTAGGATAGTGTTAGGGTTAGGGTTAGGGTTATCATCAGGCCTATGATAGTGTTAGGGTTAGGGTTAGCATCAGCCCTAGGATAGTGTTACGGTTAGGGTTAGGGTTATCATCAGGCCTAGGATAGTGTTAGGGTTAGGGTTAGGGTTAGCATTACTCCAAGGATAGTGTTAGGGTTAGCGTTAGGGTTAGCATCAGGCCCAAGATAGTGGTAGGGTTAGGGTTAGGGTTAGCATCAGCCCTAGGATAGTGTTAGGGTTAGGGTTTGGGTTAGCATCAGGCCTAGGATAGTGTTAGGGTTAGGGTTAGCATCAGCCCTAGGATAGTGTTAGGGTTAGGGTTAGCGTCAGCCCTAGGATATTGTTAGGGTTAGGGATAGGGTTAGGATCAGGCCTAGGATACTGTTAGGATTAGGGTTAGCATCAGCCCTAGGATAGTGTTAGGGTTAGGGTTAGGGTTATCATCAGGCCTATGATAGTGTTAGGGTTAGGGTTAGCATCAGCCCTAGGATAGTGTTAGGGTTAGGGTTAGGGTTAGCATCAGCCCTAGGATAGTGTTAGGGTTAGGGTTAGCATCAGCCCTAGGATAGTGTTATGGTTAGGGTTAGGGTTAGCATCAGCCCTAGGATAGTGTTAGTGTTAGGGTTAGCATCAGCCCTAGGATAGTGTTAGGGTTAGGGTTAGGGTTAGCATCCGCCCTGGGATAGTTTTAGGGTTAGGGTTAGGGTTAGCATCAGCCCTAGGATAGTGTAAGTTTTAGGGTTAGGGTTAGCACAGCCCTAGGATAGTGTTAGGGTTAGGGTTAGCATCAGCCCTAGGATAGTGTTAGGGTTAGGGTTAGGGTTAGCATCAGGCCTAGGATAGTGTTAGGGTTAGGGTTAGCATCAGCCCTAGGATAGTGTTAGTGTTAGGGTTAGGGTTAGCATCAGCCCTAGGATAGTGTTAGTGTTAGGGTTACCATCAGCCCTGGGGTAATGTTACGGTTAGGGTTAGGGTTACCATCAGCCCTAGGATAGTGTTAGGGTTAGGGTTAGCATCAGCCCTAGGATAGTGTTAGGGTTAGGGTTAGGGTTAGCATCAGCCCTAGGATAGTGTTAGGTTTAGGGTTAGCATCAGCCCTAGGATACTGTTAGCGTTAGGGTTAGGGTTAGCATCAGGCCTAGGATAGTGTTAGGGTTACGGTTAGAATCAGCCCTAGGATAGCGTTAGGGTTAGGGTTAAGTTTAGCATCAGCCCTAGGATAGTGTTAGGGTTAGGGATAGGGTTAGCATCAGCCCTAGGATAGTGTGAGGGTTAGGGTTAGCATCAGCCCTAGGATAGTGTTAGGGTTAGGGTTAGGGTTATCATCAGGCCTAGGATATTGTTATGGTTAGGGTTAGCATCAGCCCTAGGATAGTGTTAGGGTTAGGGTTAGGGTTAGCATCAGCCCTAGGATAGTGTTAGGGTTAGGGTTAGCATCAGCCCTAGGATAGTGTTAGGGTTAGGGTTAGGGTTAGCATCAGGCCTAGGATAGTGTTAGGGTTATGGTTAGGGTTAGCATCAGCCGTAGGATAGTGTTAGGGTTAAGGTTAGGGTTAGCATCAGCCCTAGGATAGTGTTAGGGTTAAGGTTAGGGTTAGCATCAGCCCTAGGATAGTGTTAGTGTTATGGTTAGCATCAGCCCTAGGATAGTGTTAGGGTTAGGGTTAGGGTGAGCATCCGCCCTAGGATAGTGTTAGGGTTAGGGTTAGGGTTAGCATCCGCCCTAGGATAGTGTTAGGGTTAGGGTTAGGGTTAGCATCAGGCCTAGGATAGTGTTAGGGTTAGGGTTAGCATCAGCCCTAGGATAGTGTTAAGGTTAGGGTTAGGGTTAGCATCAGCCCTAGGATAGTGTTAGGGTTAGGGTTAGTGTCAGCCCTAGCATAGTGTTAGGGTTAGGGTTTGGGTTAGGATCAGGCCTAGGATAGTGTTAGGATTAGGGTTAGCATCAGCCCTAGGATAGTGTTAGGGTTAGGGTTAGGGTTATCATCAGGCCTATGATAGTGTTAGGGTTAGGGTTACCATCAGGCCCAAGATAGTGGTAGGGTTAGGGTTAGGGTTAGCATCAGCCCTAGGATAGTGTTAGGGTTAGGGTTAGGGTTAGCATCAGGCGTAGGATAGTGTTAGGGTTAGGGTTAGCATCAGCCCTAGGATAGTGTTAGGGTTAGGGTTAGCGTCAGCCCTAGGATAGTGTTAGGGTTAGGGATAGGGTTAGGATCAGGCCTAGGATAGTGTTAGGATTAGGGTTAGCATCAGCCCTAGGATAGTGTTAGGGTTAGGGTTAGGGTTATCATCAGGCCTATGATAGTGTTAGGGTTAGGGTTAGCATCAGCCCTAGGATAGTGTTAGGGTTAGGGTTAGGGTTATCATCAGGCCTATGATAGTGTTAGGGTTAGGGTTAGCATCAGCCCTAGGATAGAGTTAGGGTTAGGGTTAGGGTTAGTATCAGCCCTAGGATAGTGTTAGGGTTAGGGTTAGCATCAGCCCTAGGATAGTGTTAGGGTTAGGGTTAGCATCAACACTTGGATAGTGTTTTGGTTAGGGTTAGGGTTACCATCAGCCCTAGGATAGTGTTAGGGTTAGGGTTAGCCTCAGCCCTAGGAGAGTGTTAGGGTTAGGGATAGGGTTAGCATCAGGCCTAGGATAGTGTTAGGGTTAGGGTTAGGGTTAGCATCAGCCCTAGGATAGTGTTAGTGTTAGGGTTAGCATCAGGCCTAGGATAGTGTTAGGGTTAGGGTTAGCATCAGCCCTAGGATAGTGTTAGGGTTAGGGTTAGGGTTAGCATCAGCCCTAGGATAGTGTTAGGGTTATGGTTAGGTTTAGCATCAGCCCTAGGATAGTGTTAGGGTAAGGGTTAGGGTTAGCATCAGGCCTAGGATAGTGTTAGGGTTACGGTTAGGGTTAGCATCAGCCCTAGGATAGTGTTAGTGTTATGGTTAGCATCAGCCCTAGGATAGTGTTAGGGTTAGGGTTAGGGTTAGCATCAGCCCTAAGATAGTGTTAGAGTTAGGGTTAGGGTTAGCGTCAGCCCTAGGATAGTGTTAGTGTTATGGATAGCATCAGCACTAGGATAGTGTTAGGGTTAGGGTTAGGGTTAGCATCCGCCCTAGGATAGTGTTAGGGTTAGGGTTAGGGTTAGCATCAGCCCTAGGATAGTGTTAGGGTTAGGGTTAGGGTTAGCATCAGGCCTAGGATAGTGTTAGGGTTAGGGTTAGCATCAGCCCTAGGATAGTGTTAGGGTTAGGGTTAGCAGCAGCCCTAGGATAGTGTTAGGGTTAGGGTTAGAGTCAGCCCTAGGATAGTGTTAGGGTTAGGGTTAGGGTTAGGATCAGGCCTAGGATAGTGTTAGGATTAGGGTTAGCATCAGCCCTAGGATAGTGTTAGTGTTAGGGTTAGGGTTATCATCAGGCCTATGATAGTGTTAGGGTTAGGGTTAGCATCAGGCCCAAGATAGTGGTAGGGTTAGGGTTAGGGTTAGCATCAGCCCTAGGATAGTGTTAGGGTTAGGGTTAGGGTTAGCATCAGGCCTAGGATAGTGTTAGGGTTAGGGTTAGCATCAGCCCTAGGATAGTGTTAGGGTTAGGCTTAGGGTTAGTATCAGCCCTAGGATAGTGTTAGGGTTAGGGTTAGCATCAGCCCTAGGATAGTGTAAGGGTTAGGGTTAGGGTTAGCATCCGCCCTGGGATAGTTTTAGGGTTAGGGTTAGGGTTAGCATCAGCCCTAGGATAGTGTTAGGGTTAGGGTTAACATAAACCCTAGGATAGTGTTAGGGTTAGGGTTAGGGTTAGCATCAGCCCTAGGATAGTGTTAGGGTTAGGGTTAGCATCAACACTTGGATAGTGTTTTGGTTAGGGTTAGGGTTAGCATCAGCCCTAGGATAGTGTTAGGGTTAGGGTTAGCCTCAGCCCTAGGAGAGTGTTAGGGTTAGGGATAGGGTTAGCATCAGGCCTAGGATAGTGTTAGGGTTAGGGTTAGGGTTAGCATCAGCCCTAGGATAGTGTTAGGGTTAGGGTTAGCATCAGGCCTAGGATAGTGTTAGGGTTAGGGTTAGCATCAGCCCTAGGATAGTGTTAGGGTTAGGGTTAGGGTTAGCATCAGCCCTAGGATAGTGTTAGGGTTATGGTTAGGTTTAGCATCAGCCCTACAATAGTGTTAGGGTAAGGGATAGGGTTAGCATCAGGCCTAGGATAGTGTTAGGGTTACGATTAGAATCAGCCCTAGGATAGCGTTAGGGTTAGGGTTAAGTTTAGCATCAGCCCTAGGATAGTGTTAGGGTTAGGGTTAGCATCAGCCCTAGGATAGTGTTAGGGTTAGGGTTAGGGTTATCATCAGGCCTAGGATAGTGTTAGGGTTAGGGTTAGCATCAGCCCTAGGATAGTGTTAGTTTTAGGGTTAGGGTTAGCACAGCCCTAGGATAGTGTTAGGGTTAGGGTTAGCATCAGCCCTAGGATAGTGTTAGGGTTAGTGTTAGGGTTAGCATCAGCCCTAGGATAGTGTTAGGGTTAGGGTTAACATCAGCCCTAGGATAGTGTTAGGGTTAGGGTTAGGGTTAGCATCAGGCCTAGGATAGTGTTAGGGTTAGGGTTAGCATCAGCCCTAGGATAGTGTTAGGGTTAGGGTTAGGGTTATCATCAGGCCTAGGATAGTGTTAGGGTTAGGGTTAGCATCAGCCCTAGGATAGTGTTAGGGTTAGGGTTAGGGTTAGCATCAGCCCTAGGATAGTGTTAGGGTTAGGGTTAGTGTTAGCATCAGCCCTAGGATATTATTAGGGTTAGGGTTAGCATCAGCCCTAGGATAGTGTTAGGGTTAGAGTTAGGGTTAGCACCAGGCTTAGGATAGTGTTAGTGTTGGGTTACCATCAGCCTTAGGATAGTGTTAGGGTTATTGTTAGGTTTAGCATCAGCCCTAGGATAGTGTTAGGGTAAGGGTTAGGGTTAGCATCAGGCCTAGGATAGTGTTAGGGTTACGGTTAGAATCAGCCCTAGGATAGCGTTAGGGTTAGGGTTAAGTTTAGCATCAGCCCTAGGATAGTGTTAGGGTTAGGGTTAGGGTTAGCATCAGACCTAGGATAGTGTTAGGGTTAGGGTTAGCATCAGCCCTAGGATAGTGTTAGGGTTAGGGTTAGGGTTAGCATCAGCCCTAGGATAGTGTTAGGGTTAGGGTTAGCATCAGCCCTAGGATAGTGTTAGGGTTAGGGTTAGCATCAGCCCTAGGATAGTGTTAGTGTTAGGGTTAGGGTTAGCATCAGGCCCAAGATAGTGGTAGGGTTAGGGTTAGGGTTAGCATCAGCCCTAGGATAGTGTTAGGGTTAGGGTTAGGGTTAGCATCAGGCCTAGGATAGTGTTAGGGTTAGGGTTAGCATCAGCCCTAGGATAGTGTTAGGGTTAGGGTTAGGGTTAGCATCAGCCCTAGGATAGTGTTAGTGTTAGGGTTAGCATCAGCCCTAGGATAGTGTTAGAATTAGGGATAGGGTTAGCATCCGCCCTAGGGTAGTTTTAGGGTTAGGGTTAGCGTTATCATCAGCCCTAGGATAGTGTTAGGGTTAGGGTTATCATAAACCCTAGGATAGTGTTAGGGTTAGGGTTAGGGTTATCATCAGGCCTAGGATAGTGGTAGGGTTAGGGTTAGGGTTAGCATCAGTTAAAGGATAGTGTTAGGGTTAGCGTTAGGGTTAGCATCTGCACTAGGATAGCGTTAGGGTTTTGGTTAGGGTTAGCATCAGCCCAAGGATAGTGTTAGGGTTAGGATTAGCATCAGCCCTAGGATAGTGTTAGGGTTAGGGTTAGGGTTAGCATCAGGCCCAGGATAGTGTTATGGTTAGGGTTAGCATCAGCCCTAGGATAGCGTTAGGGTTAGGGTTAGCATCAGCCCTAGGATAGTGTTAGGGTTAGGGTTAGCATCAGCCCTAGGATAGTGTTAGGGTTAGGGTTAGCATCAGCCCTAGGATAGTGTTTGGGTTAGGGTTAGGGTTAGCATCAGCCCTAGGATAGTGTTAGGGTTAGGGCTAGCATCAGGCCTAGGATAGTGTTAGGGTTAGGGTTAGCATCAGCCCTAGGATAGTGTTAGGGTTACGGTTAGGGTTAGCATCAGCCCTAGGATAGTGTTAGGGTTATGGTTAGGTTTAGCATCAGCCCTAGGATAGTGTTAGGGTAAGGGTTAGGGTTAGCATCAGGCCTAGGATAGTGTTAGGGTTACGGTTAGAATCAGCCCTAGGATAGCGTTAGGGTTAGGGTTAAGTTTATCATCAGCCCTAGGATAGTGTTAGGGTTAGGGTTAGGGTTAGCATCAGCCCTGGGATAGTGTTAGGGTTAGGGTTAGCATCAGCCCTAGGATAGTGTTAGGGTTAGGGTTAGGGTTATAATCAGGCCTAGGATAGTGTTAGAGTTAGGGTTAGCATCAGCCCTAGGATAGTGATAGGGTTAGGGTTAGGGTTAGCATCAGCCCTAGGATAGTGTTAGGGTTAGGGTTAGCATCAGCCCTAGGATAGTGTTAGGGTTAGGGTTAGGGTTCGCATCAGCCCTAGGATAGTGTTAGGGTTATGGTTAGCATCAGCCCTAGGATAGTGTTAGGGTTAAGGTTAGGGTTAGCATCAGCCGTAGGATAGTGTTAGGGTTAGGGTTAGCCTCAGCCCTACGATAGTGTTAGAGTTAGGGTAGGGTTAGCATCAGCACTAGGATAGTGTTAGGGTTAGGGTTAGGGTTAGCATCAGCCCTAGGATAGTGTTAGTGTTATGGTTAGCATCAGCCCTAGGATAGTGTTAGGGTTAGGGTTAGGTTTAGCATCCGCCCTAGGATAGTGTTAGGGTTAGGGTTAGGGTTAGCATCAGCCCTAGGATAGTGTTAGGGTTAGGGTTAACATAAACCCTAGGATAGTATTAGGTTTAGAGTTAGGGTTATCATCAGGCCTAGGATAGTGTTAGGGTTAGGGTTAGGGTTGGCATCAGCCCTAGGATAGTGTTATGGTTAGGGTTAGCATCAGCCCTAGGATAGTGTTAGTGTTAGGGTTAGGGTTAGCATCAGGCCCAAGATAGTGGTAGGGTTAGGGTTAGCATCAGCCCTAGGATAGTGTTAGGGTTAGGGTTAACATAATCCCTAGGATAGTGTTAGGGTTAGGGTTAGGGTTATCATCAGGCCTAGGATAGTGTTAGGTTTAGGGTTAGGGTTAGCATCAGTTCAAGGATAGTTTTAGGGTTAGCCTTAGGGTTAGCATCAGTCCTAGGATAGTGTTAGTGTTAGGGTTGGGGTTAGCATCAGCCCTAGGATAGTGTTAGGGTTAGGTTAGCATCAGCCCTAGGATAGTGTTAAGGTTAGGGTTAGGGTTAGCATCAGGCCTAGGATAATGTTAGGGTTAGGGTTAGCATCAGCCCTAGGATAGTGTTAGGGTTAGGGTTAGGGTTATCATCAGGCCTATGATAGTGTTAGGGTTAGGGTTAGCATCAGCCCTAGGATAGTGTTAGGTTTAGGGTTAGGGTTAGCATCAGCCCTAGGATAGTGTTAGGTTTAGGGTTAGCATCAGCCGTAGGATAGTGTTAGGGTTAGGGTTAGGGTTAGCATCAGGCCTAGGATAGTGATAGGGTTAGGGTTAGCATCAGCCCTAGGATAGTGTTAGGGTTAGGGTTAGGGTTAGGGTTAGCATCAGCCCTAGGATAGTATTAGGGTTAGGGTTAGGGTTAGGGATAGGGATAGCATCAGCTCTAGGATAGTGTTTGGGTTAGGGTTAGGGTTAGCATCAGCCCTAGGATAGTGCTAGGGTTAGGGTTAGGGTTAGCATCAGCCCTAGGATAGTGTTAGGGTTAGGGTTACCATCAGCCCTGGGATAATGTTACGGTTAGGGTTAGGGTTACCATCAGCCCTAGGATAGTGTTATGGTTAGGGTTAGCATCAGCCCTAGGATAGTGTTAGGGTTAGGGTTTGGGTTAGCATCAGCCCTAGGATAGTGTTAGGGTTAGGTTTAGCATCAGCCCTAGGATAGTGTTAGGGGTAGGGTTAGGGTTAGCATCAGCCCTAGGATAGTGTTAGGGTTAGGGTTAGCATCAGCCCTAGGATAGTGTTAGGGTTAGGGTTAGGGTTATCATCAGGCCTAGGATAGTGTTAGAGTTAGGGTTAGCATCAGCCCTAGGATAGTGTTAGGGTTAGGGTTAGGGTTAGCATCAGCCCTAGGATAGTGTTAGGGTTAGGGTTAGCATCAGCCCTAGGATAGTGTTAGGGTTAGGGTTAGGGTTCGCATCAGCCCTAGGATAGTGTTAGGGTTATGGTTAGCATCAGCCCTAGGTTGGTGTTAGGGTTAAGGTTAGGGTTAGCATCAGCCGTAGGATAGTGTTAGGGTTAGGGTTAGCCTCAGCCCTACGATAGTGTTAGAGTTAGGGTTAGGGTTAGCATCAGCACTAGGATAGTGTTAGGGTTAGGGTTAGGGTTAGCATCAGCCCTAGGATAGTGTTAGTGTTATGGTTAGCATCAGCCCTAGGATAGTGTTAGGGTTAGGGTTAGGTTTAGCATCCGCCCTAGGATAGTGTTAGGGTTAGGGTTAGGGTTAGCATCAGCCCTAGGATAGTGTTAGGGTTAGGGTTAACATAAACCCTAGGATAGTATTAGGTTTAGAGTTAGGGTTATCATCAGGCCTAGGATAGTGTTAGGGTTAGGGTTAGCATCAGCCCTAGGATAGTGTTAGTGTTAGGGTTAGGGTTAGCATCAGGCCCAAGATAGTGGTAGGGTTAGGGTTAGCATCAGCCCTAGGATAGTGTTAGGGTTAGGGTTAACATAATCCCTAGGATAGTGTTAGGGTTAGGGTTAGGGTTATCATCAGGCCTAGGATAGTGTTAGGTTTAGGGTTAGGGTTAGCATCAGTTCAAGGATAGTTTTAGGGTTAGCCTTAGGGTTAGCATCAGCCCTAGGATAGTGTTAGTGTTAGGGTTGGGGTTAGCATCAGCCCTAGGATATTGTTAGGGTTAGGTTAGCATCAGCCCTAGGATAGTGTTAGGGTTAGGGTTAGGGTTAGGGTTAGCATCAGGCCGAGGATAATGTTAGGGTTAGGGTTAGCATCAGCCCTAGGATAGTGTTAGGGTTAGGGTTAGGGTTATCATCAGGCCTATGATAGTGTTAGGGTTAGGGTTAGCATCAGCCCTAGGATAGTGTTAGGGTTAGGGTTAGGGTTAGCATCAGCCCTAGGATAGTGTTAGGGTTAGGGTTAGCATCAGCCGTAGGATAGTGTTAGGGTTAGGGTTAGGGTTAGCATCAGGCCTAGGATAGTGTTAGGGTTAGGGTTAGCATCAGCCCTAGGATAGTGTTAGGGTTAGGGTTAGGGTTAGCATCAGCCCTAGGATAGTATTAGGGTTAGGGTTAGGGTTAGGATTAGGGTTAGCATCAGCTCTAGGATAGTGTTTCGGTTAGGGTTAGGGTTAGCATCAGCCCTAGGATAGTGCTAGGGTTAGGGTTAGGGTTAGCATCAGCCCTAGGATAGTGTTAGGGTTAGGGTTACCATCAGCCCTGGGATAATGTTACGGTTAGGGTTAGGGTTACCATCAGCCCTAGGATAGTGTTATGGTTAGGGTTAGCATCAGCCCTAGGATAGTGTTAGGGTTAGGGTTTGGGTTAGCATCAGCCCTAGGATAGTGTTATGGTTAGGTTTAGCATCAGCCCTAGGATAGTGTTAGGGGTAGGGTTAGGGTTAGCATCAGCCCTAGGATAGTGTTAGGGTTAGGGTTAGCATCAGCCCTAGGATAGTGTTAGGGTTAGGGTTAGTTTTAGCATCAGCCCTAGGATAGTGTTAGGGTTAGGGTTAGCATCAGACCTAGGATAGTGTTAGGGTTAGGGTTAGGGTTATCATCAGGCCTAGGATAGTGTTAGGGTAGGGTTAGCATCAGCCCTAGGATAGTGTTAGGTTTAGGGTTAGGGTTAGGGTTAGCATCAGCCCTAGGATAGTGTTAGGGTTAGGGTTAGCATCAGCCCTAGGATAGTGTTAGGGTTAGGGTTAGGGTTATCATCAGGCCTAGGATAGTGTTAGAGTTGGGGTAGCATCAGCCCTAGGATAGTGTTAGGGTTAGGGTTAGGGTTAGCATCAGCCCTAGGATAGTGTTAGGGTTAGGGTTAGCATCATCCCTAGGATAGTGTTAGTGTTAGGGTTAGGGTTCGCATCAGGCCTAGGATAGTGTTAGGGTTAGGGTTAGCATCAGCCCTAGGATAGTGTTAGGGTTAAAGTTAGGGTTAGCATCAGCCGTAGGATAGTGTTAGGGTTAGGGTTAGCCTCAGCCCTACGATAGTGTTAGAGTTAGGGTTAGGGTCAGCATCAGCCCTAGGATAGTGTTAGGGTTAGGGTTAGGGTTAGCATCAGCCCTAGGATAGTGTTAGTGTTATGGTTAGCATCAGCCCTAGGATAGTGTTAGGGTTAGGGTTAGGTTTAGCATCCGCCCTAGGATAGTGTTAGGGTTAGGGTTAGGGTTAGAATCAGCCCTAGGATAGTGTTATGTTTAGGGTTAACATAAACCCTAGGATAGTATTAGGGTTAGGGTTAGGGTTATCATCAGGCCTAGGATAGTGTTAGGGTTAGGGTTAGGGTTAGCATTAGTTCAAGGATAGTGTTAGGGTTAGCGTTAGGGTTAGCATCAGCCCTAGGATAGTGTTAGGGTTAGGGTTAGTGTTAGCATCAGCCCTAGGATAGTGTTAGGGTTAGGGTTAGCATCAGCCCTATGATAGTGTTAGGGTTAGGGTTAGGGTTAGCATCAGGCCTAGGATAGTGTTAGGGTTAGGGTTAGCATCAGCCCTAGGATAGTGTTAGGGTTAGGGTTAGGGTTACCATCAGGCCTATGATAGTGTTAGGGTTAGGGTTAGCATCAGCCCTAGGATAGTGTTAGGGTTAGGGTTAGGGTTAGCATCAGCCCTAGGATAGTGTTAGGGTTAGGGTTAGCATCAGCCATAGGATAGTGTTAGGGTTAGGGTTAGGGTTAGCATCAGGCCTAGGATAGTGTTAGGGTTAGGGTTAGCATCAGCCCTAGGATAGTGTTAGGGTTAGGGTTAGGGTTATCATCAGGCCTAGGATAGTGTTAGGGTTAGGGTTAGCATCAGACCTAGGATAGTGTTAGGGTTAGGGTTAGGGTTCGCATCAGCCCTAGGATAGTGTTAGGGTTATGGTTAGCATCAGCCCTAGGATAGTGTTAGGGTTAAGGTTAGGGTTAGCATCAGCCGTAGGATAGTGTTAGGGTTAAGGTTAGCCTCATCCCTACGATAGTGTTAGAGTTAGGGTTAGGGTTAGCATCAGCACTAGGATAGTGTTAGGGTTAGGGTTAGGGTTAGCATCAGCCCTAGGATAGTGTTAGTGTTATGGTTAGCATCAGCCCTAGGATAGTGTTAGGGTTAGGGTTAGGTTTAGCATCCGCCCTAGGATAGTGTTAGGGTTAGGGTTAGGGTTAGCATCAGCCCTAGGATAGTGTTAGGGTTAGGGTTAACATAAACCCTAGGATAGTATTAGGTTTAGAGTTAGGGTTATCATCAGGCCTAGGATAGTGTTAGGGTTAGGGTTAGGGTTAGCATCAGCCCTAGGATAGTGTTAGGGTTAGGGTTAGCATCAGCCCTAGGATAGTGTTAGTGTTAGGGTTAGGGTTAGCATCAGGCCCAAGATAGTGGTAGGGTTAGGGTTAGCATCAGCCCTAGGATAGTGTTAGGGTTAGGGTTAACATACTCCCTAGGATAGTGTTAGGGTTAGGGTTAGGGTTATCATCAGGCCTAGGATAGTGTTAGGTTTAGGGTTAGGGTTAGCATCAGTTCAAGGATAGTTTTAGGGTTAGCCTTAGGGTTAGCATCAGCCCTAGGATAGTGTTAGTGTTAGGGTTGGGGTTAGCATCAGCCCTAGGATAGTGTTAGGGTTAGGTTAGCATCAGCCCTAGGATAGTGTTAGGGTTAGGGTTAGGGTTAGGGTTAGCATCAGGCCTAGGATAATGTTAGGGTTAGGGTTAGCATCAGCCCTAGGATAGTGTTAGGGTTAGGGTTAGGGTTATCATCAGGCCTATGATAGTGTTAGGGTTAGGGTTAGCATCAGCCCTAGGATAGTGTTAGTGTTAGTGTTATGGTTAGCATCAGCCCTAGGATAGTGTTAGGTTTAGGGTTAGCATCAGCCGTAGGATAGTGTTAGGGGTAGGGTTAGGGTTAGCATCAGGCCTAGGATAGTGTTAGGGTTAGGGTTAGCATCAGCCCTAGGATAGTGTTAGGGTTAGGGTTAGGGTTAGCATCAGCCCTAGGATAGTGTTAGGGTTAGGGTTAGGGTTAGGGTTAGGGTTAGCATCAGCTCTAGGATAGTGTTTGGGTTAGGGTTAGGGTTAGCATCAGCCCTAGGATAGTGCTAGGGTTAGGGTTAGGGTTAGCATCAGCCCTAGGATAGTGTTAGGGTTAGGGTTACCATCAGCCCTGGGATAATGTTACGGTTAGGGTTAGGGTTACCATCAGCCCTAGGATAGTGTTATGGTTAGGGTTAGCATCAGCCCTAGGATAGTGTTAGGGTTAGGGTTTGGGTTAGCATCAGCCCTAGGATAGTGTTAGGGTTAGGTTTAGCATCAGCCCTAGGATAGTGTTAGGGTTAGGGTTAGGGTTAGCATCAGGCCTAGGATAGTGTTAGGGTTAGGGTTAGCATCAGCCCTAGGATAGTGTTAGGGTTAGGGTTAGTTTTAGCATCAGCCCTAGGATAGTGTTAGGGTTAGGGTTAGCATCAGACCTAGGATAGTGTTAGGGTTAGGGTTAGGGTTATCATCAGGCCTAGGATAGTGTTAGGGTAGGGTTACCATCAGCCCTAGGATAGTGTTAGGGTAAGGGTTAGGGTTAGCATCAGCCCTAGGATAGTGTTAGGGTTAGGGTTAGCATCAGCCCTAGGATAGTGTTAGGGTTAGGGTTAGGGTTATCATCAGGCCTAGGATAGTGTTAGAGTTAGGGTTAGCATCAGCCCTAGGATAGTGTTAGGGTTAGGGTTAGGGTTAGCATCAGCCCTAGGATAGTGTTAGGGTTAGGGTTAGCATCAGCCCTAGGATAGTGTTAGGGTTAGGGTTAGGGTTCGCATCAGCCCTAGGATAGTGTTAGGGGTATGGTTAGCATCAGCCCTAGGTGGGTTTTAGGGTTAAGGTTAGGGCTAGCATCAGCCGTAGGATAGTGTTAGGGTTAGGGTTAGCCTCAGCCCTACGATAGTGTTAGAGTTAGGGTTAGGGTTAGCATCAGCACTAGGATAGTGTTAGGGTTAGGGTTAGGGTTAGTATCAGCCCTAGGATAGTGTTAGTGTTATGGTTAGCATCAGCCCTAGGATAGTGTTAGGGTTAGGGTTAGGGTTAGCATCAGCCCTAGGATAGTGGTAGGGTTAGGGTTAACATAAACCCTAGGATAGTATTAGGTTTAGAGTTAGGGTTATCATCAGGCCTAGGATAGTGTTAGGGTTAGGGTTAGGGTTAGCATCAGCCCTAGGATAGTGTTAGGGTTAGGGTTAGCATCAGCCCTAGGATAGTGTTAGTGTTAGGGTTAGGGTTAGCATCAGGCCCAAGATAGTGGTAGGGTTAGGGTTAGCATCAGCCCTAGGATAGTGTTAGGGTTAGGGTTAACATAATCCCTAGGATAGTGTTAGGGTTAGCGTTAGGGTTAGCATCAGCCCTAGGATAGTGTTAGGGTTAGGGTTAGTGTTAGCATCAGCCCTAGGATAGTGTTAGGGTTAGGGATAGCATCAGCCCTTGGATAGTGTTAGTGTTAGGGTTAGGGTTAACATAAACCCTAGGATAGTGTTAGGGTTAGGGTTTGGGTTATCATCAGGCCTAGGATAGTGTTAGGTTTAGAGTTAGGGTTAGCTTCAGTTCAAGGATAGTTTTAGGGTTAGCGTTAGGGTTAGCATCCGCCCTAGGATAGTGTTAGTGTTAGGGTTAGGGTTAGCATCAGCCCTAGGATAGTGTTAGGGTTAGGGTTAGCATCAGCCCTAGGATAGTGTTAGGGTTAGGGTTAGGGTTAGCATCAGGCCTAGGATAGTGTTAGGGTTAGGGTTAGCATCAGCCCTAGGATAGTGTTTTGGTTAGGGTTAGGGTTACCATCAGGCCTATGATAGTGTTAGGGTTAGGGTTAGCATCAGCCCTAGGATAGTGTTAGGGTTAGGGTTAGGGTTAGCATCAGCCCTAGGATAGTGTTAGGGTTAGGGTTAGCATCAGCCATAGGATAGTGTTAGGGTCAGGGTTAGGGTTAGCATCAGGCCTAGGATAGTGTTAGGGTTAGGGTTAGCGTTATCATCAGGCCTAGGATAGTGTTAGGGTTAAGTTTAGCATCAGACCTAGGATAGTGTTAGGGTTAGGGTTAGGGTTCGCATCAGCCCTAGGATAGTGTTAGGGTTATGGTTAGCATCAGCCCTAGGATAGTGTTAGGGTTAAGGTTAGGGTTAGCATCAGCCGTAGGATAGTGTTAGGGTTAGGGTTAGCATCAGCCCTAGGATAGTGTTAGGGTTAGTGTTAGGGTTAGCATCAGCCCTAGGATAGTGTTAGGGTTAGGGTTAGCATCAGCCCTAGGATAGTGTTAGGGTTAGGTTTAGGGTTATCATCAGGCCTAGGATAGTGTTAGAGTTAGGGTTAGCATCAGCCCTAGGATAGTGTTAGGGTTAGGGTTAGGGTTAGCATCAGCCCTAGGATAGTGTTAGGGTTAGGGTTAACATCAGCCCTAGGATAGTGTTAGGGTTAGGGTTAGGGTTCGCATCAGCCCTAGGATAGTGTTAGGGTTATGGTTAGCATCAGCCCTAGGTTGGTGTTAGGGTTAAGGTTAGGGTTAGCATCAGCCGTAGGATAGTGTTAGGGTTAGGGTTAGCCTCAGCCCTACGATAGTGTTAGAGTTAGGGTTAGGGTTAGCATCAGCACTAGGATAGTGTTAGGGTTAGGGTTAGGGTTAGCATCAGCCCTAGGATAGTGTTAGTGTTATGGTTAGCATCAGCCCTAGGATAGTGTTAGGGTTAGGGTTAGGTTTAGCATCCGCCCTAGGATAGTGTTAGGGTTAGGGTTAGGGTTAGCATCAGCCCTAGGATAGTGTTAGGTTTAGGGTTAACATAAACCCTAGGATAGTATTAGGTTTAGAGTTAGGGTTATCATCAGGCCTAGGATAGTGTTAGGGTTAGGGTTAGGGTTAGCATCAGCCCTAGGATAGTGTTAGGGTTAGGGTTAGCATCAGCCCTAGGATAGTGTTAGTGTTAGGGTTAGGGTTAGCATCAGGCCCAAGATAGTGGTAGGGTTAGGGTTAGCATCAGCCCTAGGATAGTGTTAGGGTTAGGGTTAACATAATCCCTAGGATAGTGTTAGGGTTAGGGTTAGGGTTATCATCAGGCCTAGGATAGTGTTAGGTTTAGGGTTAGGGTTAGCATCAGTTCAAGGATAGTTTTAGGGTTAGCCTTAGGGTTAGCATCAGCCCTAGGATAGTGTTAGTGTTAGGGTTGGGGTTAGCATCAGCCCTAGGATAGTGTTAGGGTTAGGTTAGCATCAGCCCTAGGATAGTGTTAGGGTTAGGGTTAGGGTTAGCATCAGGCCTAGGATAATGTTAGGGTTAGGGTTAGCATCAGCCCTAGGATAGTGTTAGGGTTAGGGTTAGGGTTATCATCAGGCCTATGATAGTGTTAGGGTTAGGGTTAGCATCAGCCCTAGGATAGTGTTAGGGTTAGGGTTAGGGTTAGCATCAGCCCTAGGATAGTGTTAGGGTTAGGGTTAGCATCAGCCGTAGGATAGTGTTAGGGTTAGGGTTAGGGTTAGCATCAGGCCTAGGATAGGGGTAGGGTTAGGGTTAGCATCAGCCCTAGGATAGTGTTAGGTTTAGGGTTAGGGTTAGCATCAGCCCTAGGATAGTATTAGGGTTAGGGTTAGGGTTAGGGTTAGGGTTAGCATCAGCTCTAGGATAGTGTTTGGGTTAGGGTTAGGGTTAGCATCAGCCCTAGGATAGTGCTAGGGTTAGGGTTAGGGTTAGCATCAGCCCTAGGATAGTGTTAGGGTTAGGGTTACCATCAGCCCTGGGATAATGTTACGGTTATTGTTAGGGTTACCATCAGCCCTAGGATAGTGTTATGGTTAGGGTAGGCATCAGCCCTAGGATAGTGTTAGGGTTAGGGTTTGGGTTAGCATCAGCCCTAGGATAGTGTTAGGGTTAGGTTTAGCATCAGCCCTAGGATAGTGTTAGGGGTAGGGTTAGGGTTAGCATCAGCCCTAGGATAGTGTTAGGGTTAGGGTTAGCATCAGCCCTAGGATAGTGTTAGGGTTAGGGTTAGTTTTAGCATCAGCCCTAGGATAGTGTTAGGGTTAGGGTTAGCATCAGACCTAGGATAGTGTTAGGGTTAGGGTTAGGGTTATCATCAGGCCTAGGATAGTGTTAGGGTAGGGTTAGCATCAGCCCTAGGATAGTGTTAGGGTTAGGGTTAGGGTTAGCATCAGCCCTAGGATAGTATTAGGGTTAGGGTTAGCATCCGCCCTAGGATAGTGTTAGGGTTAGGGTTAGGGTTATCATCAGGCCTAGGATAGTGTTAGAGTTAGGGTTAGCATCAGCCCTAGGATAGTGTTAGGGTTAGGGTAAGGGTTAGCATCAGCCCTAGGATAGTGTTAGGGTTAGGGTTAGCATCATCCCTAGGATAGTGTTAGTGTTAGGGTTAGGGTTCGCATCAGGCCTAGGATAGTGTTAGGGTTAGGGTTAGCATCAGCCCTAGGATAGTGTTAGGGTTAAGGTTAGGGTTAGCATCAGCCGTAGGATAGTGTTAGGGTTAGGGTTAGCCTCAGCCCTACGATAGTGTTAGAGTTAGGGTTAGGGTTGGCATCAGCCCTAGGATAGTGTTAGGGTTAGGGTTAGGGTTAGCATCAGCCCTAGGATAGTGTTAGTGTTATGGTTAGCATCAGCCCTAGGATAGTGTTAGGGTTAGGGTTAGGTTTAGCATCCGCCCTAGGATAGTGTTAGGGTTAGGGTTAGGGTTAGTATCAGCCCTAGGATAGTGTTAGGGTTAGGGTTAACATAAACCCTAGGATAGTATTAGGGTTAGGGTTAGGGTTATCATCAGGCCTAGGATAGTGTTAGGGTTAGGGTTAGGGTTAGCATTAGTTCAAGGATAGTGTTAGGGTTAGCGTTAGGGTTAGCATCAGCCCTAGGATAGTGTTAGGGTTAGGGTTAGTGTTAGCATCAGCCCTAGGATAGTGTTACGGTTAGGGTTAGCATCAGCCCTTGGATAGTGTTAGTGTTAGGGTTAGGGTTAACATAAACCCTAGGATAGTGTTAGGGTTAGGGTTAGGGTTATCATCAGGCCTAGGATAGTGTTAGGTTTAGAGTTAGGGTTAGCTTCAGTTCAAGGATAGTTTTAGGGTTAGCGTTAGGGTTAGCATCAGCCCTAGGATAGTGTTAGTGTTAGGGTTAGGGTTAGCATCAGCCCTAGGATAGTGTTAGGGTTAGGGTTAGCATCAGCCCTAGGATAGTGTTAGGGTTAGGGTTAGGGTTAGCATCAGGCCTAGGATAGTGTTAGGGTTAGGGTTAGCATCAGCCCTAGGATAGTGTTAGGGTTAGGGTTAGGGTTACCATCAGGCCTATGATAGTGTTAGGGTTAGGGTTAGCATCAGCCCTAGGATAGTGTTAGGGTTAGGGTTAGGGTTAGCATCAGCCCTAGGATAGTGTTAGGGTTAGGGTTAGCATCAGCCATAGGATAGTGTTAGGGTTAGTGTTAGGGTTAGCATCAGGCCTAGGATAGTGTTAGGGTTAGGGTTAGCATCAGCCCTAGGATAGTGTTAGGGTTAGGGTTAGGGTTATCATCAGGCCTAGGATAGTGTTAGGGTTAGGGTTAGCATCAGACCTAGGATAGTGTTAGGGTTAGGGTTAGGGTTAGCATCAGCCCTAGGATAGTGTTAGGGTTAGGGTTAGTGTTAGCATCAGCCCTAGGATATTATTAGGGTTAGGGTAAGCATCAGCCCTAGGATAGCGTTAGGGTTAGAGTTAGGGTTAGCACCAGGCTTAGGATAGTGTTAGTGTTAGGGTTACCATCAGCCTTAGGATAGTGTTAGGGTTAGGGTTAGGGTTAGCATCAGCCGTAGGAGAGTGTTAGGGTTAGGGTTAGCCTCAGCCCTAGGATAGTGTTAGCGTTAGGGTTAGGGTTAGCATCAGCCCTAGGATAGTGTTAGGGGTAGGATTAGGGTTAGCATCAGCCCTAGGATAGTGTTAGTGTTAGGGTTAGCATCAGCCCTAGGATAGTGTTAGGGTTAGGGTTAGGGTTAGCATCAGCCCTAGGATAGTGTTAGTGTTATGGTTAGCATCAGCCCTAGGATAGTGTTAGGGTTAGGGTTAGGGTTAGCATCCGCCCTAGGATAGTGTTAGGGTTAGGTTAGGGTTAGCATCAGCCCTAGGATAGTGTTAGAGTTAGGGTTAACATAAACCCTATGATAGTGTTAGGGTTAGGGTTAGGGTTATCATCAGGCCTAGGATATTGTTAGGGTTAGGGTTAGGGTTAGCATTAGTTCAAGGATAGTGTTAGTTTTAGCGTTAGGGTTAGCATCAGCCCTAGGATAGTGTTAGGGTTAGGGTTAGGGTTAGCATCAGCCCTAGGATAGTGTTAAGGTTAGGGTTAGCATCAGCCCTAGGATAGTGTTAGGGTTAGGGTTAGGGTTATCATCAGGCCTAGGATAGTGTTAGGGTTAGGGTTAGCATCAGCCCTAGGATAGTGTTAGGGTTAGGGTTAGGGTTAGCATCAGCCCTAGGATAGTGTTAGGGTTAGGGTTAGTGTTAGCGTCAGCCCTAGGATATTATTAGAGTTAGGGTTAGCATCAGCCCTAGGATAGTGTTAGGGTTAGAGTTAGGGTTAGCACCAGGCTTAGGATAGTGTTAGTGTTAGGGTTACCATCAGCTTTAGGATAGTGTTAGGGTTAGGGTTAGGGTTAGCATCAGCTCTAGGATAGTGTTAGGGTTAGGGTTAGCATCAGACCTAGGATAGTGTCAGGGTTAGGGTTAGGGTTAGCATCAGGCCCAGGATAGTGTTAGTGTTAGGGTTAGGGTTAGCATCAGGCCTACGATAGTGTTAGGGTTAGGGTTAGCATCAGCCCTAGGATAGTGTTATGGTTAGGGTTACGGTTAGCATCAGCCCTAGGATAGTGTTAGTGTTATGTTTAGCATCAGCCCTAGGATAGTGTTAGGGTTAGGGTTAGGGTTAGCATCCGCCCTAGGACAGTGTTAGGGTTAGGGTTAGGGTTAGCATCAGCCCTAGGATAGTGTTAGGGTTAGGGTTAACATAAACCCTAGGATAGTGTTAGGGTTAGGGTTAGGGTTATCATCAGGCCTAGGATAGTGTTACGGTTAGGGTTAGTGTTAGCATTAGTTCAAGGATAGTGTTAGAGTTAGCGTTAGCGTTAGCATCAGCCCTAGGATAGTGTTAGGGTTAGGGTTAGGGTTAGCATCAGCCCTAGGATAGTGTTAGGGTTAGGGTTAGCATCAGCCAAAGGATAGTGTTAGTGTTAGGGTTAGGGTTAGCATCAGGCCCAAGATAGTGGTAGGGTTAGTGTTACCATCAGCCCTAGGATAGTGTTAGGGTTAGGGTTAACATAAACCCTAGGATAGTGTTAGGGTTAGGGTTAGGGTTATCATCAGGCCTAGGATAGTGTTAGGGTTAGGCTTAGGGTTAGCATCAGTTCAAGGATAATTTTAGGGTTAGCGTTAGGGTTAGCATCAGCCCTAGGATAGTGTTACTGTTAGGGTTAGGGTTAGCATCAGCCCTAGGATAGTGTTAGGGTTAGGGTTAGCATCAGCCCTAGGATAGTGTTAGGGTTAGGGTTAGGGTTATCATCAGCCCTAGGATAGTGTTAGGGTTAGGGTTAGCATTAGCCCTAGGATAGTGTTAGTGTTAGGGTTAGGGTTAGCATCAGGCCCAAGATAGTGGTAGGGTTATGGTTACCATCAGCCCTAGCACAGTGTTAGGGTTAGGGTTAACATAAACCCTAGGATAGTGTTAGAGTTAGGGTTAGGGTTATCATCAGGCCTAGGATAGTGTTAGGGTTAGGCTTAGGGTTAGCATCAGTTCAAGGATAATTTTAGGGTTAGCGTTAGGGTTAGCATCAGCCCTAGGATAGTGTTACTGTTAGGGTTAGGGTTAGCATCAGCCCTAGGATAGTGTTAGGGTTAGGGTTAGCATCACCCCTAGGATAGTGTTAGGGTTAGGGTTAGGGTTATCATCAGCCCTAGGATAGTGTTAGGGTTAGGGTTAGCATCAGCCCTAGGATAGTGTTAGGGTTAGGGTTAGGGTTAGCATCAGGCCTAGGATAGTGTTAGGGTTAGGGTTAGGGTTATCATCAGGCCTAGGATAGTGTTAGGGTTAGGGTTAGCATCAGCCCTAGGATAGTGTTAGGGTTAGGGTTAGGGTTAGCATCAGCCCTAGGATAGTGTTAGGGTTAGGGTTAGGGTTAGCGTCAGCCCTAGGATATTGTTAGGGTTAGGGTTAGCATCAGCCCAAGGATAGTGTTAGGTTTAGAGTTAGGGCTAGCACCAGGCTTAGGATAGTGTTAGTGTTAGGGTTACCATCAGCCTTAGGATAGTGTTAGGGTTAGGGTTAGGGTTACCATCAGCCGTAGGATAGTGTTAGGGTTAGGGTTAGCCTCAGCCCTAGGATAGTGTTAGCGTTAGGGTTAGGGTTAGCATCAGCCCTAGGATAGTGTTAGGGTTAGGGTTAGGGTTAGCATCAGCCCTAGGATAGTGTTAAGGTTAGGGTTAGCATCAGCCCTAGGATAGTGTTAGGGTTAGGGTTAGGGTTAGCATCAGCCCTAGGATAGTATTAGGGTTAGGGTTAGGGTTAGGGTTAGGGTTAGCATCAGCTCTAGGATAGTGTTAGGGTTAGGGTTAGGGTTAGCATCAGCCCTAGGATAGTGTTAGGGTTAGGGTTAGGGTTAGCATCAGCCCTAGGATAGTGTTAGGGTTAGGGTTACCATCAGTCCTTGGATAATGTTACGGTTAGGGTTAGGGTTACCATCAACCCTAGGATAGTGTTAGGGTTAGGGTTAGGGTTAGCATCAGCCCTAGGATAGTGTTAGGGTTAGGGTTAGCATCAGACCTAGGATAGTGTTAGGGTTAGGGTTAGTTTTAGCATCAGCTCTAGGATAATGTTAGGGTTAGGGTTAGCATCAGACCTAGGATAGTGTTAGGGTTAGGGTTAGGGTTATCATCAGGCCTAGGATAGTGTTAGGGTTAGGGTTAGCATCAGCCCTAGGATAGTGTTAGGGTTAGGGTTAGGGTTAGCATCAGCCCTAGGATAGTGTTATGGTTAGGGTTATGGTTAGCATCAGGCCTAGGATAGTGTTAGGGTTAGGGTTAGCATCAGCCCTAGGATAGTGTTAGCGTTATGTTTAGCATCAGCCCTAGGATAGTGTTAGGGTTAGAGTTAGGGTTAGCACCAGGCTTAGGATAGTGTTAGTGTTAGGGTTACCATCAGCCTTAGGATAGTGTTAGGGTTAGGGTTAGGGTTAGCATCAGCCGTAGGATAGTGTTAGGGTTAGGGTTAGCCTCAGCCCTAGGACAGTGTTAGCGTTAGGTTTAGGGTTAGCATCAGCCCTAGGATAGTGTTAGGGGTAGGGTTAGGGTTAGCATCATCCCTAGGATAGCGTTAGTGTTAGGGTTAGCATCAGCCCTAGGATAGTGTTAGGGTTAGGGTTAGCATCAGCCCTAGGATAGTATTAGGGTTAGGGTTAGGGTTAGGGTTAGGGTTAGCATCAGCTCTAGGATAGTGTTAGGGTTAGGGTTAGGGTTAGCATCAGCCCTGGGATAATGTTAGGGTTAGGGTTAGGGTTACCATCAGCCCTAGGATAGTGTTAGGGTTAGGGTTAGGGTTACCATCAGCCCTAGGATAGTGTTAGGGTTAGGGTTAGCATCAGCCCTAGGATAGTGTTAGGGTTAGGGTTAGGGTTAGCATCAGCCGTAGGATAGTGTTAGGGTTAGGGTTAGCATCAGCCCTAGGATAGTGTTAGGGTTAGGTTTAGGGTTAGCATCAGCCCTAGGATAGTGTTAGGGTTAGGGTTAGCATCAGCCCTAGGATAGTGTTAGGGTTAGGGTTAGGGTTAGCATCAGCCCTAGGATAGTGTTAGGGTTAGGGTTAGAATCAGCCCTAGGATAGTGTTAGGGTTAGGGTTAGGTTTAGGGTTAGCATCAGCCCTAGGATAGTGTTAGGGTTAGGGTTAGCATCAGCCCTAGGATAGTGTTAGGGTTAGGGTTAGGGTTAGCATCAGCCCTAGGATAGTGTTAGGTTTAGGGTTAGCATCAGACCTAGGATAGTGTTAGGGTTAGGGTTAGGGTTAGCATCAGCCCTAGGATAGTGTTAGGGTTAGGGTTAGCATCAGCCCTAGGATAGTGTTAGGGTTAGGGTTAGGGTTAGCATCAGCCCTAGGATAGTGTTAGGGTTAGGGTTAGCATCAGACCTAGGATAGTGTCAGGGTTAGGGTTAGGGTTAGCATCAGCCCTAGGATAGTGTTAGGGTTAGGGTTAGGGTTAGCATCAGCCGTAGGATAGTGTTTGGGTTAGGGTTAGCCTCAGTCCTAAGATAGTGTTAGAGTTAGGGTTAGGGTTCGCATCAGCCCTAGGATAGTGTTAGGGTTAGGGTTAGGGTTAGCATCAGCCCTAGGATAGTGTTAGTGTTAGGGTTAGCATCAGCCCTAGGATAGTGTTAGGGTTAGGGTTAGGGTTAGCATCAGCCCTAAGATAGTGTTAGGGTTAGGGTTAGGGTTAGCATCAGGCCTACGATAGTGTTAGGGTTAGGGTTAGCATCAGCCCTAGGATAGTGTTAGGGTTAGGGTTAGGGTTAGCATCATCCCTAGGATAGTGTTAGTGTTATGTTTAGCATCAGCCCTAGGATAGTGTTAGGGTTAGGGTTAGGGTTAGCATCCGCCCTAGGACAGTGTTAGGGTTAGGGTTAGGGTTAGCATCAGCCCTAGGATAGTGTTAGGGTTAGGGTTAACATAAACCCTAGGATAGTGTTAGGGTTAGGGTTAGGGTTATCATCAGGCCTAGGATAGTGTTACGGTTAGGGTTAGGGTTAGCATTAGTTCAAGGATAGTGTTAGAGTTAGCGTTAGCGTTAGCATCAGCCCTAGGATAGTGTTACTGTTAGGGTTAGGGTTAGCATCAGCCCTAGGATAGTGTTACTGTTAGGGTTAGGGTTAGCATCAGCCCTAGGATAGTGTTAGGGTTAGTGTTAGCATCAGCCCTAGGATAGTGTTAGGGTTAGGGTTAGGGTTATCATCAGCCCTAGGATAGTGTTAGGGTTAGGGTTAGCATCAGCCCTAGGATAGTGTTAGTGTTAGGGTTAGGGTTAGCATCAGGCCCATGATAGTGGTAGGGTTATGGTTACCATCAGCCCTAGGACAGTGTTAGGGTTAGGGTTAACATAAACCCTAGGATAGTGTTAGGGTTAGGGTTAGGGTTATCATCAGGCCTAGGATAGTGTTAGGATTAGGCTTAGGGTTAGCATCAGTTCAAGGATAATTTTAGGGTTAGCGTTAGGGTTAGCATCAGCCCTAGGATAGTGTTACTGTTAGGGTTAGGGTTAGCATCAGCCCTAGGATATTGTTAGGGTTAGGGTTAGCATCAGCCCTAGGATAGTGTTAGGGTTATGGTTAGGGTTATCATCAGCCCTAGGATAGTGTTAGGGTTAGGGTTAGCATCAGCCCTAGGATAGGGTTAGGGTTAGGGTTAGGGTTAGCATCAGGCCTAGGATAGTGTTAGGGATAGGGTTAGCATCAGCCCTAAGATAGTGTTAGGGTTAGGGTTAGGGTTATCATCAGGCCTAGGATAGTGTTAGGGTTAGGGTTAGCATGAGCCCTAGGATAGTGTTAGGGTTAGGGTTAGGGTTAGCATCAGCCCTAGGATAGTGTTAGGGTTAGGGTTAGTGTTAGCGTCAGCCCTAGGATATTATTAGGGTTAGGGTTAGCATCAGCCCTAGGATAGTGTTAGGGTTAGAGTTAGGGTTAGCACCAGGCTTAGGATAGTGTTAGTGTTAGGGTTACCATCAGCCTTAGGATAGTGTTATGGTTAGGGTTAGGGTTAGCATCAGTCGTAGGAGAGTGTTAGGGTTAGGGTTAGCCTCAGCCGTAGGATAGTGTTAGCGTTAGGGTTAGGGTTAGCATCAGCCCTAGGATAGTGTTAGGGGTAGGATTAGGGTTAGCATCAGCCCTAGGATAGTGTTAGTGTTAGGGTTAGCATCAGCCCTAGGATAGTGTTAGGGTTAGGGTTAGGGTTAGCATCAGCCCTAGGATAGTATTAGGGTTAGGGTTAGGGTTATGGTTAGGGTTAGCATCAGCTCTAGGATAGTGTTAGGGTTAGTGTTAGGGTTAGCATCAGCCCTAGGATAGTGTTAGGGTTAGGGTTAGGGTTAGCATCAGCCGTAGGATAGTGTTAGGGTTAGGGTTAGCATCAGCCCTAGGATAGTGTTAGGGTTAGGGTTAGGGTTATCATCAGGCCTAGGATAGTGTTAGGGTTAGGGTTAGCATCAGGCCTAGGATAGTGTTAGGGTTAGGGTTAGGGTTAGCATCAGGCCTAGGATAGTGTTAGGGTTAGGGTTAGCATCAGCCCTAGGATAGTGTTAGGGTTAAGGTTAGGGTTAGCATCAGCCGTAGGATAGTGTTATGGTTAGGGTTAGCCTCAGCCCTAAGATAGTGTTAGAGTTAGGGTTAGGGTTAGCATCAGCCCTAGGATAGTGTTAGGGTTAGGGTTAGGGTTAGCATCAGCCCTAGGATAGTGTTAGTGTTATGGTTAGCATCAGCCCTAGGATAGTGTTAGGGTTAGGGTTAGGGTTAGCATCCGCCCTAGGATAGTGTTAGGGTTAGGTTAGGGTTAGCATCAGCCCTAGGATAGTGTTAGGGTTAGGGTTAACATAAACCCTATGATAGTGTTAGGGTTAGGGTTAGGGTTATCATCAGGCCTAGGATATTGTTAGGGTTAGGGTTAGGGTTAGCATTAGTTCAAGGATAGTGTTAGTTTTAGCGTTAGGGTTAGCATCAGCCCTAGGATAGTGTTAGGGTTAGGGTTAGGGTTAGCATCAGCCCTAGGATAGTGTTAGGGTTAGGGTTAGCATCAGCCCTAGGATAGTGTTAGGGTTAGGGTTAGGGTTATCATCAGGCCTAGGATAGTGTTAGGGTTAGGGTTAGCATCAGCCCTAGGATAGTGTTAGGGTTAGGGTTAGGGTTAGCATCAGCCCTAGGATAGTGTTAGGGTTAGGGTTAGTGTTAGCGTCAGCCCTAGGATATTATTAGGGTTAGGGTTAGCATCAGCCCTAGGATAGTGTTAGGGTTAGAGTTAGGGTTAGCACCAGGCTTAGGATAGTGTTAGTGTTAGGGTTACCATCAGCTTTAGGATAGTGTTAGGGTTAGGGTTAGGGTTAGCATCAGCCCTAGGATAGTGTTAGGGTTAGGGTTAGCATCAGACCTAGGATAGTGTCAGGGTTAGGGTTAGGGTTAGCATCAGGCCCAGGATAGTGTTAGTGTTAGGGTTAGGGTTAGCACCAGGCCCAGGATAGTGTTAGTGTTAGGGGTAGCATCAGCCTTAGGATAGTGCTAGGGTTAGGGTTAGGGTTAGCCTCAGTCCTAAGATAGTGTTAGAGTTAGGGTTAGGGTTCGCATCAGCCCTAGGATAGTGTTAGGGTTAGGGTTAGGGTTAGCATCAGCCCTAGGATACTGTTAGTGTTAGGGTTAGCATCAGCCCTAGGATAGTGTTAGGATTAGGGTTAGGGTTAGCATCAGCCCTAAGATAGTGTTAGGGTTAGGGTTAGGGTTAGCATCAGGCCTACGATAGTGTTAGGGTTAGGGTTAGCATCAGCCCTAGGATAGTGTTATGGTTAGGGTTATGGTTAGCATCAGCCCTAGGATAGTGTTAGTGTTATGTTTAGCATCAGCCCTAGGATAGTGTTAGGGTTAGGGTTAGGGTTAGCATCTGCCCTAGGACAGTGTTAGGGTTAGGGTTAGGGTTAGCATCAGCCCTAGGATAGTGTTAGGGTTAGGGTTAACATAAACCCTAGGATAGTGTTAGGGTTAGGGTTAGGGTTATCATCAGGCCTAGGATAGTGTTAGGGTTAGGCTTAGGGTTAGCATCAGTTCAAGGATAATTTTAGGGTTAGCGTTAGGGTTAGCATCAGCCCTAGGATAGTGTTACTGTTAGGGTTAGGGTTAGCATCAGCCCTAGGATAGTGTTAGGGTTAGGGTTAGCATCAGCCCTAGGATAGTGTTAGGGTTAGGGTTAGGGTTATCATCAGCCCTAGGATAGTGTTAGGGTTAGGGTTAGCATTAGCCCTAGGATAGTGTTAGTGTTAGGGTTAGGGTTAGCATCAGGCCCAAGATAGTGGTAGGGTTATGGTTACCATCAGCCCTAGCACAGTGTTAGGGTTAGGGTTAACATAAACCCTAGGATAGTGTTAGAGTTAGGGTTAGGGTTATCATCAGGCCTAGGATAGTGTTAGGGTTAGGCTTAGGGTTAGCATCAGTTCAAGGATAATTTTAGGGTTAGCGTTAGGGTTAGCATCAGCCCTAGGATAGTGTTACTGTTAGGGTTAGGGTTAGCATCAGCCCTAGGATAGTGTTAGGGTTAGGGTTAGCATCACCCCTAGGATAGTGTTAGGGTTAGGGTTAGGGTTATCATCAGCCCTAGGATAGTGTTAGGGTTAGGGTTAGCATCAGCCCTAGGATAGTGTTAGGGTTAGGGTTAGGGTTAGCATCAGGCCTAGGATAGTGTTAGGGTTAGGGTTAGGGTTATCATCAGGCCTAGGATAGTGTTAGGGTTAGGGTTAGCATCAGCCCTAGGATAGTGTTAGGGTTAGGGTTAGGGTTAGCATCAGCCCTAGGATAGTGTTAGGGTTAGGGTTAGGGTTAGCGTCAGCCCTAGGATATTGTTAGGGTTAGGGTTAGCATCAGCCCAAGGATAGTGTTAGGTTTAGAGTTAGGGCTAGCACCAGGCTTAGGATAGTGTTAGTGTTAGGGTTACCATCAGCCTTAGGATAGTGTTAGGGTTAGGGTTAGGGTTACCATCAGCCGTAGGATAGTGTTAGGGTTAGGGTTAGCCTCAGCCCTAGGATAGTGTTAGCGTTAGGGTTAGGGTTAGCATCAGCCCTAGGATAGTGTTAGGGTTAGGGTTAGGGTTAGCATCAGCCCTAGGATAGTGTTAAGGTTAGGGTTAGCATCAGCCCTAGGATAGTGTTAGGGTTAGGGTTAGGGTTAGCATCAGCCCTAGGATAGTATTAGGGTTAGGGTTAGGGTTAGGGTTAGGGTTAGCATCAGCTCTAGGATAGTGTTAGGGTTAGGGTTAGGGTTAGCATCAGCCCTAGGATAGTGTTAGGGTTAGGGTTAGGGTTAGCATCAGCCCTAGGATAGTGTTAGGGTTAGGGTTACCATCAGTCCTTGGATAATGTTACGGTTAGGGTTAGGGTTACCATCAACCCTAGGATAGTGTTAGGGTTAGGGTTAGGGTTAGCATCAGCCCTAGGATAGTGTTAGGGTTAGGGTTAGCATCAGACCTAGGATAGTGTTAGGGTTAGGGTTAGTTTTAGCATCAGCTCTAGGATAATGTTAGGGTTAGGGTTAGCATCAGACCTAGGATAGTGTTAGGGTTAGGGTTAGGGTTATCATCAGGCCTAGGATAGTGTTAGGGTTAGGGTTAGCATCAGCCCTAGGATAGTGTTAGGGTTAGGGTTAGGGTTAGCATCAGCCCTAGGATAGTGTTATGGTTAGGGTTATGGTTAGCATCAGGCCTAGGATAGTGTTAGGGTTAGGGTTAGCATCAGCCCTAGGATAGTGTTAGCGTTATGTTTAGCATCAGCCCTAGGATAGTGTTAGGGTTAGAGTTAGGGTTAGCACCAGGCTTAGGATAGTGTTAGTGTTAGGGTTACCATCAGCCTTAGGATAGTGTTAGGGTTAGGGTTAGGGTTAGCATCAGCCGTAGGATAGTGTTAGGGTTAGGGTTAGCCTCAGCCCTAGGACAGTGTTAGCGTTAGGTTTAGGGTTAGCATCAGCCCTAGGATAGTGTTAGGGGTAGGGTTAGGGTTAGCATCATCCCTAGGATAGCGTTAGTGTTAGGGTTAGCATCAGCCCTAGGATAGTGTTAGGGTTAGGGTTAGCATCAGCCCTAGGATAGTATTAGGGTTAGGGTTAGGGTTAGGGTTAGGGTTAGCATCAGCTCTAGGATAGTGTTAGGGTTAGGGTTAGGGTTAGCATCAGCCCTGGGATAATGTTAGGGTTAGGGTTAGGGTTACCATCAGCCCTAGGATAGTGTTAGGGTTAGGGTTAGGGTTACCATCAGCCCTAGGATAGTGTTAGGGTTAGGGTTAGCATCAGCCCTAGGATAGTGTTAGGGTTAGGGTTAGGGTTAGCATCAGCCGTAGGATAGTGTTAGGGTTAGGGTTAGCATCAGCCCTAGGATAGTGTTAGGGTTAGGTTTAGGGTTAGCATCAGCCCTAGGATAGTGTTAGGGTTAGGGTTAGCATCAGCCCTAGGATAGTGTTAGGGTTAGGGTTAGGGTTAGCATCAGCCCTAGGATAGTGTTAGGGTTAGGGTTAGAATCAGCCCTAGGATAGTGTTAGGGTTAGGGTTAGGTTTAGGGTTAGCATCAGCCCTAGGATAGTGTTAGGGTTAGGGTTAGCATCAGCCCTAGGATAGTGTTAGGGTTAGGGTTAGGGTTAGCATCAGCCCTAGGATAGTGTTAGGTTTAGGGTTAGCATCAGACCTAGGATAGTGTTAGGGTTAGGGTTAGGGTTAGCATCAGCCCTAGGATAGTGTTAGGGTTAGGGTTAGCATCAGCCCTAGGATAGTGTTAGGGTTAGGGTTAGGGTTAGCATCAGCCCTAGGATAGTGTTAGGGTTAGGGTTAGCATCAGACCTAGGATAGTGTCAGGGTTAGGGTTAGGGTTAGCATCAGCCCTAGGATAGTGTTAGGGTTAGGGTTAGGGTTAGCATCAGCCGTAGGATAGTGTTTGGGTTAGGGTTAGCCTCAGTCCTAAGATAGTGTTAGAGTTAGGGTTAGGGTTCGCATCAGCCCTAGGATAGTGTTAGGGTTAGGGTTAGGGTTAGCATCAGCCCTAGGATAGTGTTAGTGTTAGGGTTAGCATCAGCCCTAGGATAGTGTTAGGGTTAGGGTTAGGGTTAGCATCAGCCCTAAGATAGTGTTAGGGTTAGGGTTAGGGTTAGCATCAGGCCTACGATAGTGTTAGGGTTAGGGTTAGCATCAGCCCTAGGATAGTGTTAGGGTTAGGGTTAGGGTTAGCATCATCCCTAGGATAGTGTTAGTGTTATGTTTAGCATCAGCCCTAGGATAGTGTTAGGGTTAGGGTTAGGGTTAGCATCCGCCCTAGGACAGTGTTAGGGTTAGGGTTAGGGTTAGCATCAGCCCTAGGATAGTGTTAGGGTTAGGGTTAACATAAACCCTAGGATAGTGTTAGGGTTAGGGTTAGGGTTATCATCAGGCCTAGGATAGTGTTACGGTTAGGGTTAGGGTTAGCATTAGTTCAAGGATAGTGTTAGAGTTAGCGTTAGCGTTAGCATCAGCCCTAGGATAGTGTTACTGTTAGGGTTAGGGTTAGCATCAGCCCTAGGATAGTGTTACTGTTAGGGTTAGGGTTAGCATCAGCCCTAGGATAGTGTTAGGGTTAGTGTTAGCATCAGCCCTAGGATAGTGTTAGGGTTAGGGTTAGGGTTATCATCAGCCCTAGGATAGTGTTAGGGTTAGGGTTAGCATCAGCCCTAGGATAGTGTTAGTGTTAGGGTTAGGGTTAGCATCAGGCCCATGATAGTGGTAGGGTTATGGTTACCATCAGCCCTAGGACAGTGTTAGGGTTAGGGTTAACATAAACCCTAGGATAGTGTTAGGGTTAGGGTTAGGGTTATCATCAGGCCTAGGATAGTGTTAGGATTAGGCTTAGGGTTAGCATCAGTTCAAGGATAATTTTAGGGTTAGCGTTAGGGTTAGCATCAGCCCTAGGATAGTGTTACTGTTAGGGTTAGGGTTAGCATCAGCCCTAGGATATTGTTAGGGTTAGGGTTAGCATCAGCCCTAGGATAGTGTTAGGGTTATGGTTAGGGTTATCATCAGCCCTAGGATAGTGTTAGGGTTAGGGCTAGCATCAGCCCTAGGATAGGGTTAGGGTTAGGGTTAGGGTTAGCATCAGGCCTAGGATAGTGTTAGGGATAGGGTTAGCATCAGCCCTAAGATAGTGTTAGGGTTAGGGTTAGGGTTATCATCAGGCCTAGGATAGTGTTAGGGTTAGGGTTAGCATGAGCCCTAGGATAGTGTTAGGGTTAGGGTTAGGGTTAGCATCAGCCCTAGGATAGTGTTAGGGTTAGGGTTAGTGTTAGCGTCAGCCCTAGGATATTATTAGGGTTAGGGTTAGCATCAGCCCTAGGATAGTGTTAGGGTTAGAGTTAGGGTTAGCACCAGGCTTAGGATAGTGTTAGTGTTAGGGTTACCATCAGCCTTAGGATAGTGTTATGGTTAGGGTTAGGGTTAGCATCAGTCGTAGGAGAGTGTTAGGGTTAGGGTTAGCCTCAGCCGTAGGATAGTGTTAGCGTTAGGGTTAGGGTTAGCATCAGCCCTAGGATAGTGTTAGGGGTAGGATTAGGGTTAGCATCAGCCCTAGGATAGTGTTAGTGTTAGGGTTAGCATCAGCCCTAGGATAGTGTTAGGGTTAGGGTTAGGGTTAGCATCAGCCCTAGGATAGTATTAGGGTTAGGGTTAGGGTTATGGTTAGGGTTAGCATCAGCTCTAGGATAGTGTTAGGGTTAGTGTTAGGGTTAGCATCAGCCCTAGGATAGTGTTAGGGTTAGGGTTAGGGTTAGCATCAGCCGTAGGATAGTGTTAGGGTTAGGGTTAGCATCAGCCCTAGGATAGTGTTAGGGTTAGGGTTAGGGTTATCATCAGGCCTAGGATAGTGTTAGGGTTAGGGTTAGCATCAGGCCTAGGATAGTGTTAGGGTTAGGGTTAGGGTTAGCATCAGGCCTAGGATAGTGTTAGGGTTAGGGTTAGCATCAGCCCTAGGATAGTGTTAGGGTTAAGGTTAGGGTTAGCATCAGCCGTAGGATAGTGTTATGGTTAGGGTTAGCCTCAGCCCTAAGATAGTGTTAGAGTTAGGGTTAGGGTTAGCATCAGCCCTAGGATAGTGTTAGGGTTAGGGTTAGGGTTAGCATCAGCCCTAGGATAGTGTTAGTGTTATGGTTAGCATCAGCCCTAGGATAGTGTTAGGGTTAGGGTTAGGGTTAGCATCCGCCCTAGGATAGTGTTAGGGTTAGGTTAGGGTTAGCATCAGCCCTAGGATAGTGTTAGGGTTAGGGTTAACATAAACCCTATGATAGTGTTAGGGTTAGGGTTAGGGTTATCATCAGGCCTAGGATATTGTTAGGGTTAGGGTTAGGGTTAGCATTAGTTCAAGGATAGTGTTAGTTTTAGCGTTAGGGTTAGCATCAGCCCTAGGATAGTGTTAGGGTTAGGGTTAGGGTTAGCATCAGCCCTAGGATAGTGTTAGGGTTAGGGTTAGCATCAGCCCTAGGATAGTGTTAGGGTTAGGGTTAGGGTTATCATCAGGCCTAGGATAGTGTTAGGGTTAGGGTTAGCATCAGCCCTAGGATAGTGTTAGGGTTAGGGTTAGGGTTAGCATCAGCCCTAGGATAGTGTTAGGGTTAGGGTTAGTGTTAGCGTCAGCCCTAGGATATTATTAGGGTTAGGGTTAGCATCAGCCCTAGGATAGTGTTAGGGTTAGAGTTAGGGTTAGCACCAGGCTTAGGATAGTGTTAGTGTTAGGGTTACCATCAGCTTTAGGATAGTGTTAGGGTTAGGGTTAGGGTTAGCATCAGCCCTAGGATAGTGTTAGGGTTAGGGTTAGCATCAGACCTAGGATAGTGTCAGGGTTAGGGTTAGGGTTAGCATCAGGCCCAGGATAGTGTTAGTGTTAGGGTTAGGGTTAGCACCAGGCCCAGGATAGTGTTAGTGTTAGGGGTAGCATCAGCCTTAGGATAGTGCTAGGGTTAGGGTTAGGGTTAGCCTCAGTCCTAAGATAGTGTTAGAGTTAGGGTTAGGGTTCGCATCAGCCCTAGGATAGTGTTAGGGTTAGGGTTAGGGTTAGCATCAGCCCTAGGATACTGTTAGTGTTAGGGTTAGCATCAGCCCTAGGATAGTGTTAGGATTAGGGTTAGGGTTAGCATCAGCCCTAAGATAGTGTTAGGGTTAGGGTTAGGGTTAGCATCAGGCCTACGATAGTGTTAGGGTTAGGGTTAGCATCAGCCCTAGGATAGTGTTATGGTTAGGGTTAGGGTTAGCATCAGCCCTAGGATAGTGTTAGTGTTATGTTTAGCATCAGCCCTAGGATAGTGTTAGGGTTAGGGTTAGGGTTAGCATCTGCCCTAGGACAGTGTTAGGGTTAGGGTTAGGGTTAGCATCAGCCCTAGGATAGTGTTAGGGTTAGGGTTAACATAAACCCTAGGATAGTGTTAGGGTTAGGGTTAGGGTTATCATCAGGCCTAGGATAGTGTTACGGTTAGGGTTAGTGTTAGCATTAGTTCAAGGATAGTGTTAGAGTTAGCGTTAGCGTTAGCATCAGCCCTAGGATAGTGTTAGGGTTAGGGTTAGGGTTAGCATCAGCCCTAGGATAGTGTTAGGGTTAGGGTTAGCATCAGCCCTAGGATAGTGTTAGTGTTAGGGTTAGGGTTAGCATCAGGCCCAAGATAGTGGTAGGGTTAGGGTTACCATCAGCCCTAGGATAGTGTTAGGGTTAGGGTTAACATAAACCCTAGGATAGTGTTAGGGTTAGGGTTAGGGTTATCATCAGGCCTAGGATAGTGTTAGGGTTTGGCTTAGCGTTAGCATCAGTTCAAGGATAATTTTAGGGTTAGCGTTAGGGTTAGCATCAGCCCTAGGATAGTGTTACTGTTAGGGTTAGGGTTAGCATCAGCCCTAGGATAGTGTTAGGGTTAGGGTTAGCATCAGCCCTAGGATAGTGTTAGGGTTAGGGTTAGGGTTATCATCAGCCCTAGGATAGTGTTAGGGTTAGGGTTAGCATCAGCCCTAGGATAGTGTTAGTGTTAGGGTTAGGGTTAGCATCAGGCCCAAGATAGTGGTAGGGTTATGGTTACCATCAGCCCTAGCACAGTGTTAGGGTTAGGGTTAACATAAATCCTAGGATAGTGCTAGAGTTAGGGTTAGGGTTATCATCAGGCCTAGGGTAGTGTTAGGGTTAGGCTTAGGGTTAGCATCAGTTCAAGGATAATTTTAGGGTTAGCGTTAGGGTTAGCATCAGCCCTAGGATAGTGTTACTGTTAGGGTTAGGGTTAGCATCAGCCCTAGGATAGTGTTAGGGTTAGGGTTAGCATCACCCCTAGGATAGTGTTAGGGTTAGGGTTAGGGTTATCATCAGCCCTAGGATAGTGTTAGGGTTAGGGTTAGCATCAGCCCTAGGATAGTGTTAGGGTTAGGGTTAGGGTTAGCATCAGGCCTAGGATAGTGTTAGGGTTAGGGTTAGGGTTATCATCAGGCCTAGGATAGTGTTAGGGTTAGGGTTAGCATCAGCCCTAGGATAGTGTTAGGGTTAGGGTTAGGGTTAGCATCAGCCCTAGGATAGTGTTAGGGTTAGGGTTAGTGTTAGCGTCAGCCCTAGGATATTGTTAGGGTTAGGGTTAGCATCAGCCCAAGGATAGTGTTAGGTTTAGAGTTAGGGCTAGCACCAGGCTTAGGATAGTGTTAGTGTTAGGGTTACCATCAGCCTTAGGATAGTGTTAGGGTTAGGGTTAGGGTTACCATCAGCCGTAGGATAGTGTTAGGGTTAGGGTTAGCCTCAGCCCTAGGATAGTGTTAGCGTTAGGGTTAGGGTTAGCATCAGCCCTAGGATAGTGTTAGGGTTAGGGTTAGGGTTAGCATCAGCCCTAGGATAGTGTTAAGGTTAGGGTTAGCATCAGTCCTAGGATAGTGTTAGGGTTAGGGTTAGGGTTAGCATCAGCCCTAGGATAGTATTAGGGTTAGGGTTAGGGTTAGGGTTAGGGTTAGCATCAGCTCTAGGATAGTGTTAGGGTTAGGGTTAGGGTTAGCATCAGCCCTAGGATAGTGTTAGGGTTAGGGTTAGGGTTAGCATCAGCCCTAGGATAGTGTTAGGGTTAGGGTTACCATCAGTCCTTGGATAATGTTACGGTTAGGGTTAGGGGTACCATCAACCCTAGGATAGTGTTAGGGTTAGGGTTAGGGTTAGCATCAGCCCTAGGATAGTGTTAGGGTTAGGGTTAGCATCAGACCTAGGATAGTGTTAGGGTTAGGGTTAGTTTTAGCATCAGCTCTAGGATAGTGTTAGGGTTAGGGTTAGCATCAGACCTAGGATAGTGTTAGGGTTAGGGTTAGGGTTATCATCAGGCCTAGGATAGTGTTAGGGTTAGGGTTAGCATCAGCCCTAGGATAGTGTTAGGGTTAGGGTTAGTGTTAGCGTCAGCCCTAGGATATTATTAGGGTTAGGGTTAGCATCAGCCCTAGGATAGTGTTAGGGTTAGAGTTAGGGTTAGCACCAGGCTTAGGATAGTGTTAGTGTTAGGGTTACCATCAGCCTTAGGATAGTGTTAGGGTTAGGGTTAGGGTTAGCATCAGCCGTAGGATAGTGTTAGGGTTAGGGTTAGCCTCAGCCCTAGGATAGTGTTAGGGTTAGGGTTAGGGTTAGCATCAGCCCTAGGATAGTGTTAGGGTTAGGGTTAGCATCAGCCCTAGGATAGTGTTAGGGTTATGCTTAGGGTTAGCATCAGCCCTAGTATAGTATTAGGGTTAGGGTTAGGGTTAGGGTTAGGGTTAGCATCAGCTCTAGGATAGTGTTAGGGTTAGGGTTAGGGTTAGCATCAGCCCTAGGATAGTGTTAGGGTTAGGGTTAGGGTTAGCATCAGCCCTAGGATAGTGTTAGGGTTAGAGTTACCATCAGCCCTGGGATAATGTTACGGTTAGGGTTAGGGTTACCATCAGCCCTAGGATAGTGTTAGGGGTAGGGTTAGGGTTAGCATCATCCCTAGGATAGCGTTAGTGTTAGGGTTAGCATCAGCCCTAGGATAGTGTTAGGGTTAGGGTTAGCATCAGCCCTAGGATAGTATTAGGGTTAGGGTTAGGGTTAGGGTTAGGGTTAGCATCAGCTCTAGGATAGTGTTAGGGTTAGGGTTAGGGTTAGCATCAGCCCTGGGATAATGTTAGGGTTAGGGTTAGGGTTACCATCAGCCCTAGGATAGTGTTAGGGTTAGGGTTAGGGTTACCATCAGCCCTAGGATAGTGTTAGGGTTAGGGTTAGCATCAGCCCTAGGATAGTGTTAGGGTTAGGGTTAGGGTTAGCATCAGCCGTAGGATAGTGTTAGGGTTAGGGTTAGCATCAGCCCTAGGATAGTGTTAGGGATAGGGTTAGGGTTAGCATCAGCCCTAGGATAGTGTTAGGGTTAGGGTTAGCATCAGCCCTAGGATAGTGTTAGGGTTAGGGTTAGGGTTAGCATCAGCCCTAGGATAGTGTTAAGGTTAGGGTTAGGTTTAGGGTTAGCATCAGCCCTAGGATAGTGTTAGGTTTAGGGTTAGCATCAGCCCTAGGATAGTGTTAGGGTTAGGGTTAGGGTTAGGGTTAGCATCAGCCCTAGGATAGTGTTAGGTTTAGGGTTAGCATCAGACCTAGGATAGTGTTAGGGTTAGGGTTAGGGTTAGCATCAGCCCTAGGATAGTGTTAGGGTTAGGGTTAGCATCAGACCTAGGATAGTGTTAGGTTTAGGGTTAGCATCAGCCCTAGGATAGTGTTAGGGTTAGGGTTAGCATCAGCCCTAGGATAGTGTTAGGGTTAGGGTTAGGGTTAGGGTTAGCATCAGCCCTAGGATAGTGTTAGGTTTAGGGTTAGCATCAGACCTAGGATAGTGTTAGGGTTAGGGTTAGGGTTAGCATCAGCCCTAGGATAGTGTTAGGGTTAGGGTTAGCATCAGACCTAGGATAGTGTCAGGGTTAGGGTTAGGGTTAGCACCAGGCCCAGGATAGTGTTAGTGTTAGGGTTAGCATCAGCCTTAGGATAGTGCTAGGGTTAGGGTTAGGGTTAGCATCAGCCGTAGGATAGTGTTTGGGTTAGGGTTAGCCTCAGTCCTAAGATAGTGTTAGAGTTAGGGTTAGGGTTCGCATCAGCCCTAGGATAGTGTTAGGGTTAGGGTTAGGGTTAGCATCAGCCCTAGGATAGTGTTAGTGTTAGGGTTAGCATCAGCCCTAGGATAGTGTTAGGGTTAGGGTTAGGGTTAGCATCAGCCCTAAGATAGTGTTAGGGTTAGGGTTAGGGTTAGCATCAGGCCTACGATAGTGTTAGGGTTAGGGTTAGCATCAGCCCTAGGATAGTGTTAGGGTTAGGGTTAGGGTTAGCATCAGCCCTAGGATAGTGTTAGTGTTATGTTTAGCATCAGCCCTAGGATAGTGTTAGGGTTAGGGTTAGGGTTAGCATCAGGCCCATGATAGTGGTAGGGTTATGGTTACCATCAGCCCTAGGACAGTGTTAGGGTTAGGGTTAACATAAACCCTAGGATAGTGTTAGGGATAGGGTTAGGGTTATCATCAGACCTAGGATAGTGTTAGGATTAGGCTTAGGGTTAGCATCAGTTCAAGGATAATTTTAGGGTTAGCGTTAGGGTTAGCATCAGCCCTAGGATAGTGTTACTGTTAGGGTTAGGGTTAGCATCAGCCCTAGGATATTGTTAGGGTTAGGGTTAGCATCAGCCCTAGGATAGTGTTAGGGTTATGGTTAGGGTTATCATCAGCCCTAGGATAGTGTTAGGGTTAGGGTTAGCATCAGCCCTAGGATAGGGTTAGGGTTAGGGTTAGGGTTAGCATCAGGCCTAGGATAGTGTTAGGGATAGGGTTAGCATCAGCCCTAAGATAGTGTTAGGGTTAGGGTTAGGGTTATCATCAGGCCTAGGATAGTGTTAGGGTTAGGGTTAACATGAGCCCTAGGATAGTGTTAGGGTTAGGGTTAGGGTTAGCATCAGCCCTAGGATAGTGTTAGGGTTAGGGTTAGTGTTAGCGTCAGCCCTAGGATATTATTAGGGTTAGGGTTAGCATCAGCCCTAGGATAGTGTTAGGGTTAGAGTTAGGGTTAGCACCAGGCTTAGGATAGTGTTAGTGTTAGGGTTACCATCAGCCTTAGGATAGTGTTAGGGTTAGGGTTAGGGTTAGCATCAGTCGTAGGAGAGTGTTAGGGTTAGGGTTAGCCTCAGCCGTAGGATAGTGTTAGCGTTAGGGTTAGGGTTAGCATCAGCCCTAGGATAGTGTTAGGGGTAGGATTAGGGTTAGCATCAGCCCTAGGATAGTGTTAGTGTTAGGGTTAGCATCAGCCCTAGGATAGTGTTAGGGTTAGGGTTAGGGTTAGCATCAGCCCTAGGATAGTATTAGGGTTAGGGTTAGGGTTATGGTTAGGGTTAGCATCAGCTCTAGGATAGTGTTAGGGTTAGTGTTAGGGTTAGCATCAGCCCTAGGATAGTGTTAGGGTTAGGGTTAGGGTTAGCATCAGCCGTAGGATAGTGTTAGGGTTAGGGTTAGCATCAGCCCTAGGATAGTGTTAGGGTTAGGGTTAGGGTTATCATCAGGCCTAGGATAGTGTTAGGGTTAGGGTTAGCATCAGGCCTAGGATAGTGTTAGGGTTAGGGTTAGGGTTAGCATCAGGCCTAGGATAGTGTTAGGGTTAGGGTTAGCATCAGCCCTAGGATAGTGTTAGGGTTAAGGTTAGGGTTAGCATCAGCCGTAGGATAGTGTTATGGTTAGGGTTAGCCTCAGCCCTAAGATAGTGTTAGAGTTAGGGTTAGGGTTAGCATCAGCCCTAGGATAGTGTTAGGGTTAGGGTTAGGGTTAGCATCAGCCCTAGGATAGTGTTAGTGTTATGGTTAGCATCAGCCCTAGGATAGTGTTAGGGTTAGGGTTAGGGTTAGCATCCGCCCTAGGATAGTGTTAGGGTTAGGTTAGGGTTAGCATCAGCCCTAGGATAGTGTTAGGGTTAGGGTTAACATAAACCCTATGATAGTGTTAGGGTTAGGGTTAGGGTTATCATCAGGCCTAGGATATTGTTAGGGTTAGGGTTAGGGTTAGCATTAGTTCAAGGATAGTGTTAGTTTTAGCGTTAGGGTTAGCATCAGCCCTAGGATAGTGTTAGGGTTAGGGTTAGGGTTAGCATCAGCCCTAGGATAGTGTTAGGGTTAGGGTTAGCATCAGCCCTAGGATAGTGTTAGGGTTAGGGTTAGGGTTATCATCAGGCCTAGGATAGTGTTAGGGTTAGGGTTAGCATCAGCCCTAGGATAGTGTTAGGGTTAGGGTTAGGGTTAGCATCAGCCCTAGGATAGTGTTAGGGTTAGGGTTAGTGTTAGCGTCAGCCCTAGGATATTATTAGGGTTAGGGTTAGCATCAGCCCTAGGATAGTGTTAGGGTTAGGGTTAGCATCAGACCTAGGATAGTGTCAGGGTTAGGGTTAGGGTTAGCATCAGGCCCAGGATAGTGTTAGTGTTAGGGTTAGGGTTAGCACCAGGCCCAGGATAGTGTTAGTGTTAGGGGTAGCATCAGCCTTAGGATAGTGCTAGGGTTAGGGTTAGGGTTAGCCTCAGTCCTAAGATAGTGTTAGAGTTAGGGTTAGGGTTCGCATCAGCCCTAGGATAGTGTTAGGGTTAGGGTTAGGGTTAGCATCAGCCCTAGGATACTGTTAGTGTTAGGGTTAGCATCAGCCCTAGGATAGTGTTAGGGTTAGGGTTAGGGTTAGCATCAGCCCTAAGATAGTGTTAGGGTTAGGGTTAGGGTTAGCATCAGGCCTACGATAGTGTTAGGGTTAGGGTTAGCATCAGCCCTAGGATAGTGTTATGGTTAGGGTTAGGGTTAGCATCAGCCCTAGGATAGTGTTAGTGTTATGTTTAGCATCAGCCCTAGGATAGTGTTAGGGTTAGGGTTAGGGTTAGCATCTGCCCTAGGACAGTGTTAGGGTTAGGGTTAGGGTTAGCATCAGCCCTAGGATAGTGTTAGGGTTAGGGTTAACATAAACCCTAGGATAGTGTTAGGGTTAGGGTTAGGGTTATCATCAGGCCTAGGATAGTGTTACGGTTAGGGTTAGTGTTAGCATTAGTTCAAGGATAGTGTTAGAGTTAGCGTTAGCGTTAGCATCAGCCCTAGGATAGTGTTAGGGTTAGGGTTAGGGTTAGCATCAGCCCTAGGATAGTGTTAGGGTTAGGGTTAGCATCAGCCCTAGGATAGTGTTAGTGTTAGGGTTAGGGTTAGCATCAGGCCCAAGATAGTGGTAGGGTTAGGGTTACCATCAGCCCTAGGATAGTGTTAGGGTTAGGGTTAACATAAACCCTAGGATAGTGTTAGGGTTAGGGTTAGGGTTATCATCAGGCCTAGGATAGTGTTAGGGTTTGGCTTAGGGTTAGCATCAGTTCAAGGATAATTTTAGGGTTAGCGTTAGGGTTAGCATCAGCCCTAGGATAGTGTTACTGTTAGGGTTAGGGTTAGCATCAGCCCTAGGATAGTGTTAGGGTTAGGGTTAGCATCAGCCCTAGGATAGTGTTAGGGTTAGGGTTAGGGTTATCATCAGCCCTAGGATAGTGTTAGGGTTAGGGTTAGCATCAGCCCTAGGATAGTGTTAGTGTTAGGGTTAGGGTTAGCATCAGGCCCAAGATAGTGGTAGGGTTATGGTTACCATCAGCCCTAGCACAGTGTTAGGGTTAGGGTTAACATAAATCCTAGGATAGTGCTAGAGTTAGGGTTAGGGTTATCATCAGGCCTAGGATAGTGTTAGGGTTAGGCTTAGGGTTAGCATCAGTTCAAGGATAATTTTAGGGTTAGCGTTAGGGTTAGCATCAGCCCTAGGATAGTGTTACTGTTAGGGTTAGGGTTAGCATCAGCCCTAGGATAGTGTTAGGGTTAGGGTTAGCATCACCCCTAGGATAGTGTTAGGGTTAGGGTTAGGGTTATCATCAGCCCTAGGATAGTGTTAGGGTTAGGGTTAGCATCAGCCCTAGGATAGTGTTAGGGTTAGGGTTAGGGTTAGCATCAGGCCTAGGATAGTGTTAGGGTTAGGGTTAGGGTTATCATCAGGCCTAGGATAGTGTTAGGGTTAGGGTTAGCATCAGCCCTAGGATAGTGTTAGGGTTAGGGTTAGGGTTAGCATCAGCCCTAGGATAGTGTTAGGGTTAGGGTTAGTGTTAGCGTCAGCCCTAGGATATTGTTAGGGTTAGGGTTAGCATCAGCCCAAGGATAGTGTTAGGTTTAGAGTTAGGGCTAGCACCAGGCTTAGGATAGTGTTAGTGTTAGGGTTACCATCAGCCTTAGGATAGTGTTAGGGTTAGGGTTAGGGTTACCATCAGCCGTAGGATAGTGTTAGGGTTAGGGTTAGCCTCAGCCCTAGGATAGTGTTAGCGTTAGGGTTAGGGTTAGCATCAGCCCTAGGATAGTGTTAGGGTTAGGGTTAGGGTTAGCATCAGCCCTAGGATAGTGTTAAGGTTAGGGTTAGCATCAGCCCTAGGATAGTGTTAGGGTTAGGGTTAGGGTTAGCATCAGCCCTAGGATAGTATTAGGGTTAGGGTTAGGGTTAGGGTTAGGGTTAGCATCAGCTCTAGGATAGTGTTAGGGTTAGGGTTAGGGTTAGCATCAGCCCTAGGATAGTGTTAGGGTTAGGGTTAGGGTTAGCATCAGCCCTAGGATAGTGTTAGGGTTAGGGTTACCATCAGTCCTTGGATAATGTTACGGTTAGGGTTAGGGGTACCATCAACCCTAGGATAGTGTTAGGGTTAGGGTTAGGGTTAGCATCAGCCCTAGGATAGTGTTAGGGTTAGGGTTAGCATCAGACCTAGGATAGTGTTAGGGTTAGGGTTAGTTTTAGCATCAGCTCTAGGATAGTGTTAGGGTTAGGGTTAGCATCAGACCTAGGATAGTGTTAGGGTTAGGGTTAGGGTTATCATCAGGCCTAGGATAGTGTTAGGGTTAGGGTTAGCATCAGCCCTAGGATAGTGTTAGGGTTAGGGTTAGTGTTAGCGTCAGCCCTAGGATATTATTAGGGTTAGGGTTAGCATCAGCCCTAGGATAGTGTTAGGGTTAGAGTTAGGGTTAGCACCAGGCTTAGGATAGTGTTAGTGTTAGGGTTACCATCAGCCTTAGGATAGTGTTAGGGTTAGGGTTAGGGTTAGCATCAGCCGTAGGATAGTGTTAGGGTTAGGGTTAGCCTCAGCCCTAGGATAGTGTTAGGGTTAGGGTTAGGGTTAGCATCAGCCCTAGGATAGTGTTAGGGTTAGGGTTAGCATCAGCCCTAGGATAGTGTTAGGGTTATGCTTAGGGTTAGCATCAGCCCTAGTATAGTATTAGGGTTAGGGTTAGGGTTAGGGTTAGGGTTAGCATCAGCTCTAGGATAGTGTTAGGGTTAGGGTTAGGGTTAGCATCAGCCCTAGGATAGTGTTAGGGTTAGGGTTAGGGTTAGCATCAGCCCTAGGATAGTGTTAGGGTTAGAGTTACCATCAGCCCTGGGATAATGTTACGGTTAGGGTTAGGGTTACCATCAGCCCTAGGATAGTGTTAGGGGTAGGGTTAGGGTTAGCATCATCCCTAGGATAGCGTTAGTGTTAGGGTTAGCATCAGCCCTAGGATAGTGTTAGGGTTAGGGTTAGCATCAGCCCTAGGATAGTATTAGGGTTAGGGTTAGGGTTAGGGTTAGGGTTAGCATCAGCTCTAGGATAGTGTTAGGGTTAGGGTTAGGGTTAGCATCAGCCCTGGGATTATGTTAGGGTTAGGGTTAGGGTTACCATCAGCCCTAGGATAGTGTTAGGGTTAGGGTTAGGGTTACCATCAGCCCTAGGATAGTGTTAGGGTTAGGGTTAGCATCAGCCCTAGGATAGTGTTAGGGTTAGGGTTAGGGTTAGCATCAGCCGTAGGATAGTGTTAGGGTTAGGGTTAGCATCAGCCCTAGGATAGTGTTAGGGTTAGGGTTAGGGTTAGCATCAGCCCTAGGATAGTGTTAGGGTTAGGGTTAGCATCAGCCCTAGGAGAGTGTTAGGGTTAGGGTTAGGGTTAGCATCAGCCCTAGGATAGTGTTAAGGTTAGGGTTAGGTTTAGGGTTAGCATCAGCCCTAGGATAGTGTTAGGGTTAGGGTTAGCATCAGCCCTAGGATAGTGTTAGGGTTAGGGTTAGGGTTAGGGTTAGCATCAGCCCTAGGATAGTGTTAGGTTTAGGGTTAGCATCAGACCTAGGATAGTGTTAGGGTTAGGGTTAGGGTTAGCATCAGCCCTAGGATAGTGTTAGGGTTAGGGTTAGCATCAGACCTAGGATAGTGTTAGGGTTAGGGTTAGCATCAGCCCTAGGATAGTGTTAGGGTTAGGGTTAGGTTTAGGGTTAGCATCAGCCCTAGGATAGTGTTAGGGTTAGGGTTAGCATCAGCCCTAGGATAGTGTTAGGGTTAGGGTTAGGGTTAGGGTTAGCATCAGCCCTAGGATAGTGTTAGGTTTAGGGTTAGCATCAGACCTAGGATAGTGTTAGGGTTAGGGTTAGGGTTAGCATCAGCCCTAGGATAGTGTTAGGGTTAGGGTTAGCATCAGACCTAGGATAGTGTCAGGGTTAGGGTTAGGGTTAGCACCAGGCCCAGGATAGTGTTAGTGTTAGGGTTAGCATCAGCCTTAGGATAGTGCTAGGGTTAGGGTTAGGGTTAGCATCAGCCGTAGGATAGTGTTTGGGTTAGGGTTAGCCTCAGTCCTAAGATAGTGTTAGAGTTAGGGTTAGGGTTCGCATCAGCCCTAGGATAGTGTTAGGGTTAGGGTTAGGGTTAGCATCAGCCCTAGGATAGTGTTAGTGTTAGGGTTAGCATCAGCCCTAGGATAGTGTTAGGGTTAGGGTTAGGGTTAGCATCAGCCCTAAGATAGTGTTAGGGTTAGGGTTAGGGTTAGCATCAGGCCTACGATAGTGTTAGGGTTAGGGTTAGCATCAGCCCTAGGATAGTGTTAGGGTTAGGGTTAGGGTTAGCATCAGCCCTAGGATAGTGTTAGTGTTATGTTTAGCATCAGCCCTAGGATAGTGTTAGGGTTAGGGTTAGGGTTAGCATCCACCCTAGGACAGTGTTAGGGTTAGGGTTAGGGTTAGCATCAGCCCTAGGATAGTGTTAGGGTTAGGGTTAACATAAACCCTAGGATAGTGTTAGGGTTAGGGTTAGGGTTATCATCAGGCCTAGGATAGTGTTACGGTTAGGGTTAGGGTTAGCATTAGTTCAAGGATAGTGTTAGAGTTAGCGTTAGCGTTAGCATCAGCCCTAGGATAGTGTTACTGTTAGGGTTAGGGTTAGCATCAGCCCTAGGATAGTGTTACTGTTAGGGTTAGGGTTAGCATCAGCCCTAGGATAGTGTTAGGGTTAGTGTTAGCATCAGCCCTAGGATAGTGTTAGGGTTAGGGTTAGGGTTATCATCAGCCCTAGGATAGTGTTAGGGTTAGGGTTAGCATCAGCCCTAGGATAGTGTTAGTGTTAGTGTTAGGGTTAGCATCAGGCCCATGATAGTGGTAGGGTTATGGTTACCATCAGCCCTAGGACAGTGTTAGGGTTAGGGTTAACATAAACCCTAGGATAGTGTTAGGGTTAGGGTTAGGGTTATCATCAGGCCTAGGATAGTGTTAGGATTAGGCTTAGGGTTAGCATCAGTTCAAGGATAATTTTAGGGTTAGCGTTAGGGTTAGCATCAGCCCTAGGATAGTGTTACTGTTAGGGTTAGGGTTAGCATCAGCCCTAGGATATTGTTAGGGTTAGGGTTAGCATCAGCCCTAGGATAGTGTTAGGGTTATGGTTAGGATTATCATCAGCCCTAGGATAGTGTTAGGGTTAGGGTTAGCATCAGCCCTAGGATAGGGTTAGGGTTAGGGTTAGGGTTAGCATCAGGCCTAGGATAGTGTTAGGGATAGGGTTAGCATCAGCCCTAAGATAGTGTTAGGGTTAGGGTTAGGGTTATCATCAGGCCTAGGATAGTGTTAGGGTTAGGGTTAGCATGAGCCCTAGGATAGTGTTAGGGTTAGGGTTAGGGTTAGCATCAGCCCTAGGATAGTGTTAGGGTTAGGGTTAGTGTTAGCGTCAGCCCTAGGATATTATTAGGGTTAGGGTTAGCATCAGCCCTAGGATAGTGTTAGGGTTAGAGTTAGGGTTAGCACCAGGCTTAGGATAGTGTTAGTGTTAGGGTTACCATCAGCCTTAGGATAGTGTTAGGGTTAGGGTTAGGGTTAGCATCAGCCGTAGGATAGTGTTAGGGTTAGGGTTAGCCTCAGCCCTAGGATAGTGTTAGGGTTAGGGTTAGGGTTAGCATCAGCCCTAGGATAGTGTTAGGGTTATGCTTAGGGTTAGCATCAGCCCTAGTATAGTATTAGGGTTAGGGTTAGGGTTAGGGTTAGGGTTAGCATCAGCTCTAGGATAGTGTTAGGGTTAGGGTTAGGTTAGCATCAGCCCTAGGATAGTGTTAGGGTTAGGGTTAGGGTTAGCATCAGCCCTAGGATAGTGTTAGGGTTAGAGTTACGATCAGCCCTGGGATAATGTTACGGTTAGGGTTAGGGTTACCATCAGCCCTAGGATAGTGTTAGGGTTAGGGTTAGGGTTAGCATCAGCCCTAGGATAGTGTTAGGGTTAGGGTTAGCATCAGACCTAGGATAGTGTTAGGGTTAGGGTTAGTTTTAGCATCAGCTCTAGGATAGTGTTAGGGTTAGGGTTAGCATCAGACCTAGGATAGTGTTAGGGTTAGGGTTAGGGTTATCATCAGGCCTATGATAGTGTTAGGGTTAGGGTTAGCATCAGCCCTAGGATAGTGTTAGGGTTAGGGTTAGGGTTAGCATCAGCCCTAGGATAGTGTTAGGGTTAGGGTTAGGGTTAGCATCAGGCCTAGGATAGTGTTAGGGTTAGGGTTAGCATCAGCCCTAGGATAGTGTTAGGTTTAAGGTTAGGGTTAGCATCAGCCGTAGGATAGTGTTAGGGTTATTGTTAGCCTCAACCCTAAGATCGTGTTAGAGTTAGGGTTAGGGTTAGCATCAGCCCTAGGATAGTGTTAGGGTTAGGGTTAGGGTTAGCATCAGCTCTAGGATAGTGTTAGGGTTAGGGTTAGGGTTAGCATCAGCCCTAGGATAGTGTTAGTGTTATGTTTAGCATCAGCCCTAGGATAGTGTTAGGGTTAGGGTTAGGGTTAGCATCCGCCCTAGGACAGTGTTAGGGTTAGGGTTAGGGTTAGCATCAGCCCTAGGATAGTGTTAGGGTTAGGGTTAACATAAACCCTAGGATAGTGTTAGGGTTAGGGTTAGGGTTATCATCAGGCCTAGGATAGTGTTACGGTTAGGGTTAGGGTTAGCATTAGTTCAAGGATAGTGTTAGAGTTAGCGTTAGCGTTAGCATCAGCCCTAGGATAATGTTACTGTTAGGGTTAGGGTTAGCATCAGCCCTAGGATAGTGTTACTGTTAGGGTTAGGGTTAGCATCAGCCCTAGGATAGTGTTAGGGTTAGTGTTAGCATCAGCCCTAGGATAGTGTTAGGGTTAGGGTTAGGGTTATCATCAGCCCTAGGATAGTGTTAGGGTTAGGGTTAGCATCAGCCCTAGGATAGTGTTAGTGTTAGGGTTAGGGTTAGCATCAGGCCCATGATAGTGGTAGGGTTATGGTTACCATCAGCCCTAGGACAGTGTTAGGGTTAGGGTTAACATAAACCCTAGGATAGTGTTAGGGTTAGGGTTAGGGTTATCATCAGGCCTAGGATAGTGTTAGGATTAGGCTTAGGGTTAGCATCAGTTCAAGGATAATTTTAGGGTTAGCGTTAGGGTTAGCATCAGCCCTAGGATAGTGTTACTGTTAGGGTTAGGGTTAGCATCAGCCCTAGGATATTGTTAGGGTTAGGGTTAGCATCAGCCCTAGGATAGTGTTAGGGTTATGGTTAGGGTTATCATCAGCCCTAGGATAGTGTTAGGGTTAGGGTTAGCATCAGCCCTAGGATAGGGTTAGGGTTAGGGTTAGGGTTAGCATCAGGCCTAGGATAGTGTTATGGATAGGGTTAGCATCAGCCCTAAGATAGTGTTAGGGTTAGGGTTAGGGTTATCATCAGGCCTAGGATAGTCTTAGGGTTAGGGTTAGCATGAGCCCTAGGATAGTGTTAGGGTTAGGGTTAGGGTTAGCATCAGCCCTAGGATAGTGTTAGGGTTAGGGTTAGTGTTAGCGTCAGCCCTAGGATATTATTAGGGTTAGGGTTAGCATCAGCCCTAGGATAGTGTTAGGGTTAGAGTTAGGGTTAGCACCAGGCTTAGGATAGTGTTAGTGTTAGGGTTACCATCAGCCTTAGGATAGTGTTAGGGTTAGGGTTAGGGTTAGCATCAGCCGTAGGATAGTGTTAGGGTTAGGGTTAGCCTCAGCCCTAGGATAGTGTTAGGGTTAGGGTTAGGGTTAGCATCAGCCCTAGGATAGTGTTAGGGTTAGGGTTAGCATCAGCCCTAGGATAGTGTTAGGGTTATGCTTAGGGTTAGCATCAGCCCTAGTATAGTATTAGGGTTAGGGTTAGGGTTAGGGTTAGGGTTAGCATCAGCTCTAGGATAGTGTTAGGGTTAGGGTTAGGGTTAGCATCAGCCCTAGGATAGTGTTAGGGTTAGGGTTAGGGTTAGCATCAGCCCTAGGATAGTGTTAGGGTTAGAGTTACCATCAGCCCTGGGATAATGTTACGGTTAGGGTTAGGGTTACCATCAGCCCTAGGATAGTGTTAGGGTTAGGGTTAGGGTTAGCATCAGCCCTAGGATAGTGTTAGGGTTAGGGTTAGCATCAGACCTAGGATAGTGTTAGGGTTAGGGTTAGTTTTAGCATCAGCTCTAGGATAGTGTTAGCGTTAGGGTTAGCATCAGACCTAGGATAGTGTTAGGGTTAGGGTTAGGGTTATCATCAGGCCTATGATAGTGTTAGGGTTAGGGTTAGCATCAGCCCTAGGATAGTGTTAGGGTTAGGGTTAGGGTTAGCATCAGCCCTAGGATAGTGTTAGGGTTAGGGTTAGGGTTAGCATCAGGCCTAGGATAGTGTTAGGGTTAGGGTTAGCATCAGCCCTAGGATAGTGTTAGGGTTAAGGTTAGGGTTAGCATCAGCCGTAGGATAGTGTTAGGGTTATTGTTAGCCTCAACCCTAAGATAGTGTTAGAGTTAGGGTTAGGGTTAGCATCAGCCCTAGGATAGTGTTAGGGTTAGGGTTAGGGTTAGCATCAGCTCTAGGATAGTGTTAGGGTTAGGGTTAGGGTTAGCATCAGCCCTAGGATAGTGTTAGGTTTAGGGTTAGGGTTAGCATCTGCCCTAGGATAGTGTTAGGGTTAGGGTTACCATCAGCCCTGGGATAATGTTAGCGTTAGGGTAAGGGTTACCATCAGCCCTAGGATAGTGTTAGTGTTAGGGTTAGCATCAGCCCTAGGATAGTGTTAGGGTTAGGGTTAGGGTTAGCATCAGCCCTAGGATAGTGTTAGGGTTAGGGTTAGCATCAGCCCTAGGATAGTGTTAGGGTTAGGGTTAGGGTTAGCATCAGCCCTAGGATAGTGTTAGGGTTAGGGTTAGCATCAGCCCTAGGATAGTGTTAGGGTTAGGGTTAGGGTTAGCATCAGCCCTAGGATAGTGTTAGGGTTAGGGTTAGCATCAGCCCTAGGATAGTGTTAGGGTTAGGGTTAGGGTTAGCATCAGCCCTAGGATAGTGTTAGGGTTAGGGTTAGCATCAGACCTAGGATAGTGTTAGGGTTAGGCTTAGGGTTAGCATCAGCCCTAGGATAGTGTTAGGGTTAGGGTTAGCATCAGCCCTAGGATAGTGTTAGGGTTAGGGTTAGGGTTAGCATCAGCCCTAGGATAGTGTTAGGTTTAGGGTTAGCATCAGACCTAGGATAGTGTCAGGGTTAGGGTTAGGGTTAGCACCAGGCCCAGGATAGTGTTAGTGTTAGGGTTAGCATCAGCCTTAGGATAGTGCTAGGGTTAGGGTTAGGGTTAGCATCAGCCGTAGGATAGTGTTTGGGTTAGGGTTAGCCTCAGTCCTAAGATAGTGTTAGAGTTAGGGTTAGGGTTCGCATCAGCCCCAAGATAGTGGTAGGGTTAGGGTTACCATGAGCCCTAGGATAGTGTTAGGGTTAGGGTTAACATAAACCCTAGGATAGTGTTAGGGTTAGGGTTAGGGTTATCATCAGGCCTAGGATAGTGTTAGGGTTAGGCTTAGGGTTAGCATCTGTTCAAGGATAATTTTAGGGTTAGCGTTAGGGTTAGCATCAGCCCTAGGATAGTGTTACTGTTAGGGTTAGGGTTAGCATCAGCCCTAGCATAGTGTTAAGGTTAGGGTTAGCATCAGCCCTAGGATAGTGTTAGGGTTAGGGTTAGGGTTATCATCAGCCCTAGGATAGTGTTAGGGTTAGGGTTAGGGTTAGCATCAGGCCCAAGATAGTGGTAGGGTTATGGTTACCATCAGCCCTAGGACAGTGTTAAGGTTAGGGTTAACATAAACCCTAGGATAGTGTTAGGGTTAGCGTTAGGGTTATCATCAGGCCTAGGATAGTGTTAGGGTTAGGCTTAGGGTTAGCATCAGTTCAAGGATAATTTTAGGGTTAGCGTTAGGGTTAGCATCAGCCCTAGGATAGTGTTACTGTTAGGGTTAGGGTTAGCATCAGCCCTAGGATAGTGTTAGGGTTAGGGTTAGCATCAGCCCTAGGATAGTGTTAGGCTTAGGGTTAGGGTTATCATCAGCCCTAGGATAGTGTTAGGGTTAGGGTTAGCATCAGCCCTAGGATAGTGTTAGGGTTATGGTTAGGGTTAGCATCAGGCCTAGGATAGTGTTAGGGATAGGGTTAGCATCAGCCCTAGGATAGTGTTAGGGTTAGGGTTAGGGTTATCATCAGGCCTAGGATAGTGTTAGGGTTAGGGTTAGCATCATCCCTAGGATAGTGTTAGGGTTAGGGTTAGGGTTAGCATCAGCCCTAGGATAGTGTTAGGGTTAGGGTTAGCATCAGCCCTAGGATAGTGTTAGGGTTAGGGTTAGGGTTAGCATCAGCCCTAGGATAGTGTTAGGGTTAGGGTTAGCATCAGCCCTAGGATAGTGTTAGGGTTAGGGTTAGCATCAGCCCTAGGATAGTGTTAGGGTTAGGGTTAGCATCAGCCCTAGCATAGTGTTAGGGTTAGGGTTAGGTTTAGCATCAGCCATAGGATAGTGTTAGGGTTAGGGTTAGCATCAGACCTAGGATAGTGTTAGGGTTAGGGTTAGGGTTACCATCAGCCCTAGGATAGTGTTAGGGTTAGGGTTAGCATCAGCCCTAGGATAGTGTTAGGGTTAGGGTTAGCATCAGACCTAGGATAGTGTCACGGTTAGGGTTAGGGTTAGCACCAGGCCCAGGATAGTGTTAGTGTTAGGGTTAGGGTTAGCACCAGGGCCAGGATAGTGTTAGTGTTAGGGTTAGCATCAGCCTTAGGATAGTGCTAGGGTTAGGGTTAGGGTTAGCATCAGCCGTAGGATAGTGTTTGGGTTAGGGTTAGCCTCAGTCCTAAGATAGTGTTAGAGTTAGGGTTAGGGTTCGCATCAGCCCTAGGATAGTGTTAGGTTAGGGTTAGGGTTAGCATCAGCCCTAGGATAGTGTTAGTGTTAGAGTTAGCATCAGCCCTAGGATAGTGTTATGGTTAGGGTTAGGGTTAGCATCAGCCCGAAGATAGTGTTAGGGTTAGGGTTAGGGTTAGCATCAGGCCTACGATAGTGTTAGGGTTAGGGTTAGCATCAGCCCTAGGATAGTGTTAGGGTTAGGGCAAGGGTTAGCATCACCCCTAGGATAGTGTTAGGGTTAGGGTTAGCATCAACCCTAGGATAGTGTTTGGGTTAGGGTTAGGGTTAGCATCAGCCCTAGGATAGTGTTAGGGTTAGGGTTAGCCTCAGCCCTAGGAGAGTGTTAGGGTAAGGGATAGGGTTAGCATCAGGCCTACGATAGTGTTAGGGTTAGGGTTAGGATTAGCATCAGCCCTAGGATAGTGTTAGGTTAAGGTTAGCATCAGGCCTAGGATAGTGTTAGGGATAGTGTTAGCATCAGCCTTAGGATAGTGTTAGGGTTAGGGTTAGTGTTAGCCTCAGCCCTAAGATAGTGTTAGGGTTAGGGTTAGGGTTAGCATCAGCCCTAGGATAGTGTTAGGGTTAGGGTTAGGGTTAGCATCAGCCCTAGGATAGTGTTAGTGTTAGGGTTAGCATCAGCCCTAGGATAGTGTTAGGGTTAGGGTTAGGGTTAGCATCAGCCCTAGGATAGTGTTAGGGTTAGGGTTAGGGTTAGCATCAGCCCTAGGATAGTGTTAGGGTTAGGGTTAGCATCAGCCCTAGGATAGTGTTAGGGTTAGGGTTAGGGTTATCATCAGCCCTAGGATAGTGTTAAGGTTAGGGTTAGCATCAGCCCTAGGATAGTGTTAGGGTTAGGGTTAGGGTTAGCATCAGGCCTAGGATAGTGTTAGGGTTAGGGTTAGCATCAGCCCTAGGATAGTGTTAGGGTTAGGGTTAGGGTTATCATCAGGCCTAGGATAGTGTTAGGGTTAGGGTTAGCATCAGCCCTAGGATAGTGTTAGGGTTAGGGTTAGGGTTAGCATCAGCCCTAGGATAGTGTTAGGGTTAGGGTTACCATCAGCCCTAGGATAGTGTTAGGGTTAGGGTTAGGGTTATCATCAGGCCTAGGATAGTGTTAAGGTTAGGGTTAGCATCAGCCCTAGGATAGTGTTAGGGTTAGGGTTAGGGTTAGCATCAGCCCTAGGATAGTGTTAGCGTTAGGGTTAGTGTTAGCGTCAGCCCTAGGATATTATTAGGGTTAGGGTTAGCATCAGCCCTAGGATAGTGTTAGGGTTAGAGTTAGGGTTAGCACCAGGCTTAGGATAGTGTTAGTGTTAGGGTTACCATCAGCCTTAGGATAGTGTTAGGGTTAGGGTTAGGGTTAGCATCAGCCGTAGGTTAGTATTAGGGTTAGGGTTAGCCTCAGCCCTAGGATAGTGTTAGCATTAGGGTTAGGGTTAGAATCAGCCCTAGGATAGTGTTAGGGGTAGGGTTAGGGTTAGCATCAGCCCTAGGATAGTGTTAGTGTTAGGGTTAGCATCAGCCCTAGGATAGTGTTAGGGTTAGAGTTAGGGTTAGCATCATCCCTAGGATAGTATTAGAGTTAGGGTTAGGGTTAGGGTTAGCATCAGCTCTAGGATAGTGTTAGGGTTAGGGTTAGGGTTAGAATCAGCCCTAGGATAGTGTTAGGGTTAGGGTTAGGGTTAGCATCAGCCCTAGGATAGTGTTAGGGTTAGGGTTACCATCAGCCCTGGGATAATGTTACGGTTAGGGTTAGGGTTACCATCAGCCCTAGGATAGTGTTAGGGTTAGGGTTAGGGTTAGCATCAGCCCTAGGATAGTGTTAGGGTTAGGGTTAGCATCAGCCCTAGGATAGTGTTAGGGTGAGGGTAAGTTTTTGCATCAGCCCTAGGATAGTGTTAGGGTTTGGGTTAGCATCAGACCTAGGATAGTGTTAGGGTTAGGGTTAGGGTTAGCATCAGGCCTAGGATAGTGTTAGGGTTAGGGTTAGCATCAGCCCTAGGATAGTGTTAGGGTTAAGGTTAGGGTTAGCAGCAGCCGTAGGATAGTGTTAGGGTTATTGTTAGCCTCAACGCTAAGATAGTGTTAGAGCTGGAGTTAGGGTTAGCATCAGCCCTAGGATAGTGTTAGGGTTAGGGTTAGGGTTAGCATCAGCACTAGGATAGTTTTAGTGTTATGTTTAGCATCAGCCCTAGGATAGTGTTAGGGTTAGGGTTAGGGTTAGCATCCGCCCTAGGATAGTGTTAGGGTTAGGGTTAGGTTTAGCATCAGCCCTAGGATAGTGTTAGGGTTAGGGTTAACATAAACCCTAGGATAGTGTTAGGGTTAGGGTTAGGGTTATCATCAGGCCTAGGATAGTGTTAGGGTTAGGGTTAGGGTTAGCATCAGCCCTAAGATAGTGTTAGGGTTAGGGTTAGGGTTAGCATCAGGCCTACGATAGTGTTAGGGTTATGGTTAGCATCAGCCCTAGGATAGTGTTAGGGTTAGGGTTAGGGTTAGCATCAGCCCTAGGATAGTGTTAGGGTTAGGGTTAGCATCAACCCTAGGATAGTGTTTGGGTTAGGGTTAGGGTTAGCATCAGCCCTAGGATAGTGTTAGGGTTAGGGTTAGCCTCAGCCCTAGGAGAGTGTTAGGGTAAGGGATAGGGTTAGCATCAGGCCTAGGATAGTGTTAGGGTTAGGGTTTGGGTTAGCATCAGCCCTAGGATAGTGTTAGGGTTAAGGTTAGCATCAGGCCTAGGATAGTGTTAGGGATAGGGTTAGCATCAGCCTTAGGATAGTGTTAGGGTTAGGGTTAGGGTTAGCATCAGCCCTAGGATAGTGTTAGGGTTAGGGTTAGGGTTAGCATCAGCCCTAGGATAGTGTTAGGGTTAGGGTTAGCATCAGCCCTAGGATAGTGTTAGGGTTAGGGTGAGGGTTATCATCAGCCCTGGATAGTGTTAGGGTTAGGGTTAGCATCAGCCCTAGGATAGTGTTAGGGTTAGGGTTAGGGTTAGCATCAGGCCTAGGATAGTGTTAGGGTTAGGGTTAGCATCAGCCCTAGGATAGTGTTAGGGTTAGGGTTAGGGTTATCATCACGCATAGGATAGTGTTAGGGTTAGGGTTAGCATCAGCCCTAGGAGAGTGTTAGGGTTAGGGTTAGGGTTTTCATCAGGCCTCGGATAGTGTTAGGGTTAGGGTTAGCATCAGCCCTAGGATAGTGTTAGGGTTAGGGTTAGGGTTAGCATCAGCCCTAGGATAGTGTTAGGGTTAGGGTTAGTGTTAGCGTCAGCCCTAGGATATTATTAGGGTTAGGGTTAGCATCAGCCCTAGGATAGTGTTAGGGTTAGAGTTAGGGTTAGCACCAGGCTTAGGATAGTGTTAGTGTTAGGGTTACCATCAGCCTTAGGATAGTGTTAGGGTTAGGGTTAGGGTTAGCATCAGCCCTAGGATAGTGTTAGGGTTAGGGTTAGGGTTATCATCACGCATAGGATAGTGTTAGGGTTAGGGTTAGCATCAGCCCTAGGATAGTGTTAGGGTTAGGGTTAGGGTTAGCATCAGCCCTAGGATAGTGTTAGGGTTAGGGTTAGCATCAGCCCTAGGATAGTGTTAGGGTTAGGGTTAGGGTTTTCATCAGGCCTAGGATAGTGTTAGGGTTAGGGTTAGCATCAGCCCTAGGATAGTGTTAGGGTTAGGGTTAGGGTTAGCATCAGCCCTAGGATAGTGTTAGGGTTAGGGTTAGTGTTAGCGTCAGCCCTAGGATATTATTAGGGTTAGAGTTACCATCAGCCCTAGGATAGTGTTAGGGTTAGGGTTAGCCTCAGCCCTAGGAGAGTGTTAGGGTAAGGGATAGGGTTAGCATCAGGCCTAGGATAGTGTTAGGGTTAGGGTTTGGGTTAGCATCAGCCCTAGGATAGTGTTAGGGTTAAGGTTAGCATCAGGCCTAGGATAGTGTTAGGGATAGGGTTAGCATCAGCCTTAGGATAGTGTTAGGGTTAGGGTTAGGGTTAGCATCAGCCCTAGGATAGTGTTAGGGTTAGGGTTAGGGTTAGCATCAGCCCTAGGATAGTGTTAGGGTTAGGGTTAGCATCAGCCCTAGGATAGTGTTAGGGTTAGGGTGAGGGTTATCATCAGCCCTGGATAGTGTTAGGGTTAGGGTTAGCATCAGCCCTAGGATAGTGTTAGGGTTAGGGTTAGGGTTAGCATCAGGCCTAGGATAGTGTTAGGGTTAGGGTTAGCATCAGCCCTAGGATAGTGTTAGGGTTAGGGTTAGGGTTATCATCACGCATAGGATAGTGTTAGGGTTAGGGTTAGCATCAGCCCTAGGATAGTGTTAGGGTTAGGGTTAGGGTTAGCATCAGCCCTAGGATAGAGTTAGGGTAAGGGTTAGCATCAGCCCTAGGAGAGTGTTAGGGTTAGGGTTAGGGTTTTCATCAGGCCTCGGATAGTGTTAGGGTTAGGGTTAGCATCAGCCCTAGGATAGTGTTAGGGTTAGGGTTAGGGTTAGCATCAGCCCTAGGATAGTGTTAGGGTTAGGGTTAGTGTTAGCGTCAGCCCTAGGATATTATTAGGGTTAGGGTTAGCATCAGCCCTAGGATAGTGTTAGGGTTAGAGTTAGGGTTAGCACCAGGCTTAGGATAGTGTTAGTGTTAGGGTTACCATCAGCCTTAGGATAGTGTTAGGGTTAGGGTTAGGGTTAGCATCAGCCCTAGGATAGTGTTAGGGTTAGGGTTAGGGTTATCATCACGCATAGGATAGTGTTAGGGTTAGGGTTAGCATCAGCCCTAGGATAGTGTTAGGGTTAGGGTTAGGGTTAGCATCAGCCCTAGGATAGTGTTAGGGTTAGGGTTAGCATCAGCCCTAGGATAGTGTTAGGGTTAGGGTTAGGGTTTTCATCAGGCCTAGGATAGTGTTAGGGTTAGGGTTAGCATCAGCCCTAGGATAGTGTTAGGGTTAGGGTTAGGGTTAGCATCAGCCCTAGGATAGTGTTAGGGTTAGGGTTAGTGTTAGCGTCAGCCCTAGGATATTATTAGGGTTAGGGTTACCATCAGCCCTAGGATAGTGTTAGGGTTAGGGTTAGGGTTAGCATCAGCCCTAGGATATTGTTAGGGTTAGGGTTAGCATCAGCCCTATGATAGTGTTAGGGTTAGGGTTAGTTTTAGCATCAGCCCTAGGATAGTGTTAGGGTTAGGGTTAGCATCAGACCTAGGATAGTGTTAGGGTTAGGGTTAGGGTTATCATCAGGCCTAGGATAGTGTTAGGGTTAGGGTTAGCATCAGCCCTAGGATAGTGTTAGGGTTAGGGTTAGGGTTAGCATCACCCCTGGATAGTGTTAGGGTTAGGGTTAGCATCAGCCCTAGGATAGTGTTAGGGTTAGTGTTAGGGTTAGCATCAGGCCTAGGATAGTGTTAGGCTTAGGGTTAGCATCAGCCCTAGGATAGTGTTAGTGTTAGGGTTAGGGTTAGCATCAGCCCTAGGATAGTGTTAGGGTTAGGGTTAGCATCAGCCCTAGGATAGTGTTAGGGTTAGGGTTAGGGTTAGCATCAGGCCTAGGATAGTGTTAGGGTTAGGGTTAAGGTTAGCATCAGCCCTAGGATAGTGTTAGGGTTAGGGTTAGGGTTAGCATCAGCCGTGGGATAGTGTTAGGGTTAGGGTTAGCCTCAGCCCTAAGATAGTGTTAGAGTTAGCGTTAGGGTTAGCATCAGCCCTAGGATAGTGTTAGGGTTAGGGTTAGGGTTAGCATCAGCCCTTGGAGAGTGTTAGGGTTAGGGTTAGGGATAGCATCAGCCCTAGGATAGTGTTAGGCTTAGGGTTAGCATCAGCCCTAGGATGGTGTTAGGGTTAGGGTTAGGGTTATCATCAGGCCTAGGATAGTGTTAGGGTTAGGGTTAGCATCAGCCCTAGGATAGTGTTAGGGTTAGGGTTAGGTTAGCATCAGCCCTAGGATAGTGTTAGGGTTAGGGTTAGCATCAGCCCTACGATAGTGTTAGGGTTAGGCATAGGGTTAGCATCAGGCCTAGGATAGTGTTAGGGTTAGGGTTAGCATCAGCCCTAGGATAGTCTTAGGGTTAGGGTTAGGGTTAGCATCAGCCGTAGGATAGTGTTAGTTTTAGGGTTAGCCTCAGCCCTAAGATAGTGTTAGAGTTAGGGTTAGGGTTAGCATCAGCCCTAGGATAGTGTTAGGGTTAGGGTTAGGGTTAGCATCAGCCCTAGGATAGTGTTAGTGTTAGGGTTAGCATCAGCCCTAGGATAATGTTAGTGTTAGGGTTAGGGTTCGCATCCGCCCTAGGATAGTGTTAGGGTTAGGGTTAGGGTTAGCATCAGCCCTAGGATAGTGTTAGGGTTAGGGTTAGGGTTAGCATCAGCCCTAGGATAGTGTTAGGGTTAGGGTTAGCATCAGCCCTAAGATAGTGTTAGGGTTAGGGTTAGGGTTAGCATCAGCCCTAGGATAGTGTTAGGGTTAGGGTTAGCATCAGCCCTAGGATAGTGTTAGGGTTAGGGTTAGGGTTAGCATCAGCCGTAGGATAGTGTTAGGGTTAGGGTTAGCCTCAGCCCTAAGATAGTGTTAGAGTTAGGGTTAGGGTTAGCATCAGCCCTAGGATAATGTTAGGGTTAGGGTTAGGGTTAGCATCAGCCCTAGGATAGTGTTAGTGTTAGGGTTAGCATCAGCCCTAGGATAGTGTTAGGGTTAGGGTTAGGGTTAGCATCCGCCCTAGGATAGTGTTAGGGTTAGGGTTAGGGTTAGCATCAGCCCAAGGATAGTGTTAGGGTTAGGGTTAGAATCAGCCCTAGGATAGTGTTAGGGTTAGGGTTAGGGTTAGCATCAGGCCCAGGATAGTGTTAGGGTTAGGGTTAGCATCAGCCCAAGGATAGTGTTAGGGTTAGGGTTAGGGTTAGCATCTGCCCTAGGATATTGTTAGGGTTAGGGTTAGGGTTAGCATCAGCCCAAGGATAGTGTTAGGGTTAGGGTTAGCATCAGCCCTAGGATAGTGTTAGGGTTAGGGTTAGGGTTAGCATCAGCCCTAGGATAGTGTTAGGGTTAGGGTTAGCCTCAGCCCTAGGATAGTGTTAGGGTTAGGGATAGGGTTAGCATCAGGCCTAGGATAGTGTTAGGGTTAGGGTTAGGGTTAGCATCAGCCCTAGGATAGTGTTAGGTTTAGGGTTAGCATCAGCCCTAGGATAGTGTCAGGGTTAGTGTTAGGGTTATCATCAGGCCTAGGATAGTTTTAGGGTTAGGGTTAGCATCAGCTCTAGGATAGTGTTAGGGTTAGGGTTAGGGTTAGCATCAGCCCTAGGATAGTGTTAAGGTTAGGGTTATGGTTATCATCAGGCCTAGTATAGTGTGAGGTCTAGGGTTAGCATCAGACTTAGGATAGTGTTAGTGTTAGGGTTAGGGTTAGCATCAGCCCTAGGATAGTGTTATTGTTAGGGTTAGCATCAGCCCTAGGATAGTGTTAGGGTTAGGGTTAGGGTTATCATCAGGCCTAGGATAGTGTTAGGCTTAGGGTTAGCATCAGCCCTAGGATAGTGTTAGTGTTAGGGTTAGGGTTAGCATCAGCCCTAGGATAGTGTTAGTGTTAGGGTTAGGGTTAGCATCAGGCCCAAGATAGTGGTAGGGTTATGGTTACCATCAGCCCTAGGACAGTGTTAAGGTTAGGGTTAACATAAACCCTAGGATAGTGTTAGGGTTAGCGTTAGGGTTATCATCAGGCCTAGGATAGTGTTAGGGTTAGGCTTAGGGTTAGCATCAGTTCAAGGATAATTTTAGGGTTAGCGTTAGGGTTAGCATCAGCCCTAGGATAGTGTTACTGTTAGGGTTAGGGTTAGCATCAGCCCTAGGATAGTGTTAGGCTTAGGGTTAGGGTTATCATCAGCCCTAGGATAGTGTTAGGGTTAGGGTTAGCATCAGCCCTAGGATAGTGTTAGGGTTAGGGTTAGGGTTAGCATCAGGCCTAGGATAGTGTTAGGGATAGGGTTAGCATCAGCCCTAGGATAGTGTTAGGGTTAGCGTTAGGGTTATCATCAGGCCTAGGATAGTGTTAGGGTTAGGGTTAGCATCATCCCTAGGATAGTGTTAGGGTTAGGGTTAGGGTTAGCATCAGCCCTAGGATAGTGTTAGGGTTAGGGTTAGCATCAGCCCTAGGATAGTGTTAGGGTTAGGGTTAGGGTTAGCATCAGCCCTAGGATAGTGTTAGGGTTAGGGTTAGCATCAGCCCTAGGATAGTGTTAGGGTTAGGGTTAGCATCAGCCCTAGGATAGTGTTAGGGTTAGGGTTAGCATCAGCCCTAGCATAGTGTTAGGGTTAGGGTTAGGTTTAGCATCAGCCATAGGATAGTGTTAGGGTTAGGGTTAGCATCAGACCTAGGATAGTGTTAGGGTTAGGGTTAGGGTTACCATCAGCCCTAGGATAGTGTTAGGGTTAGGGTTAGCATCAGCCCTAGGATAGTGTTAGGGTTAGGGTTAGCATCAGACCTAGGATAGTGTGAGGGTTAGGGTTAGGGTTAGCACCAGGCCCAGGATAGTGTTAGTGTTAGGGTTAGGGTTAGCACCAGGCCCAGGATAGTGTTAGTGTTAGGGTTAGCATCAGCCTTAGGATAGTGCTAGGGTTAGGGTTAGGGTTAGCATCAGCCGTAGGATAGTGTTTGGGTTAGGGTTAGCCTCAGTCCTAAGATAGTGTTAGAGTTAGGGTTAGGGTTCGCATCAGCCCTAGGATAGTGTTAGGTTAGGGTTAGGGTTAGCATCAGCCCTAGGATAGTGTTAGTGTTAGGGTTAGCATCAGCCCTAGGATAGTGTTATGGTTAGGGTTAGGGTTAGCATCAGCCCGAAGATAGTGTTAGGGTTAGGGTTAGGGTTAGCATCAGGCCTACGATAGTGTTAGGGTTAGGGTTAGCATCAGCCCTAGGATAGTGTTAGGGTTACGGTAAGGGTTAGCATCAGCCCTAGGATAGTGTTAGGGTTAGGGTTAGCATCAACCCTAGGATAGTGTTTGGGTTAGGGTTAGGGTTAGCATCAGCCCTAGGATAGTGTTAGGGTTAGGGTTAGCCTCAGCCCTAGGAGAGTGTTAGGGTAAGGGATAGGGTTAGCATCAGGCCTACGATAGTGTTAGGGTTAGGGTTAGGGTTAGCATCAGCCCTAGGATAGTGTTAGGGTTAAGGTTAGCATCAGGCCTAGGATAGTGTTAGGGATAGTGTTAGCATCAGCCTTAGGATAGTGTTAGGGTTAGGGTTAGTGTTAGCATCAGCCCTAGGATAGTGTTAGGGTTAGGGTTAGCCTCAGCCCTAAGATAGTGTTAGAGTTAGGGTTAGGGTTAGCATCAGCCCTAGGATAGTGTTAGGGTTAGGGTTAGGGTTAGCATCAGCCCTAGGATAGTGTTAGTGTTAGGGTTAGCATCAGCCCTAGGATAGTGTTAGGGTTAGGGTTAGGGTTAGCATCAGCCCTAGGATAGTATTAGGGTTAGGGTTAGGGTTAGCATCAGCCCTAGGATAGTGTTAGGGTTAGGGTTAGCATCAGCCCTAGGATAGTGTTAGGGTTAGGGTTACGGTTATCATCAGCCCTAGGATAGTGTTAAGGTTAGGGTTAGCATCAGCCCTAGGATAGTGTTAGGGTTAGGGTTAGGGTTAGCATCAGGCCTAGGATAGTGTTAGGGTTAGGGTTAGCATCAGCCCTAGGATAGTGTTAGGGTTAGGGTTAGGGTTATCATCAGGCCTAGGATAATGTTAGGGTTAGGGTTAGCATCAGCCCTAGGATAGTGTTAGGGTTAGGGTTAGGGTTAGCATCAGCCCTAGGATAGTGTTAGGGTTAGGGTTACCATCAGCCCTAGGATAGTGTTAGGGTTAGGGTTAGGGTTATCATCAGGCCTAGGATAGTGTTAAGGTTAGGGTTAGCATCAGCCCTAGGATAGTGTTAGGGTTAGGGTTAGGGTTAGCATCAGCCCTAGGATAGTGTTAGCGTTAGGGTTAGTGTTAGCGTCAGCCCTAGGATATTATTAGGGTTAGGGTTAGCATCAGCCCTAGGATAGTGTTAGGGTTAGGGTTAGGGTTAGCATCAGCCCTAGGATATTATTAGGGTTAGGGTTAGCATCAGCCCTAGGATAATGTTAGGGTTAGGGTTAGGGTTAGCATCCGCCCTAGGATAGTGTTAGGGTTAGGGTTAGGGTTAGCATCAGCCCTAGGATAGTGTTAGGGTTAGGGTTAGGGTTAGCATCAGCCCTAGGATAGTGTTAGGGTTAGGGTTAGCATCAGCCCTAGGATAGTGTTAGGGTTAGGGTTAGGGTTAGCATCAGGCCTAGGATAGTGTTAGGGTTAGGGTTAGCATCAGCCCTAGGATAGTGTTATGGTTAGGGTTAGGGTTAGCATCAGCCGTAGGATAGTGTTAGGGTTAGGGTTAGCCTCAGCCCTAAGATAGTGTTAGAGTTAGGGTTAGGGTTAGCATCAGCCCTAGGATAGTGTTAGGGTTAGGGTCAGGGTTAGCATCAGCCCTTGGAGAGTGTTAGGGTTAGGGTTAGGGCTAGCATCAGCCCTAGGATAGTGTTAGTGTTAGGGTTAGCATCAGCCCTAGGATAGTGTTAGGGTTAGGGTTAGCATCAGCCCTAGGAAAGTGTTAGGGTTAGGGTTAGGGTTAGCATCAGGCCTAGGATAGTTTTAGGGTTAGGGTTAACATCAGCCCTAGAATAGTGTTAGGGTTAGGGTTAGGGTTAGCATCAGGCCTAGGATAGTGTTAGGGTTAGGGTTAGCATCAGCCCTAGGATAGTGTTAGGGTTAAGGTTAGGGTTAGCATCAGCCGTAGGATAGTGTTAGGGTTAGGGTTAGCCTCAGCCCTAAGATAGTGTTAGAGTTAGGGTTAGGGTTAGCATCAGCCCTAGGATAGTGTTAGGGTTAGGATTAGGGTTAGCATCAGCCCTAGGATAGTGTTAGTGTTATGGTTAGAATCAGCCCTAGGATAGTGTTAGGGTTAGGGTTAGGTTTAGCATCCGCCCTAGGATAGTGTTAGGGTTAGGGTTAGGGTTAGCATCAGCCCTAGGATAGTGTTAGGATTAGCGTTAACATAAAACCTAGGATAGTGTTAGGGTTATGGTTAGGGTTACCATCAGGCCTAGAATAGTGTTAGGGTTAGGGTTACGGTTAGCATTAGTTCAAGGATAGTGTTAGGGTTAGGGTTAGCATCAGCCCTAGGATAGTGTTAGGGTTAGGGTTAGCATCAGCCCTAGGATAGTGTTAGTGATAGGGTTAGGGTTAGCATCAGGACCAAGATAGTGGTAGGGTTAGGGTTAGCATCAGCCTTAGGATAGTGTTACTGTTAGGGTTAACATAAACCCTAGGATAGTGTTAGGGTTAGGGTTAGGGTTATCCTCAGGCCTAGGATAGTGTTAGGGTTAGGGTTAGGGTTAGCATCAGTTCAAGGATAGTTTTAGGGTTAGCGTTAGGGTTAGCATCAGCCCTAGGATAGTGTTAGGGTTAGCGTTAGGGTTAGCATCAGCCCTAGGATAGTGTTACGGTTAGGGTTAGCATCAGCCCTAGGATAGTGTTAGGGTTAGGGTTAGGGTTAGCATCAGGCATAGGATAGTGTTAGGGTTAGGGTTAGCATCAGCCCTAGGATAGTGTTAGGGTTAGGGTTAGGGTTAGCATCAGGCCTAGGATAGTGTTAGGGTTAGGGTTAGCATCAGCCCTAGGATAGTGTTAGGGTTAGGGTTAGGGTTATCATCCGGCCTAGGATAGTGTTAGGGTTAGGGTTAGCATCAGCCCTAGGATAGTGTTAGGGTTAGGGTTCTGGTTCTCCTCAGGCCTAGGATAGTGTTAGGGTTAGGGTTAGCATCAGCCCTAGGATAGTGTTAGGGTTAGGGTTAGGGTTAGCATCAGCCCTAGGATAGTGTTAGGGTTAGGGTTGGTGTTAGCATCAGCCCTGGGATATTATTAGGGTTAGGGTTAGCATCAGCCCTAGGATAGTGTTAGGGTTAGAGTTAGGGTTAGCACCAGGCTTAGGATAGTGTTAGTGTTAGGGTTACCATCAGCCTTAGCATAGTGTTAGGGTTAGGGTTAGGGTTAGCATCAGCCGTAGGATAGTGTTAGGGTTACGGTTACCCTCAGGCCCAGGATAGTGTTAGCGTTAGGGTTAGGGTTAGCATCAGCCCTAGGATAGTGTTAGGGGTAGGGTTAGGGTTAGCATCAGCCCTAGGATAGTGTTAGTGTTAGGGTTAGCATCAGCCCTAGGATAGTGTTAGGGTTAGGGTTAGGGTTAGCATCAGCCGTAGGATAGTATTAGGGTTAGGGTTAGGGTTAGGGTTAGGGTTAGCATCAGCTCTAGGATAGTGTTAGGTTTAGGGTTAGGGTTAGCATCAGCCCGAGGATAGTGTTAGGGTTAGGGTTAGGGTTAGCATCAGCCCTAGGATAGTGTTAGGGTTAGGGTTACCATCAGCCCTGGGATAATGTTACGGTTAGGGTTAGGGTTACCATCAGCCCTAGGATAGTGTTAGGCTTAGGGTTAGCATCAGCCCTAGGATAGTGTTAGGGTTAGGGTTAGCAACAGCCCTAGGATAGTGTTAGGGTTAGGGTTAGGGTTAGCATCAGCCCTAGGATAGTGTTAGGGTTAGGGTTAGCATCAGCCCTGGGATAGTGTTAGGGTTAGGGTTAGGGTTAGCATCAGCCCTAGGATATTGTTAGGGTTAGGGTTAGCATCAGCCCTAGGATAGTGTTAGGGTTAGGGTTAGTTTTAGCATCAGCCCTAGGATAGTGTTAGGGTTAGGGTTAGCATCAGACCTAGGATAGTGTTAGGGTTAGGGTTAGGGTTATCATCAGGCCTAGGATAGTGTTAGGGTTAGGGTTAGCCTCAGCCCTAGGAGAGTGTTAGGGTTAGGGATAGGGTTAGCATCAGGCCTTGGATAGTGTTAGGGTTAGGGTTAGGGTTAGCATCAGCCCTAGGATAGTGTTAGGGTTAGGGTTAGCATCAGGCCTAGGATAGTGTTAGGGTTAGGGTTAGCATCAGCCCTAGGATAGTGTTAGGGTTAGGGTTAGGGTTAGCATCAGCCCTAGGATAGTGTTAGGGTTATGGTTAGGTTTAGCATCAGCCCTAGGATAGTGTTAGGGTAAGGGTTAGGGTTAGCATCAGGCCTAAGATAGTGTTAGGGTTACGGTTAGAATCAGCCCTAGGATAGCGTTAGGGTTAGGGTTAAGTTTAGCATCAGTCCTAGGATAGTGTTAGGGTTAGGGTTAGGGTTAGCATCAGCCCTAGGATAGTGTTAGGGTTAGGGTTAGCATCAGCCCTAGGATAGTGTTAGGGTTAGGGTTAGGGTTATCATCAGGCCTAGGATAGTGTTAGAGTTAGGGTTAGCATCAGCCCTAGGATAGTGTTAGGGTTAGGATTAGGGTTAGCATCAGCCCTAGGATAGTGTTAGGTTTAGGGTTAGCATCAGCTCTAGGATAGTGTTAGGGTTAGGGTTAGGGTTCGCATCAGGCCTAGGATAGTGTTAGGGTTAGGGTTAGCATCAGCCCTAGGATAGTGTTAGGGTTAAGGTTAGGGTTATCGTCAGCCGTAGGATAGTGTTAGGGTTAGGGTTAGCCTCAGCCCTACGATAGTGTTAGAGTTAGGGTTAGGGATAGCATCAGCCCTAGGATAGTGTTAGGGTAAGGGTAAGGGTTAGCATCAGCCCTAGGATAGTGTTAGGGTTAGGGTTACCATCAGCCCTAGGATAGTGTTAGGGTTAGGGTTAGCATCAGCCCTAGGATAGTGTTAGGGTTAGGCTTAGGGTTAGCATCAGGCCTAGGATAGTGTTATGGTTATGGTTAGAATCAACCGTAGGATAGCGTTAGGGTTAGGGTTAAGTTTAGCATAAGCCCTAGGATAGTGTTAGGGTTAGGGTTAGGTTTAGCATCAGCCCTAGGATAGTGTTAGGGTTAGGGTTAGGGTTATCATCAGGCCTAGGATAGTGTTAGGGTTAGGGTTAGCATCAGCCCTAGGATAGTGTTAGGGTTAGGGTTAGGGTTATCATCAGGCCTAGGATAGTGTTAGGGTTAGGGTTAGCATCAGCCCTAGGATAGTGTTAGGGTTAGGTTTAAGGTTAGCATCAGCCCTAGGATAGTGTTAGGGTTAGGGTGAGCATCAGCAATAGGATAGTGTTAGGGTTAGGGTTAGGGTTAGCATCAGGCTTAGGATAGTGTTAGGGTTAGGGTTAGCATGAGCCCTAGGATAGTGTTAGGGTTAAGGTTAGGGTTAGCATCAGCCGTAGGATAGTGTTAGGGTTAGGGTTAGCCTCAGCCCTAAGATAGTGTTAGAGTTAGGGTTAGGGTTAGCATCATCCCTAGGATAGTGTTAGGGTTAGGATTAGGGTTAGCATCAGCCCTAGGATAGTGTTAGTGTTATGGTTAGAATCAGCCCTAGGATAGTGTTAGGGTTAGGGTTAGGTTTAGCATCCGCCCTAGGATAGTGTTAGGGTTAGGGTTAGGGTTAGGATCAGCCCTAGGATAGTGTTAGGATTAGGGTTAACATAAAACCTAGGATAGTGTTAGGGTTATGGTTAGGGTTATCATCAAGCCTAGGATAGTGTTAGGGTTAGGGTTACGGTTAGCATTAGTTCAAGGATAGTGTTAGGGTTAGCGTTAGGGTTAGCATCAGCCCTAGGATAGTGTTAGGGTTAGGGTTAGGGTTAGCATCAGCCCTAGGATAGTGTTAGGGATAGGGTTAGCATCAGCCCTAGGATAGCGTTAGGGTTAGGGTTAAGTTTAGCATCAGTCCTAGGATAGTGTTAGGGTTAGGGTTAGGGTTAGCATCAGCCCTAGGATAGTGTTAGGGTTAGGGTTAGCATCAGCCCTAGGATAGTGTTAGGGTTAGGGTTAGGGTTATCATCAGGCCTAGGATAGTGTTAGAGTTAGGGGTAGCATCAGCCCTAGGATAGTGTTAGGGTTAGGATTAGGGTTAGCATCAGCCCTAGGATAGTGTTAGGTTTAGGGTTAGCATCAGCTCTAGGATAGTGTTAGGGTTAGGGTTAGGGTTCGCATCAGGCCTAGGATAGTGTTAGGGTTAGGGTTAGCATCAGCCCTAGGATAGTGTTAGGGTTAAGGTTAGGGTTATCGTCAGCCGTAGGATAGTGTTAGGGTTAGGGTTAGCCTCAGCCCTACGATAGTGTTAGAGTTAGGGTTAGGGATAGCATCAGCCCTAGGATAGTGTTAGGGTTAGGGTTAGGGTTAGCATCAGCCCTAGGATAGTGTTAGGGTTAGGGTTACCATCAGCCCTAGGATAGTGTTAGGGTTAGGGTTAGCATCAGCCCTAGGATAGTGTTAGGGTTAGGCTTAGGGTTAGCATCAGGCCTAGGATAGTGTTATGGTTATGGTTAGAATCAACCGTAGGATAGCGTTAGGGTTAGGGTTAAGTTTAGCATAAGCCCTAGGATAGTGTTAGGGTTAGGGTTAGGTTTAGCATCAGCCCTAGGATAGTGTTAGGGTTAGGGTTAGGGTTATCATCAGGCCTAGGATAGTGTTAGGGTTAGGGTTAGCATCAGCCCTAGGATAGTGTTAGGGTTAGGGTTAGGGTTATCATCAGGCCTAGGATAGTGTTAGGGTTAGGGTTAGCATCAGCCCTAGGATAGTGTTAGGGTTAGGTTTAAGGTTAGCATCAGCCCTAGGATAGTGTTAGGGTTAGGGTGAGCATCAGCAATAGGATAGTGTTAGGGTTAGGGTTAGGGTTAGCATCAGGCTTAGGATAGTGTTAGGGTTAGGGTTAGCATGAGCCCTAGGATAGTGTTAGGGTTAAGGTTAGGCTTAGCATCAGCGGTAGGATAGTGTTAGGGTTAGGGTTAGCCTCAGCCCTAAGATAGTGTTAGAGTTAGGGTTAGGGTTAGCATCATCCCTAGGATAGTGTTAGGGTTAGGATTAGGGTTAGCATCAGCCCTAGGATAGTGTTAGTGTTATGGTTAGAATCAGCCCTAGGATAGTGTTAGGGTTAGGGTTAGGTTTAGCATCCGCCCTAGGATAGTGTTAGGGTTAGGGTTAGGGTTAGGATCAGCCCTAGGATAGTGTTAGGATTAGGGTTAACATAAAACCTAGGATAGTGTTCTGGTTATGGTTAGGGTTATCATCAAGCCTAGGATAGTGTTAGGGTTAGGGTTACGGTTAGCATTAGTTCAAGGATAGTGTTAGGGTTAGCGTTAGGGTTAGCATCAGCCCTAGGATAGTGTTAGGGTTAGGGTTAGGGTTAGCATCAGCCCTAGGATAGTGTTAGGGTTAGGGTTAGCATCAGCCCTAGGATAGTGTTAGTGTTAGGGTTAGGGTTAGCATCAGGCCCAAGATAGTGGTAGGGTTAGGGTTAGCATCAGCCCTAGGATAGTGTTACTGTTAGGATTAACATAAACCCTAGGATAGTGTTAGGGTTAGGGTTAGGGTTATCCTCAGGCCTAGGATAGTGTTAGGGTTAGGGTTAGGGTTAGCATCAGTTCAAGGATAGTTTTAGGGTTAGCGTTAGGGTTAGCATCAGCCCTAGGATAGTGTTAGGGTTAGGGTTAGGGTTAGCATCAGCCCTAGGATAGTGTTACGGTTAGGGTTAGCATCAGCCCTAGGATAGTGTTAGGGTTAGGGTTAGGGTTAGAATCAGGCATAGGATAGTGTTAGGGTTAGGGTTAGCATCAGCCCTAGGATAGTGTTAGGGTTAGGGTTAGGGTTATCATCAGGCCTATGATAGTGTTAGGGTTAGGGTTAGCATCAGCCCTAGGATAGTGTTAGGGTTAGGGTTAGGGTTAGCATCAGCCCTAGGATAGTGTTACGGTTAGGGTTAGGGTTAGGGTTAGCATCAGCTCTAGGATAGTGTTAGGTTTAGGGTTAGGGTTAGCATCAGCCCTAGGATAGTGTTAGGGTTAGGGTTAGGGTTAGCATCAGCCCTAGGATAGTGTTAGGTTTAGGGTTAGGGTTAGCATCAGGCCTAGGATAGTGTTAGGGTTAGGGTTAGCATCAGCCCTAGGATAGTGTTAGGGTTAAGGTTAGGATTAGCATCAGCCGTAGGATAGTGTTAGGGTTAGGGTTAGCCTCAGCCCTAAGATAGTGTTAGAGTTAGGGTTAGGGTTAGCAACAGCCCTAGGATAGTGTTAGGGTTAGGATTAGGGTTAGCATCAGCCCTAGGATAGTGTTAGTGTTATGGTTAGAATCACCCCTAGGATAGTGTTAGGGTTAGGGTTAGGTTTAGCATCCGCCCTAGGATAGTGTTAGGGTTAGGTTTAGGGTTAGCATCAGCCCTAGGATAGTGTTATGATTAGGGTTAACATAAAACCTAGGATAGTGTTAGGGTTATGGTTAGGGTTATCATCAGGCCTAGAATAGTGTTAGGGTTAGGGTTACGGTTAGCATTAGTTCAAGGATAGTGTTAGGGTTAGCGTTAGGGTTAGCATCAGCCCTAGGATAGTGTTAGGGTTAGGGTTAGGGTTAGCATCAGCCCTAGGATAGTGTTAGGGTTAGGGTTAGCATCAGCCCTAGGATAGTGTTAGTGTTAGGGTTAGGGTTAGCATCAGGCCCAAGATAGTGGTAGGGTTAGGGTTAGCATCAGCCTTAGGATAGTGTTACTGTTAGGGTTAACATAAACCCTAGGATAGTGTTAGGGTTAGGGTTAGGGTTATCCTCAGGCCTAGGATAGTGTTAGGTTTAGGGTTAGGGTTAGCATCAGTTCAAGGATAGTTTTAGGGTTAGCGTTAGGGTTAGCGTCAGCCCTAGGATAGTGTTAGGGTTAGCGTTAGGGTTAGCATCAGCCCTAGGATAGTGTTACGGTTAGGGTTAGCATCAGCCCTAGGATAGTGTTAGGGTTAGGGTTAGGGTTAGCATCAGGCATAGGATAGTGTTAGGGTTAGGGTTAGCATCAGCCCTAGGATAGTGATAGGGTTAGGGTTAGGGTTAGCATCAGGCCTAGGATAGTGTTAGGGTTAGGGTTAACATCAGCCCTAGGATAGTGTTAGGGTTAGGGTTAGGGTTATCATCAGGCCTAGGATAGTGTTAGGGTTAGGGTTAGCATCAGCCCTAGGATAGTGTTAGGGTTAGGGTTAGGGTTAGCATCAGCCCAAGGATAGTGTTAGTGTTAGGGTTGGTGTTAGCATCAGCCCTGGGATATTATTAGGGTTAGGGTTAGCATCAGCCCTAGGATAGTGTTAGGGTTAGAGTTAGGGTTAGCACCAGGCTTAGGATAGTGTTAGTGTTAGGGTTACCATCAGCCTTAGCATAGTGTTAGGGTTAGGGTTAGGGTTAGCATCAGCCGTAGGATAGTGTTAGGGTTAGGGTTACCCTCAGGCCTAGGATAGTGTTAGCGTTAGGGTTAGGGTTAGTATCAGCCCTAGGATAGTGTTAGGGGTAGGGTTAGGGTTAGCATCAGCCCTAGGATAGTGTTAGTGTTAGGGTTAGCATCAGCCCTAGGATAGTGTTAGGGTTAGGGTTAGGGTTAGCAGCAGCCGTAGGATAGTATTAGGGTTAGGGTTAGGGTTAGGGTTAGGGTTAGCATCAGCTCTAGGATAGTGTTAGGTTTAGGGTTAGGGTTAGCATCAGCCCGAGGATAGTGTTAGGGTTAGGGTTAGGGTTAGCATCAGCCCTAGGATAGTGTTAGGGTTAGGGTTACCATCAGCCCTGGGATAATGTTACGGTTAGGGTTAGGGTTACCATCAGCCCTAGGATAGTGTTAGGGTTAGGGTTAGCATCAGCCCTAGGATAGTGTTAGGGTTAGGGTTAGCAACAGCCCTAGGATAGTGTTAGGGTTAGGGTTAGGGTTAGCATCAGCCCTAGGATAGTGTTAGGGTTAGGGTTAGCATCAGCCCTGGGATAGTGTTAGGGTTAGGGTTAGGGTTAGCATCAGCCCTAGGATAGTGTTAGGGTTAGGGTTAGCATCAGCCCTAGGATAGTGTTAGGGTTGGGGTTAGTTTTAGCATCAGCCCTAGGATAGTGTTAGGGTTAGGGTTAGCATCAGACCTAGGATAGTGTTAGGGTTAGGGTTAGGGTTATCATCAGGCCTAGGATAGTGTTAGGGTTAGGGTTAGCCTCAGCCCTAGGAGAGTGTTAGGGTTAGGGATAGGGTTAGCATCAGGCCTTGGATAGTGTTAGGGTTAGGGTTAGGGTTAGCATCAGCCCTAGGATAGTGTTAGGGTTAGGGTTAGCATCAGGCCTAGGATAGTGTTAGGGTTAGGGTTAGCATCAGCCCTAGGATAGTTTTAGGGTTAGGGTTAGGGTTAGCATCAGCCCTAGGATAGTGTTAGGGTTATGGTTAGGTTTAGCATCAGCCCTAGGATAGTGTTAGGGTAAGGGTTAGGGTTAGCATCAGGCCTAAGATAGTGTTAGGGTTACGGTTAGAATCAGCCCTAGGATAGCGTTAGGGTTAGGGTTAAGTTTAGCATCAGTCCTAGGATACTGTTAGGGTTAGGGTTAGGGTTAGCATCAGCCCTAGGATAGTGTTAGGGTTAGGGTTAGCATCAGCCCTAGGATAGTGTTAGGGTTAGGGTTAGGGTTATCATCAGGCCTAGGATAGTGTTAGAGTTAGGGTTAGCATCAGCCCTAGGATAGTGTTAGGGTTAGGGTTAGGGTTAGCATCAGCCCTAGGATAGTGTTAGGATTAGGGTTAGCATCAGCTCTAGGATAGTGTTAGGGTTAGGGTTAGGGTTCGCATCAGGCCTAGGATAGTGTTATGGTTAGGGTTAGCATCAGCCCTAGGATAGTGTTAGGGTTAAGGTTAGGGTTATCGTCAGCCGTAAGATAGTGTTAGGGTTAGGGTAAGCCTCAGCCCTATGATAGTGTTAGAGTTAGGGTTAGGGATAGCATCAGCCCTAGGATAGTGTTAGGGTTAGTGTTAGGGTTAGCATCAGCCCTAGGATAGTGTTAGGGTTAGGGTTAGCATCAGCCCTAGGATAGTGTTAGGGTTAGGGTTAGCATCAGCCCTAGGATAGTGTTAGGTTAGGCTTAGGGTTAGCATCAGGCCTAGGATAGTGTTAGGGTTACGGTTAGAATCAACCGTAGGATAGCGTTAGGGTTAGGGTTAAGTTAGCATCAGCCCTAGGATAGTGTTAGGGTTAGGGTTAGGTTTAGCATCAGCCCTAGGATAGTGTTAGGGTTAGGGTTAGGGTTATCATCAGGCCTAGGATATTGTTAGGGTTAGGGTTAGCATCAGCCCTAGGATAGTGTTAGGGTTAGGGTTAGGGTTATCATCAGGCCTAGGATAGTGTTAGGGTTAGGGTTAGCATCAGCCCCAGGATAGTGTTAGGGTTAGGGTTAAGGTTAGCATCAGCCCTAGGATAGTGTTAGGGTTAGGGTGAGCATCAGCAATAGGATAGTGTTAGGGTTAGGGTTAGGGTTAGCATCAGGCCTAGGATAGTGTTAGGGTTAGGGTTAGCATGAGCCCTAGGATAGTGTTAGGGTTAAGGTTAGGGTTAGCATCAGCCGTAGGATAGTGTTAGGGTTAGGGTTAGCCTCAGCCCTAAGATAGTGTTAGAGTTAGGGTTAGGGTTAGCATCAGCCCTAGGATAGTGTTAGGGTTAGGATTAGGGTTAGCATCAGCCCTAGGATAGTGTTAGTGTTATGGTTAGAATCAGCCCTAGGATAGTGTTAGGGTTAGGGTTAGGTTTAGCATCCGCCCTAGGATAGTGTTAGGGTTAGGGTTAGGGTTAGGATCAGCCCTAGGATAATGTTAGGATTAGGGTTAACATAAAACCTAGGATAGTGTTAGGGTTATGGTTAGGGTTATCATCAAGGCTAGGATAGTGTTAGGGTTAGGGTTACGGTTAGCATTAGTTCAAGGATAGTGTTAGGGTTAGCGTTAGGTTTAGCATCAGCCCTAGGATAGTGTTAGGGTTAGGGTTAGGGTTAGCATCAGCCCTGGGATAGTGTTAGGGTTAGGGTTAGCATCAGCCCTAGGATAGTGTTAGTGTTAGGGTTAGGGTTAGCATCAGGCCCAAGATAGTGGTAGGGTTAGGGTTAGCATCAGCCCTAGGATAGTGTTAGTGTTAGGGTTAACATAAACCCTAGGATAGTGTTAGGGTTAGGGTTAGGGTTATCCTCAGGCCTAGGATAGTGTTAGGGTTAGGGTTAGGGTTAGCATCAGTTCAAGGATAGTTTTAGGGTTAGGGTTAGGGTTAGCATCAGCCCTAGGATAGTGTTCGGGTTAGGGTTAGGGTTAGCATCAGCCCTAGGATAGTGTTACGGTTAGGGTTAGCATCAGCCCTAGGATAGTGTTAGGGTTAGGGTTAGGGTTAGCATCAGGCATAGGATAGTGTTAGGGTTAGGGTTAGCATCAGCCCTAGGATAGTGTTAGGGTTAGGGTTAGGGTTATCATCAGGCCTATGATACTGTTAGGGTTAGGGTTAGCATCAGCCCTAGGATAGTGTTAGGGTTAGGGTTAGGGTTAGCATCAGCCCTAGGATAGTGTTAGGGTTAGGGTTAGCATCAGCCCTAGGATACTGTTAGGGTTAGGGTTAGGGTTAGCATCAGGCCTAGGATAGTGTTAGGGTTAGGGTTAGCATCAGCTCTAGGATAGTGTTAGGGTTAGGGTTAGGGTTATCATCAGGCCTAGGATAGTGTTAGGGTTAGGGTTAGCATCAGCCCTAGGATAGTGTTAGGGTTAGGGTTAGGGTTAGCATCAGCCCTAGGATAGTGTTAGGGTTAGAGTTAGGGTTAGCACCAGGCTTAGGATAGTGTTAGTGTTAGGGTTACCATCAGCCTTAGCATAGTGTTAGGGTTAGGGTTAGGGTTAGCATCAGCCGTAGGATAGTGTTAGGGTTAGGGTTACCCTCAGGCCTAGGATAGTGTTAGCGTTAGGGTTAGGGTTAGCATCAGCCCTAGGATAGTGTTAGGGGTAGGGCTAGGGTTAGCATCAGCCCTAGGATAGTGTTAGGGTTAGGGTTAGGGTTAGCATCAGCCCTAGGATAGTGTTAGGGTTAGGGTTACCAACAGCCCTGGGATAATGTTACGGTTAGGGTTAGGGTTACCATCAGCCCTAGGATAGTGTTAGGGTTAGGGTTAGGGTTAGCATCAGCCCTAGGATAGTGTTAGGGTTAGGGTTAGGATCAGCCCTAGTTTAGTGTTAGGGTTAGGGTTAGGGTTAGCATCAGCCCTAGGATAGTGTTAGGGTTAGGGTTAGCATCAGCCCTGGGATAGTGTTAGGGTTAGGGTTAGGGTTAGCATCAGCCCTAGGATAGTGTTAGGGTTAGGGTTAGCATCAGCCCTAGGATAGTGTTAGGGTTAGGGTTAGTTTTAGCATCAGCCCTAGGATAGTGTTAGGGTTAGGGTTAGCATCAGACCTAGGATAGTGTTAGGGTTAGGGTTAGGGTTATCATCAGGCCTAGGATAGTGTTAGTGTTATGGTTAGCATCAGCCCTAGGATACTGTTATGGTTGGGTTAGGGTTAGCATCAGGCCCAGGATTGTGTTAGGGTTAGGGTTAGCATCAGCCCTAGGATAGTGTTAGGGTTAGGGTTAGGGTTAGCATCAGCCCTAGGATAGTGTTAGGGTTAGGGTTAGCATCAACCCTAGGATAGTGTTTGGGTTAGGGTTAGGGTTAGCATCAGCCCTAGGATAGTGTTAGGGTTAGGGTTAGCCTCAGCCCTAGGAGAGTGTTAGGGTTAGGGATAGGGTTAGCATCAGGCCTTGGATAGTGTTAGGGTTAGGGTTAGGGTTAGCATCAGCCCTAGGATAGTGTTAGGGTTAGGGTTAGCATCAGGCCTAGGATAGTGTTAGGGTTAGGGTTAGCATCAGCCCTAGGATAGTGTTAGGGTTAGGGTTAGGGTTATCATCAGCCCTAGGATAGTGTTAGGGTTAGGGTTAGGGTTAGCATCAGCCCTAGGATAGTGTTACGGTTAGGGTTAGCATCAGCCCTAGGATAGTGTTAGGGTTAGGGTTAGGGTTAGCATCAGGCATAGGATAGTGTTAGGGTTAGGGTTAGCATCAGCCCTAGGATAGTGTTAGGGTTAGGGTTAGGGTTATCATCAGGCCTATGATAGTGTTAGGGTTAGGGTTAGCATCAGCCCTAGGATAGTGTTAGGGTTAGGGTTAGGGTTAGCATCAGCCCTAGGATAGTGTTACGGTTAGGGTTAGCATCAGCCCTAGGATAGTGTTAGGGTTAGGGTTAGGGTTAGCATCAGCCCTAGGATAGTGTTAGGGTTAGGGTTAGCATCAGCCCTAGGATAGTGTTAGGGTTAGGGTTAGGGTTATCATCAGGCCTAGGATAGTGTTAGTGTTAGGGTTAGCGTCAGCCCTAGGATAGTGTTAGGGTTAGGGTTAGGGTTAGCATCAGCCCTAGGATAGTGTTAGGGTTAGGGTTAGTGTTAGCATCAGCCCTGGGATATTATTAGGGTTAGGGTTACCATCAGCCCTAGGATAGTGTTAGGGTTAGAGTTAGGGTTAGCACCAGGCTTAGGATAGTGTTAGTGTTAGGGTTACCATCAGCCTTAGCATAGTGTTAGGGTTAGGGTTAGGGTTAGCATCAGCCGTAGGATAGTGTTAGGTTTAGGGTTACCCTCAGGCCTAGGATAGTGTTAGCGTTAGGTTTAGGATTAGCATCAGCCCTAGGATAGTGTTATGGGTAGGGTTAGGGTTAGCATCATCCCTAGGATAGTGTTAGTGTTAGGGTTAGCATCAGCCCTAGGATAGTGTTAGGGTTAGGGTTAGGGTTAGCATCAGCCGTAGGATAGTATTAGGGTTAGGGTTAGGGTTAGGGTTAGGGTTAGCATCAGCTCTAGGATAGTGTTAGGTTTAGGGTTAGGGTTAGCATCAGCCCTAGGATAGTGTTAGGGTTAGGGTTAGGGTTAGCATCAGCCCTAGGATAGTGTTAGGGTTAGGGTTACCATCAGCCCTGGGATAATGTTACGGTTAGGGTTAGGGTTACCATCAGCCCTAGGATAGTGTTAGGGTTAGGGTTAGCATCAGCCCTAGGATAGTGTTAGGGTTAGGGTTAGCATCAGCCCTAGGATAGTGTTAGGGTTAGGGTTAGGGTTAGCATCAGCCCTAGGATAGTGTTAGGGTTAGGGTTAGCATCAGCCCTGGGATAGTGTTAGGGTTAGGATTAGGGTTAGCATCAGCCCTAGGATAGTGTTAGGGTTAGGGTTAGCATCAGCCCTAGGATAGTGTTAGGGTTAGGGTTAGTTTTAGCATCAGCCCTAGGATAGTGTTAGGGTTAGGGTTAGGGTTAGCATCAGCCCTAGGATAGTGTTAGGGTTAGGGTTAGCCTCAGCCCTAGGAGAGTGTTAGGGTTAGGGATAGGGTTAGCATCAGGCCTTGGATAGTGTTAGGGTTAGGGTTAGGGTTAGCATCAGCCCTAGGATAGTGTTAGGGTTAGGGTTAGCATCAGGCCTAGGATAGTGTTAGGGTTAGGGTTAGCATCAGCCCTAGGATAGTGTTAGGGTTAGTGTTAGGGTTAGCATCAGCACTAGGATAGTGTTAGGGTTATGGTTAGGTTTAGCATCAGCCCTAGGATAGTGTTAGGGTAAGGGTTAGGGTTAGCATCAGGCCTAAGATAGTGTTAGGGTTACGGTTAGAATCAGCCCTAGGATAGCGTTAGGGTTAGGGTTAAGTTTAGCATCAGCCCTAGGATAGTGTTAGGGTTAGGGTTAGGGTTAGCATCAGCCCTAGGATAGTGTTAGGGTTAGGGTTAGCATCAGCCCTAGGATAGTGTTAGGGTTAGGGTTATGGTTATCATCAGTCCTAGGATATTGTTAGGGTTAGGGTTAGCATCAGCCCTAGGATAGTGTTAGGGTTAGGGTTAGGGTTAGCATCAGCCCTAGGATAGTGTTAGGATTAAGGTTAGGGTTAGCATCAGCCCTAGGATAGTGTTAGTGTTATGGTTAGCATCAGCCCTAGGATAGTGTTAGGGTTAGGGTTAGGGTTAGCATCCGCCCTAGGATAGTGATAGGGTTAGGGTTAGGGTTAGCATCTGCCCTAGGATAGTGTTAGTGTTATGGTTAGCATCAGCCCTAGGATAGTGTTAGGGTTAGGGTTAGGGTTAGCATCCGCCCTAGGATAGTGTTAGGGTTAGGGTTAGGGTTAGCATCAGCCCTAGGATAGTGTTAGGGTTAGGGTTAACATAAACCCTAGGATAGTGTTAGGGTTAGGGTTAGGGTTATCATCAGGCCTAGGATAGTGTTAGGGTTAGGGTTAGGGTTAGCATCAGCCCTAGGATAGTGTTAGGGTTAGAGTTAGGGTTAGCACCAGGCTTGGGATAGTGTTAGTGTTAGGGTTACCATCAGCCTTAGCATAGTGTTAGGGTTAGGGTTAGGGTTAGCATCAGCCGTAGGATAGTGTTAGGGTTAGGGTTACCCTCAGGCCTAGGATAGTGTTAGCGTTAGGGTTAGGGTTAGCATCAGCCCTAGGATAGTGTTAGGGGTAGGGTTAGGATTAGCATCAGCCCTAGGATAGTGTTAGTGTTAGGGTTAGCATCAGCCCTAGGATAGTGTTAGGGTTAGGGTTAGGGTTAGCATCAGCCGTAGGATAGTATTAGGGTTAGGGTTAGAGTTAGGGTTAGGGTTAGCATCAGCTCTAGGATAGTGTTAGGTTTAGGGTTAGGGTTAGCATCAGCCCTAGGATAGTGTTAGGGTTAGGGTTAGGGTTAGCATCAGCCCTAGGATAGTGTTAGGGTTAGGGTTACCATCAGCCCTGGGATAGTGTTAGGGTTAGGGTTAGGGTTAGCATCAGCCCTAGGATAGTGTTAGGGTTAGGGTTAGGGTTATCATCAGGCCTATGATAGTGTTAGGGTTAGGGTTAGCATCAGCCCTAGGATAGTGTTAGGGTTAGGGTTAGGGTTAGCATCAGCCCTAGGATAGTGTTAGGGTTAGGGTTAGCATCAGCCCTAGGATAGTGTTAGGGTTAGGGTTAGGGTTAGCATCAGGCCTAGGATAGTGTTAGGGTTAGGGTTAGCATCAGCCCTAGGATAGTGTTAGGGTTAGGGTTAGGGTTATCATCAGGCCTAGGATAGTGTTAGTGTTAGGGTTAGCATCAGCCCTAGGATAGTGTTAGGGTTAGGGTTAGGGTTAGCATCAGCCCTAGGATAGTGTTAGGGTTAGGGTTAGTGTTAGCATCAGCCCTGGGATATTATTAGGGTTAGGGTTACCATCAGCCCTAGGATAGTGTTAGGGTTAGAGTTAGGGTTAGCACCAGGCTTAGGATAGTGTTAGTGTTAGGGTTACCATCAGCCTTAGCATAGTGTTAGGGTTAGGGTTAGGGTTAGCATCAGCCGTAGGATAGTGTTAGGTTTAGGGTTACCCTCAGGCCTAGGATAGTGTTAGCGTTAGGTTTAGGATTAGCATCAGCCCTAGGATAGTGTTAGGGGTAGGGTTAGGGTTAGCATCAGCCCTAGGATAGTGTTAGTGTTAGGGTTAGCATCAGCCCTAGGATAGTGTTAGGGTTAGGGTTAGGGTTAGCATCAGCCGTAGGATAGTATTAGGGTTAGGTTTAGGGTTAGGGTTAGGGTTAGCATCAGCTCTAGGATAGTGTTAGGTTTAGGGTTAGGGTTAGCATCAGCCCTAGGATAGTGTTAGGGTTAGGGTTAGGGTTAGCATCAGCACTAGGATAGTGTTAGGGTTAGGGTTACCATCAGCCCTGGGATAATGTTACGGTTAGGGTTAGGGTTAGCATCAGGCCTAGGATAGTGTTAGGGTTAGGGTTAGCATCAGCCCTAGGATAGTGTTAGGGTTAGGGTTAGCATCAGCCCTAGGATAGTGTTAGGGTTAGGGTTAGGGTTAGCATCAGCCCTAGGATAGTGTTAGGGTTAGGGTTAGCATCAGCCCTGGGATAGTGTTAGGGTTAGGATTAGGGTTAGCATCAGCCCTAGGATAGTGTTAGGGTTAGGGTTAGCATCAGCCCTAGGATAGTGTTAGGGTTAGGGTTAGTTTTAGCATCAGCCCTAGGATAGTGTTAGGGTTAGGGTTAGGGTTAGCATCAGCCCTAGGATAGTGTTAGGGTTAGGGTTAGCCTCAGCCCTAGGAGAGTGTTAGGGTTAGGGATAGGGTTAGCATCAGGCCTTGGATAGTGTTAGGGTTAGGGTTAGGGTTAGCATCAGCCCTAGGATAGTGTTAGGGTTAGGGTTAGCATCAGGCCTAGGATAGTGTTAGGGTTAGGGTTAGCATCAGCCCTAGGATAGTGTTAGGGTTAGTGTTAGGGTTAGCATCAGCACTAGGATAGTGTTAGGGTTATGGTTAGGTTTAGCATCAGCCCTAGGATAGTGTTAGGGTAAGGGTTAGGGTTAGCATCAGGCCTAAGATAGTGTTAGGGTTACGGTTAGAATCAGCCCTAGGATAGCGTTAGGGTTAGGGTTAAGTTTAGCATCAGCCCTAGGATAGTGTTAGGGTTAGGGTTAGGGTTAGCATCAGCCCTAGGATAGTGTTAGGGTTAGGGTTAGCATCAGCCCTAGGATAGTGTTAGGGTTAGGGTTATGGTTATCATCAGGCCTAGGATATTGTTAGGGTTAGGGTTAGCATCAGCCCTAGGATAGTGTTAGGGTTAGGGTTAGGGATAGCATCAGCCCTAGGATAGTGTTAGGATTAAGGTTAGGGTTAGCATCAGCCCTAGGATAGTGTTAGTGTTATGGTTAGCATCAGCCCTAGGATAGTGTTAGGGTTAGGGTTAGGGTGAGCATCCGCCCTAGGATAGTGTTAGGGTTAGGGTTAGGGTTAGCATCAGCCCTAAGATAGTGTTAGAGTTAGGGTTAGGGTTAGCATCGGCCCTAGGATAGTGTTAGGGTTAGGGTTAGTGTTAGCATCAGCCCTAGGATAGTGTTAGTGTTATGGTTAGCATCAGCCCTAGGATATTGTTAGGGTTAGGGTTAGGGTTAGCATCCGCCCTAGGATAGTGATATGGTTAGGGTTAGGGTTAGCATCTGCCCTAGGATAGTGTTAGTGTTATGGTTAGCATCAGCCCTAGGATAGTGTTAGGGTTAGGGTTAGGGTTAGCATCCGCCCTAGGATAGTGTTAGGGTTAGGGTTAGGGTTAGCATCAGCCCTAGGATAGTGTTAGGGTTAGGGTTAACATAAACCCTAGGATAGTGTTAGGGTTAGGGTTAGGGTTATCATCAGGCCTAGGATAGTGTTAGGGTTAGGGTTAGGGTTAGCATCAGCCCTAGGATAGTGTTAGGGTTAGAGTTAGGGTTAGCACCAGGCTTGGGATAGTGTTAGTGTTAGGGTTACCATCAGCCTTAGCATAGTGTTAGGGTTAGGGTTAGGGTTAGCATCAGCCGTAGGATAGTGTTAGGGTTAGGGTTACCCTCAGGCCTAGGATAGTGTTAGCGTTAGGGTTAGGGTTAGCATCAGCCCTAGGATAGTGTTAGGGGTAGGGTTAGGATTAGCATCAGCCCTAGGATAGTGTTAGTGTTAGGGTTAGCATCAGCCCTAGGATAGTGTTAGGGTTAGGGTTAGGGTTAGCATCAGCCGTAGGATAGTATTAGGGTTAGGGTTAGGGTTAGGGTTAGGGTTAGCATCAGCTCTAGGATAGTGTTAGGTTTAGGGTTAGGGTTAGCATCAGCCCTAGGATAGTGTTAGGGTTAGGGTTAGGGTTAGCATCAGCCCTAGGATAGTGTTAGGGTTAGGGTTACCATCAGCCCTGGGATAATGTTACGGTTAGGGTTAGGGTTACCATCAGCCCTAGGATAGTGTTAGGGTTAGGGTTAGCATCAGCCCTAGGATAGTGTTAGGGTTAGGGTTAGCATCAGCCCTAGGATAGTGTTAGGGTTAGGGTTAGGGTTAGCATCAGCCCTAGGATAGTGTTAGGGTTAGGGTTAGCATCAGCCCTGGGATAGTGTTAGGGTTAGGGTTAGGGTTAGCATCAGGCCTAGGATAGTGTTAGGGTTAGGGTTAGGGTTAGCATCAGCCCTAGGATAGTGTTAGGGTTAGGGTTAGGGTTAGCATCAGCCCTAGGATAGTGTTAGGGTTAGGGTTAGTGTTAGCATCAGCCCTGGGATATTATTAGGGTTAGGGTTACCATCAGCCCTAGGATAGTGTTAGGGTTAGAGTTAGGGTTAGCACCAGGCTTAGGATAGTGTTAGTGTTAGGGTTACCATCAGCCTTAGCATAGTGTTAGGGTTAGGGTTAGGGTTAGCATCAGCCGTAGGATAGTGTTAGGTTTAGGGTTACCCTCAGGCCTAGGATAGTGTTAGCGTTAGGTTTAGGATTAGCATCAGCCCTAGGATAGTGTTAGGGGTAGGGTTAGGGTTAGCATCAGCCCTAGGATAGTGTTAGTGTTAGGGTTATCATCAGCCCTAGGATAGTGTTAGGGTTAGGGTTAGGGTTAGCATCAGCCGTAGGATAGTATTAGGGTTAGGGTTAGGGTTAGGGTTAGGGTTAGCATCAGCTCTAGGATAGTGTTAGGTTTAGGGTTAGGGTTAGCATCAGCCCTAGGATAGCGTTAGGGTTAGGGTTAGGGTTAGCATCAGCCCTAGGATAGTGTTAGGGTTAGGGTTACCATCAGCCCTGGGATAATGTTACGGTTAGGGTTAGGGTTACCATCAGCCCTAGGATAGTGTTAGGGTTAGGGTTAGCATCAGCCCTAGGATAGTGTTAGGGTTAGGGTTAGCATCAGCCCTAGGATAGTGTTAGGGTTAGGGTTAGGGTTAGCATCAGCCCTAGGATAGTGTTAGGGTTAGGGTTAGCATCAGCCCTGGGATAGTGTTAGGGTTAGGATTAGGGTTAGCATCAGCCCTAGGATAGTGTTAGGGTTAGGGTTAGCATCAGCCCTAGGATAGTGTTAGGGTTAGGGTTAGTTTTAGCATCAGCCCTAGGATAGTGTTAGGGTTAGGGTTAGGGTTAGCATCAGCCCTAGGATAGTGTTAGGGTTAGGGTTAGCCTCAGCCCTAGGAGAGTGTTAGGGTTAGGGATAGGGTTAGCATCAGGCCTTGGATAGTGTTAGGGTTAGGGTTAGGATTAGCATCAGCCCTAGGATAGTGTTAGGGTTAGGGTTAGCATCAGGCCTAGGATAGTGTTAGGGTTAGGGTTAGCATCAGCCCTAGGATAGTGTTAGGGTTAGTGTTAGGGTTAGCATCAGCACTAGGATAGTGTTAGGGTTATGGTTAGGTTTAGCATCAGCCCTAGAATAGTGTTAGGGTAAGGGTTAGGGTTAGCATCAGGCCTAAGATAGTGTTAGGGTTACGGTTAGAATCAGCCCTAGGATAGCGTTAGGGTTAGGGTTAAGTTTAGCATCAGCCCTAGGATAGTGTTAGGGTTAGGGTTAGGGTTAGCATCAGCCCTAGGATAGTGTTAGGGTTAGGGTTAGGGTTAGCATCGGCCCTAGGATAGTGTTAGGGTTAGGGTTAGTGTTAGCATCAGCCCTAGGATAGTGTTAGTGTTATGGTTAGCATCAGCCCTAGGATAGTGTTAGGGTTAGGGTTAGGGTTAGCATCCGCCCTAGGATAGTGATATGGTTAGGGTTAGGGTTAGCATCTGCCCTAGGATAGTGTTAGTGTTATGGTTAGCATCAGCCCTAGGATAGTGTTAGGGTTAGGGTTAGGGTTAGCATCCGCCCTAGGATAGTGTTAGGGTTAGGGTTAGGGTTAGCATCAGCCCTAGGATAGTGTTAGGGTTAGGGTTAACATAAACCCTAGGATAGTGTTAGGGTTAGGGTTAGGGTTATCATCAGGCCTAGGATAGTGTTAGGGTTAGGGTTAGGGTTAGCATCAGCCCTAGGATAGTGTTAGGGTTAGAGTTAGGGTTAGCACCAGGCTTGGGATAGTGTTAGTGTTAGGGTTACCATCAGCCTTAGCATAGTGTTAGGGTTAGGGTTAGGGTTAGCATCAGCCGTAGGATAGTGTTAGGGTTAGGGTTACCCTCAGGCCTAGGATAGTGTTAGCGTTAGGTTTAGGGTTAGCATCAGCCCTAGGATAGTGTTAGGGGTAGGGTTAGGATTAGCATCAGCCCTAGGATAGTGTTAGTGTTAGGGTTAGCATCAGCCCTAGGATAGTGTTAGGGTTAGGGTTAGGGTTAGCATCAGCCGTAGGATAGTATTAGGGTTAGGGTTAGGGTTAGGGTTAGGGTTAGCATCAGCTCTAGGATAGTGTTAGGTTTAGGGTTAGGGTTAGCATCAGCCCTAGGATAGTGTTAGGGTTAGGGTTAGGGTTAGCATCAGCCCTAGGATAGTGTTAGGGTTAGGGTTACCATCAGCCCTGGGATAATGTTACGGTTAGGGTTAGGGTTACCATCAGCCCTAGGATAGTGTTAGGGTTAGGGTTAGCATCAGCCCTAGGATAGAGTTAGGGTTAGGGTTAGCATCAGCCCTAGGATAGTGTTAGGGTTAGGGTTAGGGTTAGCATCAGCCCTAGGATAGTGTTAGGGTTAGGGTTAGCATCAGCCCTGGGATAGTGTTAGGGTTAGGGTTAGGGTTAGCATCAGCCCTAGGATAGTGTTAGGGTTAGGGTTAGCATCAGCCCTAGGATAGTGTTAGGGTTAGGGTTAGTTTTAGCATCAGCCCTAGGATAGTGTTAGGGTTAGGGTTAGCATCAGACCTAGGATAGTGTTAGGGTTAGTGTTAGGGTTATCATCAGGCCTAGGATAGTGTTAGGGTTATGGTTAGCAACAGCCCTAGGATAGTGTTATGGTTAGGGTTAGGGTTAGCATCAGGCCCAGGATACTGTTAGGGTTAGGGATAGCATCAGCCCTAGGATAGTGTTAGGGTTAGGGTTAGGGTTAGCATCAGCCCTAGGATAGTGTTAGGGTTAGGGTTAGCATCAACACTAGGATAGTGTTTGGTTAGGGTTAGGGTTAGCATCAGCCCTAGGATAGTGTTAGGGTTAGGGTTAGCCTCAGCCCTAGTAGAGTGTTAGGGTTAGGGATAGGGTTAGCATCAGGCCTTGGATAGTGTTAGGATTAGGGTTAGGGTTAGCATCAGCCCTAGGATAGTGTTAGGGTTAGGGTTAGCATCAGGCCTAGGATAGTGTTAGGGTTAGGGTTAGCATCAGCCCTAGGATAGTGTTAGGGTTAGGGTTAGGGTTAGCATCAGCCCTAGGATAGTGTTAGCGTTAGGGTTAGGGTTAGCATCAGCCCTAGGATAGTGTTACGGTTAGGGTTAGCATCAGCCCTAGGATAGTGTTAGGGTTAGGGTTAGGGTTAGCATCAGGCATAGGATAATGTTAGGGTTAGGGTTAGCATCAGCCCTAGGATAGTGTTAGGGTTAGGGTTACGGTTATCATCAGGCCTATGATAGTGTTAGGGTTAGGGTTAGCATCAGCCCTAGGATAGTTTTAGGGTTAGGGTTACGGTTAGCATCAGCCCTAGGATAGTGTTAGGGTTAGGGTTAGCATCAGCCCTAGGATAGTGTTAGGGTTAGGGTTAGGGTTAGCATCAGGCCTAGGATAGTGTTAGGGTTAGGGTTAGCATCAGCCCTAGGATAGTGTTAGGGTTAGGGTTAGGGTTATCATCAGGCCTAGGATAGTGTTAGGGTTAGGGTTAGCATCAGCCCTAGGATAGTGTTAGGGTTAGGGTTAGGGTTAGCATCAGCCCTAGGATAGTGTTAGGGTTAGGGTTAGTGTTAGCATCAGCCCTAGGATAGTGTTAGGGTTAGAGTTAGGGTTAGCACCAGGCTTAGGATAGTTTTAGTGTTAGGGTTACCATCAGCCTTAGCATAGTGTTAGTGTTAGGGTTAGGGTTAGCATCAGCCGTAGGATAGTGTTAGGGTTAGGGTTACCCTCAGGCCTAGGATAGTGTTAGCGTTAGGGTTAGGGTTAGCATCAGCCCTAGGATAGTGTTAGGGGTAGGGTTAGGGTTAGCATCAGCCCTAGGATAGTGTTAGTGTTAGGGTTAGCATCAGCCCTAGGATAGTGTTAGGGTTAGGGTTAGGGTTAGCATCAGCCGTAGGATAGTATTAGGGTTAGGGTTAGGGTTAGGGTTAGGGTTAGCATCAGCTCTAGGATAGTGTTAGGTTTGGGTTAGGGTTAGCATCAGCCCTAGGATAGTGTTAGGGTTAGGGTTAGGGTTAGCATCAGCCCTAGGATAGTGTTAGGGTTAGGGTTACCATCAGCCCTGGGATAATGTTACGGTTAGGGTTAGGGTTACCATCAGCCCTAGGATAGTGTTAGGGTTAGGGTTAGCATCAGCCCTAGGATAGTGTTAGGGTTAGGGTTAGCATCAGCCCTAGGATAGTGTTAGGGATAGGGTTAGGGTTAGCATCAGCCCTAGGATAGTGTTAGGGTTAGGGTTAGCATCAGCCCTGGGATAGTGTTAGGGTTAGGGTTAGGGTTAGCATCAGCCCTAGGATAGTGTTAGGGTTAGGGTTAGGGTTATCATCAGGCCTATGATAGTGTTAGGGTTAGGGTTAGCATCAGCCCTAGGATAGTGTTAGGGTTAGGGTTAGGGTTAGCATCAGCCCTAGGATAGTGTTACGGTTAGGGTTAGCATCAGCCCTAGGATAGTGTTAGGGTTAGGGTTAGGGTTAGCATCAGGCCTAGGATAGTGTTAGGGTTAGGGTTAGCATCAGCCCTAGGATAGTGTTAGGGTTAGGGTTAGGGTTATGATCAGGCCTAGGATAGTGTTAGTGTTAGGGTTAGCATCAGCCCTAGGATAGTGTTAGGGTTAGGGTTAGGGTTAGCATCAGCCCTAGGATAGTGTTAGGGTTAGGGTTAGTGTTAGCATCAGCCCTGGGATATTATTAGGGTTAGGGTTACCATCAGCCCTAGGATAGTGTTAGGGTTAGAGTTAGGGTTAGCACCAGGCTTAGGATAGTGTTAGTGTTAGGGTTACCATCAGCCTTAGCATAGTGTTAGGGTTAGGGTTAGGGTTAGCATCAGCCGTACTATAGTGTTAGGTTTAGGGTTACCCTCAGGCCTAGGATAGTGTTAGCGTTAGGTTTAGGATTAGCATCAGCCCTAGGATAGTGTTAGGGTTAGGGTTAGGGTTAGCATCAGCCGTAGGATAGTATTAGGGTTAGGGTTAGGGTTAGGGTTAGGGTTAGCATCAGCTCTAGGATAGTGTTAGGTTTAGGGTTAGGGTTAGCATCAGCCCTAGGATAGTGTTAGGGTTAGGGTTAGGGTTAGCATCAGCCCTAGGATAGTGTTAGGGTTAGGGTTACCATCAGCCCTGGGATAATGTTACGGTTAGTGTTAGGGTTACCATCAGCCCTAGGATAGTGTTAGGGTTAGGGTTAGCATTAGCCCTAGGATAGTGTTAGGGTTAGGGTTAGCATCAGCCCTAGGATAGTGTTAGGGTTAGGGTTAGGGTTAGCATCAGCCCTAGGATAGTGTTACGGTTAGGGTTAGCATCAGCCCTGGGATAGTGTTAGGGTTAGGATTAGGGTTAGCATCAGCCCTAGGATAGTGTTAGGGTTAGGGTTAGCATCAGCCCTAGGATAGTGTTAGGGTTATGGTTAGTTTTAGCATCAGCCCTAGGATAGTGTTAGGGTTAGGGTTAGGGTTAGCATCAGCCCTAGGATAGTGTTAGGGTTAGGGTTAGCCTCAGCCCTAGGAGAGTGTTAGGGTTAGGGATAGGGTTAGCATCAGGCCTTGGATAGTGTTAGGGTTAGGGTTAGGGTTAGCATCAGCCCTAGGATAGTGTTAGGGTTAGGGTTAGCATCAGGCCTAGGATAGTGTTAGGGTTAGGGTTAGCATCAGCCCTAGGATAGTGTTAGGGTTAGTGTTAGGGTTAGCATCAGCACTAGGATAGTGTTAGGGTTATGGTTAGGTTTAGCATAAGCCCTAGGATAGTGTTAGGGTAAGGGTTAGGGTTAGCATCAGGCCTAAGATAGTGTTAGGGTTACGGTTAGAATCAGCCCTAGAATAGCGTTAGGGTTAGGGTTACGTTTAGCATCAGCCCTAGGATAGTGTTAGGGTTAGGGTTAGGGTTAGCATCAGCCCTAGGATAGTGTTAGGGTTAGGGTTAGCATCAGCCCTAGGATAGTGTTAGGGTTAGGGTTATGGTTATCATCAGGCCTAGTATATTGTTAGGGTTAGGGTTAGCATCAGCCCTAGGATAGTGTTAGGGTTAGGGTTAGGGTTAGCATCAGCCCTAGGATAGTGTTAGGATTAAGGTTAGGGTTAGCATCAGCCCTAGGATAGTGTTAGTGTTATGGTTAGCATCAGCCCTAGGATAGTGTTAGGGTTAGGGTTAGGGTGAGCATCCGCCCTAGGATAGTGTTAGGGTTAGGGTTAGGGTTAGCATCAGCCCTAAGATAGTGTTAGAGTTAGGGTTAGGGTTAGCATCGGCCCTAGGATAGTGTTAGGGTTAGGGTTAGTGTTAGAATCAGCCCTAGGATAGTGTTAGTGTTATGGTTAGCATCAGCCCTAGGATAGTGTTAGGGTTAGGGTTAGGGTTAGCATCCGCCCTAGGATAGTGATAGGGTTAGGGTTAGGGTTGGCATCTGCCCTAGGATAGTGTTAGTGTTATGGTTAGCATCAGCCCTAGGATAGTGTTAGGGTTAGGGTTAGGGTTAGCATCCGCCCTAGGATAGTGTTAGGGTTAGGGTTAGGGTTAGCATCAGCCCTAGGATAGTGTTAGGGTTAGGGTTAACATAAACCCTAGGATAGTGTTAGGGTTAGGGTTAGGGTTATCATCAGGCCTAGGATAGTGTTAGGGTTAGGGTTAGGGTTAGCACCAGGCTTGGGATAGTGTTAGTGTTAGGGTTACCATCAGCCTTAGCATAGTGTTAGGGTTAGGGTTAGGGTTAGCATCAGCCGTAGGATAGTGTTAGGGTTAGGGTTACCCTCAGGCCTAGGATAGTGTTAGCGTTAGGGTTAGGGTTAGCATCAGCCCTAGGATAGTGTTAGGGGTAGGGTTAGGATTAGCATCAGCCCTAGGATAGTGTTAGTGTTAGGGTTAGCATCAGCCCTAGGATAGTGTTAGGGTTAGGGTTAGGGTTAGCATCAGCCGTAGGATAGTATTAGGGTTAGGGTTAGGGTTAGGGTTAGGGTTAGCATCAGCTCTAGCATAGTGTTAGGTTTAGGGTTAGGGTTAGCATCAGCCCTAGGATACTGTTAGGGTTAGGGTTAGGGTTAGCATCAGCCCTAGGATAGTGTTAGGGTTAGGGTTACCATCAGCCCTGGGATAATGTTACGGTTAGGGTTAGGGTTACCATCAGCCCTAGGATAGTGTTAGGGTTAGGGTTAGGGTTAGCATCAGGCATAGGATAGTGTTAGGGTTAGGGTTAGCATCAGCCCTAGGATAGTGTTAGGGTTAGGGTTAGGGTTATCATCAGGCCTATGATAGTGTTAGGGTTAGGGTTAGCATCAGCCCTAGGATAGTGTTAGGGTTAGGGTTAGGGTTAGCATCAGCCCTAGGATAGTGTTACGGTTAGGGTTAGCATCAGCCCTAGGATAGTGTTAGGGTTAGGGTTAGGGTTAGCATCAGCCCTAGGATAGTGTTAGGGTTAGGGTTAGCATCAGCCCTAGGATAGTGTTAGGGTTAGGGTTAGGGTTATCATCAGGCCTAGGATAGTGTTAGTGTTAGGGTTAGCATCAGCCCTAGGATAGTGTTAGGGTTAGGGTTAGGGTTAGCATCAGCCCTAGGATAGTGTTAGGGTTAGGGTTAGTGTTAGCATCAGCCCTGGGATATTATTAGGGTTAGGGTTACCATCAGCCCTAGGATAGTGTTAGGGTTAGAGTTAGGGTTAGCACCAGGCTTAGGATAGTGTTAGTGTTAGGGTTACCATCAGCCTTAGCATAGTGTTAGGGTTAGGGTTAGGGTTAGCATCAGCCGTAGGATAGTGTTAGGTTTAGGGTTACCCTCAGGCCTAGGATAGTGTTAGCGTTAGGTTTAGGATTAGCATCAGCCCTAGGATAGTGTTATGGGTAGGGTTAGGGTTAGCATCATCCCTAGGATAGTGTTAGTGTTAGGGTTAGCATCAGCCCTAGGATAGTGTTAGGGTTAGGGTTAGGGTTAGCATCAGCCGTAGGATAGTATTAGGGTTAGGGTTAGGGTTAGGGTTAGGGTTAGCATCAGCTCTAGGATAGTGTTAGGTTTAGGGTTAGGGTTAGCATCAGCCCTAGGATAGTGTTAGGGTTAGGGTTAGGGTTAGCATCAGCCCTAGGATAGTGTTAGGGTTAGGGTTACCATCAGCCCTGGGATAATGTTACGGTTAGGGTTAGGGTTACCATCAGCCCTAGGATAGTGTTAGGGTTAGGGTTAGCATCAGCCCTAGGATAGTGTTAGGGTTAGGGTTAGCATCAGCCCTAGGATAGTGTTAGGGTTAGGGTTAGGGTTAGCATCAGCCCTAGGATAGTGTTAGGGTTAGGGTTAGCATCAGCCCTGGGATAGTGTTAGGGTTAGGATTAGGGTTAGCATCAGCCCTAGGATAGTGTTAGGGTTAGGGTTAGCATCAGCCCTAGGATAGTGTTAGGGTTAGGGTTAGTTTTAGCATCAGCCCTAGGATAGTGTTAGGGTTAGGGTTAGGGTTAGCATCAGCCCTAGGATAGTGTTAGGGTTAGGGTTAGCCTCAGCCCTAGGAGAGTGTTAGGGTTAGGGATAGGGTTAGCATCAGGCCTTGGATAGTGTTAGGGTTAGGGTTAGGGTTAGCATCAGCCCTAGGATAGTGTTAGGGTTAGGGTTAGCATCAGGCCTAGGATAGTGTTAGGGTTAGGGTTAGCATCAGCCCTAGGATAGTGTTAGGGTTAGTGTTAGGGTTAGCATCAGCACTAGGATAGTGTTAGGGTTATGGTTAGGTTTAGCATCAGCCCTAGGATAGTGTTAGGGTAAGGGTTAGGGTTAGCATCAGGCCTAAGATAGTGTTAGGGTTACGGTTAGAATCAGCCCTAGGATAGCGTTAGGGTTAGGGTTAAGTTTAGCATCAGCCCTAGGATAGTGTTAGGGTTAGGGTTAGGGTTAGCATCAGCCCTAGGATAGTGTTAGGGTTAGGGTTAGGGTTAGCATCAGCCCTAGGATAGTGTTAGGATTAAGGTTAGGGTTAGCATCAGCCCTAGGATAGTGTTAGTGTTATGGTTAGCATCAGCCCTAGGATAGTGTTAGGGTTAGGGTTAGGGTTAGCATCCGCCCTAGGATAGTGATAGGGTTAGGGTTAGGGTTAGCATCTGCCCTAGGATAGTGTTAGTGTTATGGTTAGCATCAGCCCTAGGATAGTGTTAGGGTTAGGGTTAGGGTTAGCATCCGCCCTAGGATAGTGTTAGGGTTAGGGTTAGGGTTAGCATCAGCCCTAGGATAGTGTTAGGGTTAGGGTTAACATAAACCCTAGGATAGTGTTAGGGTTAGGGTTAGGGTTATCATCAGGCCTAGGATAGTGTTAGGGTTAGGGTTAGGGTTAGCATCAGCCCTAGGATAGTGTTAGGGTTAGAGTTAGGGTTAGCACCAGGCTTGGGATAGTGTTAGTGTTAGGGTTACCATCAGCCTTAGCATAGTGTTAGGGTTAGGGTTAGGGTTAGCATCAGCCGTAGGATAGTGTTAGGGTTAGGGTTACCCTCAGGCCTAGGATAGTGTTAGCGCTAGGGTTAGGGTTAGCATCAGCCCTAGGATAGTGTTAGGGGTAGGGTTAGGATTAGCATCAGCCCTAGGATAGTGTTAGTGTTAGGGTTAGCATCAGCCCTAGGATAGTGTTAGGGTTAGGGTTAGGGTTAGCATCAGCCGTAGGATAGTATTAGGGTTAGGGTTAGAGTTAGGGTTAGGGTTAGCATCAGCTCTAGGATAGTGTTAGGTTTAGGGTTAGGGTTAGCATCAGCCCTAGGATAGTGTTAGGGTTAGGGTTAGGGTTAGCATCAGCCCTAGGATAGTGTTAGGGTTAGGGTTACCATCAGCCCTGGGATAATGTTACGGTTAGGATTAGGGTTACCATCAGCCCTAGGATAGTGTTAGGGTTAGGGTTAGCATCAGCCCTAGGATAGTGTTAGGGTTAGGGTTAGCATCAGCCCTAGGATAGTGTTAGGGTTAGGGTTAGGGTTAGCATCAGCCCTAGGATAGTGTTAGGGTTAGGGTTAGCATCAGCCCTGGGATAGTGTTAGGGTTAGGGTTAGGGTTAGCATCAGCCCTAGGATAGTGTTAGGGTTAGGGTTAGGGTTATCATCAGGCCTATGATAGTGTTAGGGTTAGGGTTAGCATCAGCCCTAGGATAGTGTTAGGGTTAGGGTTAGGGTTAGCATCAGCCCTAGGATAGTGTTAGGGTTAGGGTTAGCATCAGCCCTAGGATAGTGTTAGGGTTAGGGTTAGGGTTAGCATCAGGCCTAGGATAGTGTTAGGGTTAGGGTTAGCATCAGCCCTAGGATAGTGTTAGGGTTAGGGTTAGGGTTATCATCAGGCCTAGGATAGTGTTAGTGTTAGGGTTAGCATCAGCCCTAGGATAGTGTTAGGGTTAGGGTTAGGGTTAGCATCAGCCCTAGGATAGTGTTAGGGTTAGGGTTAGTGTTAGCATCAGCCCTGGGATATTATTAGGGTTAGGGTTACCATCAGCCCTAGGATAGTGTTAGGGTTAGAGTTAGGGTTAGCACCAGGCTTAGGATAGTGTTAGTGTTAGGGTTACCATCAGCCTTAGCATAGTGTTAGGGTTAGGGTTAGGGTTAGCATCAGCCGTAGGATAGTGTTAGGTTTAGGGTTACCCTCAGGCCTAGGATAGTGTTAGCGTTAGGTTTAGGATTAGCATCAGCCCTAGGATAGTGTTAGGGGTAGGGTTAGGGTTAGCATCAGCCCTAGGATAGTGTTAGTGTTAGGGTTAGCATCAGCCCTAGGATAGTGTTAGGGTTAGGGTTAGGGTTAGCATCAGCCGTAGGATAGTATTAGGGTTAGGTTTAGGGTTAGGGTTAGGGTTAGCATCAGCTCTAGGATAGTGTTAGGTTTAGGGTTAGGGTTAGCATCAGCCCTAGGATAGTGTTAGGGTTAGGGTTAGGGTTAGCATCAGCACTAGGATAGTGTTAGGGTTAGGGTTACCATCAGCCCTGGGATAATGTTACGGTTAGGGTTAGGGTTAGCATCAGGCCTAGGATAGTGTTAGGGTTAGGGTTAGCATCAGCCCTAGGATAGTGTTAGGGTTAGGGTTAGCATCAGCCCTAGGATAGTGTTAGGGTTAGGGTTAGGGTTAGCATCAGCCCTAGGATAGTGTTAGGGTTAGGGTTAGCATCAGCCCTGGGATAGTGTTAGGGTTAGGATTAGGGTTAGCATCAGCCCTAGGATAGTGTTAGGGTTAGGGTTAGCATCAGCCCTAGGATAGTGTTAGGGTTAGGGTTAGTTTTAGCATCAGCCCTAGGATAGTGTTAGGGTTAGGGTTAGGGTTAGCATCAGCCCTAGGATAGTGTTAGGGTTAGGGTTAGCCTCAGCCCTAGGAGAGTGTTAGGGTTAGGGATAGGGTTAGCATCAGGCCTTGGATAGTGTTAGGGTTAGGGTTAGGGTTAGCATCAGCCCTAGGATAGTGTTAGGGTTAGGGTTAGCATCAGGCCTAGGATAGTGTTAGGGTTAGGGTTAGCATCAGCCCTAGGATAGTGTTAGGGTTAGTGTTAGGGTTAGCATCAGCACTAGGATAGTGTTAGGGTTATGGTTAGGTTTAGCATCAGCCCTAGGATAGTGTTAGGGTAAGGGTTAGGGTTAGCATCAGGCCTAAGATAGTGTTAGGGTTACGGTTAGAATCAGCCCTAGGATAGCGTTAGGGTTAGGGTTAAGTTTAGCATCAGCCCTAGGATAGTGTTAGGGTTAGGGTTAGGGTTAGCATCAGCCCTAGGATAGTGTTAGGGTTAGGGTTAGCATCAGCCCTAGGATAGTGTTAATGTTAGGGTTATGGTTATCATCAGGCCTAGGATATTGTTAGGGTTAGGGTTAGCATCAGCCCTAGGATAGTGTTAGGGTTAGGGTTAGGGATAGCATCAGCCCTAGGATAGTGTTAGGATTAAGGTTAGGGTTAGCATCAGCCCTAGGATAGTGTTAGTGTTATGGTTAGCATCAGCCCTAGGATAGTGTTAGGGTTAGGGTTAGGGTGAGCATCCGCCCTAGGATAGTGTTAGGGTTAGGGTTAGGGTTAGCATCAGCCCTAAGATAGTGTTAGAGTTAGGGTTAGGGTTAGCATCGGCCCTAGGATAGTGTTAGGGTTAGGGTTAGTGTTAGCATCAGCCCTAGGATAGTGTTAGTGTTATGGTTAGCATCAGCCCTAGGATATTGTTAGGGTTAGGGTTAGGGTTAGCATCCGCCCTAGGATAGTGATATGGTTAGGGTTAGGGTTAGCATCTGCCCTAGGATAGTGTTAGTGTTATGGTTAGCATCAGCCCTAGGATAGTGTTAGGGTTAGGGTTAGGGTTAGCATCCGCCCTAGGATAGTGTTAGGGTTAGGGTTAGGGTTAGCATCAGCCCTAGGATAGTGTTAGGGTTAGGGTTAACATAAACCCTAGGATAGTGTTAGGGTTAGGGTTAGGGTTATCATCAGGCCTAGGATAGTGTTAGGGTTAGGGTTAGGGTTAGCATCAGCCCTAGGATAGTGTTAGGGTTAGAGTTAGGGTTAGCACCAGGCTTGGGATAGTGTTAGTGTTAGGGTTACCATCAGCCTTAGCATAGTGTTAGGGTTAGGGTTAGGGTTAGCATCAGCCGTAGGATAGTGTTAGGGTTAGGGTTACCCTCAGGCCTAGGATAGTGTTAGCGTTAGGGTTAGGGTTAGCATCAGCCCTAGGATAGTGTTAGGGGTAGGGTTAGGATTAGCATCAGCCCTAGGATAGTGTTAGTGTTAGGGTTAGCATCAGCCCTAGGATAGTGTTAGGGTTAGGGTTAGGGTTAGCATCAGCCGTAGGATAGTATTAGGGTTAGGGTTAGGGTTAGGGTTAGGGTTAGCATCAGCTCTAGGATAGTGTTAGGTTTAGGGTTAGGGTTAGCATCAGCCCTAGGATAGTGTTAGGGTTAGGGTTAGGGTTAGCATCAGCCCTAGGATAGTGTTAGGGTTAGGGTTACCATCAGCCCTGGGATAATGTTACGGTTAGGGTTAGGGTTACCATCAGCCCTAGGATAGTGTTAGGGTTAGGGTTAGCATCAGCCCTAGGATAGTGTTAGGGTTAGGGTTAGCATCAGCCCTAGGATAGTGTTAGGGTTAGGGTTAGGGTTAGCATCAGCCCTAGGATAGTGTTAGGGTTAGGGTTAGCATCAGCCCTGGGATAGTGTTAGGGTTAGGGTTAGGGTTAGCATCAGCCCTAGGATAGTGTTAGGGTTAGGGTTAGCATCAGCCCTAGGATAGTGTTAGGGTTAGGGTTAGTTTTAGCATCAGCCCTAGGATAGTGTTAGGGTTAGGGTTAGCATCAGACCTAGGATAGTGTTAGGGTTAGTGTTAGGGTTATCATCAGGCCTAGGATAGTGTTAGGGTTATGGTTAGCAACAGCCCTAGGATAGTGTTATGGTTAGGGTTAGGGTTAGCATCAGGCCCAGGATACTGTTAGGGTTAGGGATAGCATCAGCCCTAGGATAGTGTTAGGGTTAGGGTTAGGGTTAGCATCAGCCCTAGGATAGTGTTAGGGTTAGGGTTAGCATCAACCCTAGGATACTGTTTGGGTTAGGGATAGGGTTAGCATCAGCCCTAGGATAGTGTTAGGGTTAGGGTTAGCCTCAGCCCTAGGAGAGTGTTAGGGTTAGGGATAGGGTTAGCATCAGGCCTTGGATAGTGTTAGGATTAGGGTTGGGGTTAGCATCAGCCCTAGGATAGTGTTAGGGTTAGGGTTAGCATCAGGCCTAGGATAGTGTTAGGGTTAGGGTTAGCATCAGCCCTAGGATAGTGTTAGGGTTAGGGTTAGGGTTAGCATCAGCCCTAGGATAGTGTTAGGGTTAGGGTTAGGGTTAGCATCAGCCCTAGGATAGTGTTAGGGTTAGGGTTAGTGTTAGCATCAGCCCTGGGATATTATTAGGGTTAGGGTTACCATCAGCCCTAGGATAGTGTTAGGGTTAGAGTTAGGGTTAGCACCAGGCTTAGGATAGTGTTAGTGTTAGGGTTACCATCAGCCTTAGCATAGTGTTAGGGTTAGGGTTAGGGTTAGCATCAGCCGTAGGATAGTGTTAGGTTTAGGGTTACCCTCAGGCCTAGGATAGTGTTAGCGTTAGGTTTAGGATTAGCATCAGCCCTAGGATAGTGTTAGGGGTAGGGTTAGGGTTAGCATCAGCCCTAGGATAGTGTTAGTGTTAGGGTTATCATCAGCCCTAGGATAGTGTTAGGGTTAGGGTTAGGGTTAGCATCAGCCGTAGGATAGTATTAGGGTTAGGGTTAGGGTTAGGGTTAGGGTTAGCATCAGCTCTAGGATAGTGTTAGGTTTAGGGTTAGGGTTAGCATCAGCCCTAGGATAGCGTTAGGGTTAGGGTTAGGGTTAGCATCAGCCCTAGGATAGTGTTAGGGTTAGGGTTACCATCAGCCCTGGGATAATGTTACGGTTAGGGTTAGGGTTACCATCAGCCCTAGGATAGTGTTAGGGTTAGGGTTAGCATCAGCCCTAGGATAGTGTTAGGGTTAGGGTTAGCATCAGCCCTAGGATAGTGTTAGGGTTAGGGTTAGGGTTAGCATCAGCCCTAGGATAGTGTTAGGGTTAGGGTTAGCATCAGCCCTGGGATAGTGTTAGGGTTAGGATTAGGGTTAGCATCAGCCCTAGGATAGTGTTAGGGTTAGGGTTAGCATCAGCCCTAGGATAGTGTTAGGGTTAGGGTTAGTTTTAGCATCAGCCCTAGGATAGTGTTAGGGTTAGGGTTAGGGTTAGCATCAGCCCTAGGATAGTGTTAGGGTTAGGGTTAGCCTCAGCCCTAGGAGAGTGTTAGGGTTAGGGATAGGGTTAGCATCAGGCCTTGGATAGTGTTAGGGTTAGGGTTAGGGTTAGCATCAGCCCTAGGATAGTGTTAGGGTTAGGGTTAGCATCAGGCCTAGGATAGTGTTAGGGTTAGGGTTAGCATCAGCCCTAGGATAGTGTTAGGGTTAGTGTTAGGGTTAGCATCAGCACTAGGATAGTGTTAGGGTTATGGTTAGGTTTAGCATCAGCCCTAGGATAGTGTTAGGGTAAGGGTTAGGGTTAGCATCAGGCCTAAGATAGTGTTAGGGTTACGGTTAGAATCAGCCCTAGGATAGCGTTAGGGTTAGGGTTAAGTTTAGCATCAGCCCTAGGATAGTGTTAGGGTTAGGGTTAGGGTTAGCATCAGCCCTAGGATAGTGTTAGGGTTAGGGTTAGGGTTAGCATCGGCCCTAGGATAGTGTTAGGGTTAGGGTTAGTGTTAGCATCAGCCCTAGGATAGTGTTAGTGTTATGGTTAGCATCAGCCCTAGGATAGTGTTAGGGTTAGGGTTAGGGTTAGCATCCGCCCTAGGATAGTGATATGGTTAGGGTTAGGGTTAGCATCTGCCCTAGGATAGTGTTAGTGTTATGGTTAGCATCAGCCCTAGGATAGTGTTAGGGTTAGGGTTAGGGTTAGCATCCGCCCTAGGATAGTGTTAGGGTTAGGGTTAGGGTTAGCATCAGCCCTAGGATAGTGTTAGGGTTAGGGTTAACATAAACCCTAGGATAGTGTTAGGGTTAGGGTTAGGGTTATCATCAGGCCTAGGATAGTGTTAGGGTTAGGGTTAGGGTTAGCATCAGCCCTAGGATAGTGTTAGGGTTAGAGTTAGGGTTAGCACCAGGCTTGGGATAGTGTTAGTGTTAGGGTTACCATCAGCCTTAGCATAGTGTTAGGGTTAGGGTTAGGGTTAGCATCAGCCGTAGGATAGTGTTAGGGTTAGGGTTACCCTCAGGCCTAGGATAGTGTTAGCGTTAGGTTTAGGGTTAGCATCAGCCCTAGGATAGTGTTAGGGGTAGGGTTAGGATTAGCATCAGCCCTAGGATAGTGTTAGTGTTAGGGTTAGCATCAGCCCTAGGATAGTGTTAGGGTTAGGGTTAGGGTTAGCATCAGCCGTAGGATAGTATTAGGGTTAGGGTTAGGGTTAGGGTTAGGGTTAGCATCAGCTCTAGGATAGTGTTAGGTTTAGGGTTAGGGTTAGCATCAGCCCTAGGATAGTGTTAGGGTTAGGGTTAGGGTTAGCATCAGCCCTAGGATAGTGTTAGGGTTAGGGTTACCATCAGCCCTGGGATAATGTTACGGTTAGGGTTAGGGTTACCATCAGCCCTAGGATAGTGTTAGGGTTAGGGTTAGCATCAGCCCTAGGATAGTGTTAGGGTTAGGGTTAGCATCAGCCCTAGGATAGTGTTAGGGTTAGGGTTAGGGTTAGCATCAGCCCTAGGATAGTGTTAGGGTTAGGGTTAGCATCAGCCCTGGGATAGTGTTAGGGTTAGGGTTAGGGTTAGCATCAGCCCTAGGATAGTGTTAGGGTTAGGGTTAGCATCAGCCCTAGGATAGTGTTAGGGTTAGGGTTAGTTTTAGCATCAGCCCTAGGATAGTGTTAGGGTTAGGGTTAGCATCAGACCTAGGATAGTGTTAGGGTTAGTGTTAGGGTTATCATCAGGCCTAGGATAGTGTTAGGGTTATGGTTAGCAACAGCCCTAGGATAGTGTTATGGTTAGGGTTAGGGTTAGCATCAGGCCCAGGATACTGTTAGGGTTAGGGATAGCATCAGCCCTAGGATAGTGTTAGGGTTAGGGTTAGGGTTAGCAAAAGCCCTAGGATAGTGTTAGGGTTAGGGTTAGCATCAACCCTAGGATAGTGATTGGTTAGGGTTAGGGTTAGCATCAGCCCTAGGATAGTGTTAGTGTTAGGGTTAGCCTCAGCCCTAGTAGAGTGTTAGGGTTAGGGATAGGGTTAGCATCAGGCCTTGGATAGTGTTAGGATTAGGGTTAGGGTTAGCATCAGCCCTAGGATAGTGTTAGGGTTAGGGTTAGCATCAGGCCTAGGATAGTGTTAGGGTTAGGGTTAGCATCAGCCCTAGGATAGTGTTAGGGTTAGGGTTAGGGTTAGCATCAGCCCTAGGATAGTGTTAGCGTTAGGGTTAGGGTTAGCATCAGCCCTAGGAGAGTGTTACGGTTAGGGTTAGCATCAGCCCTAGGATAGTGTTAGGGTTAGGGTTAGGGTTAGCATCAGGCATAGGATAATGTTAGGGTTAGGGTTAGCATCAGCCCTAGGATAGTGTTAGGGTTAGGGTTACGGTTATCATCAGGCCTATGATAGTGTTAGGGTTAGGGTTAGCATCAGCCCTAGGATAGTTTTAGGGTTAGGGTTACGGTTAGCATCAGCCCTAGGATAGTGTTAGGGTTAGGGTTAGCATCAGCCCTAGGATAGTGTTAGGGTTAGGGTTAGGGTTAGCATCAGGCCTAGGATAGTGTTAGGGTTAGGGTTAGCATCAGCCCTAGGATAGTGTTAGGGTTAGGGTTAGGGTTATCATCAGGCCTAGGATAGTGTTAGGGTTAGGGTTAGCATCAGCCCTAGGATAGTGTTAGGGTTAGGGTTAGGGTTAGCATCAGCCCTAGGATAGTGTTAGGGTTAGGGTTAGTGTTAGCATCAGCCCTAGGATAGTGTTAGGGTTAGAGTTAGGGTTAGCACCAGGCTTAGGATAGTTTTAGTGTTAGGGTTACCATCAGCCTTAGCATAGTGTTAGGGTTAGGGTTAGGGTTAGCATCAGCCGTAGGATAGTGTTAGGGTTAGGGTTACCCTCAGGCCTAGGATAGTGTTAGCGTTAGGGTTAGGGTTAGCATCAGCCCTAGGATAGTGTTAGGGGTAGGGTTAGGGTTAGCATCAGCCCTAGGATAGTGTTAGTGTTAGGGTTAGCATCAGCCCTAGGATAGTGTTAGGGTTAGGGTTAGGGTTAGCATCAGCCGTAGGATAGTATTAGGGTTAGGGTTAGGGTTAGGGTTAGGGTTAGCATCAGCTCTAGGATAGTGTTAGGTTTGGGTTAGGGTTAGCATCAGCCCTAGGATAGTGTTAGGGTTAGGGTTAGGGTTAGCATCAGCCCTAGGATAGTGTTAGGGTTAGGGTTACCATCAGCCCTGGGATAATGTTACGGTTAGGGTTAGGGTTACCATCAGCCCTAGGATAGTGTTAGGGTTAGGGTTAGCATCAGCCCTAGGATAGTGTTAGGGTTAGGGTTAGCATCAGCCCTAGGATAGTGTTAGGGATAGGGTTAGGGTTAGCATCAGCCCTAGGATAGTGTTAGGGTTAGGGTTAGCATCAGCCCTGGGATAGTGTTAGGGTTAGGGTTAGGGTTAGCATCAGCCCTAGGATAGTGTTAGGGTTAGGGTTAGGGTTATCATCAGGCCTATGATAGTGTTAGGGTTAGGGTTAGCATCAGCCCTAGGATAGTGTTAGGGTTAGGGTTAGGGTTAGCATCAGCCCTAGGATAGTGTTACGGTTAGGGTTAGCATCAGCCCTAGGATAGTGTTAGGGTTAGGGTTAGGGTTAGCATCAGGCCTAGGATAGTGTTAGGGTTAGGGTTAGCATCAGCCCTAGGATAGTGTTAGGGTTAGGGTTAGGGTTATGATCAGGCCTAGGATAGTGTTAGTGTTAGGGTTAGCATCAGCCCTAGGATAGTGTTAGGGTTAGGGTTAGGGTTAGCATCAGCCCTAGGATAGTGTTAGGGTTAGGGTTAGTGTTAGCATCAGCCCTGGGATATTATTAGGGTTAGGGTTACCATCAGCCCTAGGATAGTGTTAGGGTTAGAGTTAGGGTTAGCACCAGGCTTAGGATAGTGTTAGTGTTAGGGTTACCATCAGCCTTAGCATAGTGTTAGGGTTAGGGTTACCATCAGCCGTACTATAGTGTTAGGTTTAGGGTTACCCTCAGGCCTAGGATAGTGTTAGCGTTAGGTTTAGGATTAGCATCAGCCCTAGGATAGTGTTAGGGGTAGGGTTAGGGTTAGCATCAGCCCTAGGATAGTGTTAGTGTTAGGGTTAGCATCAGCCCTAGGATAGTGTTAGGGTTAGGGTTAGGGTTAGCATCAGCCGTAGGATAGTATTAGGGTTAGGGTTAGGGTTAGGGTTAGGGTTAGCATCAGCTCTAGGATAGTGTTAGGTTTAGGGTTAGGGTTAGCATCAGCCCTAGGATAGTGTTAGGGTTAGGGTTAGGGTTAGCATCAGCCCTAGGATAGTGTTAGGGTTAGGGTTACCATCAGCCCTGGGATAATGTTACGGTTAGGGTTAGGGTTACCATCAGCCCTAGGATAGTGTTAGGGTTAGGGTTAGCATTAGCCCTAGGATAGTGTTAGGGTTAGGGTTAGCATCAGCCCTAGGATAGTGTTAGGGTTAGGGTTAGGGTTAGCATCAGCCCTAGGATAGTGTTACGGTTAGGGTTAGCATCAGCCCTGGGATAGTGTTAGGGTTAGGATTAGGGTTAGCATCAGCCCTAGGATAGTGTTAGGGTTAGGGTTAGCATCAGCCCTAGGATAGTGTTAGGGTTATGGTTAGTTTTAGCATCAGCCCTAGGATAGTGTTAGGGTTAGGGTTAGGGTTAGCATCAGCCCTAGGATAGTGTTAGGGTTAGGGTTAGCCTCAGCCCTAGGAGAGTGTTAGGGTTAGGGATAGGGTTAGCATCAGGCCTTGGATAGTGTTAGGGTTAGGGTTAGGGTTAGCATCAGCCCTAGGATAGTGTTAGGGTTAGGGTTAGCATCAGGCCTAGGATAGTGTTAGGGTTAGGGTTAGCATCAGCCCTAGGATAGTGTTAGGGTTAGTGTTAGGGTTAGCATCAGCACTAGGATAGTGTTAGGGTTATGGTTAGGTTTAGCATAAGCCCTAGGATAGTGTTAGGGTAAGGGTTAGGGTTAGCATCAGGCCTAAGATAGTGTTAGGGTTACGGTTAGAATCAGCCCTAGAATAGCGTTAGGGTTAGGGTTACGTTTAGCATCAGCCCTAGGATAGTGTTAGGGTTAGGGTTAGGGTTAGCATCAGCCCTAGGATAGTGTTAGGGTTAGGGTTAGCATCAGCCCTAGGATAGTGTTAGGGTTAGGGTTATGGTTATCATCAGGCCTAGTATATTGTTAGGGTTAGGGTTAGCATCAGCCCTAGGATAGTGTTAGGGTTAGGGTTAGGGTTAGCATCAGCCCTAGGATAGTGTTAGGATTAAGGTTAGGGTTAGCATCAGCCCTAGGATAGTGTTAGTGTTATGGTTAGCATCAGCCCTAGGATAGTGTTAGGGTTAGGGTTAGGGTGAGCATCCGCCCTAGGATAGTGTTAGGGTTAGGGTTAGGGTTAGCATCAGCCCTAAGATAGTGTTAGAGTTAGGGTTAGGGTTAGCATCGGCCCTAGGATAGTGTTAGGGTTAGGGTTAGTGTTAGAATCAGCCCTAGGATAGTGTTAGTGTTATGGTTAGCATCAGCCCTAGGATAGTGTTAGGGTTAGGGTTAGGGTTAGCATCCGCCCTAGGATAGTGATAGGGTTAGGGTTAGGGTTAGCATCTGCCCTAGGATAGTGTTAGTGTTATGGTTAGCATCAGCCCTAGGATAGTGTTAGGGTTAGGGTTAGGGTTAGCATCCGCCCTAGGATAGTGTTAGGGTTAGGGTTAGGGTTAGCATCAGCCCTAGGATAGTGTTAGGGTTAGGGTTAACATAAACCCTAGGATAGTGTTAGGGTTAGGGTTAGGGTTATCATCAGGCCTAGGATAGTGTTAGGGTTAGGGTTAGGGTTAGCACCAGGCTTGGGATAGTGTTAGTGTTAGGGTTACCATCAGCCTTAGCATAGTGTTAGGGTTAGGGTTAGGGTTAGCATCAGCCGTAGGATAGTGTTAGGGTTAGGGTTACCCTCAGGCCTAGGATAGTGTTAGCGTTAGGGTTAGGGTTAGCATCAGCCCTAGGATAGTGTTAGGGGTAGGGTTAGGATTAGCATCAGCCCTAGGATAGTGTTAGTGTTAGGGTTAGCATCAGCCCTAGGATAGTGTTAGGGTTAGGGTTAGGGTTAGCATCAGCCGTAGGATAGTATTAGGGTTAGGGTTAGGGTTAGGGTTAGGGTTAGCATCAGCTCTAGCATAGTGTTAGGTTTAGGGTTAGGGTTAGCATCAGCCCTAGGATACTGTTAGGGTTAGGGTTAGGGTTAGCATCAGCCCTAGGATAGTGTTAGGGTTAGGGTTACCATCAGCCCTGGGATAATGTTACGGTTAGGGTTAGGGTTACCATCAGCCCTAGGATAGTGTTAGGGTTAGGGTTAGCATCAGCCCTAGGATAGTGTTAGGGTTAGGGTTAGCATCAGCCCTAGGATAGTGTTAGGGTTAGGGTTAGTGTTAGCATCAGCCCTAGGATAGTGTTAGGGTTAGGGTTAGCATCAGCCCTGGGATAGTGTTAGGGTTAGGGTTAGGGTTAGCATCAGCCCTAGGATAGTGTTAGGGTTAGGGTTAGCATCAGCCCTAGGATAGTGTTAGGGTTAGGGTTAGTTTTAGCATCAGCCCTAGGATAGTGTTAGGGTTAGGGTTAACATCAGACCTAGGATAGTGTTAGGGTTAGTGTTAGGGTTATCATCAGGCCTAGGATAGTGTTAGGGTTATGGTTAGCAACAGCCCTAGGATAGTGTTATGGTTAGGGTTAGGGTTAGCATCAGGCCCAGGATACTGTTAGGGTTAGGGATAGCATCAACCCTAGGATAGTGTTAGGGTTAGGGTTAGGGTTAGCATCAGCCCTAGGATAGTGTTAGGGTTAGGGTTAGCATCAACCCTAGGATAGTGTTTGGGTTAGGGTTAGGGTTAGCATCAGCCCTAGGATAGTGTTAGGGTTAGGGTTAGCCTCAGCCCTAGGAGAGTGTTAGGGTTAGGGATAGGGTTAGCATCAGGCCTTGGATAGTGTTAGGATTAGGGTTAGGGTTAGCATCAGCCCTAGGATAGTGTTAGGGTTAGGGTTAGCATCAGGCCTAGGATAGTGTTAGGGTTAGGGTTAGCATCAGCCCTAGGGTAGTGTTAGGGTTAGGGTTAGGGTTAGCATCAGCCCTAGGATAGTGTTAGCGTTAGGGTTAGGGTTAGCATCAGCCCTAGGATAGTGTTACGGTTACGGTTAGCATCAGCCCTAGGATAGTGTTAGGGTTAGGGTTAGGGTTAGCATCAGGCATAGGATAATGTTAGGGTTAGGGTTAGCATCAGCCCTAGGATAGTGTTAGGGTTAGGGTTACGGTTATCATCAGGCCTATGATAGTGTTAGGGTTAGGGTTAGCATCAGCCCTAGGATAGTTTTAGGGTTAGGGTTACGGTTAGCATCAGCCCTAGGATAGTGTTAGGGTTAGGGTTAGCATCAGCTCTAGGATAGTGTTAGGGTTAGGGTTAGGGTTAGCATCAGGCCTAGGATAGTGTTAGGGTTAGGGTTAGCATCAGCCCTAGGATAGTGTTAGGGTTAGGGTTAGGGTTATCATCAGGCCTAGGATAGTGTTAGGGTTAGGGTTAGCATCAGCCCTAGGATAGTGTTAGGGTTAGGGTTAGGGTTAGCATCAGCCCTAGGATAGTGTTAGGGTTAGGGTTAGTGTTAGCATCAGCCCTAGGATAGTGTTAGGGTTAGAGTTAAGGGTAGCACCAGGCTTAGGATAGTGTTAGTGTTAGGGTTACCATCAGCCTTAGCATAGTGTTAGGGTTAGGCTTAGGGTTAGCATCAGCCGTAGGATAGTGTTAGGGTTAGGGTTACCCTCAGGCCTAGGATAGTGTTAGCGTTAGGGTTAGGGTTAGCATCAGCCCTAGGATAGTGTTAGGGGTAGGGTTAGGGTTAGCATCAGCCCTAGGATAGTGTTAGTGTTAGGGTTAGCATCAGCCCTAGGATAGTGTTAGGGTTAGGGTTAGGGTTAGCATCAGCCGTAGGATAGTATTAGGGTTAGGGTTAGGGTTAGGGTTAGGGTTAGCATCAGCTCTAGGATAGTGTTAGGTTTGGGTTAGTGTTAGCATCAGCCCTAGGATAGTGTTAGGGTTAGGGTTAGGGTTAGCATCAGCCCTAGGATAGTGTTAGGGTTAGGGTTACCATCAGCCCTGGGATAATGTTACGGTTAGGGTTAGGGTTAGCATCAGCCCTAGGATAGTGTTAGGGTTAGGGTTAGCATCAGCCCTAGGATAGTGTTAGGGTTAGTGTTAGCATCAGTCCTAGGATAGTGTTAGGGTTAGGGTTAGGGTTAGAATCAGCCCTAGGATAGTGTTAGGGTTACGGTTAGCATCAGCCCTAGGATACTGTTAGGGTTAGGGTTAGTTTTAGCATCAGCCCTAGGATAGTGTTAGGGTTAGGGTTAGCATCAGACCTAGGATAGTGTTAGGGTTAGGGTTAGGGTTATCATGAGGCCTAGGATAGTGTTCCGGTTATGGTTAGCATCAGCCCTAGGATAGTGTTATGGTTAGGGTTAGGGTTAGCATCAGGCCCAGGATAGTGTTAGGGTTAGGGTTAGCATCAGCCCTAGGATAGTGTTAGGGTTAGGGTTAGGGTTAGCATCAGCCCTAGGATAGTGTTAGGGTTAGGGTTAGCATCAACCCTAGGATAGTGTTTGGGTTAGGGTTAGGGTTAGCATCAGACCTAGGATACTGTTAGGGTTAGGGTTAGCCTCAGCCCTAGGAGAGTGTTAGGGTTAGGGATAGGGTTAGCATCAGGCCTTGGATAGTGTTAGGGTTAGGGTTAGGGTTAGCATCAGCCCTAGGATAGTGTTAGGGTTAGGGTTAGCATCAGGCCTAGGATAGTGTTAGGGTTAGGGTTAGCATCAGCCCTAGGATAGTGTTAGGGTTAGGGTTAGGGTTAGCATCCGCCCTAGGATAGTGATAGGGTTAGGGTTAGGGTTAGCATCTGCCCTAGGATAGTGTTAGTGTTATGGTTAGCATCAGCCCTAGGATAGTGTTAGGGTTAGGGTTAGGGTTAGCATCCGCCCTAGGATAGTGTTAGGGTTAGGGTTAGGGTTAGCATCAGCCCTAGGATAGTGTTAGGGTTAGGGTTAACATAAACCCTAGGATAGTGTTAGGGTTAGGGTTAGGGTTATCATCAGGCCTAGGATAGTGTTAGGGTTAGGGTTAGGGTTAGCACCAGGCTTGGGATAGTGTTAGTGTTAGGGTTACCATCAGCCTTAGCATAGTGTTAGGGTTAGGGTTAGGGTTAGCATCAGCCGTAGGATAGTGTTAGGGTTAGGGTTACCCTCAGGCCTAGGATAGTGTTAGCGTTAGGGTTAGGGTTAGCATCAGCCCTAGGATAGTGTTAGGGGTAGGGTTAGGATTAGCATCAGCCCTAGGATAGTGTTAGTGTTAGGGTTAGCATCAGCCCTAGGATAGTGTTAGGGTTAGGGTTAGGGTTAGCATCAGCCGTAGGATAGTATTAGGGTTAGGGTTAGGGTTAGGGTTAGGGTTAGCATCAGCTCTAGCATAGTGTTAGGTTTAGGGTTAGGGTTAGCATCAGCCCTAGGATACTGTTAGGGTTAGGGTTAGGGTTAGCATCAGCCCTAGGATAGTGTTAGGGTTAGGGTTACCATCAGCCCTGGGATAATGTTACGGTTAGGGTTAGGGTTACCATCAGCCCTAGGATAGTGTTAGGGTTAGGGTTAGCATCAGCCCTAGGATAGTGTTAGGGTTAGGGTTAGCATCAGCCCTAGGATAGTGTTAGGGTTAGGGTTAGTGTTAGCATCAGCCCTAGGATAGTGTTAGGGTTAGGGTTAGCATCAGCCCTGGGATAGTGTTAGGGTTAGGGTTAGGGTTAGCATCAGCCCTAGGATAGTGTTAGGGTTAGGGTTAGCATCAGCCCTAGGATAGTGTTAGGGTTAGGGTTAGTTTTAGCATCAGCCCTAGGATAGTGTTAGGGTTAGGGTTAGCATCAGACCTAGGATAGTGTTAGGGTTAGTGTTAGGGTTATCATCAGGCCTAGGATAGTGTTAGGGTTATGGTTAGCAACAGCCCTAGGATAGTGTTATGGTTAGGGTTAGGGTTAGCATCAGGCCCAGGATACTGTTAGGGTTAGGGATAGCATCAGCCCTAGGATAGTGTTAGGGTTAGGGTTAGGGTTAGCATCAGCCCTAGGATAGTGTTAGGGTTAGGGTTAGCATCAACCCTAGGATAGTGTTTGGGTTAGGGTTAGGGTTAGCATCAGCCCTAGGATAGTGTTAGGGTTAGGGTTAGCCTCAGCCCTAGGAGAGTGTTAGGGTTAGGGATAGGGTTAGCATCAGGCCTTGGATAGTGTTAGGATTAGGGTTAGGGTTAGCATCAGCCCTAGGATAGTGTTAGGGTTAGGGTTAGCATCAGGCCTAGGATAGTGTTAGGGTTAGGGTTAGCATCAGCCCTAGGGTAGTGTTAGGGTTAGGGTTAGGGTTAGCATCAGCCCTAGGATAGTGTTAGCGTTAGGGTTAGGGTTAGCATCAGCCCTAGGATAGTGTTACGGTTACGGTTAGCATCAGCCCTAGGATAGTGTTAGGGTTAGGGTTAGGGTTAGCATCAGGCATAGGATAATGTTAGGGTTAGGGTTAGCATCAGCCCTAGGATAGTGTTAGGGTTAGGGTTACGGTTATCATCAGGCCTATGATAGTGTTAGGGTTAGGGTTAGCATCAGCCCTAGGATAGTTTTAGGGTTAGGGTTACGGTTAGCATCAGCCCTAGGATAGTGTTAGGGTTAGGGTTAGCATCAGCTCTAGGATAGTGTTAGGGTTAGGGTTAGGGTTAGCGTCAGGCCTAGGATAGTGTTAGGGTTAGGGTTAGCATCAGCCCTAGGATAGTGTTAGGGTTAGGGTTAGGGTTATCATCAGGCCTAGGATAGTGTTAGGGTTAGGGTTAGCATCAGCCCTAGGATAGTGTTAGGGTTAGGGTTAGGGTTAGCATCAGCCCTAGGATAGTGTTAGGGTTAGGGTTAGTGTTAGCATCAGCCCTAGGATAGTGTTAGGGTTAGAGTTAAGGGTAGCACCAGGCTTAGGATAGTGTTAGTGTTAGGGTTACCATCAGCCTTAGCATAGTGTTAGGGTTAGGCTTAGGGTTAGCATCAGCCGTAGGATAGTGTTAGGGTTAGGGTTACCCTCAGGCCTAGGATAGTGTTAGCGTTAGGGTTAGGGTTAGCATCAGCCCTAGGATAGTGTTAGGGGTAGGGTTAGGGTTAGCATCAGCCCTAGGATAGTGTTAGTGTTAGGGTTAGCATCAGCCCTAGGATAGTGTTAGGGTTAGGGTTAGGGTTAGCATCAGCCGTAGGATAGTATTAGGGTTAGGGTTAGGGTTAGGGTTAGGGTTAGCATCAGCTCTAGGATAGTGTTAGGTTTGGGTTAGGGTTAGCATCAGCCCTAGGATAGTGTTAGGGTTAGGGTTAGGGTTAGCATCAGCCCTAGGATAGTGTTAGGGTTAGGGTTACCATCAGCCCTGGGATAATGTTACGGTTAGGGTTAGGGTTAGCATCAGCCCTAGGATAGTGTTAGGGTTAGGGTTAGCATCAGCCCTAGGATAGTGTTAGGGTTAGTGTTAGCATCAGTCCTAGGATAGTGTTAGGGTTAGGGTTAGGGTTAGAATCAGCCCTAGGATAGTGTTAGGGTTACGGTTAGCATCAGCCCTAGGATACTGTTAGGGTTAGGGTTAGTTTTAGCATCAGCCCTAGGATAGTGTTAGGGTTAGGGTTAGCATCAGACCTAGGATAGTGTTAGGGTTAGGGTTAGGGTTATCATGAGGCCTAGGATAGTGTTCCGGTTATGGTTAGCATCAGCCCTAGGATAGTGTTATGGTTAGGGTTAGGGTTAGCATCAGGCCCAGGATAGTGTTAGGGTTAGGGTTAGCATCAGCCCTAGGATAGTGTTAGGGTTAGGGTTAGGGTTAGCATCAGCCCTAGGATAGTGTTAGGGTTAGGGTTAGCATCAACCCTAGGATAGTGTTTGGGTTAGGGTTAGGGTTAGCATCAGACCTAGGATACTGTTAGGGTTAGGGTTAGCCTCAGCCCTAGGAGAGTGTTAGGGTTAGGGATAGGGTTAGCATCAGGCCTTGGATAGTGTTAGGGTTAGGGTTAGGGTTAGCATCAGCCCTAGGATAGTGTTAGGGTTAGGGTTAGCATCAGGCCTAGGATAGTGTTAGGGTTAGGGTTAGCATCAGCCCTAGGATAGTGTTAGGGTTAGGGTTGGGGTTAGCATCAGCACTAGGATAGTGTTAGGGTTATGGTTAGGTTTAGCATCAGCCCTAGGATAGTGTTAGGGTAAGGGTTAGGGTTAGCATCAGGCCTAAGATAGTGTTAGGGTTACGGTTAGAATCAGCCCTAGGATAGCGTTAGGGTTAGGGTTAAGTTTAGCATCAGCCCTAGGATAGTGTTAGGGTTAGTGTTAGGGTTAGCATCAGCCCTAGGATAGTGTTAGGGTTAGGGTTAGCATCAGCCCTAGGATAGTGTTAGGGTTAGGGTTAGGGTTATCATCAGGCCTAGGATATTGTTAGGGTTAGGGTTAGCATCAGCCCTAGGATAGTGTTAGGGTTAGGGTTAGGGTTAGCATCAGCCCTAGGATAGTGTTAGGGTTAGGGTTAGCATCAGCCCTAGGATAGTGTTAGGGTTAGGGTTAGGGTTAACATCAGGCCTAGGATAGTGTTAGGGTTAAGGTTAGGGTTAGCATCAGCCGTAGGATAGTGTTAGGGTTAAGGTTAGGATTAGCATCAGCCCTAGGATAGTGTTAGGATTAAGGTTAGGGTTAGCATCAGCCCTAGGATAGTGTTAGTGTTATGGTTAGCATCAGCCCTAGGATAGTGTTAGGGTTAGGGTTAGGGTTAGAATCAGCCCTAGGATAGTGTTAGGGTTACGGTTAGCATCAGCCCTAGGATAGTGTTAGGGTTAGGGTTAGGGTTAGCATCAGCCCTAGGATAGTGTTAGTGTTAGGGTTACCATCAGCCCTAGGATAGTGTTAGGGTTAGGTTTCGGGTTAGCATCAGCCCTAGGATAGTATTAGGGTTAGGGTTAGGGTTAGGGTTAGGGTTATCATCAGCTCTAGGATAGTGTTAGGGTTAGGGTTAGGGTTAGCATCAGCCCTAGGATAGTGTTAGGGTTAGTGTTAGGGTTAGCATCAGCCCTAGGATAGTGTTAGGGTTAGGGTTACCATCATCCCTGGGATAATGTTACGGTTAGGGTTAGGGTTACCATCAACCCAAGGATAGTGTTAGGGTTAGGGTTAGCATCAGCCCTAGGATAGTGTTAGGGTTAGGGTTAGTGTTAGCATCAGCCCTAGGATAGTGTTAGGGTTAGGGTTAGCATCAGCCCTGGGATAGTGTTAGTGTTAGGGTTAGGGTTAGCATCAGCCCTAGGATAGTGTTAGGGTTAGGGTTAGCATCAGCCCTAGGATAGTGTTAGGGTTAGGGTTAGTTTTAGCATCAGCCCTAGGATAGTGTTAGGGTTAGGGTTAGCATCAGACCTAGGATAGTGTTAGGGTTAGGGTTAGGGTTAGCATCAGCCCTAGGATAGTGTTAGGGGTAGGGTTAGGATTAGCATCAGCCCTAGGATAGTGTTAGTGTTAGGGTTAGCATCAGCCCTAGGATAGTGTTATGGTTAGGGTTACGGTTAGCATCAGCCGAAGGATAGTATTAGGGTTAGGGTTAGGGTTAGGGTTAGGGTTAGCATCAGCTCTAGGATAGTGTTAGGTTTAGGGTTAGGGTTAGCATCAGCCCTAGGATAGTGTTAGGGTTAGGGTTAGGGTTAGCATCAGCCCTAGGATAGTGTTAGGGTTAGGGTTACCATCAGCCCTGGGATAATGTTACGGTTAGGGTTAGGGTTACCATCAGCCCTAGGATAGTGTTAGGGTTAGGGTTAGCATCAGCCCTAGGATAGTGTTAGGGTTAGGGTTAGCATCAGCCCTAGGATAGTGTTAGGGTTAGGGTTAGGGTTAGCATCAGCCCTAGGATAGTGTTAGGGTTAGGGTTAGCATCAGCCCTAGGATAGTGTTAGGGTTAGGGTTAGTTTTAGCATCAGCCCTAGGATAGTGTTAGGGTTAGGGTTAGCATCAGACCTAGGATAGTGTTAGGGTTAGTGTTAGGGTTATCATCAGGCCTAGGATAGTGTTAGGGTTATGGTTAGCATCAGCCCTAGGATAGTGTTATGGTTAGGGTTAGGGTTAGCATCAGGCCCAGGATAGTGTTAGGGTTAGGGATAGCATCAGCCCTAGGATAGTGTTAGGGTTAGGGTTAGGGTTAGCATCAGCCCTAGGATAGTGTTAGGGTTAGGGTTAGCATCAACCCTAGGATAGTGTTTGGGTTAGGGTTAGGGTTAGCATCAGCCCTAGGATAGTGTTAGGGTTAGGGTTAGCCTGAGCCCTAGGAGAGTGTTAGGGTTAGGGATAGGGTTAGCATCAGGAATTGGATAGTGTTAGGATTAGGGTTAGGGTTAGCATCAGCCCTAGGATAGTGTTAGGGTTAGGGTTAGCATCAGGCCTAGGATAGTGTTAGGGTTAGGGTTAGCATCAGCCCTAGGATAGTGTTAGGGTTAGGGTTAGGGTTAGCATCAGCCCTAGGATAGTGTTAGGGTTAGGGTTAGTGTTAGCATCAGCCCTAGGATAGTGTTACGGTTAGGGTTAGCATCAGCCCTAGGATAGTGTTAGGGTTAGGGTTAGGGTTAGCATCAGGCATAGGATAATGTTAGAGTTAGGGTTAGCATCAGCCCTAGGATAGTGTTAGGGTTAGGGTTACGGTTATCATCAGGCCTATGATAGTGTTAGGGTTAGGGTTAGCATCAGCCCTAGGATAGTTTTAGGGTTAGGGTTACGGTTAGCATCAGCCCTAGGATAGTGTTAGGGTTAGGGTTAGCATCAGCCCTAGGATAGTGTTAGGGTTAGGGTTAGGGTTAGCATCAGGCCTAGGATAGTGTTAGGGTTAGGGTTAGCATCAGCCCTAGGATAGTGTTAGGGTTAGGGTTAGGGTTATCATCAGGCCTAGGATAGTGTTAGGGTTAGGGTTAGCATCAGCCCTAGGATAGTGTTAGGGTTAGGGTTAGGGTTAGCATCAGCCCTAGGATAGTGTTAGGGTTAGGGTTAGTGTTAGCATCAGCCCTGGGATATTATTAGGGTTAGGGTTAGCATCAGCCCTAGGATAGTGTTAGGGTTAGAGTTAGGGTTAGCACCAGGCTTAGGATAGTGTTAGTGTTAGGGTTACCATCAGCCTTAGCATAGTGTTAGGGTTAGGGTTAGGGTTAGCATCAGCCGTAGGATAGTGTTAGGGTTAGGGTTACCCTCAGGCCTAGGATAGTGTTAGCGTTAGGGTTAGTGTTAGCACCAGCCCTAGGATAGTGTTAGGGGTAGGGTTAGGGTTAGCATCAGCCCTAGGATAGTGTTAGTGTTAGGGTTAGCATCAGCCCTAGGATAGTGTTAGGGTTAGGGTTAGGGTTAGCATCAGCCGTAGGATAGTATTAGGGTTATGGTTAGGGTTAGGGTTAGGGTTAGCATCAGCTCTAGGATAGTGTTAGGTTTGGGTTAGGGTTAGCATCAGCCCTAGGATAGTGTTAGGGTTAGGGTTAGGGTTAGCATCAGCCCTAGGATAGTGTTAGGGTTAGGGTTACCATCAACCCTGGGATAATGTTACGGTTAGGGTTAGGGTTAGCATCAGCCCTAGGATAGTGTTAGGGTTAGGGTTAGCATCAGCCCTAGGATAGTGTTAGGGTTAGGGTTAGCATCAGTCCTAGGATAGTGTTAGGGTTAGGGATAGCATCAGCCCTAGGATAGTGTTAGGGTTAGGGTTAGGGTTAGCATCAGCCCTAGGATAGTGTTAGGGTTAGGGTTAGCATCAACCCTAGGATAGTGTTTGGGTTAGGGTTAGGGTTAGCATCAGCCCTAGGATAGTGTTAGGGTTAGGGTTAGCATCAACCCTAGGATAGTGTTTGGGTTAGGGTTAGGGTTAGCATCAGCCCTAGGATAGTGTTAGGGTTAGGGTTAGCCTGAGCCCTAGGAGAGTGTTAGGGTTAGGGATAGGGTTAGCATCAGGAATTGGATAGTGTTAGGATTAGGGTTAGGGTTAGCATCAGCCCTAGGATAGTGTTAGGGTTAGGGTTAGCATCAGGCCTAGGATAGTGTTAGGGTTAGGGTTAGCATCAGCCCTAGGATAGTGTTAGGGTTAGGGTTAGGGTTAGCATCAGCCCTAGGATAGTGTTAGGGTTAGGGTTAGGGTTAGCATCAGCCCTAGGATAGTGTTACGGTTAGGGTTAGCATCAGCCCTAGGATAGTGTTAGGGTTAGGGTTAGGGTTAGCATCAGGCATAGGATAATGTTAGAGTTAGGGTTAGCATCAGCCCTAGGATAGTGTTAGGGTTAGGGTTACGGTTATCATCAGGCCTATGATAGTGTTAGGGTTAGGGTTAGCATCAGCCCTAGGATAGTTTTAGGGTTAGGGTTACGGTTAGCATCAGCCCTAGGATAGTGTTAGGGTTAGGGTTAGCATCAGCCCTAGGATAGTGTTAGGGTTAGGGTTAGGGTTAGCATCAGGCCTAGGATAGTGTTAGGGTTAGGGTTAGCATCAGCCCTAGGATAGTGTTAGGGTTAGGGTTAGGGTTATCATCAGGCCTAGGATAGTGTTAGGGTTAGGGTTAGCATCAGCCCTAGGATAGTGTTAGGGTTAGGGTTAGGGTTAGCATCAGCCCTAGGATAGTGTTAGGGTTAGGGTTAGTGTTAGCATCAGCCCTGGGATATTATTAGGGTTAGGGTTAGCATCAGCCCTAGGATAGTGTTAGGGTTAGAGTTAGGGTTAGCACCAGGCTTAGGATAGTGTTAGTGTTAGGGTTACCATCAGCCTTAGCATAGTGTTAGGGTTAGGGTTAGGGTTAGCATCAGCCGTAGGATAGTGTTAGGGTTAGGGTTACCCTCAGGCCTAGGATAGTGTTAGCGTTAGGGTTAGTGTTAGCATCAGCCCTAGGATAGTGTTAGGGGTAGGGTTAGGGTTAGCATCAGCCCTATGATAGTGTTAGTGTTAGGGTTAGCATCAGCCCTAGGATAGTGTTAGGGTTAGGGTTAGGGTTAGCATCAGCCGTAGGATAGTATTAGGGTTATGGTTAGGGTTAGGGTTAGGGTTAGCATCAGCTCTAGGATAGTGTTAGGTTTGGGTTAGGGTTAGCATCAGCCCTAGGATAGTGTTAGGGTTAGGGTTAGGGTTAGCATCAGCCCTAGGATAGTGTTAGGGTTAGGGTTACCATCAGCCCTGGGATAATGTTACGGTTAGGGTTAGGGTTAGCATCAACCCTAGGATAGTGTTAGGGTTAGGGTTAGCATCAGCCCTAGGATAGTGTTAGGGTAAGGGTTAGGGTTAGAATCAGCCCTAGGATAGTGTTAGGGTTACGGTTAGCATCAGCCCTAGGATACTGTTAGGGTTAGGGTTAGTTTTAGCATCAGCCCTAGGATAGTGTTAGGGTTAGGGTTAGCATCAGCCCTAGGATAGTGTTAGGGTTAGGGTTAGGGTTAGCATCAGCCCTAGGATAGTGTTAGGGTTAGTGTTAGCATCAGCCCTGGGATAGTGTTAGGGTTAGGGTTAGGGTTAGCATCAGCCCTAGGATAGTGTTAGGGTTAGGGTTAGCATCAGCCCTAGGATAGTGTTAGGGTTAGGGTTAGTTTTACCATCAGCCCTAGGATAGTGTTAGGGTTAGGGTTAGCATCAGACCTAGGATAGTGTTAGGGTTAGTGTTAGGGTTATCATCAGGCCTAGGATAGTGTTAGGGTTATGGTTAGCAACAGCCCTAGGATAGTGTTATGGTTAGGGTTAGGGTTAGCATCAGGCCCAGGATAGTGTTAGGGTTAGGGATAGCATCAGCCCTAGGATAGTGTTAGGGTTAGGGTTAGGGTTAGCATCAGCCCTAGGATAGTGTTAGGGTTAGGGTTAGCATCAACCCTAGGATAGTGTTTGGGTTAGGGTTAGGGTTAGCATCAGCCCTAGGATAGTGTTAGGGTTAGGGTTAGCCTCAGCCCTAGGAGAGTGTTAGGATTAGGGATAGGGTTAGCATCAGGCCTTGGATAGTGTTAAGATTAGGGTTAGGGTTAGCATCAGCCCTAGGATAGTGTTAGGGTTAGGGTTAGCATCTGGCCTAGGATAGTGTTAGGGTTAGGGTTAGCATCAGCCCTAGGATAGTGTTAGGGTTAGGGTTAGCATCAGCCCTAGGATAGTGTTAGGGTTAGGGTTAGGGTTAGCATCAGCCCTAGGATAGTGTTAGGGTTAGGGTTAGGGTTAGCATCAGCCCTAGGATAGTGTTACGGTTAGGGTTAGCATCAGCCCTAGGATAGTGTTAGGGTTAGGGTTAGGGTTAGCATCAGGCATAGGATAATGTTAGGGTTAGGGTTAGCATCAGCCCTAGGATAGTGTTAGGGTTAGGGTTAGGGTTAGCATCAGGCCCAGGATAGTGTTAGGGTTAGGGATAGCATCAGCCCTAGGATAGTGTTAGGGTTAGGGTTAGGGTTAGCATCAGCCCTAGGATAGTGTTAGGGTTAGGGTTAGCATCAACCCTAGGATAGTGTTTGGGTTAGGGTTAGGGTTAGCATCAGCCCTAGGATAGTGTTAGGGTTAGGGTTAGCCTCAGCCCTAGGAGAGTGTTAGGGTTAGGGATAGGGTTAGCATCAGGCCTTGGATAGTGTTAGGATTAGGGTTAGGGTTAGCATCAGCCCTAGGATAGTGTTAGGGTTAGGGTTAGCATCTGGCCTAGGATAGTGTTAGGGTTAGGGTTAGCATCAGCCCTAGGATAGTGTTAGGGTTAGGGTTAGGGTTAGCATCAGCCCTAGGATAGTGTTAGGGTTAGGGTTAGGGTTAGCATCAGCCCTAGGATAGTGTTACGGTTAGGGTTAGCATCAGCCCTAGGATAGTGTTAGGGTTAGGGTTAGGGTTAGCATCAGGCATAGGATAATGTTAGGGTTAGGGTTAGCATCAGCCCTAGGATAGTGTTAGGGTTAGGGTTACGGTTATCATCAGGCCTATGATAGTGTTAGGGTTAGGGTTAGCATCAGCCCTAGGATAGTGTTAGGGTTAGGGTTAGCATCAGCCCTAGGATAGTGTTAGGGTTAGGGTTAGGGTTAGCATCAGCCCTAGGATAGTGTTAGGGTTAGGGTTAGGGTTAGCATCAGCCCTAGGATAGTGTTACGGTTAGGGTTAGCATCAGCCCTAGGATAGTGTTAGGGTTAGGGTTAGGGTTAGCATCAGGCATAGGATAATGTTAGGGTTAGGGTTAGCATCAGCCCTAGGATAGTGTTAGGGTTAGGGTTAGGGTTAGCATCAGGCCCAGGATAGTGTTAGGGTTAGGGATAGCATCAGCCCTAGGATAGTGTTAGGGTTAGGGTTAGGGTTAGCATCAGCCCTAGGATAGTGTTAGGGTTAGGGTTAGCATCAACCCTAGGATAGTGTTTGGGTTAGGGTTAGGGTTAGCATCAGCCCTAGGATAGTGTTAGGGTTAGGGTTAGCATCTGGCCTAGGATAGTGTTAGGGTTAGGGTTAGCATCAGCCCTAGGATAGTGTTAGGGTTAGGGTTAGGGTTAGCATCAGCCCTAGGATAGTGTTAGGGTTAGGGTTAGGGTTAGCATCAGCCCTAGGATAGTGTTACGGTTAGGGTTAGCATCAGCCCTAGGATAGTGTTAGGGTTAGGGTTACGGTTATCATCAGGCCTATGATAGTGTTAGGGTTAGGGTTAGCATCAGCCCTAGGATAGTGTTAGGGTTAGGGTTAGCATCAGCCCTAGGATAGTGTTAGGGTTAGGGTTAGGGTTAGCATCAGGCCTAGGATAGTGTTAGGGTTAGGGTTAGCATCAGCCCTAGGATAGTGTTAGGGTTAGGGTTAGGGTAAGCATCAGGCCTAGGATAGTGTTAGGGTTAGGGTTAGCATCAGCCCTAGGATAGTGTTAGGGTTAGGGTTAGGGTTATCATCAGGCCTAGGATAGTGTTAGGCTTAGGGTTAGCATCAGCCCTAGGATAGTGTTAGGGTTAGGGTTAGGGTTAGCATCAGCCCTAGGATAGTGTTAGGGTTAGGGTTAGTGTTAGCATCAGCCCTAGGATAGTGTTAGGGTTAGAGTTAGGGTTAGCACCAGGCTTAGGATACTGTTAGTGTTAGGGTTACCATCAGCCTTAGCATAGTGTTAGGGTTAGGGTTAGGGTTAGCATCAGCCGTAGGATAGTGTTAGGGTTAGGATTACCCTCAGGCCTAGGATAGTGTTAGCGTTAGGGTTAGGGTTAGCATCAGCCCTAGGATAGTGTTAGGGGTAGGGTTAGGGTTAGCATCAGCCCTAGGATAGTGTTAGTGTTAGGGTTAGCATCAGCCCTAGGATAGTGTTAGGGTTAGGGTTAGGGTTAGCATCAGCCGTAGGATAGTATTAGGGTTAGGGTTAGGGTTAGGGTTAGGGTTAGCATCAGCTCTAGGATAGTGTTAGGTTTGGGTTAGGGTTAGCATCAGCCCTAGGATAGTGTTAGGGTTAGGGTTAGGGTTAGCATCAGCCCTAGGATAGTGTTAGGGTTAGGGTTACCATCAGCCCTGGGATAATGTTACGGTTAGGGTTAGGGTTAGCATCAGCCCTAGGATAGTGTTAGGGTTAGGGTTAGCATCAGCCCTAGGATAGTGTTAGGGTTAGGGTTAGCATCAGTCCTAGGATAGTGTTAGGGTTAGGGTTAGGGTTAGAATCAGCCCTAGGATAGTGTTAGGGTTACGGTTAGCATCAGCCCTAGGATACTGTTAGGGTTAGGGTTAGTTTTAGCATTAGCCCTAGGATAGTGTTAGGGTTAGGGTTAGCATCAGACCTAGGATAATGTTAGGGTTAGGGTTAGGGTTATCATCAGGCCTAGGATAGTGTTAGGGTTATGGTTAGCATCAGCCCTAGGATAGTGTTATGGTTAGGGTTAGGGTTAGCATCAGGCCCAGGATAGTGTTAGGGTTAGGGTTAGCATCAGCCGTAGGATAGTGTTAGGGTTAGGGTTAGGGTTAGCATCAGCCCTAGGATAGTGTTAGGGTTAGGGTTAGCATCAACCCTAGGATAGTGTTTGGGTTAGGGTTAGGGTTAGCATCAGCCCTAGGATAGTGTTAGGGTTAGGGTTAGCCTCAGCCCTAGGAGAGTGTTAGGGTTAGGGATAGGGTTAGCATCAGGCCTTGGATAGTGTTAGGGTTAGGGTTAGGGTTAGCATCAGCCCTAGGATAGTGTTAGGGTTATGGTTAGGTTTAGCATCAGCCCTAGGATAGTGTTAGGGTAAGGGTTAGGGTTAGCATCAGGCCTAAGATAGTGTTAGGGTTACGGTTAGAATCAGCCCTAGGATAGCGTTAGGGTTAGGGATAAGTTTAGCATCAGCCCTAGGATAGTGTTAGGGTTAGGGTTAGGGTTAGCATCAGCCCTAGGATAGTGTTAGGGTTAGGGTTACCATCAGCCCTAGGATAGTGTTAGGGTTAGGGTTAGGGTTATCATCAGGCCTAGGATATTGTTAGGGTTAGGGTTAGCATCAGCCCTAGGATAGTGTTAGGGTTAGGGTTAGGGTTACATCAGCCCTAGGATAGTGTTAGGGTTAGGGTTAGCATCAGCCCTAGGATAGTGTTAGGGTTAGGGTTAGGGTTAACATCAGGCCTAGGATAGTGTTAGGGTTAAGGTTAGGGTTAGCATCAGCCGTAGGATAGTGTTAGGGTTAAGGTTAGGGTTAGCATCAGCCCTAGGATAGTGTTAGGATTAAGGTTAGGGTTAGCATCAGCCCTAGGATAGTGTTAGTGTTATGGTTAGCATCAGCCCTAGGATAGTGTTAGGGTTAGGGTTAGGGTTAGAATCAGCCCTAGGATAGTGTTAGGGTTACAGTTAGCATCAGCCCTAGGATAGTGTTAGGGTTAGGGTTAGGGTTAGCATCAGCCCTAGGATAGTGTTAGTGTTAGGGTTACCATCAGCCCTAGGATAGTGTTAGGGTTAGGTTTAGGGTTAGCATCAGCCCTAGGATAGTATTAGGGTTAGGGTTAGGGTTAGGGTTAGGGTTATCATCAGCTCTAGGATAGTGTTAGGGTTAGGGTTAGGGTTAGCATCAGCCCTAGGATAGTGTTAGGGTTAGTGTTAGGGTTAGCATCAGCCCTAGGATAGTGTTAGGGTTAGGGTTACCATCATCCCTGGGATAATGTTACGGTTAGGGTTAGGGTTACCATCAACCCAAGGATAGTGTTAGGGTTAGGGTTAGCATCAGCCCTAGGATAGTGTTAGGGTTAGGGTTAGTGTTAGCATCAGCCCTAGGATAGTGTTAGGGTTAGGGTTAGCATCAGCCCTGGGATAGTGTTAGTGTTAGGGTTAGGGTTAGCATCAGCCCTAGGATAGTGTTAGGGTTAGGGTTAGCATCAGCCCTAGGATAGTGTTAGGGTTAGGGTTAGTTTTAGCATCAGCCCTAGGATAGAGTTAGGGTTAGGGTTAGCATCAGACCTAGGATAGTGTTAGGGTTAGGGTTAGGGTTAGCATCAGCCCTAGGATAGTGTTAGGGGTAGGGTTAGGATTAGCATCAGCCCTAGGATAGTGTTAGTGTTAGGGTTAGCATCAGCCCTAGGATAGTGTTAGGGTTAGGGTTAGGGTTAGCATCAGCCGAAGGATAGTATTAGGGTTAGGGTTAGGGTTAGGGTTAGGGTTAGCATCAGCTCTAGGATAGTGTTAGGTTTAGGGTTAGGGTTAGCATCAGCCCTAGGATAGTGTTAGGGTTAGGGTTAGGGTTAGCATCAGCCCTAGGATAGTGTTAGGGTTAGGGTTACCATCAGCCCTGGGATAATGTTACGGTTAGGGTTAGGGTTACCATCAGCCCTAGGATAGTGTTAGGGTTAGGGTTAGCATCAGCCCTAGGATAGTGTTAGGGTTAGGGTTAGTATCAGCCCTAGGATAGTGTTAGGGTTAGGGTTAGGGTTAGCATCAGCCCTAGTATAGTGTTAGGGTTAGGGTTAGCATCAGCCCTGGGATAGTGTTAGGGTTAGGGTTAGGGTTAGCATCAGCCCTAGGATAGTGTTAGGGTTAGGGTTAGCATCAGCCCTAGGATAGTGTTAGGGTTAGGGTTAGTTTTAGAATCAGCCCTAGGATAGTGTTAGGGTTAGGGTTAGCATCAGACCTAGGATAGTGTTAGGGTTAGTGTTAGGGTTATCATCAGGCCTAGGATAGTGTTAGGGTTATGGTTAGCATCAGCCCTAGGATAGTGTTATGGTTAGGGTTAGGGTTAGCATCAGGCCCAGGATAGTGTTAGGGTTAGGGATAGCATCAGCCCTAGGATAGTGTTAGGGTTAGGGTTAGGGTTAGCATCAGCCCTAGGATAGTGTTAGGGTTAGGGTTAGAATCAACCCTAGGATAGGGTTTGGGTTAGGGTTAGGGTTAGCATCAGCCCTAGGATAGTGTTAGGGTTACGGTTAGCCTAAGCCCTAGGAGAGTGTTAGGGTTAGGGATAGGGTTAGCATCAGTCCTTGGATAGTGTTAGGATTAGGGTTAGGGTTAGCATCAGCCCTAGGATAGTGTTAGGGTTAGGGTTAGCATCAGGCCTAGGATAGTGTTAGGGTTAGGGTTAGCATCAGCCCTAGGATAGTGTTAGGGTTAGGGTTAGGGTTAGCATCAGCCCTAGGATAGTGTTAGGGTTAGGGTTAGGGTTAGCATCAGCCCTAGGATAGTGTTACGGTTAGGGTTAGCATCAGCCCTAGGATAGTGTTAGGGTTAGGGTTAGGGTTAGCATCAGGCATAGGATAATGTTAGGGTTAGGGTTAGCATCAGCCCTAGGATAGTGTTAGGGTTAGGGTTACGGTTATCATCAGGCCTATGATAGTGTTAGGGTTAGGGTTAGCATCAGCCCTAGGATAGTTTTAGGGTTAGGGTTACGGTTAGCATCAGCCCTAGGATAGTGTTAGGGTTAGGGTTAGCATCAGCCCTAGGATAGTGTTAGGGTTAGGGTTAGGGTTAGCATCAGGCCTAGGATAGTGTTAGGGTTAGGGTTAGCATCAGCCCTAGGATAGTGTTAGGGTTAGGGTTAGGGTTATCATCAGGCCTAGGATAGTGTTAGGGTTAGGGTTAGCATCAGCCCTAGGATAGTGTTAGGGTTAGGGTTAGGGTTAGCATCAGCCCTAGGATAGTGTTAGGGTTAGGGTTAGTGTTAGCATCAGCCCTGGGATATTATTAGGGTTAGGGTTAGCATCAGCCCTAGGATAGTGTTAGGGTTAGAGTTAGGGTTAGCACCAGGCTTAGGATAGTGTTAGTGTTAGGGTTACCATCAGCCTTAGCATAGTGTTAGGGTTAGGGTTAGGGTTAGCATCAGCCGTAGGATAGTGTTAGGGTTAGGGTTACCCTCAGGCCTAGGATAGTGTTAGCGTTAGGGTTAGGGTTAGCATCAGCCCTAGGATAGTGTTAGGGGTAGGGTTAGGGTTAGCATCAGCCCTAGGATAGTGTTAGTGTTAGGGTTAGCATCAGCCCTAGGATAGTGTTAGGGTTAGGGTTAGGGTTAGCATCAGCCGTAGGATAGTATTAGGGTTAGGGTTAGGGTTAGGGTTAGGGTTAGCATCAGCTCTAGGATAGTGTTAGGTTTGGGTTAGGGTTAGCATCAGCCCTAGGATAGTGTTAGGGTTAGGGTTAGGGTTAGCATCAGCCCTAGGATAGTGTTAGGGTTAGGGTTACCATCAGCCCTGGGATAATGTTACGGTTAGGGTTAGGGTTAGCATCAGCCCTAGGATAGTGTTAGGGTTAGGGATAGCATCAGCCCTAGGATAGTGTTAGGGTTAGGGTTAGCATCAGTCCTAGGATAGTGTTAGGGTTAGGGTTAGGGTTAGAATCAGCCCTAGAATAGTGTTAGGGTTACGGTTAGCATCAGCCCTAGGATAGTGTTAGGGTTAGGGTTAGTTTTAGCATCAGCCCTAGGATAGTGTTAGGGTTAGGGTTAGCATCAGACCTAGGATAGTGTTAGGGTTAGGGTTAGGGTTATCATCAGGCCTAGGATAGTGTTAGGGTTATGGTTAGCATCAGCCCTAGGATAGTGTTATGGTTAGGGTTAGGGTTAGCATCAGGCCCAGGATAGTGTTAGGGTTAGGGTTAGCATCAGCCCTAGGATAGTGTTAGGGTTAGGGTTAGGGTTAGCATCAGCCCTAGGATAGTGTTAGGGTTAGGGTTAGCATCAACCCTAGGATAGTGTTTGGGTTAGGGTTAGGGTTAGCATCAGCCCTAGGATAGTGTTAGGGTTAGGGTTAGCCTCAGCCCTAGGAGAGTGTTAGGGTTAGGGATAGGGTTAGCATCAGGCCTTTGATAGTGTTAGGTTTAGGGTTAGGGTTAGCATCAGCCCTAGGATAGTGTTAGGGTTAGGGTTAGCATCAGGCCTAGGATAGTGTTAGGGTTAGGGTTAGCATCAGCCCTAGGATAGTGTTAGGGTTAGGGTTAGGGTTAGCATCAGCACTAGGATAGTGTTAGGGTTATGGTTAGGTTTAGCATCAGCCCTAGGATAGTGTTAGGGTAAGGGTTAGGGTTAGCATCAGGCCTAAGATAGTGTTAGGGTTACGGTTAGAATCAGCCCTAGGATAGCGTTAGGGTTAGGGTTAAGTTTAGCATCAGCCCTAGGATAGTGTTAGGGTTAGGATTAGGGTTAGCATCAGCCCTAGGATAGTGTTAGGGTTAGGGTTAGCATCAGCCCTAGGATAGTGTTAGGGTTAGGGTTATGGTTATCATCAGGCCTAGGATATTGTTAGGGTTAGGATTAGCATCAGCCCTAGGATAGTGTTAGGGTTAGGGTTAGGGTTAGCATCAGCCATAGGATAGTGTTACTGTTAGGGTTAGCATCAGCCCTAGGATAGTGTTAGGGTTAGGGTTAGGGTTAACATCAGGCCTAGGATAGTGTTAGGGTTAAGGTTAGGGTTAGCATCAGCCGTAGGATAGTGTTAGGGTTAAGGTTAGGGTTAGCATCAGCCCTAGGATAGTGTTAGGGTTACGGTTAGGGTTAGCATCAGGCATAGGATAATGTTAGGGTTAGGGTTAGCATCAGCCCTAGGATAGTGTTAGGGTTAGGGTTACGGTTATCATCAGGCCTATGATAGTGTTAGGGTTAGGGTTAGCATCAGCCCTAGGATAGTTTTAGGGTAAGGGTTACGGTTAGCATCAGCCCTAGGATAGTGTTAGGGTTAGGGTTAGCATCAGCCCTAGGATAGTGTTAGGGTTAGGGTTAGGGTTAGCATCAGGCCTAGGATAGTGTTAGGGTTAGGGTTAGCATCAGCCCTAGGATAGTGTTAGGGTTAGGGTTAGGGTTATCATCAGGCCTAGGATAGTGTTAGGGTTAGGGTTAGCATCAGCCCTAGGATAGTGTTAGGGTTAGGGTTAGGGTTAGCATCAGCCCTAGGATAGTGTTAGGGTTAGGGTTAGTGTTAGCATCAGCCCTGGGATATTATTAGGGTTAGGGTTAGCATCAGCCCTAGGATAGTGTTAGGGTTAGAGTTAGGGTTAGCACCAGGCTTAGGATAGTGTTAGTGTTAGGGTTACCATCAGCCTAAGCATAGTGTTAGGGTTAGGGTTAGGGTTAGCATCAGCCGTAGGATAGTGTTAGGGTTAGGGTTACCCTCAGGCCTAGGATAGTGTTAGCATTAGGGTTAGGGTTAGCATCAGCCCTAGGATAGTGTTAGGGGTAGGGTTAGGGTTAGCATCAGCCCTAGGATAGTGTTAGTGTTAGGGTTAGCATCAGCCCTAGGATAGTGTTAGGGTTAGGGTTAGGGTTAGCATCAGCCGTAGGATAGTATTAGGGTTAGGGTTAGGGTTAGGGTTAGGGTTAGCATCAGCTCTAGGATAGTGTTAGGTTTGGGTTAGGGTTAGCATCAGCCCTAGGATAGTGTTAGGGTTAGGGTTAGGGTTAGCATCAGCCCTAGGATAGTGTTAGGGTTAGGGTTACCATCAGCCCTGGGATAATGTTACGGTTAGGGTTAGGGTTAGCATCAGCCCTAGGATAGTGTTAGGGTTAGGGTTAGCATCAGCCCTAGGATAGTGTTAGGGTTAGGGTTAGCATCAGTCCTAGGATAGTGTTAGGGTTAGGGTTAGGGTTAGAATCAGCCCTAGGATAGTGTTAGGGTTACGGTTAGCATCAGCCCTAGGATACTGTTAGGGTTAGGGTTAGTTTTAGCATCAGCCCTAGGATAGTGTTAGGGTTAGGGTTAGCATCAAACCTAGGATAGTGTTAGGGTTAGGGTTAGGGTTATCATCAGGCCTAGGATAGTGTTAGGGTTATGGTTAGCATCAGCCCTAGGATAGTGTTATGGTTAGGGTTAGGGTTAGCATCAGGCCCAGGATAGTGTTAGGGTTAGGGTTAGCATCAGCCCTAGGATAGTGTTAGGGTTAGGGTTAGGGTTAGCATCAGCCCTAGGATAGTGTTAGGGTTAGGGTTAGCATCAACCCTAGGATAGTGTTTGGGTTAGGGTTAGGGTTAGCATCAGCCCTAGGATAGTGTTAGGGTTAGGGTTAGCCTCAGCCCTAGGAGAGTGTTAGGGTTAGGGATAGGGTTAGCATCAGGCCTTGGATAGTGTTAGGGTTAGGGTTAGGGTTAGCATCAGCCCTAGGATAGTGTTAGGGTTAGGGTTAGCATCAGGCCTAGGATAGTGTTAGGGTAAGGGTTAGCATCAGCCCTAGAATAGTGTTAGGGTTAGGGTTAGGGTTAGCATCAGCCCTAGGATAGTGTTAGGGTAAGGGTTAGGGTTAGCATCAGGCCTAAGATAGTGTTAGGGTTACGGTTAGAATCAGCCCTAGGATAGCGTTAGGGTTAGGGTTAAGTTTAGCATCAGCCCTAGGATAGTGTTAGGGTTAGGGTTAGGGTTAGCATCAGCCCTAGGATAGTGTTAGGGTTAGGGTTAGCATCATCCCTAGGATAGTGTTAAGGTTAGGGTTAGGGTTATCATCAGGCCTAGGATATTGTTAGGGTTAGGGTTAGCATCAGCCCTAGGATAGTGTTAGGGTTAGGGTTAGGGTTAGCATCAGCCCTAGGATAGTGTTAGGGTTAGGGTTAGCATCAGCCCTAGGATAGTGTTAGGGTTAGGGTTAGGGTTAACATCAGGCCTAGGATAGTGTTAGGGTTAAGGTTAGGGTTAGCATCAGCCGTAGGATAGTGTTAGGGTTAAGGTTAGGGTTAGCATCAGCCCTAGGATAGTGTTAGGATTAAGGATAGGGTTAGCATCAGCCCTAGGATAGTGTTAGTGTTATGGTTAGCATCAGCCCTAGGATAGTGTTAGGGTTAGGGTTAGGGTTAGCATCAGGCATAGGATAATGTTAGGGTTAGGGTTAGCATCAGCCCTAGGATAGTGTTAGGGTTAGGGTTACGGTTATCATCAGGCCTATGATAGTGTTAGGGTTAGGGTTAGCATCAGCCCTAGGATAGTTTTAGGGTAAGGGTTACGGTTAGCATCAGCCCTAGGATAGTGTTAGGGTTAGGGTTAGCATCAGCCCTAGGATAGTGTTAGGGTTAGGGTTAGGGTTAGCATCAGGCCTAGGATAGTGTTAGGGTTAGGGTTAGCATCAGCCCTAGGATAGTGTTAGGGTTAGGGTTAGGGTTATCATCAGGCCTAGGATAGTGTTAGGGTTAGGGTTAGCATCAGCCCTAGGATAGTGTTAGGGTTAGGGTTAGGGTTAGCATCAGCCCTAGGATAGTGTTAGGGTTAGGGTTAGTGTTAGCATCAGCCCTGGGATATTATTAGGGTTAGGGTTAGCATCAGCCCTAGGATAGTGTTAGGGTTAGAGTTAGGGTTAGCACCAGGCTTAGGATAGTGTTAGTGTTAGGGTTACCATCAGCCTAAGCATAGTGTTAGGGTTAGGGTTAGGGTTAGCATCAGCCGTAGGATAGTGTTAGGGTTAGGGTTACCCTCAGGCCTAGGATAGTGTTAGCATTAGGGTTAGGGTTAGCATCAGCCCTAGGATAGTGTTAGGGGTAGGGTTAGGGTTAGCATCAGCCCTAGGATAGTGTTAGTGTTAGGGTTAGCATCAGCCCTAGGATAGTGTTAGGGTTAGGGTTAGGGTTAGCATCAGCCGTAGGATAGTATTAGGGTTAGGGTTAGGGTTAGGGTTAGGGTTAGCATCAGCTCTAGGATAGTGTTAGGTTTGGGTTAGGGTTAGCATCAGCCCTAGGATAGTGTTAGGGTTAGGGTTAGGGTTAGCATCAGCCCTAGGATAGTGTTAGGGTTAGGGTTACCATCAGCCCTGGGATAATGTTACGGTTAGGGTTAGGGTTAGCATCAGCCCTAGGATAGTGTTAGGGTTAGGGTTAGCATCAGCCCTAGGATAGTGTTAGGGTTAGGGTTAGCATCAGTCCTAGGATAGTGTTAGGGTTAGGGTTAGGGTTAGAATCAGCCCTAGGATAGTGTTAGGGTTACGGTTAGCATCAGCCCTAGGATACTGTTAGGGTTAGGGTTAGTTTTAGCATCAGCCCTAGGATAGTGTTAGGGTTAGGGTTAGCATCAAACCTAGGATAGTGTTAGGGTTAGGGTTAGGGTTATCATCAGGCCTAGGATAGTGTTAGGGTTATGGTTAGCATCAGCCCTAGGATAGTGTTATGGTTAGGGTTAGGGTTAGCATCAGGCCCAGGATAGTGTTAGGGTTAGGGTTAGCATCAGCCCTAGGATAGTGTTAGGGTTAGGGTTAGGGTTAGCATCAGCCCTAGGATAGTGTTAGGGTTAGGGTTCGCATCAACCCTAGGATAGTGTTTGGGTTAGGGTTAGGGTTAGCATCAGCCCTAGGATAGTGTTAGGGTTAGGGTTAGCCTCAGCCCTAGGAGAGTGTTAGGGTTAGGGATAGGGTTAGCATCAGGCCTTGGATAGTGTTAGGGTTAGGGTTAGGGTTAGCATCAGCCCTAGGATAGTGTTAGGGTTAGGGTTAGCATCAGGCCTAGGATAGTGTTAGGGTAAGGGTTAGCATCAGCCCTAGAATAGTGTTAGGGTTAGGGTTAGGGTTAGCATCAGCCCTAGGATAGTGTTAGGGTAAGGGTTAGGGTTAGCATCAGGCCTAAGATAGTGTTAGGGTTACGGTTAGAATCAGCCCTAGGATAGCGTTAGGGTTAGGGTTAAGTTTAGCATCAGCCCTAGGATAGTGTTAGGGTTAGGGTTAGGGTTAGCATCAACCCTAGGATAGTGTTAGGGTTAGGGTTAGCATCATCCCTAGGATAGTGTTAAGGTTAGGGTTAGGGTTATCATCAGGCCTAGGATATTGTTAGGGTTAGGGTTAGCATCAGCCCTAGGATAGTGTTAGGGTTAGGGTTAGGGTTAGCATCAGCCCTAGGATAGTGTTAGGGTTAGGGTTAGCATCAGCCCTAGGATAGTGTTAGGGTTAGGGTTAGGGTTAACATCAGGCCTAGGATAGTGTTAGGGTTAAGGTTAGGGTTAGCATCAGCCGTAGGATAGTGTTAGGGTTAAGGTTAGGGTTAGCATCAGCCCTAGGATAGTGTTAGGATTAAGGATAGGGTTAGCATCAGCCCTAGGATAGTGTTAGTGTTATGGTTAGCATCAGCCCTAGGATAGTGTTAGGGTTAGGGTTAGGGTTAGCATCAGGCATAGGATAATGTTAGGGTTAGGGTTAGCATCAGCCCTAGGATAGTGTTAGGGTTAGGGTTACGGTTATCATCAGGCCTATGATAGTGTTAGGGTTAGGGTTAGCATCAGCCCTAGGATAGTTTTAGGGTTAGGGTTACGGTTAGCATCAGCCCTAGGATAGTGTTAGGGTTAGGGTTAGCATCAGCCCTAGGATAGTGTTAGGGTTAGGGTTAGGGTTAGCATCAGGCCTAGGATAGTGTTAGGGTTAGGGTTAGCATCAGCCCTAGGATAGTGTTAGGGTTAGGGTTAGGGTTATCATCAGGCCTAGGATAGTGTTAGGGTTAGGGTTAGCATCAGCCCTAGGATAGTGTTAGGGTTAGGGTTAGGGTTAGCATCAGCCCTAGGATAGTGTTAGGGTTAGGGTTAGTGTTAGCATCAGCCCTGGGATATTATTAGGGTTAGGGTTAGCATCAGCCCTAGGATAGTGTTAGGGTTAGAGTTAGGGTTAGCACCAGGCTTAGGATACTGTTAGTGTTAGGGTTACCATCAGCCTTAGCATAGTGTTAGGGTTAGGGTTAGGGTTAGCATCAGCCGTAGGATAGTGTTAGGGTTAGGGTTACCCTCAGGCCTAGGATAGTGTTAGCGTTAGGGTTAGGGTTAGCATCAGCCCTAGGATAGTGTTAGGGGTAGGGTTAGGGTTAGCATCAGCCGTAGGATAGTATTAGGGTTAGGGTTAGGGTTAGGGTTAGGGTTAGCATCAGCTCTAGGATAGTGTTAGGTTTGGGTTAGGGTTAGCATCAGCCCTAGGATAGTGTTAGGGTTAGGGTTAGGGTTAGCATCAGCCCTAGGATAGTGTTAGGGTTAGGGTTACCATCAGCCCTGGGATAATGTTACGGTTAGGGTTAGGGTTAGCATCAGCCCTAGGATAGTGTTAGGGTTAGGGTTAGCATCAGCCCTAGGATAGTGTTAGGGTTAGGGTTAGCATCAGTCCTAGGATAGTGTTAGGGTTAGGGTTAGGGTTAGAATCAGCCCTAGAATAGTGTTAGGGTTACGGTTAGCATCAGCCCTAGGATAGTGTTAGGGTTAGGGTTAGTTTTAGCATCAGCCCTAGGATAGTGTTAGGGTTAGGGTTAGCATCAGACCTAGGATAGTGTTAGGGTTAGGGTTAGGGTTATCATCAGGCCTAGGATAGTGTTAGGGTTATGGTTAGCATCAGCCCTAGGATAGTGTTATGGTTAGGGTTAGGGTTAGCATCAGGCCCAGGATAGTGTTAGGGTTAGGGTTAGCATCAGCCCTAGGATAGTGTTAGGGTTAGGGTTAGGGTTAGCATCAGCCCTAGGATAGTGTTAGGGTTAGGGTTAGCATCAACCCTAGGATAGTGTTTGGGTTAGGGTTAGGGTTAGCATCAGCCCTAGGATAGTGTTAGGGTTAGGGTTAGCCTCAGCCCTAGGAGAGTGTTAGGGTTAGGGATAGGGTTAGCATCAGGCCTTGGATAGTGTTAGGTTTAGGGTTAGGGTTAGCATCAGCCCTAGGATAGTGTTAGGGTTAGGGTTAGCATCAGGCCTAGGATAGTGTTAGGGTTAGGGTTAGCATCAGCCCTAGGATAGTGTTAGGGTTAGGGTTAGGGTTAGCATCAGCACTAGGATAGTGTTAGGGTTATGGTTAGGTTTAGCATCAGCCCTAGGATAGTGTTAGGGTAAGGGTTAGGGTTAGCATCAGGCCTAAGATAGTGTTAGGGTTACGGTTAGAATCAGCCCTAGGATAGCGTTAGGGTTTGGGTTAAGTTTAGCATCAGCCCTAGGATAGTGTTAGGGTTAGGATTAGGGTTAGCATCAGCCCTAGGATAGTGTTAGGGTTAGGGTTAGCATCAGCCCTAGGATAGTGTTAGGGTTAGGGTTAGGGTTATCATCAGGCCTAGGATATTGTTAGTGTTAGGATTAGCATCAGCCCTAGGATAGTGTTAGGGTTAGGGTTAGGGTTAGCATCAGCCATAGGATAGTGTTAGGGTTAGGGTTAGCATCAGCCCTAGGATAGTGTTAGGGTTAGGGTTAGGGTTAACATCAGGCCTAGGATAGTGTTAGGGTTAAGGTTAGGGTTAGCATCAGCCGTAGGATAGTGTTAGGGTTAAGGTTAGGGTTAGCATCAGCCCTAGGATAGTGTTAGGGTTACGGTTAGAGTTAGCATCAGGCATAGGATAATGTTAGGGTTAGGGTTAGCATCAGCCCTAGGATAGTGTTAGGGTTAGGGTTACGGTTATCATCAGGCCTATGATAGTGTTAGGGTTAGGGTTAGCATCAGCCCTAGGATAGTTTTAGGGTTAGGGTTACGGTTAGCATCAGCCCTAGGATAGTGTTAGGGTTAGGGTTAGCATCATCCCTAGGATAGTGTTAGGGTTAGGGTTAGGGTTAGCATCAGGCCTAGGATAGTGTTAGGGTTAGGGTTAGCATCAGCCCTAGGATAGTGTTAGGGTTAGGGTTAGGGTTATCATCAGGCCTAGGATAGTGTTAGGGTTAGGGTTAGCATCAGCCCTAGGATAGTGTTAGGGTTAGGGTTAGGGTTAGCATCAGCCCTAGGATAGTGTTAGGGTTAGGGTTAGTGTTAGCATCAGCCCTGGGATATTATTAGGGTTAGGGTTAGCATCAGCCCTAGGATAGTGTTAGGGTTAGAGTTAGGGTTAGCACCAGGCTTAGGATAGTGTTAGTGTTAGGGTTACCATCAGCCTAAGCATAGTGTTAGGGTTAGGGTTAGGGTTAGCATCAGCCGTAGGATAGTGTTAGGGTTAGGGTTACCCTCAGGCCTAGGATAGTGTTAGCGTTAGGGTTAGGGTTAGCATCAGCCCTAGGATAGTGTTAGGGGTAGGGTTAGGGTTAGCATCAGCCCTAGGATAGTGTTAGTGTTAGGGTTAGCATCAGCCCTAGGATAGTGTTAGGGTTAGGGTTAGGGTTAGCATCAGCCGTAGGATAGTATTAGGGTTAGGGTTAGGGTTAGGGTTAGGGTTAGCATCAGCTCTAGGATAGTGTTAGGTTTGGGTTAGGGTTAGCATCAGCCCTAGGATAGTGTTAGGGTTAGGGTTAGGGTTAGCATCAGCCCTAGGATAGTGTTAGGGTTAGGGTTACCATCAGCCCTGGGATAATGTTACGGTTAGGGTTAGGGTTAGCATCAGCCCTAGGATAGTGTTAGGGTTAGGGTTAGCATCAGCCCTAGGATAGTGTTAGGGTTAGGGTTAGCATCAGTCCTAGGATAGTGTTAGGGTTAGGGTTAGGGTTAGAATCAGCCCTAGGATAGTGTTAGGGTTACGGTTAGCATCAGCCCTAGGATACTGTTAGGGTTAGGGTTAGTTTTAGCATCAGCCCTAGGATAGTGTTAGGGTTAGGGTTAGCATCAAACCTAGGATAGTGTTAGGGTTAGGGTTAGGGTTATCATCAGGCCTAGGATAGTGTTAGGGTTATGGTTAGCATCAGCCCTAGGATAGTGTTATGGTTAGGGTTAGGGTTAGCATCAGGCCCAGGATAGTGTTAGGGTTAGGGTTAGCATCAGCCCTAGGATAGTGTTAGGGTTAGGGTTAGGGTTAGCATCAGCCCTAGGATAGTGTTAGGGTTAGGGTTAGCATCAACCCTAGGATAGTGTTTGGGTTAGGGTTAGGGTTAGCATCAGCCCTAGGATAGTGTTAGGGTTAGGGTTAGCCTCAGCCCTAGGAGAGTGTTAGGGTTAGGGATAGGGTTAGCATCAGGCCTTGGATAGTGTTAGGGTTAGGGTTAGGGTTAGCATCAGCCCTAGGATAGTGTTAGGGTTAGGGTTAGCATCAGGCCTAGGATAGTGTTAGGGTAAGGGTTAGCATCAGCCCTAGAATAGTGTTAGGGTTAGGGTTAGGGTTAGCATCAGCCCTAGGATAGTGTTAGGGTAAGGGTTAGGGTTAGCATCAGGCCTAAGATAGTGTTAGGGTTACGGTTAGAATCAGCCCTAGGATAGCGTTAGGGTTAGGGTTAAGTTTAGCATCAGCCCTAGGATAGTGTTAGGGTTAGGGTTAGGGTTAGCATCAGCCCTAGGATAGTGTTAGGGTTAGGGTTAGCATCATCCCTAGGATAGTGTTAAGGTTAGGGTTAGGGTTATCATCAGGCCTAGGATATTGTTAGGGTTAGGGTTAGCATCAGCCCTAGGATAGTGTTAGGGTTAGGGTTAGGGTTAGCATCAGCCCTAGGATAGTGTTAGGGTTAGGGTTAGCATCAGCCCTAGGATAGTGTTAGGGTTAGGGTTAGGGTTAACATCAGGCCTAGGATAGTGTTAGGGTTAAGGTTAGGGTTAGCATCAGCCGTAGGATAGTGTTAGGGTTAAGGTTAGGGTTAGCATCAGCCCTAGGATAGTGTTAGGATTAAGGATAGGGTTAGCATCAGCCCTAGGATAGTGTTAGTGTTATGGTTAGCATCAGCCCTAGGATAGTGTTAGGGTTAGGGTTAGGGTTAGAATCAGCCCTAGGATAGTGTTAGGGTTACGGTTAGCATCAGCCCTAGGATAGTGTTAGGGTTAGGGTTAGGGTTAGCATCAGCCCTAGGATAGTGTTAGTGTTAGGGTTACCATCAGCCCTAGGATAGTGTTAGGGTTAGGTTTAGGGTTAGCATCAACCCTAGGATAGTATTAGGGTTAGGGTTAGGGTTAGGGTTAGGGTTATCATCAGCTCTAGGATAGTGTTAGGGTTAGGGTTAGGGTTAGCATCAGCCCTAGGATAGTGTTAGGGTTAGTGTTAGGGTTAGCATCAGCCCTAGGATAGTGTTAGGGTTAGGGTTACCATCATCCCTGGGATAATGTTACGGTTAGGGTTAGGGTTACCATCAACCCAAGGATAGTGTTAGGGTTAGGGTTAGCATCAGCCCTAGGATAGTGTTAGTGTTAGGGTTAGTGTTAGCATCAGCCCTAGGATAGTGTTAGGGTTAGGGTTAGCATCAGCCCTGGGATAGTGTTAGTGTTAGGGTTAGGGTTAGCATCAGCCCTAGGATAGTGTTAGGGTTAGGGTTAGCATCAGCCCTAGGATAGTGTTAGGGTTAGGGTTAGTTTTAGCATCAGCCCTAGGATAGTGTTAGGGTTAGGGTTAGCATCAGCCCTAGGATACTGTTAGGGCTAGGGTTAGGGTTGGCATCAGGCCCAGGATAGTGTTAGGGTTAGGGTTAGCATCAGCCCTAGGATAGTGTTTGGGTTAGGGTTAGGGTTAGCATCAGCCCTAGGATAGTGTTAGGGTTAGGGTTAGCATCAACCCTAGGATAGTGTTTGCGTTAGGGTTAGGGTTAGCAGCAGCCTTAGGATAGTGTTAGGGTTAGGGTTAGCCTCAGCCCTAGGAGAGGGTTAGGGTTAGGGATAGGGTTAGCATCAGGCCTTGGATAGCGTTAGGGTTAGGGTTAGGCTTAGCATCAGACCTAGGATAGTGTTAGGGTTAGGGTTAGCATCAGGCCTAGGATAGTGTTAGGGTTAGGGTTAGCATCAGCCCTAGGATAGTGTTATGGTTAGGGTTAGGTTTAGCATCAGCCCTAGGATAGTGTTAGGGTAAGGGTTAGGGTTAGCATCAGGCCTAGGATAGTGTTAGGGTTACGGTTAGAATCAGCCCTAGGATAGCGTTAGGGTTAGGGTTAAGTTTAGCATCAGCCCTATGATAGTGTTAGGGTTAGGGTTAGGGTTAGCATCAGCCCTAGGATAGTGTTAGGGTTAGGGTTAGCATCAGCCCTAGGATAGTGTTAGGGTTAGGGTTAGGGTTAGCATCAGCCCTAGGATAGTGTTAGGGTTAGGGTTAGCATCAGCCCTAGGATAGTGTTAGGGTTAGGGTTAGGGTTAGCATCAGGCCTAGGATAGTGTTAGGGTTAAGGTTAGGGTTAGCATCAGCCGTAGGATAGTGTTAGGGTTAAGGTTAGGGTTAGCATCAGCCCTAGGATAGTGTTAGGGTTAAGGTTAGGGTTAGCATCAGCCCTAGGATTGTGTTAGTGTTATGGTTAGCATCAGCCCTAGGATAGTGTTAGGGTTAGGGTTAGGGTGAGCATCCGCCCTAGGATAGTGTTAGGGTTAGGGTTAGGGTTAGCATCAGCCCTAAGATAGTGTTAGAGTTAGGGTTAGGGTTAGCATCAGCCCTAGGATAGTGTTAGGTTTAGGGTTAGGGTTAGCATCAGCCCCAGGATAGTGTTAGGTTTAGGGTTAGGGTTAGCATCAGCCCTAGGATAGTGTTAGGGTTAGGGTTAGGGTTAGCATCCGCCCTAGGATAGTGTTAGGGTTAGGGTTAGGGTTAGCATCAGCCCTAGGATAGTGTTAGTGTTATGGTTTGCATCAGCCCTAGGATAGTGTTAGGGTTAGGGTTTGGGTTAGCATCCGCCCTAGGATAGTGTTAGGGTTAGGGTTAGGGTTAGCATCAGCCCTAGGATAGTGTTAGGGTTAGGGTTAACATAAACCCTAGGATAGTGTTAGGGTTAGGTTTAGGGTTATCATCAGGCCTAGGATAGTGTTAGGGTTAGGGTTAGGGTTAGCATTAGTTCAAGGATAGTGTTAGGGTTAGCGTTAGGGTTAGCATCAGCCCTAGGATATTGTTAGGGTTAGGGTTAGGGTTAGCATCAGCCCTAGGATAGTGTTTGGGTTAGGGTTAGCATCAGCCCTAGGATAGTGTTAGTCTTAGGGTTAGGGTTAGCATCAGGCCCAAGATAGTGGTAGGGTTAGTGTTAGGGTTATCATCAGCCCTAGGATAGTGTTAGGGTTAGGGTTAGGGTTAGCATCAGGCCTAGGATAGTGTTAGGGTTAGGGTTAGCATCAGCCCTAGGTTAGTGTTAGGGTTAGGGTTAGGGTTAGCATCAGCCCTAGGATAGTGTTAGCGTTAGGGTTAGCATCAGCCCTAGGATAGTGTTAGGGTTAGGGTTAGGGTTAGCATCAGCCCTAGGATAGTGTTACGGTTAGGGTTAGCATCAGCCCTAGGATAGTGTTAGGGTTAGGGTTAGGGTTATCATCAGGCCTATGATAGTGTTAGGGTTAGGGTTAGCATCAGCCCTAGGGTAGTGTTAGGGTTAGGGTTAGGGTTAGTATCAGCCCTAGGATAGTGTTAGGGTTAGGGTTAGCATCAGCCCTAGGATAGTGTTAGGGTTAGGGTTAGGGTTAGCATCAGCCCTAGGATAGTGTTAGTGTTAGGGTTAGCATCAGCCCTAGGATAGTGTTAGGGTTAGGGTTAGGGTTAGCATCCGCCCTAGGATAGTTTTAGGGTTAGGGTTATGGTTAGCGTCAGCCCTAGGATAGTGTTAGGGTTAGGGTTAGCATCAACCCTTGGATAGTGTTTGGGTTAGGGTTAGGGTTAGCATCAGCCCTAGGATAGTGTTAGGGTTCGGGTTAGCCTCAAGCCCTAGGAGAGTGTTAGGGTTAGGGATAGGGTTAGCATCAGGCCTAGGATAGTGTTAGGGTTAGGGTTAGGGTTAGCATCAGCCCTAGGATGGTGTTAGGGTTAGGGTTAGCATGAGGCCTAGGATAGTGTTAGGGTTAGTGTTAGCATCAGCCCTAGGATAGTGTTAGTGTTAGGGTTAGGGTTAGCATTAGCCCTACGATAGTGTTAGGGTTATGGTTAGGTTTAGCATCAGCCCTAGGATAGTGTTAGGGTAAGGGTTAGGGTTAGCATCAGGCCTAGGATAGTGTTAGGGTTACGGTTAGAATCAGCCCTAGGATAGCGTTAGGGTTAGGGTTAAGTTTAGCATCAGCCCTAGGATAGTGTTAGGGTTAGGCTTACGGTTAGCATCAGCCCTAGGATAGTGTTAGGGTTAGGGTTAGCATCATCCCTAGGATAGTGTTAGGGTTAGGGTTAGGGTTATCATCAGGCCTAGGATAGTGTTAGGGTTAGGGTTAGCATCAGCCCTAGGATAGTGTTAGTTTTAGGGTTAGGGTTAGCATCAGCCCTAGGATAGTGTTAGGGTTAGGGTTAGCATCAGCCCTAGGATAGTGTTAGGGTAAGGGTTAGGGTTAGCATCAGGCCTAGGATAGTGTTAGGGTTAGGGTTAGCATCAGCCCTAGGATAGTGTTAGGGTTAGGGTTAGGGTTAGCATCAGCCCTAGGATAGTGTTAGGGTTAGGGTTAGCATCAGCCCTAGGATAGTGTTAGGGTTAGGGTTAGGGTTAGCATCAGGCCTACTATCGTGTTAGTGTTAGGGTTAGCATCAGCCCTAGGATAGTGTTAGGGTTAGGGTTAGGGTTATCATCAGGTCTAGGATAGTGTTAGGGTTAGGGTTAGCATCAGCCCTAGGATAGTGTTAGGGTTAGGGTTAGGGTTAGCATCAGCCCTAGGATAGTGTTAGGGTTAGGGTTAGTGTTAGCATCAGCCCTAGGATATTATTAGGGTTAGGTTTAGCATCAACCCTAGGATAGTGTTAGGGTTAGAGTTAGGGTTAGTACCAGGCTTAGGATAGTGTTAGTGTTAGGGTTACCATCAGCCTTAGGATAGTGTTAGGGTTAGGGTTAGGGTTAGCATCAGGCGTAGGATAGTGTTAGGGTTAGGGTTAGAATCAGCCCTAGGATAGTGTTAGCCTTAGGGTTAGGGTTAGCATCAGCCCTAGGATAGTGTTAGGGGTAGGGTTAGGGTTAGCATCAGCCCTAGGATAGTGTTAGTGTTAGGGTTAGCATCAGCCCTAGGATAGTGTTAGGGTTAGGGTTAGGGTTAGCATCAGCCCTAGGATAGTATTAGGGTTAGGGTTAGGGTTAGGGTTAGGGTTAGCATCAGCTCTAGGATAGTGTTAGGGTTAGGGTTAGGGTTAGCATCAGCCCTAGGATAGTGTTAGGGTTAGGGTTTGGGTTAGCATCAGCCCTAGGATAGTGTTAGGGTTAGGGTTACCATCACCCGTGGGATAATGTTACGGTTAGGGTTAGGGTTAGCATCAGCCCTAGGATAGTGTTAAGGTTAGGGTTAGCATCAGCCCTAGGATAGTGTTAGGGTTAGGGTTAGGGTTAGCATCAGCCCTATGATAGTGTTAGGGTTAGGGTTAGCATCAGCCCTAGGATAGTGTTAGGGTTAGGGTTAGGGTTAGCATCAGCCCTAGGATAGTGTTAGGGTTAGGGTTCGCATCAGCCCTAGGATAGTGTTAGGGTTAGGGTTAGGGTTAGCATCAGCCCTAGGATAGTGTTAGGGTTAGGGTTAGCATCAGCCCTAGGATAGTGTTAGGGTTAGGGTTAGCATCAGCCCTAGGATAGTGTTAGTGTTAGCGTTAGGGTTAGCATCAGGCCCAAGATAGTGGTAGGGTTAGGGTTAGGGTTAGCATCAGCCCAAGGATAGTGTTAGGGTTAGGGTTAGGGTTAGCATCAGGCCTAGGATAGTGTTAGGGTTAGTGTTAGCATCAGCCCTAGGATAGTGTTAGGGTTAGGGTTAGGGTTAGGGTTAGCTTCAGCCCTAGGATAGTGTTAATGTTAGAGTTAGCATCAGCCATAGGATAGCGTTAGGGTTAGGGTTCGCATCAGCCCTAGGATAGTGTTAGGGTTAGGGTTAGGGTTAGCATCAGCCCTAGGATAGTGTTAGGGTTAGGGTTAGCATCAGCCCTAGGATAGTGTTAGGGTTAGGGTTAGCATCAGCCCTAGGATAGTGTTAGTGTTAGGGTTAGGGTTAGCATCAGGCCCAAGATAGTGGTAGAGTTAGGGTTAGGGTTAGCATCAGCCCTAGGATAGTGTTAGGGTTAGGGTTAGGGTTAGCATCAGGCCATGGATAGTGTTAGGGTTAGGGTTAGCATCAGCCCTAGGATAGTGTTAGGGTTAGGGTTAGGATTAGCATCAGCCCTAGGATAGTGTTAGTGTTAGGGTTAGCATCAGCCCTAGGATAGTGTTAGGGTTAGGGTTAGGGTTAGCATCCGCCCTAGGATAGTTTTAGGGTTAGGGTTAGGGTTAGCATCAGCCCTAGGATAGTGTTAGGGTTAGGGTTATCATAAACCCTAGGATAGTGTTAGGGTTAGGGTTATCATCAGGCCTAGGATAGTGTTAGGGTTAGGGTTAGGGTTAGCATCAGGCCTAAGATAGTGTTAGGGTTACGGTTAGAATCAGCCCTAGGATAGCGTTAGGGTTTGGGTTAAGTTTAGCATCAGCCCTAGGATAGTGTTAGGGTTAGGATTAGGGTTAGCATCAGCCCTAGGATAGTGTTAGGGTTAGGGTTAGCATCAGCCCTAGGATAGTGTTAGCGTTAGGGTTAGGGTTAACATCAGGCCTAGGATAGTGTTAGGGTTAAGGTTAGGGTTAGCATCAGCCGTAGGATAGTGTTAGGGTTAAGGTTAGGGTTAGCATCAGCCCTAGGATAGTGTTAGGGTTACGGTTAGGGTTAGCATCAGGCATAGGATAATGTTAGGGTTAGGGTTAGCATCAGCCCTAGGATAGTGTTAGGGTTAGGGTTACGGTTATCATCAGGCCTATGATAGTGTTAGGGTTAGGGTTAGCATCAGCCCTAGGATAGTTTTAGGGTTAGGGTTACGGTTAGCATCAGCCCTAGGATAGTGTTAGGGTTAGGGTTAGCATCAGCCCTAGGATAGTGTTAGGGTTAGGGTTAGGGTTAGCATCAGGCCTAGGATAGTGTTAGGGTTAGGGTTAGGGTTATCATCAGGCCTAGGATAGTGTTAGGGTTAGGGTTAGCATCAGCCCTAGGATAGTGTTAGGGTTAGGGTTAGGGTTAGCATCAGCCCTAGGATAGTGTTAGGGTTAGGGTTAGTGTTAGCATCAGCCCTGGGATATTATTAGGGTTAGGGTTAGCATCAGCCCTAGGATAGTGTTAGGGTTAGAGTTAGGGTTAGCACCAGGCTTAGGATAGTGTTAGTGTTAGGGTTACCATCAGCCTAAGCATAGTGTTAGGGTTAGGGTTAGGGTTAGCATCTGCCGTAGGATAGTGTTAGGGTTAGGGTTACCCTCAGGCCTAGGATAGTGTTAGCGTTAGGGTTAGGGTTAGCATCAGCCCTAGGATAGTGTTAGGGGTAGGGTTAGGGTTAGCATCAGCCCTAGGATAGTGTTAGTGTTAGGGTTAGCATCAGCCCTAGGATAGTGTTAGGGTTAGGGTTAGGGTTAGCATCAGCCGTAGGATAGTATTAGGGTTAGGGTTAGGGTTAGGGTTAGGGTTAGCATCAGCTCTAGGATAGTGTTAGGTTTGGGTTAGGGTTAGCATCAGCGCTAGGATAGTGTTAGGGTTAGGGTTAGGGTTAGCATCAGCCCTAGGATAGTGTTAGGGTTAGGGTTACCATCAGCCCTGGGATAATGTTACGGTTAGGGTTAGGGTTAGCATCAGCCCTAGGATAGTGTTAGGGTTAGGGTTAGCATCAGCCCTAGGATAGTGTTAGGGTTAGGGTTAGCATCAGTCCTAGGATAGTGTTAGGGTTAGGGTTAGGGTTAGAATCAGCCCTAGGATAGTGTTAGGGTTACGGTTAGCATCAGCCCTAGGATACTGTTAGGGTTAGGGTTAGTTTTAGCATCAGCCCTAGGATAGTGTTAGGGTTAGGGTTAGCATCAAACCTAGGATAGTGTTAGGGTTAGGGTTAGGGTTATCATCAGGCCTAGGATAGTGTTAGGGTTATGGTTAGCATCAGCCCTAGGATAGTGTTATGGTTAGGGTTAGGGTTAGCATCAGGCCCAGGATAGTGTTAGGGTTAGGGTTAGCATCAGCCCTAGGATAGTGTTAGGGTTAGGGTTAGGGTTAGCATCAGCCCTAGGATAGTGTTAGGGTTAGGGTTAGCATCAACCCTAGGATAGTGTTTGGGTTAGGGTTAGGGTTAGCATCAGCCCTAGGATAGTGTTAGGGTTAGGGTTAGCCTCAGCCCTAGGAGAGTGTTAGGGTTAGGGATAGGGTTAGCATCAGGCCTTGGATAGTGTTAGGGTTAGGGTTAGGGTTAGCATCAGCCCTAGGATAGTGTTAGGGTTAGGGTTAGCATCAGGCCTAGGATAGTGTTAGGGTAAGGGTTAGCATCAGCCCTAGAATAGTGTTAGGGTTAGGGTTAGGGTTAGCATCAGCCCTAGGATAGTGTTAGGGTAAGGGTTAGGGTTAGCATCAGGCCTAAGATAGTGTTAGGGTTACGGTTAGAATCAGCCCTAGGATAGCGTTAGGGTTAGGGTTAAGTTTAGCATCAGCCCTAGGATAGTGTTAGGGTTAGGGTTAGGGTTAGCATCAGCCCTAGGATAGTGTTAGGGTTAGGGTTAGCATCATCCCTAGGATAGTGTTAAGGTTAGGGTTAGGGTTATCATCAGGCCTAGGATATTGTTAGGGTTAGGGTTAGCATCAGCCCTAGGATAGTGTTAGGGTTAGGGTTAGGGTTAGCATCAGCCCTAGGATAGTGTTAGGGTTAGGGTTAGCATCAGCCCTAGGATAGTGTTAGGGTTAGGGTTAGGGTTAACATCAGGCCTAGGATAGTGTTAGGGTTAAGGTTAGGGTTAGCATCAGCCGTAGGATAGTGTTAGGGTTAAGGTTAGGGTTAGCATCAGCCCTAGGATAGTGTTAGGATTAAGGATAGGGTTAGCATCAGCCCTAGGATAGTGTTAGTGTTATGGTTAGCATCAGCCCTAGGATAGTGTTAGGGTTAGGGTTAGGGTTAGAATCAGCCCTAGGATAGTGTTAGGGTTACGGTTAGCATCAGCCCTAGGATAGTGTTAGGGTTAGGGTTAGGGTTAGCATCAGCCCTAGGATAGTGTTAGTGTTAGGGTTACCATCAGCCCTAGGATAGTGTTAGGGTTAGGTTTAGGGTTAGCATCAACCCTAGGATAGTATTAGGGTTAGGGTTAGGGTTAGGGTTAGGGTTATCATCAGCTCTAGGATAGTGTTAGGGTTAGGGTTAGGGTTAGCATCAGCCCTAGGATAGTGTTAGGGTTAGTGTTAGGGTTAGCATCAGCCCTAGGATAGTGTTAGGGTTAGGGTTACCATCATCCCTGGGATAATGTTACGGTTAGGGTTAGGGTTACCATCAACCCAAGGATAGTGTTAGGGTTAGGGTTAGCATCAGCCCTAGGATAGTGTTAGTGTTAGGGTTAGTGTTAGCATCAGCCCTAGGATAGTGTTAGGGTTAGGGTTAGCATCAGCCCTGGGATAGTGTTAGTGTTAGGGTTAGGGTTAGCATCAGCCCTAGGATAGTGTTAGGGTTAGGGTTAGCATCAGCCCTAGGATAGTGTTAGGGTTAGGGTTAGTTTTAGCATCAGCCCTAGGATAGTGTTAGGGTTAGGGTTAGCATCAGCCCTAGGATACTGTTAGGGCTAGGGTTAGGGTTGGCATCAGGCCCAGGATAGTGTTAGGGTGAGGGTTAGCATCAGCCCTAGGATAGTGTTTGGGTTAGGGTTAGGGTTAGCATCAGCCCTAGGATAGTGTTAGGGTTAGGGTTAGCATCAACCCTAGGATAGTGTTTGCGTTAGGGTTAGGGTTAGCAGCAGCCTTAGGATAGTGTTAGGGTTAGGGTTAGCCTCAGCCCTAGGAGAGGGTTAGGGTTAGGGATAGGGTTAGCATCAGGCCTTGGATAGCGTTAGGGTTAGGGTTAGGCTTAGCATCAGACCTAGGATAGTGTTAGGGTTAGGGTTAGCATCAGGCCTAGGATAGTGTTAGGGTTAGGGTTAGCATCAGCCCTAGGATAGTGTTATGGTTAGGGTTAGGTTTAGCATCAGCCCTAGGATAGTGTTAGTGTTATGGTTATGTTTAGCATCAGCCCTAGGATAGTGTTAGGGTAAGGGTTAGGGTTAGCATCAGGCCTAGGATAGTGTTAGGGTTACGGTTAGAATCAGCCCTAGGATAGCGTTAGGGTTAGGGTTAAGTTTAGCATCAGCCCTAGGATAGTGTTAGGGTTAGGGTTAGGGTTAGCATCAGCCCTAGGATAGTGTTAGGGTTAGGGTTAGCATCAGCCCTAGGATAGTGTTAGGGTTAGGGTTAGGGTTATCATCAGGCCTAGGATATTGTTAGGGTTAGGGTTAGCATCAGCCCTAGGATAGTGTTAGGGTTAGGGTTAGGGTTAGCATCAGCCCTAGGATAGTGTTAGGGTTAGGGTTAGCATCAGCCCTAGGATAGTGTTAGGGTTAGGGTTAGGGTTAGCATCAGGCCTAGGATAGTGTTAGGGTTAAGGTTAGGGTTAGCATCAGCCGTAGGATAGTGTTAGGGTTAAGGTTAGGGTTAGCATCAGCCCTAGGATAGTGTTAGGGTTAAGGTTAGGGTTAGCATCAGCCCTAGGATTGTGTTAGTGTTATGGTTAGCATCAGCCCTAGGATAGTGTTAGGGTTAGGGTTAGGGTGAGCATCCGCCCTAGGATAGTGTTAGGGTTAGGGTTAGGATTAGCATCAGCCCTAAGATAGTGTTAGAGTTAGGGTTAGGGTTAGCATCAGCCCTAGGATAGTGTTAGGTTTAGGGTTAGGGTTAGCATCAGCCCTAGGATAGTGTTAGGTTTAGGGTTAGGGTTAGTATCAGCCCTAGGATAGTGTTAGGGTTAGGGTTAGGGTTAGCATCCGCCCTAGGATAGTGTTAGGGTTAGGGTTAGGGTTAGCATCAGCCCTAGGATAGTGTTAGTGTTATGGTTTGCATCATCCCTAGGATAGTGTTAGGGTTAGGGTTTGGGTTAGCATCCGCCCTAGGATAGTGTTAGGGTTAGGGTTAGGGTTAGCATCAGCCCTAGGATAGTGTTAGGGTTAGGGTTAACATAAACCCTAGGATAGTGTTAGGGTTAGGTTTAGGGTTATCATCAGGCCTAGGATAGTGTTAGGGTTAGGGTTAGGGTTAGCATTAGTTCAAGGATAGTGTTAGGGTTAGCGTTAGGGTTAGCATCAGCCCTAGGATATTGTTAGGGTTAGGGTTAGGGTTAGCATCAGCCCTAGGATAGTGTTTGGGTTAGGGTTAGCATCAGCCCTAGGATAGTGTTAGTCTTAGGGTTAGGGTTAGCATCAGGCCCAAGATAGTGGTAGGGTTAGTGTTAGGGTTATCATCAGCCCTAGGATAGTGTTAGGGTTAGGGTTAGGGTTAGCATCAGGCCTAGGATAGTGTTAGGGTTAGGGTTAGCATCAGCCCTAGGTTAGTGTTAGGGTTAGGGTTAGGGTTAGCATCAGCCCTAGGATAGTGTTAGGGTTAGGGTTAGCATCAGCCCTAGGATAGTGTTAGGGTTAGGGTTAGGGTTAGCATCAGCCCTAGGATAGTGTTACGGTTAGGGTTAGCATCAGCCCTAGGATAGTGTTAGGGTTAGGGTTAGGGTTATCATCAGGCCTATGATAGTGTTAGGGTTAGGGTTAGCATCAGCCCTAGGATAGTGTTAGGGTTAGGGTTAGGGTTAGTATCAGCCCTAGGATAGTGTTAGGGTTAGGGTTAGCATCAGCCCTAGGATAGTGTTAGGGTTAGGGTTAGGGTTAGCATCAGCCCTAGGATAGTGTTAGTGTTAGGGTTAGCATCAGCCCTAGGATAGTGTTAGGGTTAGGGTTAGGGTTAGCATCCGCCCTAGGATAGTTTTAGGGTTAGGGTTATGGTTAGCGTCAGCCCTAGGATAGTGTTAGGGTTAGGGTTAGCATCAACCCTTGGATAGTGTTTGGGTTAGGGTTAGGGTTAGCATCAGCCCTAGGATAGTGTTAGGGTTCGGGTTACCCTCAAGCCCTAGGAGAGTGTTAGGGTTAGGGATAGGGTTAGCATCAGGCCTAGGATAGTGTTAGGGTTAGGGTTAGGGTTAGCATCAGCCCTAGGATAGTGTTAGGGTTAGGGTTAGCATGAGGCCTAGGATAGTGTTAGGGTTAGTGTTAGCATCAGCCCTAGGATAGTGTTAGGGTTAGGGTTAGGGTTAGCATCAGCCCTACGATAGTGTTAGGGTTATGGTTAGGTTTAGCATCAGCCCTAGGATAGTGTTAGGGTAAGGGTTAGGGTTAGCATCAGGCCTAGGATAGTGTTAGGGTTACGGTTAGAATCAGCCCTAGGATAGCGTTAGGGTTAGGGTTAAGTTTAGCATCAGCCCTAGGATAGTGTTAGGGTTAGGCTTACGGTTAGCATCAGCCCTAGGATAGTGTTAGGGTTAGGGTTAGCATCATCCCTAGGATAGTGTTAGGGTTAGGGTTAGGGTTATCATCAGGCCTAGGATAGTGTTAGGGTTAGGGTTAGCATCAGCCCTAGGATAGTGTTAGTTTTAGGGTTAGGGTTAGCATCAGCCCTAGGATAGTGTTAGGGTTAGGGTTAGCATCAGCCCTAGGATAGTGTTAGGGTTAGGGTTAGGGTTAGCATCAGGCCTAGGATAGTGTTAGGGTTAGGGTTAGCATCAGCCCTAGGATAGTTTTAGGGTTAGGGTTAGGGTTAGCATCAGCCCTAGGATAGTGTTAGGGTTAGGGTTAGCATCAGCCCTAGGATAGTGTTAGGGTTAGGGTTAGGGTTAGCATCAGGCCTACTATCGTGTTAGGGTTAGGGTTAGCATCAGCCCTAGGATAGTGTTGGGGTTAGGGTTAGGGTTATCATCAGGTCTAGGATAGTGTTAGGGTTAGGGTTAGCATCAGCCCTAGGATAGTGTTAGGGTTAGGGTTAGGGTTAGCATCAGCCCTAGGATAGTGTTAGGGTTAGGGTTAGTGTTAGCATCAGCCCTAGGATATTATTAGGGTTAGGGTTAGCATCAACCCTAGGATAGTGTTAGGGTTAGAGTTAGGGTTAGCACCAGGCTTAGGATAGTGTTAGTGTTAGGGTTACCATCAGCCTTAGGATAGTGTTAGGGTTAGGGTTAGGGTTAGCATCAGGCGTAGGATAGTGTTAGGGTTAGGGTTAGAATCAGCCCTAGGATAGTGTTAGCCTTAGGGTTAGGGTTAGCATCAGCCCTAGGATAGTGTTAGGGGTAGGGTTAGGGTTAGCATCAGCCCTAGGATAGTGTTAGTGTCAGGGTTAGCATCAGCCCTAGGATAGTGTTAGGGTTAGGGTTAGGGTTAGCATCAGCCCTAGGATAGTATTAGGGTTAGGGTTAGGGTTAGGGTTAGGGTTAGCATCAGCTCTAGGATAGTGTTAGGGTTAGGGTTAGGGTTAGCATCAGCCCTAGGATAGTGTTAGGGTTAGGGTTAGGGTTAGCATCAGCCCTAGGATAGTGTTAGGGTTAGGGTTACCATCACCCGTGGGATAATGTTACGGTTAGGGTTAGGGTTAGCATCAGCCCTAGGATAGTGTTAGGGTTAGGGTTAGCATCAGCCCTAGGATAGTGTTAGGGTTAGGGTTAGGGTTAGCATCAGCCCTAGGATAGTGTTAGGGTTAGGGTTAGCATCAGCCCTAGGATAGTGTTAGGGTTAGGGTTAGGGTTAGCATCAGCCCTAGGATAGTGTTAGGGTTAGGGTTCGCATCAGCCCTAGGATAGTGTTAGGGTTAGGGTTAGGGTTAGCATCAGCCCTAGGATAGTGTTAGGGTTAGGGTTAGCATCAGCCCTAGGATAGTGTTAGGGTTAGGGTTAGCATCAGCCCTAGGATAGTGTTAGTGTTAGCGTTAGGGTTAGCATCAGGCCCAAGATAGTGGTAGGGTTAGGGTTAGGGTTAGCATCAGCCCAAGGATAGTGTTAGGGTTAGGGTTAGGGTTAGCATCAGGCCTAGGATAGTGTTAGGGTTAGTGTTAGCATCAGCCCTAGGATAGTGTTAGGGTTAGGGTTAGGGTTAGCTTCAGCCCTAGGATAGTGTTAATGTTAGAGTTAGCATCAGCCATAGGATAGCGTTAGGGTTAGGGTTCGCATCAGCCCTAGGATAGTGTTAGGGTTAGGGTTAGTGTTAGCATCAGCCCTAGGATAGTGTTAGGGTTAGGGTTAGCATCATCCCTAGGATAGTGTTAGGGTTAGGGTTAGCATCAGCCCTAGGATAGTGTTAGTGTTAGGGTTAGGGTTAGCATCAGGCCCAAGATAGTGGTAGAGTTAGGGTTAGGGTTAGCATCAGCCCTAGGATAGTGTTAGGGTTAGGGTTAGGGTTAGCATCAGGCCATGGATAGTGTTAGGGTTAGGGTTAGCATCAGCCCTAGGATAGTGTTAGGGTTAGGGTTAGGATTAGCATCAGCCCTAGGATAGTGTTAGTGTTAGGGTTAGCATCAGCCCTAGGATAGTGTTAGGGTTAGGGTTAGGGTTAGCATCCGCCCTAGGATAGTTTTAGGGTTAGGGTTAGGGTTAGCATCAGCCCTAGGATAGTGTTAGGGTTAGGGTTATCATAAACCCTAGGATAGTGTTAGGGTTAGGGTTATCATCAGGCCTAGGATAGTGTTAGGGTTAGGGTTATCATAAACCCTAGGATAGTGTTAGTGTTAGGGTTAGCATCAGCCCTAGGATAGTGTTAGGGTTAGGGTTAGGGTTAGCATCCGCCCTAGGATAGTGTTAGGGTTAGGGTTAGGGTTAGCATCAGCCCAAGGATAGTGTTAGGGTTAGGGTTAGCATCAGCCCTAGGATAGTGTTAGGGTTAGGGTTAGGGTTAGCATCAGGCCCAGGATAGTGTTATGGTTAGGGTTAGCATCAGCCCTAGGATAGTGTTAGGGTTAGGGTTAGGGTTAGCATCAGCCCTAGGATAGTGTTAGGGTTAGGGTTAGCCTCAGCCCTAGGAGAGTGTTAGGGTTAGGGATAGGGTTAGCATCAGGCCTAGGATAGTGTTTGGGTTAGGGTTAGGGTTAGCATCAGCCCTAGGATAGTGTTAGGGTTAGGGTTAGCATCAGGCCTAGGATAGTGTTAGGGTTAGGGTTAGCATCAGCCCTAGGATACTGTTAGGGTTAGGGTTAGGGTTAGCATCAGCCCTAGGATAGTGTTAGGGTTATGGTTAGGTTTAGCATCAGCCCTAGGATAGTGTTAGGGTAAGGGTTAGTGTTAGCATCAGGCCTAGGATAGTGTTAGGGTTACGGTTAGAATCATCCCTAGGATAGCGTTAGGGTTAGGGTTAAGTTTAGCATCAGCCCTAGGATAGTGTTAGGGTTAGGGTTAGGGTTAGCATTAGCCCTAGGATAGTGTTAGGGTTAGGGTTAGCATCAGCCCTATGATAGTGTTAGGGTTAGGGTTAGGGTTACCATCAGGCCTAGGATAGTGTTAGAGTTAGGGTTAGCATCAGCCCTAGGATAGTGTTAGGGTTAGGGTTAGGGTTAGCATCAGCCCTAGGATAGTGTTAGGGTTAGGGTTAGCATCAGCCCTAGGATAGTGTTAGGGTTAGGGTTAGGGTTCGCATCAGGCCTAGGATAGTGTTAGGGTTAGGGTTAGCATCAGACCTAGGATAGTGTTAGGGTTAAGGTTAGGGTTAGCATCAGCCGTGGGATAGTGTTAGGGTTAGGGTTTGCCTCAGCCCTACGATAGTGTTAGAGTTAGGGTTAGGGTTATCATCAGCCCTAGGATAGTGTTAGGGTTAGGGTTAGGGTTAGCATCAGCCCTAGGATAGTGTTCGGGTTAGGGTTAGCTTCAGCCCTAGGATAGTGTTAGGATTAGGGTTAGCATCAGCCCTAGGATAGTGTTAGTGTTAGGGTTAGGGTTAGTATCAGGCCCAAGATAGTGGTAGGGTTAGGGTTAGCATCAGCCCTAGGATAGTGTTAGGGTTAGGGTTAACATAAACCCTAGGATAGTGTTAGGGTTAGGGTTAGGGTTATCATCAGGCCTAGGATAGTGTTATGGTTAGGGTTAGGGTTAGCATCAGTTCAAGGATAGTTTTAGGGTTAGCGTTAGGGTTAGCATCAGCCGTAGGATAGTGTTAGGGTTAGCGTTAGGGTTAGCATCAGCCCTAGGATAGTGTTACGGTTAGGGTTAGCATCAGCCCTAGGATACTGTTAGGGTTAGGGTTAGGGTTAGCATCAGGCCTAGGATAGTGTTAGGGTTAGGGTTAGCATCAGCCCTAGGATAGTGTTAGGGTTAGGGTTAGGGTTATCATCAGGCCTATGATAGTGTTAGGGTTAGTGTTAGCATCAGCCCTATGATAGTGTTAGGGTTAGGGTTAGGGTTAGCATCAGCCCTAGGATAGTGTTAGGGTTAGGGTTAGCATCAGCCCTAGGATAGTGTTAGGGTTAGGGTTAGGGTTAGCATCAGGCCTAGGATAGTGTTAGGGTTAGGGTTAGCATCAGCCCTAGGATAGTGTTAGGGTTAGGTTTAGGGTTATCATCAGGCCAGGATAGTGTTAGGGTTAGGGTTAGCATCAGCCCTAGGATAGTGTTAGGGTTAGGGTTAGGGTTAGCATCAGCCCTAGGATAGTGTTAGGGTTAGTGTTAGTGTTAGCATCAGCCCTAGGATATTAATAGGGTTAGGGTTAGCATCAGCCCTAGGATAGTGTTAGGGTTAGAGTTAGGGTTAGCACCAGGCTTAGGATAGTGTTAGTGTTAGGGTTACCATCAGCCTTAGCATAGTGTTAGGGTTAGGGTTAGGGTTAGCATCAGCCGTAGGATAGTGTTAGGGTTAGGGTTAGCCTCAGCCCTAGGATAGTGTTAGGGTTAGGGTTAGGGTTAGCATCAGCCCTAGGATAGTATTAGGGTTAGGGTTAGGGTTAGGGTTAGGGTTAGGGTTAGGGTTAGCATCAGCTCTAGGATAGTGTTAGTGTTAGGGTTAGGGTTAGCATCAGCCCTAGGATAGTGTTAGGGGTAGGGTTAGGGTTAGCATCAGCCCTAGGATAGTGTTAGTGTTAGGGTTAGCATCAGCCCTAGGATAGTGTTAGGGTTAGGGTTAGGGTTAGCATCAGCCCTAGGATAGTATTAGGGTTAGGGTTAGGGTTAGGGTTAGGGTTAGGGATAGCATCAGCTCTAGGATAGTGTTAGGGTTAGGGTTAGGGTTAGCATCAGCCCTAGGATAGTGTTAGGGTTAGGGTTAGGGTTAGCATCAGCCCTAGGATAGTGTTAGGGTTAGGGTTACCATCAGCCCTGGGGTAATGTTACGGTTAGGGTTAGGGTTACCATCAGCCCTAGGATAGTGTTAGGGTTAGGGTTAGGGTTAGCATCAGCCCTAGGATAGTGTTAGGGTTAGGGTTAGCATCAGCCCTAAGATAGTGTTAGGGTTAGGGTTAGGGTTCGCATCAGGCCTAAGATAGTGTTAGGGTTAGGGTTAGCATCAGCCCTAGGATAGTGTTAGGGTTAAGGTTAGGGTTAGCATCAGCCGTAGGATAGTGTTAGGGTTAGGGTTAGCCTCAGCCTACGATAGTGTTAGAGTTAGGGTTAGGGTTAGCATCAGCCCTAGGATAGTGTTAGGGTTAGGGTTAGGGTTAGCATCAGCCCTAGGATAGTGTTAGGGTTAGGGTTAGCATCAGCCCTAGGATAGTGTTACGGTTAGGGTTAGCATCAGCCCTAGGATAGTGTTAGTGTTAGGGTTAGGGTTAGCATCAGGCCCAAGATAGTGGTAGGGTTAGGGTTAGCATCAGCCCTAGGATAGTGTTAGGGTTAGGGTTAACATAAACCCTAGGATAGTGTTAGGGTTAGGGTTAGGGTTATCATCAGGCATAGGATAGTGCTAGGGTTAGGGTTAGGGTTAGCATCAGCCCTAGGATAGTATTAGGGTTAGGGTTAGGGTTAGGGTTAGGGTTAGCATCAGCTCTAGGATAGTGTTAGGGTTAGGGTTAGGGTTAGCATCAGCCCTAGGATAGTGTTAGGGTTAGGGTTAGGGTTAGCATCAGCCCTAGGATAGTGTTAGGGTTAGGGTTAGGTTTAGCATCAGCCCTAGCATAGTGTTAGGGTAAGGGTTAGTGTTAGCATCAGGCCTAGGATAGTGTTAGGGTTACGGTTAGAATCAGCCCTAGGATAGCGTTACGGTTAGGGTTAAGTTTAGCATCAGCCCTAGGATAGTGTTAGGGTTAGGGTTAGGGTTAGCATCAGCCCTAGGATAGTGTTAGGGTTAGGGTTAGCATCAGCCCTATGAAAGTGTTAGGGTTAGGGTTAGGGTTAGCATCAGCCGTAGGATAGTGTTAGGGTTAGGGTTTGCCTCAACCCTACGATAGTGTTAGAGTTAGGGTTAGGGTTAGCATCAGCCCTAGGATAGTGTTAGGGTTAGGGTTAGGGTTAGCATCAGCCCTAGGATAGTGTTCGGGTTAGGGTTAGCATCAGCCCTAGGATAGTGTTAGGGTTAGGGTTAGCATCAGCCCTAGGATAGTGTTAGTGTTAGGGTTAGGGTTAGTATCAGGCCCAAGATAGTGGTAGGGTTAGGGTTAGCATCAGCCCTAGGATAGTGTTAGAGTTAGGGTTAACATAAACCCTAGGATAGTGTTAGGGTAAGGGTTAGGGTTAGCATCAGGCCTAGGATAGTGTTAGGGTTACGGTTAGAATCAGCCCTAGGATAGCGTTAGGGTTAGGGTTAAGTTTAGCATCAGCCCTAGGATAGTGTTAGGGTTAGGGTTAGGGTTAACATCAGCCCTAGGATAGTGTTAGGGTTAGGGTTAGCATCAGCCCTATGATAGTGTTAGGGTTAGGGTTAGGGTTATCATCAGGCCTAGGATAGTGTTAGAGTTAGGGTTAGCATCAGCCCTAGGATAGTGTTAGGGTTAGGGTTAGGGTTAGCATCAGCCCTAGGATAGTGTTAGGGTTAGGGTTAGCATCAGCCCTAGGATAGTGTTAGGGTTAGGGTTAGGGTTCGCATCAGGCCTAGGATAGTGTTAGGGTTAGGGTTAGCATCAGCCCTAGGATAGTGTTAGGGTTAAGGTTAGGGTTAGCATTAGCCGTAGGATAGTGTTAGGGTTAGGGTTAGCCTCAGCCCTACGATAGTGTTAGAGTTAGGGTTAGGGTTAGCATCAGCCCTAGGATAGTGTTAGGGTTAGGGTTAGGGTTAGCATCAGCCCTAGGATAGTGTTCGGGTTAGGGTTAGCATCAGCCCTAGGATAGTGTTAGGTTTAGGGTTAGCATCAGCCCTAGGATAGTGTTAGTGTTAGGGTTAGGGTTAGTATCAGGCCCAAGATAGTGGTAGGGTTAGGTTTAGCATCAGCCCTAGGATAGTGTTAGGGTTAGGGTTAACATAAACCCTAGGATAGTGTTAGGGTTAGGGTTAGGGTTATCATCAGGCCTAGGATAGTGTTATGGTTAGGGTTAGGGTTAGCATCAGTTCAAGGATAGTTTTAGGGTTAGCGTTAGGGTTAGCATCAGCCCTAGGATAGTGTTAGGGTTAGGGTTAGGGTTAGCATCAGCCCTAGGATAGTGTTACGGTTAGGGTTAGCATCAGCCCTAGGATAGTGTTAGGGTTATGGTTAGGGTTAGCATCAGGCCTAGGATAGTGTTAGGGTTAGGGTTAGCATCAGCCCTAGGATAATGTTAGGGTTAGGGTTAGGGTTATCATCAGGCCTATGATAGTGTTAGGGTTAGTGTTAGCATCAGCCCTAGGATAGTGTTAGGGTTAGGGTTAGGGTTAGCATCAGCCCTAGGATAGTGTTAGGGTTAGGGTTAGCATCAGCCCTAGGATAGTGTTAGGGTTAGGGTTAGGGTTAGCATCAGGCCTAGGATAGTGTTAGGGTTAGGGTTAGCATCAGCCCTAGGATAGTGTTAGGGTTAGGGTTAGGGTTATCATCAGGCCTAGGATAGTGTTAGGGTTAGGGTTAGCATCAGCCCTAGGATAGTGTTAGGGTTAGGGTTAGGGTTAGCATCAGCCCTAGGATAGTGTTAGGGTTAGGGTTAGTGTTAGCATGAGCCCTAGGATATTATTAGGGTTAGTATCAGCCCTAGGATAGTGTTAGGGTTAGAGTTAGGGTTAGCACCAGGCTTAGGATAGTGTTAGTGTTAGGGTTACCATCAGCCTTAGCATAGTGTTAGGGTTAGGGTTAGGGTTAGCATCAGCCGTAGGATAGTGTTAGGGTTAGGGTTAGCCTCAGCCCTAGGATAGTGTTAGCGTTAGGGTTAGGGTTAGCATCAGCCCTGGGATAGTGTTAGGGGTAGGGTTAGGGTTAGCATCAGCCCTAGGATAGTGTTAGTGTTAGGGTTAGCATCAGCCCTAGGATAGTGTTACTGTTAGGGTTAGGGTTAGCATCAGCCCTAGGATAGTATTAGGGTTAGGGTTAGGTTTAGGGTTAGGGTTAGGGTTAGCATCAGCTCTATGATAGTGTTAGGGTTAGGGTTAGGGTTAGCATCAGCCCTAGGATAGTGTTAGGGTTAGGGTTAGGGTTAGCATCAGCCCTAGGATAGTGTTAGGGTTAGGGTTACCATCAGCACTGGGGTAATGTTACGCTTAGGGTTAGGGTTACCATCAGCCCTAGGATAGTGTTAGGGTTAGGGTGAGCATCAGCCCTAGGATAGTGTTAGGGTTAGGGTTAGGGTTAGCATCAGCCCTAGGATAGTGTTAGGGTTAGGGTTAGCATCAGCCCTAGGATAGTGTTAGGGTTAGGGTTAGGGTTAGCATCAGCCCTAGGATAGTGTTAGGGTTAGGGTTCGCATCAGCCCTAGGATAGTGTTAGGGTTAGGGTTAGGGTTAGCATCAGCCCTAGGATAGTGTTAGGGTTAGGGTTAGCATCAGCCCTAGGATAGTGTTAGGGTTAGGGTTAGCATCAGCCCTAGGATAGTGTTAGTGTTAGCGTTAGGGTTAGCATCAGGCCCAAGATAGTGGTAGGGTTAGGGTTAGGGTTAGCATCAGCCCAAGGATAGTGTTAGGGTTAGGGTTAGGGTTAGCATCAGGCCTAGGATAGTGTTAGGGTTAGTGTTAGCATCAGCCCTAGGATAGTGTTAGGGTTAGGGTTAGGGTTAGCTTCAGCCCTAGGATAGTGTTAATGTTAGAGTTAGCATCAGCCATAGGATAGCGTTAGGGTTAGGGTTCGCATCAGCCCTAGGATAGTGTTAGGGTTAGGGTTAGGGTTAGCATCAGCCCTAGGATAGTGTTAGGGTTAGGGTTAGCATCAGCCCTAGGATAGTGTTAGGGTTAGGGTTAGCATCAGCCCTAGGATAGTGTTAGTGTTAGGGTTAGGGTTAGCATCAGGCCCAAGATAGTGGTAGAGTTAGGGTTAGGGTTAGCATCAGCCCTAGGATAGTGTTAGGGTTAGGGTTAGGGTTAGCATCAGGCCATGGATAGTGTTAGGGTTAGGGTTAGCATCAGCCCTAGGATAGTGTTAGGGTTAGGGTTAGGATTAGCATCAGCCCTAGGATAGTGTTAGTGTTAGGGTTAGCATCAGCCCTAGGATAGTGTTAGGGTTAGGGTTAGGGTTAGCATCCGCCCTAGGATAGTTTTAGGGTTAGGGTTAGGGTTAGCATCAGCCCTAGGATAGTGTTAGGGTTAGGGTTATCATCAGGCCTAGGATAGTGTTAGGGTTAGGGTTAGGGTTAGCATCAGTTCAAGGATAGTGTTAGGGTTAGCGTTAGGGTTAGCATCTGCCCTAGGATAGTGTTAGGGTTAGGGTTAGGGTTAGCATCAGCCCAAGGATAGTGTTAGGGTTAGGGTTAGCATCAGCCCTAGGATAGTGTTAGGGTTAGGGTTAGGGTTAGCATCAGGCCCAGGATAGTGTTATGGTTAGGGTTAGCATCAGCCCTAGGATAGTGTTAGGGTTAGGGTTAGGGTTAGCATCAGCCCTAGGATAGTGTTAGGGTTAGGGTTAGCCTCAGCCCTAGGAGAGTGTTAGGGTTAGGGATAGGGTTAGCATCAGGCCTAGGATAGTGTTTGGGTTAGGGTTAGGGTTAGCATCAGCCCTAGGATAGTGTTAGGGTTAGGGTTAGCATCAGGCCTAGGATAGTGTTAGGGTTAGGGTTAGCATCAGCCCTAGGATACTGTTAGGGTTAGGGTTAGGGTTAGCATCAGCCCTAGGATAGTGTTAGGGTTATGGTTAGGTTTAGCATCAGCCCTAGGATAGTGTTAGGGTAAGGGTTAGTGTTAGCATCAGGCCTAGGATAGTGTTAGGGTTACGGTTAGAATCATCCCTAGGATAGCGTTAGGGTTAGGGTTAAGTTTAGCATCAGCCCTAGGATAGTGTTAGGGTTAGGGTTAGGGTTAGCATTAGCCCTAGGATAGTGTTAGGGTTAGGGTTAGCATCAGCCCTATGATAGTGTTAGGGTTAGGGTTAGGGTTACCATCAGGCCTAGGATAGTGTTAGGGTTAGGGTTAGGGTTCGCATCAGGCCTAGGATAGTGTTAGGGTTAGGGTTAGCATCAGCCCTAGGATAGTGTTAGGGTTAAGGTTAGGGTTAGCATCAGCCGTGGGATAGTGTTAGGGTTAGGGTTTGCCTCAGCCCTACGATAGTGTTAGAGTTAGGGTTAGGGTTAGCATCAGCCCTAGGATAGTGTTAGGGTTAGGGTTAGGGTTAGCATCAGCCCTAGGATAGTGTTCGGGTTAGGGTTAGCTTCAGCCCTAGGATAGTGTTAGGATTAGGGTTAGCATCAGCCCTAGGATAGTGTTAGTGTTAGGGTTAGGGTTAGTATCAGGCCCAAGATAGTGGTAGGGTTAGGGTTAGCATCAGCCCTAGGATAGTGTTAGGGTTAGGGTTAACATAAACCCTAGGATAGTGTTAGGGTTAGGGTTAGGGTTATCATCAGGCCTAGGATAGTGTTATGGTTAGGGTTAGGGTTAGCATCAGTTCAAGGATAGTTTTAGGGTTAGCGTTAGGGTTAGCATCAGCCGTAGGATAGTGTTAGGGTTAGCGTTAGGGTTAGCATCAGCCCTAGGATAGTGTTACGGTTAGGGTTAGCATCAGCCCTAGGATACTGTTAGGGTTAGGGTTAGGGTTAGCATCAGGCCTAGGATAGTGTTAGGGTTAGGGTTAGCATCAGCCCTAGGATAGTGGTAGGGTTAGGGTTAGGGTTATCATCAGGCCTATGATAGTGTTAGGGTTAGTGTTAGCATCAGCCCTATGATAGTGTTAGGGTTAGGGTTAGGGTTAGCATCAGCCCTAGGATAGTGTTAGGGTTAGGGTTAGCATCAGCCCTAGGATAGTGTTAGGGTTAGGGTTAGGGTTAGCATCAGGCCTAGGATAGTGTTAGGGTTAGGGTTAGCATCAGCCCTAGGATAGTGTTAGGGTTAGGTTTAGGGTTATCATCAGGCCAGGATAGTGTTAGGGTTAGGGTTAGCATCAGCCCTAGGATAGTGTTAGGGTTAGGGTTAGGGTTAGCATCAGCCCTAGGATAGTGTTAGGGTTAGTGTTAGTGTTAGCATCAGCCCTAGGATATTAATAGGGTTAGGGTTAGCATCAGCCCTAGGATAGTGTTAGGGTTAGAGTTAGGGTTAGCACCAGGCTTAGGATAGTGTTAGTGTTAGGGTTACCATCAGCCTTAGCATAGTGTTAGGGTTAGGGTTAGGGTTAGCATCAGCCGTAGGATAGTGTTAGGGTTAGGGTTAGCCTCAGCCCTAGGATAGTGTTAGGGTTAGGGTTAGGGTTAGCATCAGCCCTAGGATAGTATTAGGGTTAGGGTTAGGGTTAGGGTTAGGGTTAGGGTTAGGGTTAGCATCAGCTCTAGGATAGTGTTAGTGTTAGGGTTAGGGTTAGCATCAGCCCTAGGATAGTGTTAGGGGTAGGGTTAGGGTTAGCATCAGCCCTAGGATAGTGTTAGTGTTAGGGTTAGCATCAGCCCTAGGATAGTGTTAGGGTTAGGGTTAGGGTTAGCATCAGCCCTAGGATAGTATTAGGGTTAGGGTTAGGGTTAGGGTTAGGGTTAGGGATAGCATCAGCTCTAGGATATTGTTAGGGTTAGGGTTAGGGTTAGCATCAGCCCTAGGATAGTGTTAGGGTTAGGGTTAGGGTTAGCATCAGCCCTAGGATAGTGTTAGGGTTAGGGTTACCATCAGCCCTGGGGTAATGTTACGGTTAGGGTTAGGGTTACCATCAGCCCTAGGATAGTGTTAGGGTTAGGGTTAGGGTTAGCATCAGCCCTAGGATAGTGTTAGGGTTAGGGTTAGCATCAGCCCTAAGATAGTGTTAGGGTTAGGGTTAGGGTTCGCATCAGGCCTAAGTTAGTGTTAGGGTTAGGGTTAGCATCAGCCCTAGGATAGTGTTAGGGTTAAGGTTAGGGTTAGCATCAGCCGTAGGATAGTGTTAGGGTTAGGGTTAGCCTCAGCCTACGATAGTGTTAGAGTTAGGGTTAGGGTTAGTATCAGCCCTAGGATAGTGTTAGGGTTAGGGTTAGGGTTAGCATCAGCCCTAGGATAGTGTTAGGGTTAGGGTTAGCATCAGCCCTAGGATAGTGTTACGGTTAGGGTTAGCATCAGCCCTAGGATAGTGTTAGTGTTAGGGTTAGGGTTAGCATCAGGCCCAAGATAGTGGTAGGGTTAGGGTTAGCATCAGCCCTAGGATAGTGTTAGGGTTAGGGTTAACATAAACCCTAGGATAGTGTTAGGGTTAGGGTTAGGGTTATCATCAGGCATAGGATAGTGCTAGGGTTAGGGTTAGGGTTAGCATCAGCCCTAGGATAGTATTAGGGTTAGGGTTAGGGTTAGGGTTAGGGTTAGCATCAGCTCTAGGATAGTGTTAGGGTTAGGGTTAGGGTTAGCATCAGCCCTAGGATAGTGTTAGGGTTAGGGTTAGGGTTAGCATCAGCCCTAGGATAGTGTTAGGGTTAGGGTTAGGTTTAGCATCAGCCCTAGGATAGTGTTAGGGTAAGGGTTAGTGTTAGCATCAGGCCTAGGATAGTGTTAGGGTTACGGTTAGAATCAGCCCTAGGATAGCGTTACGGTTAGGGTTAAGTTTAGCATCAGCCCTAGGATAGTGTTAGGGTTAGGGTTAGGGTTAGCATCAGCCCTAGGATAGTGTTAGGGTTAGGGTTAGCATCAGCCCTATGAAAGTGTTAGGGTTAGGGTTAGGGTTAGCATCAGCCGTAGGATAGTGTTAGGGTTAGGGTTTGCCTCAACCCTACGATAGTGTTAGAGTGAGGGTTAGGGTTAGCATCAGCCCTAGGATAGTGTTAGGGTTAGGGTTAGGGTTAGCATCAGCCCTAGGATAGTGTTCGGGTTAGGGTTAGCATCAGCCCTAGGATAGTGTTAGGGTTAGGGTTAGCATCAGCCCTAGGATAGTGTTAGTGTTAGGGTTAGGGTTAGTATCAGGCCCAAGATAGTGGTAGGGTTAGGGTTAGCATCAGCCCTAGGATAGTGTTAGAGTTAGGGTTAACATAAACCCTAGGATAGTGTTAGGGTAAGGGTTAGGGTTAGCATCAGGCCTAGGATAGTGTTAGGGTTACGGTTAGAATCAGCCCTAGGATAGCGTTAGGGTTAGGGTTAAGTTTAGCATCAGCCCTAGGATAGTGTTAGGGTTAGGGTTAGGGTTAACATCAGCCCTAGGATAGTGTTAGGGTTAGGGTTAGCATCAGCCCTATGATAGTGTTAGGGTTAGGGTTAGGGTTATCATCAGGCCTAGGATAGTGTTAGAGTTAGGGTTAGCATCAGCCCTAGGATAGTGTTAGGGTTAGGGTTAGGGTTAGCATCAGCCCTAGGATAGTGTTAGGGTTAGGGTTAGCATCAGCCCTAGGATAGTGTTAGGGTTAGGGTTAGGGTTCGCATCAGGCCTAGGATAGTGTTAGGGTTAGGGTTAGCATCAGCCCTAGGATAGTGTTAGGGTTAAGGTTAGGGTTAGCATTAGCCGTAGGATAGTGTTAGGGTTAGGGTTAGCCTCAGCCCTACGATAGTGTTAGAGTTAGGGTTAGGGTTAGCATCAGCCCTAGGATAGTGTTAGGGTTAGGGTTAGGGTTAGCATCAGCCCTAGGATAGTGTTCGGGTTAGGGTTAGCATCAGCCCTAGGATAGTGTTAGGTTTAGGGTTAGCATCAGCCCTAGGATAGTGTTAGTGTTAGGGTTAGGGTTAGTATCAGGCCCAAGATAGTGGTAGGGTTAGGGTTAGCATCAGCCCTAGGATAGTGTTAGGGTTAGGGTTAACATAAACACTAGGATAGTGTTAGGGTTAGGGTTAGGGTTATCATCAGGCCTAGGATAGTGTTATGGTTAGGGTTAGGGTTAGCATCAGTTCAAGGATAGTTTTAGGGTTAGCGTTAGGGTTAGCATCAGCCCTAGGATAGTGTTAGGTTTAGGGTTAGGGTTAGCATCAGCCCTAGGATAGTGTTACGGTTAGGGTTAGCATCAGCCCTAGGATAGTGTTAGGGTTATGGTTAGGGTTAGCATCAGGCCTAGGATAGTGTTAGGGTTAGGGTTAGCATCAGCCCTAGGATAATGTTAGGGTTAGGGTTAGGGTTATCATCAGGCCTATGATAGTGTTAGGGTTAGTGTTATCATCAGCCCTAGGATAGTGTTAGGGTTAGGGTTAGGGTTAGCATCAGCCCTAGGATAGTGTTAGGGTTAGGGTTAGCATCAGCCCTAGGATAGTGTTAGGGTTAGGGTTAGGGTTAGCATCAGGCCTAGGATAGTGTTAGGGTTAGGGTTAGCATCAGCCCTAGGATAGTGTTAGGGTTAGGGTTAGGGTTATCATCAGGCCTAGGATAGTGTTAGGGTTAGGGTTAGCATCAGCCCTAGGATAGTGTTAGGGTTAGGGTTAGGGTTAGCATCAGCCCTAGGATAGTGTTAGGGTTAGGGTTAGTGTTAGCATGAGCCCTAGGATATTATTAGGGTTAGTATCAGCCCTAGGATAGTGTTAGGGTTAGAGTTAGGGTTAGCACCAGGCTTAGGATAGTGTTAGTGTTAGGGTTACCATCAGCCTTAGCATAGTGTTAGGGTTAGGGTTAGGGTTAGCATCAGCCGTAGGATAGTGTTAGGGTTAGGGTTAGCCTCAGCCCTAGGATAGTGTTAGCGTTAGGGTTAGGGTTAGCATCAGCCCTAGGATAGTGTTAGGGGTAGGGTTAGGGTTAGCATCAGCCCTAGGATAGTGTTAGTGTTAGGGTTAGCATCAGCCCTAGGATAGTGTTACTGTTAGGGTTAGGGTTAGCATCAGCCCTAGGATAGTATTAGGGTTAGGGTTAGGTTTAGGGTTAGGGTTAGGGTTAGCATCAGCTCTAGGATAGTGTTAGGGTTAGGGTTAGGGTTAGCATCAGCCCTAGGATAGTGTTAGGGTTAGGGTTAGGGTTAGCATCAGCCCTAGGATAGTGTTAGGGTTAGGGTTACCATCAGCACTGGGGTAATGTTACGCTTAGGGTTAGGGTTACCATCAGCCCTAGGATAGTGTTAGGGTTAGGGTGAGCATCAGCCCTAGGATAGTGTTAGGGTTAGGGTTAGGGTTAGCATCAGCCCTAGGATAGTGTTAGGGTTACGGTTAGCATCAGCCCTAGGATAGTGTTAGGGTTAGGGTTAGGGTTAGCATCAGCCCTAGGATAGTGTTAGGGTTAGGGTTAGCATCAGCCCTAGGATAGCGTTAGGGTTAGGGATAGCATCAGGCCTAGGATAGTGTTAGGGTTAAGGTTAGGGTTAGCATCAGCCGTAGGATAGTGTTAGGGTTAAGGTTAGGGTTAGCATCAGCCCTAGGATAGTGTTAGGGATAAGGTTAGGGTTAGCATCAGCCCTAGGATAGTGTTAGTGTTATGGTTAGCATCAGCCCTAGGATAGTGTTAGGGTTAGGGTTAGGGTGAGCATCCGCCCTAGGATAGTGTTAGGGTTAGGGTTAGGGTTAGCATCAGCCCTAAGATAGTGTTAGAGTTAGGGTTAGGGTTAGCGTCAGCCCTAGGATAGTGTTAGTGTTATGGTTAGCATCAGCCCTAGGATAGTGTTAGGGTTAGGGTTAGGGTTAGCATCCGCCCTAGGATAGTGTTAGGGTTAGGGTTAGGGTTAGCATCAGCCCTAGTATAGTGTTAGGGTTAGGGTTAGGGTTAGCATCAGGCCTAGGATAGTGTTAGGGTTAGGGTTAGCATCAGCCCTAGGATAGTGTTAAAGTTAGGGTTAGGGTTAGCATCAGCCCTAGGATAGTGTTAGGGTTAGGGTTACCGTCAGCCCTAGGATAGTGTTAGGGTTAGGGTTAGGGTTAGGATCAGGCCTAGGATAGTGTTAGGATTAGGGTTAGCATCAGCCCTAGGATAGTGTTAGGGTTAGGGTTAGGGTTATCATCAGGCCTATGATAGTGTTAGGGTTAGGGTTAGCATCAGCCCTAGGATAGTGTTACGGTTAGGGTTAGGGTTATCATCAGGCCTAGGATAGTGTTAGGGTTAGGGTTAGGGTTAGCATTACTTCAAGGATAGTGTTAGGGTTAGCGTTAGGGTTAGCATCAGGCCCAAGATAGTGGTAGGGTTAGGGTTAGGGTTAGCATCAGCCCTAGGATAGTGTTAGGGTTAGGGTTTGGGTTAGCATCAGGCCTAGGATAGTGTTAGGGTTAGGGTTAGCATCAGCCCTAGGATAGTGTTAGGGTTAGGGTTAGCGTCAGCCCTAGGATATTGTTAGGGTTAGGGATAGGGTTAGGATCAGGCCTAGGATACTGTTAGGATTAGGGTTAGCATCAGCCCTAGGATAGTGTTAGGGTTAGGGTTAGGGTTAGCATCAGCCCTATGATAGTGTTAGGGTTAGGGTTAGCATCAGCCCTAGGATACTGTTAGGGTTAGGGTTAGGGTTAGCATCAGCCCTAGGATAGTGTTAGTGTTAGGGTTAGCATCAGCCCTAGGATAGTGTTAGGGTTAGGGTTAGGGTTAGCATCAGCCCTAGGATAGTGTTAGTGTTAGGGTTAGCATCAGCCCTAGGATAGTGTTAGGGTTAGGGTTAGGGTTAGCATCCGCCCTGGGATAGTTTTAGGGTTAGGGTTAGGGTTAGCATCAGCCCTAGGTTAGTGTTAGGGTTAGGGTTAACATAAACCCTAGGATAGTGTTAGGGTTAGGGTTAGGGTTATCATCAGGCCTAGGATAGTGTTAGGGTTAGGGTTAGGGTTAGCATGAGTTCAAGGATAGTGTTAGGGTTAGCGTTAGGGTTAGCATCTGCCCTAGGATAGTTTTAGGGTTAGGGTTAGGGTTAGCATCAGCCCAAGGATAGTGTTAGGGTTAGGGGTAGCATCAGCCCTAGGAGAGTGTCAGGGTTAGGGTTAGGGTTAGCATCAGGCCCAGGATAGTGTTAGGGTTAGGGTTAGCATCAGCCCTAGGATAGTGTTAGGGTTAGGGTTAGGGTTAGCATCAGCCCTAGGATAGTGTTAGGGTTAGGGTTAGCATGAACACTTGGATAGTGTTTTGGTTAGGGTTAGGGTTAGCATCAGCCCTAGGATAGTGTTAGGGTTAGGGTTAGCCTCAGCCCTAGGAGAGTGTTAAGGTTAGGGATAGGGTTAGCATCAGGCCTAGGATAGTGTTAGGGTTAGGGTTAGGGTTAGCATCAGCCCTAGGATAGTGTTAGGGTTAGGGTTAGCATCAGGCCTAGGATAGCGTTAGGGTTAGGGTTAGCATCAGCCCTAGGATAGTGTTAGGGTTAGGGTTAGGGTTAGCATCAGCCCTAGGATAGTGTTAGGGTTATGGTTAGGTTTAGCATCAGCCCTAGGATAGTGTTAGGGTAAGGGTTAGGGTTAGCATCAGGCCTAGGATAGTGTTAGGGTTACGGTTAGAATCAGCCCTAGGATAGCGTTAGGGTTAGGGTTAAGTTTAGCATCAGCCCTAGGATAGTGTTAGGGTTAGGCTTAGGGTTAGCATCAGCCCTAATAGTGTTAGGGTTAGGGTTAGCATCAGCCCTAGGATAGTGTTAGGGTTAGGGTTACGGTTATCATCAGGCCTAGGATAGTGTTAGGGTTAGGGTTAGCATCAGCCCTAGGATAGTGTTAGTTTTAGGGTTAGGGTTAGCACAGCCCTAGGATAGTGTTAGGGTTAGGGTTAGCATCAGCCCTAGGATAGTGTTAGGGATAGGGTTAGGGTTAGCATCAGGCCTAGGATAGTGTTAGGGTTAGGGTTAGCATCAGCCCTAGGATAGTGTTAGGGTTAGGGTTAGGGTTAGCATCAGCCCTAGGATAGTGTTAGTGTTAGGGTTACCATCAGCCCTAGGGTAATGTTACGGTTAGGGTTAGGGTTACCATCAGCCCTAGGATAGTGTTAGGGTTAGGGTTAGCATCAGCCCTAGGATAGTGTTAGGGTTAGGGTTAGGGTTAGCATCAGCCCTAGGATAGTGTTAGGTTTAGGGTTAGCATCAGCCCTAGGATACTGTTAGCGTTAGGGTTAGGGTTAGCATCAGGCCTAGGATAGTGTTAGGGTTACGGTTAGAATCAGCCCTAGGATAGCGTTAGGGTCAGGGTTAAGTTTAGCATCAGCCCTAGGATAGTGTTAGGGTTAGGGATAGGGTTAGCATCAGCCCTAGGATAGTGTGAGGGTTAGGGTTAGCATCAGCCCTAGGATAGTGTTAGGGTTAGGGTTAGGGTTATCATCAGGCCTAGGATATTGTTATGGTTAGGGTTAGCATCAGCCCTAGGATAGTGTTAGGGTTAGGGTTAGGGTTAGCATCAGCCCTAGGATAGTGTTAGGGTTAGGGTTAGCATCAGCCCTAGGATAGTGTTAGGGTTAGTGTTAGGGTTAGCATCAGGCCTAGGATAGTGTTAGGGTTATGGTTAGGGTTAGCATCAGCCGTAGGATAGTGTTAGGGTTAAGGTTAGGGTTAGCATCAGCCCTAGGATAGTGTTAGGGTTAAGGTTAGGGTTAGCATCAGCCCTAGGATAGTGTTAGTGTTATGGTTAGCATCAGCCCTAGGATAGTGTTAGGGTTAGGGTTAGGGTGAGCATCCGCCCTAGGATAGTGTTAGGGTTAGGGTTAGGGTTAGCATCCGCCCTAGGATAGTGTTAGGGTTAGGGTTAGGGTTAGCATCAGCCCTAGGATAGTGTTAGGGTTAGGGTTAGGGTTAGCATCAGGCCTAGGATAGTGTTAGGGTTAGGGTTAGCATCAGCCCTAGGATAGCGTTAAGGTTAGGGTTAGGGTTAGCATCAGCCTTAGGATAGTGTTAGGGTTAGGGTTAGCGTCAGCCCTAGGATAGTGTTAGGGTTAGGGTTAGTGTTAGCATCAGCCCTAGGATATTATTAGGGTTAGGGTTAGCATCAGCCCTAGGATAGTGTTAGGGTTAGAGTTAGGGTTAGCACCAGGCTTAGGATAGTGTTAGTGTTAGGGTTACCATCAGCCTTAGCATAGTGTTAGGTTTAGGGTTAGGGTTAGCATCAGCCGTAGGATAGTGTTAGGGTTAGTGTTAGCCTCAGCCCTAGGATAGTGTTAGGGTTAGGGTTAGGGTTAGCATCAGCCCTAGGATAGTATTAGGGTTAGGGTTAGGGTTAGGGTTAGGGTTAGGGTTAGGGTTAGGGTTAGCATCAGCTCTAGGATAGTGTTAGTGTTAGGGTTAGGGTTAGCATCAGCCCTAGGATAGTGTTAGGGGTAGGGTTAGGGTTAGCATCAGCCCTAGGATAGTGTTAGTGTTAGGGTTAGCATCAGCCCTAGGATAGTGTTATGGTTAGGGTTAGGGTTATCATCAGGCCTAGGATAGTGTTAGGGTTAGGGTTAGGGTTAGCATTACTTCAAGGATAGTGTTAGGGTTAGCGTTAGGGTTAGCATCAGGCCCAAGATAGTGTTAGGGTTAGGGTTACGGTTATCATCAGGCCTAGGATAGTGTTAGGGTTAGGGTTAGCATCAGCCCTAGGATAGTGTTAGTTTTAGGGTTAGGGTTAGCACAGCCCTAGGATAGTGTTAGGGTTAGGGTTAGCATCAGCCCTAGGATAGTGTTAGGGATAGGGTTAGGGTTAGCATCAGGCCTAGGATAGTGTTAGGGTTAGGGTTAGCATCAGCCCTAGGATAGTGTTAGGGTTAGGGTTAGGGTTAGCATCAGCCCTAGGATAGTGTTAGTGTTAGGGTTACCATCAGCCCTAGGGTAATGTTACGGTTAGGGTTAGGGTTACCATCAGCCCTAGGATAGTGTTAGGGTTAGGGTTAGCATCAGCCCTAGGATAGTGTTAGGGTTAGGGTTAGGGTTAGCATCAGCCCTAGGATAGTGTTAGGTTTAGGGTTAGCATCAGCCCTAGGATACTGTTAGCGTTAGGGTTAGGGTTAGCATCAGGCCTAGGATAGTGTTAGGGTTACGGTTAGAATCAGCCCTAGGATAGCGTTAGGGTTAGGGTTAAGTTTAGCATCAGCCCTAGGATAGTGTTAGGGTTAGGGATAGGGTTAGCATCAGCCCTAGGATAGTGTGAGGGTTAGGGTTAGCATCAGCCCTAGGATAGTGTTAGGGTTAGGGTTAGGGTTATCATCAGGCCTAGGATATTGTTATGGTTAGGGTTAGCATCAGCCCTAGGATAGTGTTAGGGTTAGGGTTAGGGTTAGCATCAGCCCTAGGATAGTGTTAGGGTTAGGGTTAGGGTTAGCATCAGCCCTAGGATAGTATTAGGGTTAGGGTTAGGGTTAGGGTTAGGGTTAGGGATAGCATCAGCTCTAGGATAGTGTTAGGGTTAGGGTTAGGGTTAGCATCAGCCCTAGGATAGTGTTAGGGTTAGGGTTAGGGTTAGGATCAGGCCTAGGATAGTGTTAGGATTAGGGTTAGCATCAGCCCTAGGATAGTGTTAGGGTTAGGGTTAGGGTTATCATCAGGCCTATGATAGTGTTAGGGTTAGGGTTAGCATCAGCCCTAGGATAGTGTTATGGTTAGGGTTAGGGTTATCATCAGGCCTAGGATAGTGTTAGGGTTAGGGTTAGGGTTAGCATTACTTCAAGGATAGTGTTAGGGTTAGCGTTAGGGTTAGCATCAGGCCCAAGATAGTGGTAGGGTTAGGGTTAGGGTTAGCATCAGCCCTAGGATAGTGTTAGGGTCAGGGTTTGGGTTAGCATCAGGCCTAGGATAGTCTTAGGGTTAGGGTTAGCATCAGCCCTAGGATAGTGTTAGGGTTAGGGTTAGCGTCAGCCCTAGGATATTGTTAGTGTTAGGGATAGGGTTAGGATCAGGCCTAGGATACTGTTAGGATTAGGGTTAGCATCAGCCCTAGGATAGTGTTAGGGTTAGGGTTAGGGTTATCATCAGGCCTATGATAGTGTTAGGGTTAGGGTTAGCATCAGCCCTAGGATAGTGTTAGGGTTAGGGTTAGGGTTAGCATCAGCCCTAGGATAGTGTTAGGGTTAGGGTTAGCATCAGCCCTAGGATAGTGTTAGGGTTAGGGTTAGGGTTAGCATCAGCCCTAGGATAGTGTTAGTGTTAGGGTTAGCATCAGCCCTAGGATAGTGTTAGGGTTAGGGTTAGGGTTAGCATCCGCCCTGGGATAGTTTTAGGGTTAGGGTTAGGGTTAGCATCAGCCCTAGGATAGTGTTAGGGTTAGGGTTAACATAAACCCTAGGATAGTGTTAGGGTTAGGGTTAGGGTTATCATCAGGCCTAGGATAGTGTTAGGGTTAGGGTTAGGGTTAGCATGAGTTCAAGGATAGTGTTAGGGTTAGCGTTAGGGTTAGCATCTGCCCTAGGATAGTTTTCTGGTTAGGGTTAGGGTTAGCATCAGCCCAAGGATAGTGTTAGGGTTAGGGGTAGCATCAGCCCTAGGAGAGTGTCAGGGTTAGGGTTAGGGTTAGCATCAGGCCCAGGATAGTGTTAGGGTTAGGGTTAGCATCAGCCCTAGGATAGTGTTAGGGTTAGGGTTAGGGTTAGCATCAGCCCTAGGATAGTGTTAGGGTTAGGGTTAGCATCAGGCCTAGGATAGCGTTAGGGTTAGGGTTAGCCTCAGCCCTAGGAGAGTGTTAAGGTTAGGGATAGGGTTAGCATCAGGCCTAGGATAGTGTTAGGGTTAGGGTTAGGGTTAGCATCAGCCCTAGGATAGTGTTAGGGTTAGGGTTAGCATCAGGCCTAGGATAGCGTTAGGGTTAGGGTTAGCATCAGCCCTAGGATAGTGTTAGGGTTAGGGTTAGGGTTAGCATCAGCCCTAGGATAGTGTTAGGGTTATGGTTAGGTTTAGCATCAGCCCTAGGATAGTGTTAGGGTAAGGGTTAGGGTTAGCATCAGGCCTAGGATAGTGTTAGGGTTACGGTTAGAATCAGCCCTAGGATAGCGTTAGGGTTAGGGTTAAGTTTAGCATCAGCCCTAGGATAGTGTTAGGGTTAGGCTTAGGGTTAGCATCAGCCCTAATAGTGTTAGGGTTAGGGTTAGCATCAGCCCTAGGATAGTGTTAGGGTTAGGGTTACGGTTATCATCAGGCCTAGGATAGTGTTAGGGTTAGGGTTAGCATCAGCCCTAGGATAGTGTTAGTTTTAGGGTTAGGGTTAGCACAGCCCTAGGATAGTGTTAGGGTTAGGGTTAGCATCAGCCCTAGGATAGTGTTAGGGTTAGGGTTAGGGTTAGCATCAGGCATAGGATAGTGTTAGGGTTAGGGTTAGCATCAGCCCTAGGATAGTGTTAGGGTTAGGGTTAGGGTTAGCATCAGCCCTAGGATAGTGTTAGTGTTAGGGTTACCATCAGCCCTGGGGTAATGTTACGGTTAGGGTTAGGGTTACCATCAGCCCTAGGATAGTGTTAGGGTTAGGGTTAGCATCAGCCCTAGGATAGTGTTAGGGTTAGGGTTAGGGTTAGCATCAGCCCTAGGATAGTGTTAGGTTTAGGGTTAGCATCAGCCCTAGGATACTGTTAGCGTTAGGGTTAGGGTTAGCATCAGGCCTAGGATAGTGTTAGGGTTACGGTTAGAATCAGCCCTAGGATAGCGTTAGGGTTAGGGTTAAGTTTAGCATCAGCCCTAGGATAGTGTTAGGGTTAGGGATAGGGTTAGCATCAGCCCTAGGATAGTGTGAGGGTTAGGGTTAGCATCAGCCCTAGGATAGTGTTAGGGTTAGGGTTAGGGTTATCATTAGGCCTAGGATATTGTTATGGTTAGGGTTAGCATCAGCCCTAGGATAGTGTTAGGGTTAGGGTTAGGGTTAGCATCAGCCCTAGGATAGTGTTAGGGTTAGGGTTAGCATCAGCCCTAGTATAGTGTTAGGGTTAGGGTTAGGGTTAGCATCAGGCCTAGGATAGTGTTAGGGTTATGGTTAGGGTTAGCATCAGCCGTAGGATAGTGTTAGGGTTAAGGTTAGGGTTAGCATCAGCCCTAGGATAGTGTTAGGGTTAAGGTTAGGGTTAGCATCAGCCCTAGGATAGTGTTAGTGTTATGGTTAGCATCAGCCCTAGGATAGTGTTAGGGTTAGGGTTAGGGTGAGCATCCGCCCTAGGATAGTGTTAGGGTTAGGGTTAGGGTTAGCATCCGCCCTAGGATAGTGTTAGGGTTAGGGTTAGGGTTAGCATCAGCCCTAGGATAGTGTTAGGGTTAGGGTTAGGGTTAGCATCAGGCCTAGGATAGTGTTAGGGTTAGGGTTAGCATCAGCCCTAGGATAGCGTTAAGGATAGGGTTAGGGTTAGCATCAGCCCTAGGATAGTGTTAGGGTTAGGGTTAGCGTCAGCCCTAGGATAGTGTTAGGGTTAGGGTTAGTGTTAGCATCAGCCCTAGGATATTATTAGGGTTAGGGTTAGCATCAGCCCTAGGATAGTGTTAGGGTTAGAGTTAGGGTTAGCACCAGGCTTAGGTTAGTGTTAGTGTTAGGGTTACCATCAGCCTTAGCATAGTGTTAGGGTTAGGGTTAGGGTTAGCATCAGCCGTAGGATAGTGTTAGGGTTAGGGTTAGCCTCAGCCCTAGGATAGTGTTAGGGTTAGGGTTAGGGTTAGCATCAGCCCTAGGATAGTATTAGGGTTAGGGTTAGGGTTAGGGTTAGGGTTAGGGTTAGGGTTAGCATCAGCTCTAGGATAGTGTTAGTGTTAGGGTTAGGGTTAGCATCAGCCCTAGGATAGTGTTAGGGGTAGGGTTAGGGTTAGCATCAGCCCTAGGATAGTGTTAGTGTTAGGGTTAGCATCAGCCCTAGGATAGTGTTAGGGTTAGGGTTAGGGTTAGCATCAGCCCTAGGATAGTATTAGGGTTAGGGTTAGGGTTAGGGTTAGGGTTAGGGATAGCATCAGCTCTAGGATAGTGTTAGGGTTAGGGTTAGGGTTAGCATCAGCCCTAGGATAGTGTTAGGGTTAGGGTTAGGGTTAGCATCAGCCCTAGGATAGTGTTAGGGTTAGGGTTAGCCTCAGCCCTAGGATAGTGTTAGGGTTAGAGTTAGGGTTAGCACCAGGCTTAGGTTAGTGTTAGTGTTAGGGTTACCATCAGCCTTAGCATAGTGTTAGGGTTAGGGTTAGGGTTAGCATCAGCCGTAGGATAGTGTTAGGGTTAGGGTTAGCCTCAGCCCTAGGATAGTGTTAGGGTTAGGGTTAGGGTTAGCATCAGCCCTAGGTTAGTGTTAGGGTTAGGGTTAGCATCAGCCCTAAGATAGTGTTAGGGTTAGGGTTAGGGTTCGCATCAGGCCTAAGATAGTTTTAGGGTTAGGGTTAGCATCAGCCCTAGGATAGTGTTAGGGTTAAGGTTAGGGTTAGCATCAGCCGTAGGATAGTGTTAGGGTTAGGGTTAGCCTCAGCCCTACGATAGTGTTAGAGTTAGGTTTAGGGTTAGCATCAGACCTAGGATAGTGTTAGGGTTAGGGTTAGGGTTAGCATCAGCCCTAGGATAGTGTTAGGGTTAGGGTTAGCATCAGCCCTAGGATAGTGTTAGTGTTAGGGTTAGGGTTAGCATCAGGCCCAAGATAGTGGTAGGGTTAGGGTTAGCATCAGCCCTAGGATAGTGTTAAGTTTAGGGTTAACATAAACCCTAGGATAGTGTTAGGGTTAGGGTTAGGGTTATCATCAGGCATAGGATAGTGTTAGGGTTAGGGTTAGGGTTAGCATCAGCCCTAGGATAGTATTAGGGTTAGGGTTAGGGTTAGGGTTAGGGTTAGCATCAGCTCTAGGATAGTGTTAGGGTTAGGGTTAGGGTTAGCATCAGCCCTAGGATAGTGTTAGGGTTAGGGTTAGGGTTAGCATCAGCCCTAGGATAGTGTTAGGGTTAGGGTTAGGTTTAGCATCAGCCCTAGGATAGTGTTAGGGTAAGGGTTAGTGTTAGCATCAGGCCTAGGATAGTGTTAGGGTTACGATTAGAATCAGCCCTAGGATAGCGTTACGGTTAGGGTTAAGTTTAGCATCAGCCCTAGGATAGTGTTAGGGTTAGGGTTAGGGTTAGCATCAGCCCTAGGATAGTGTTAGGGTTAGGGTTAGCATCAGCCCTATGAAAGTGTTAGGGTTAGGGTTAGGGTTAGCATCAGCCGTAGGATAGTGTTAGGGTTAGGGTTTGCCTCAACCCTACGATAGTGTTAGAGTTAGGGTTAGGGTTAGCATCAGCCCTAGGATAGTGTTAGGGTTAGGGTTAGGGTTAGCATCAGCCCTAGGGTAGTGTTCGGGTTAGGGTTAGCATCAGCCCTAGGATAGTGTTAGGGTTAGGGTTAGCATCAGCCCTAGGATAGTGTTAGTGTTAGGGTTAGGGTTAGTATCAGGCCCAAGATAGTGGTAGGGTTAGGGTTAGCATCAGCCCTAGGATAGTGTTAGAGTTAGGGTTAACATAAACCCTAGGATAGTGTTAGGGTAAGGGTTAGGGTTAGCATCAGGCCTAGGATAGTGTTAGGGTTACGGTTAGAATCAGCCCTAGGATAGCGTTAGGGTTAGGGTTAAGTTTAGCATCAGCCCTAGGATAGTGTTAGGGTTAGGGTTAGGGTTAGCATCAGCCCTAGGATAGTGTTAGGGTTAGGGTTAGCATCAGCCCTATGATAGTGTTAGGGTTAGGGTTAGGGTTATCATCAGGCCTAGGATAGTGTTAGAGTTAGGGTTAGCATCAGCCCTAGGATAGTGTTAGGGTTAGGGTTAGGGTTAGCATCAGCCCTAGGATAGTGTTAGGGTTAGGGTTAGCATCAGCCCTAGGATAGTGTTAGGGTTAGGGTTAGGGTTCGCATCAGGCCTAGGATAGTGTTAGGGTTAGGGTTAGCATCAGCCCTAGGATAGTGTTAGGGTTAAGGTTAGGGTTAGCATTAGCCGTAGGATAGTGTTAGGGTTAGGGTTAGCCTCAGCCCTACGATAGTGTTAGAGTTAGGGTTAGGGTTAGCATCAGCCCTAGGATAGTGTTAGGGTTAGGGTTAGGGTTAGCATCAGCCCTAGGATAGCGTTCGGGTTAGGGTTAGCATCTGCCCTAGGATAGTGTTAGGGTTAGGGTTAGCATCAGCCCTAGGATAGTGTTAGTGTTAGGGTTAGGGTTAGTATCAGGCCCAAGATAGTGGTAGGGTAAGGGTTAGCATCAGCCCTAGGATAGTGTTAGGGTTAGGGTTAACATAAACCCTAGGATAGTGTTAGGGTTAGGGTTAGGGTTATCATCAGGCCTAGGATAGTGTTATGGTTAGGGTTAGGGTTAGCATCAGTTCAAGGATAGTTTTAGGGTTAGCGTTAGGGTTAGCATCAGCCCTAGGATAGTGTTAGGGTTAGGGTTAGGGTTAGCATCAGCCCTAGGATAATGTTACGGTTAGGGTTAGCATCAGCCCTAGGATAGTGTTAGGGTTAGGGTTAGGGTTAGCATCAGGCCTAGGATAGTGTTAGGGTTAGGGTTAGCATCAGCCCTAGGATAGTGTTAGGGTTAGGGTTAGGGTTATCATCAGGCCTATGATAGTGTTAGGGTTAGTGTTAGCATCAGCCCTAGGATAGTGTTAGGGTTAGGGTTAGGGTTAGCATCAGCCCTAGGATAGTGTTAGGGTTAGGGTTAGCATCAGGCCTAGGATAGTGTTAGGGTTAGGGTTAGCATCAGCCCTAGGATAGTGTTAGGGTTAGGGTTAGGGTTATCATCAGGCCTAGGATAGTGTTAGGGTTAGGGTTAGCATCAGCCCTAGGGTAGTGTTAGGGTTAGGGTTAGGGTTAGCATCAGCCCTAGGATAGTGTTAGGGTTAGGGTTAGTGTTAGCATGAGCCCTAGGATATTATTAGGGTTAGCATCAGCCCTAGGATAGTGTTAGGGTTAGAGTTAGGGTTAGCACCAGGCTTAGGATAGTGTTAGTGTTAGGGTTACCATCAGCCTTAGCATAGTGTTAGGGTTAGGGTTAGGGTTAGCATCAGCCGTAGGATAGTGTTAGGGTTAGGGTTAGCCTGAGCCCTAGGATAGTGTTAGCGTTAGGGTTAGGGTTAGCATCAGCCCTAGGATAGTGTTAGGGGTAGGGTTAGGGTTAGCATCAGCCCTAGGATAGTGTTAGTGTTAGGGTTAGCATCAGCCCTAGGATAGTGTTAGGGTTAGGGTTAGGGTTAGCATCAGCCCTAGGATAGTATTAGGGTTAGGGTTAGGTTTAGGGTTAGGGTTAGGGTTAGCATCAGCTCTAGGATAGTGTTAGGGTTAGGGTTAGGGTTAGCATCAGCCCTAGGATAGTGTTAGGGTTAGGGTTAGGGTTAGCATCAGCCCTAGGATAGTGTTAGGGTTAGGGTTACCATCAGCCCTGGGGTAATGTTACGCTTAGGGTTAGGGTTACCATCAGCCCTAGGATAGTGTTAGGGTTAGGGTTAGCATCAGCCCTAGGATAGTGTTAGGGTTAGGGTTAGGGTTAGCATCAGCCCTAGGATAGTGTTAGGGTTACGGTTAGCATCAGCCCTAGGATAGTGTTAGGGTTAGGGTTAGGGTTAGCATCAGGCCTAGGATAGTGTTAGGGTTACGGTTAGAATCAGCCCTAGGATAGCGTTAGGGTTAGGGTTAAGTTTAGCATCAGCCCTAGGATAGTGTTAGGGTTAGGGATAGAGTTAGCATCAGCCCTAGGATAGTGTGAGGGTTAGGGTTAGCATCAGCCCTAGGATAGTGTTAGGGTTAGGGTTAGGGTTATCATCAGGCTTAGGATATTGTTAGGGTTAGGGTTAGCATCAGCCCTAGGATAGTGTTAGGGTTAGGGTTAGGGTTAGCATCAGCCCTAGGATAGTGTTAGGGTTAGTGTTAGCATCAGCCCTAGGATAGCGTTAGGGTTAGGGTTAGGGTTAGCATCAGGCCTAGGATAGTGTTAGGGTTAAGGTTAGGGTTAGCATCAGCCGTAGGATAGTGTTAGGGTTAAGGTTAGGGTTAGCATCAGCCCTAGGATTGTGTTAGGGATAAGGTTAGGGTTAGCATCAGCCCTAGGATAGTGTTAGTGTTATGGTTAGCATCAGCCCTAGGATAGTGTTAGGGTTAGGGTTAGGGTGAGCATCCGCCCTAGGATAGTGTTAGGGTTAGGGTTAGGGTTAGCATCAGCCCTAAGATAGTGTTAGAGTTAGGGTTAGGGTTAGCGTCAGCCCTAGGATAGTGTTAGTGTTATGGTTAGCATCAGCCCTAGGATAGTGTTAGGGTTAGGGTTAGGGTTAGCATCCGCCCTAGGATAGTGTTAGGGTTAGGGTTAGGGTTAGCATCAGCCCTAGTATAGTGTTAGGGTTAGGGTTAGGGTTAGCATCAGGCCTAGGATAGTGTTAGGGTTAGGGTTAGCATCAGCCCTAGGATAGTGTTAAGGTTAGGGTTAGGGTTAGCATCAGCCCTAGGATAGTGTTAGGGTTAGGGTTAGCGTCAGCCCTAGGATAGTGTTAGGGTTAGGGTTAGGGTTAGGATCAGGCCTAGGATAGTGTTAGGATTAGGGTTAGCATCAGCCCTAGGATAGTGTTAGGGTTAGGGTTAGGGTTATCATCAGGCCTATGATAGTGTTAGGGTTAGGGTTAGCATCAGCCCTAGGATAGTGTTACGGTTAGGGTTAGGGTTATCATCAGGCCTAGGATAGTGTTAGGGTTAGGGTTAGGGTGAGCATTACTTCAAGGATAGTGTTAGGGTTAGCGTTAGGGTTAGCATCAGGCCCAAGATAGTGGTAGGGTTAGGGTTAGGGTTAGCATCAGCCCTAGGATAGTGTTAGGGTTAGGGTTTGGGTGAGCATCAGGCCTAGGATAGTGTTAGGGTTAGGGTTAGCATCCGCCCTAGGATAGTGTTAGGGTTAGGGTTAGGGTTAGCGTCAGCCCTAGGATATTGTTAGGGTTAGGGATAGGGTTAGGATCAGGCCTAGGATAGTGTTAGGATTAGGGTTAGCATCAGCCCTAGGATAGTGTTAGGGTTAGGGTTAGGGTTATCATCAGGCCTATGATAGTGTTAGGGTTAGGGTTAGCATCAGCCGTGGATAGTGCTAGGGTTAGGGTTAGGGTTAGCATCAGCCCTAGGATAGTGTTATGGTTAGGGTTAGCATCAGCCCTAGGATAGTGTTAGGGTTAGGGTTAGGGTTAGCATCAGCCCTAGGATAGTGTTAGTGTTAGGGTTAGCATCAGCCCTAGGATAGTGTTAGGGTTAGGGTTAGGGTTAGCATCCGCCCTGGGATAGTTTTAGGGTTAGGGTTAGGGTTAGCATCAGCCCTAGGATAGTGTTAGGGTTAGGGTTAACATAAACCCTAGGATAGTGTTAGGGTTAGGGTTAGGGTTATCATCAGGCCTAGGATAGTGTTACGGTTAGGGTTAGGGTTAGCATGAGTTCAAGGATAGTGTTAGGGTTAGCGTTAGGGTTAGCATCTGCCCTAGGATAGTTTTAGGGTTAGGGTTAGGGTTAGCATCAGCCCAAGGATAGTGTTAGGGTTAGGGGTAGCATCAGCCCTAGGAGAGTGTCAGGGTTAGGGTGAGGGTTAGCATCAGGCCCAGGATAGTGTTAGGGTTAGGGTTAGCATCAGCCCTAGGATAGTGTTAGGGTTAGGGTTAGGGTTAGCATCAGCCCTAGGATAGTGTTAGGGTTAGGGTTAGCATGAACACTTGGATAGTGTTTTGGTTAGGGTTAGGGTTAGCATCAGCCCTAGGATAGTGTTAGGGTTAGGGTTAGCCTCAGTCCTAGGAGAGTGTTAGGGTTAGGGATAGGGTTAGCATCAGGCCTAGGATAGTGTTAGGGTTAGGGTTAGGGTTAGCATCAGCCCTAGGATAGTGTTAGGGTTAGGGTTAGCATCAGGCCTAGGATAGCGTTAGGGTTAGGGTTAGCATCAGCCCTAGGATAGTGTTAGGGTTAGGGTTAGGGTTAGCATCAGCCCAAGGATAGTGTTAGGGTTATGGTTAGGTTTAGCATCAGCCCTAGGATAGTGTTAGGGTAAGGGTTAGGGTTAGCATCAGGCCTACGATAGTGTTAGGGTTACGGTTAGAATCAGCCCTAGGATAGCGTTAGGGTTAGGGTTAAGTTTAGCATCAGCCCTAGGATAGTGTTAGGGTTAGGCTTAGGGTTAGCATCAGCCCTAATAGTGTTAGGGTTAGGGTTAGCATCAGCCCTAGGATAGTGTTAGGGTTAGGTTTACGGTTATCATCAGGCCTAGGATAGTGTTAGGGTTAGGGTTAGCATCAGCCCTAGGATAGTGTTAGTTTTAGGGTTAGGGTTAGCACAGCCCTAGGATAATGTTAGGGTTAGGGTTAGCATCAGCCCTAGGATAGTGTTAGGGTTAGGGTTAGGGTTAGCATCAGGCCTAGGATAGTGTTAGGGTTAGGGTTAGCATCAGCCCTAGGATAGTGTTAGGGTTAGGGTTAGGGTTAGCATCAGCCCTAGGATAGTGTTAGTGTTAGGGTTACCATCAGCCCTGGGGTAATGTTACGGTTAGGGTTAGGGTTACCATCAGCCCTAGGATAGTGGTAGGGTTAGGGTTAGCATCAGCCCTAGGATAGTGTTAGGGTTAGGGTTAGGGTTAGCATCAGCCCTAGGATAGTGTTAGGTTTAGGGTTAGCATCAGCCCTAGGATACTGTTAGCGTTAGGGTTAGGGTTAGCATCAGGCCTAGGATAGTGTTAGGGTTACGGTTAGAATCAGCCCTAGGATAGCGTTAGGGTTAGGGTTAAGTTTAGCATCAGCCCTAGGATAGTGTTAGGGTTAGGGATAGGGTTAGCATCAGCCCTAGGATAGTGTGAGGGTTAGGGTTAGCATCAGCCCTAGGATAGTGTTAGGGTTAGGGTTAGGGTTAGCATCAGCCGTAGGATAGTGTTAGGGTTAGGGTTTGCCTCAACCCTACGATAGTGTTAGAGTTAGGGTTAGGGTTAGCATCAGCCCTAGGATAGTGTTAGGGTTAGGGTTAGGGTTAGCATCAGCCCTAGGATAGTGTTCGGGTTAGGGGTAGCATCAGCCCTAGGATAGTGTTAGGGTTAGGGTTAGCATCAGCCCTAGGATAGTGTTAGTGTTAGGGTTAGGGTTAGTATCAGGCCCAAGATAGTGGTAGGGTTAGGGTTAGCATCAGCCCTAGGATAGTGTTAGAGTTAGGGTTAACATAAACCCTAGGATAGTGTTAGGGTAAGGGTTAGGGTTAGCATCAGGCCTAGGATAGTGTTAGGGTTACAGTTAGAATCAGCCCTAGGATAGCGTTAGGGTTAGGGTTAAGTTTAGCATCAGCCCTAGGATAGTGTTAGGGTTAGGGTTAGGGTTAGCATCAGCCCTAGGATAGTGTTAGGGTTAGGGTTAGCATCAGCCCTATGATAGTGTTAGGGTTAGGGTTAGGGTTATCATCAGGCCTAGGATAGTGTTAGAGTTAGGGTTAGCATCAGCCCTAGGATAGTGTTAGGGTTAGGGTTAGGGTTAGCATCAGCCCTAGGATATTGTTAGGGTTAGGGTTAGCATCAGCCCTAGGATAGTGTTAGGGTTAGGGTTAGGGTTCGCATCAGGCCTAGGATAGTGTTAGGGTTAGGGTTAGCATCAGCCCTAGGATAGTGTTAGGGTTAAGGTTAGGGTTAGCATTAGCCGTAGGATAGTGTTAGGGTTAGGGTTAGCATCAGCCCTAGGATAGTGTTAGGGTTAAGGTTAGGGTTAGCATTAGCCGTAGGATAGTGTTAGGGTTAGGGTTAGCCTCAGCCCTAGGATAGTGTTAGGGTTAGGGTTAGGGTTAGCATCAGCCCTAGGATACTGTTCGGGTTAGGGTTAGCATCAGCCCTAGGATAGTGTTAGGGTTAGGGTTAGCATCAGCCCTAGGATAGTGTTAGTGTTAGGGTTAGGGTTAGTATCAGGCCCAAGATAGTGGTAGGGTTAGGGTTAGCATCAGCCCTAGGATAGTGTTAGGGTTAGGGTTAACATAAACCCTAGGATAGTGTTAGGGTTAGGGTTAGGGTTATCATCAGGCCTAGGATAGTGTTATGGTTAGGGTTAGGGTTAGCATCAGTTCAAGGATAGTTTTAGGGTTAGCGTTAGGGTTAGCATCAGCCCTAGGATAGTGTTAGGGTGAGGGTTAGGGTTAGCATCAGCCCTAGGATAATGTTACGGTTAGGGTTAGCATCAGCCCTAGGATAGTGTTAGGGTTAGGGTTAGGGTTAGCATCAGGCCTAGGATAGTGTTAGGGTTAGGGTTAGCATCAGCCCTAGGATAGAGTTAGGGTTAGGGTTAGGGTTATCATCAGGCCTATGATAGTGTTAGGGTTAGTGTTAGCATCAGCCCTAGGATAGTGTTAGGGTTAGGGTTAGGGTTCGCATCAGCCCTAGGATAGTGTTAGGGTTAGGGTTAGCATCAGCCCTAGGATAGTGTTAGGGTTAGGGTTAGGGTTAGCATCAGGCCTAGGATAGTGTTAGGGTTAGGGTTAGCATCAGCCCTAGGATAGTGTTAGGGTTAGGGTTATCATCAGGCCTAGGATAGTGTTAGGGATAGGGTTAGCATCAGGCCTAGGATAGTGTTAGGGTTAGGGTTAGGGTTAGCATCAACCCTAGGATAGTGTTAGGGTTAGGGTTAGCATCAGGCCTAGGACAGTGTTAGGGTTAGGGTTAGCATCAGCCCTAGGATAGTGTTAGGGTTAGGGTTAGGGTTAGCATCAGCCCTAGGATAGTGTTAGGGTTATGGTTAGGTTTAGCATCAGCCCTACGATAGTGTTAGGGTAAGGGTTAGGGTAAGCATCAGGCCTAGGATAGTGTTAGGGTTACGATTAGAATCAGCCCTAGGATAGCGTTAGGGTTAGGGTTAAGTTTAGCATCAGCCCTAGGATAGTGTTAGGGTTAGGGTTAGCATCAGCCCTAGGATAGTGTTAGGCTTAGGGTTAGGGTTATCATCAGGCCTAGGATAGTGTTAGGGTTAGGGTTAGCATCAGCCCTAGGATAGTGTTAGTTTTAGGGTTAGGGTTAGCACAGCCCTAGGATAGTGTTAGGGTTAGGGTTAGCATCAGCCCTAGGATAGTGTTAGGGTTAGTGTTAGGGTTAGCATCAGCCCTAGGATAGTGTTAGGGTTAGGGTTAACATCAGCCCTAGGATAGTGTTAGGGTTAGGGTTAGGGTTAGCATCAGGCCTAGGATAGTGTTAGGGTTAGGGTTAGCATCAGCCCTAGGATAGTGTTAGGGTTAGGGTTAGGGTTATCATCAGGCCTAGGATAGTGTTAGGGTTAGGGTTAGCATCAGCCCTAGGATAGTGTTAGGGTTAGGGTTAGGGTTAGCATCAGCCCTAGGATAGTGTTAGGGTTAGGGTTAGTGTTAGCATCAGCCCTAGGCTATTATTAGGGTTAGGGTTAGCATCAGCCCTAGGATAGTGTTAGGGTTAGAGTTAGGGTTAGCACCAGGCTTAGGATAGTGTTAGTGTTAGGGTTACCATCAGCCTTAGGATAGTGTTAGGGTTATGGTTAGGTTTAGCATCAGCCCTAGGATAGTGTTAGGGTAACGGTTAGGGTTAGCATCAGGCCTAGGATACTGTTAGGGTTACGGTTAGAATCAGCCCTAGGATAGCGTTAGGGTTAGGGTTAAGTTTAGCATCAGCCCTAGGATAGTGTTAGGGTTAGGGTTAGGGTTAGCATCAGCCCTAGGATACTGTTAGGGTTAGGGTTAGCATCAGCCCTAGGATAGTGTTAGGGTTAGGGTTAGGGTTAGCATCAGCCCTAGGATAGTGTTAGGGTTAGGGTTAGCATCAGCCCTAGGATAGTGTTAGGGTTAGGGTTAGCATCAGCCCTAGGATAGTGTTAGTGTTAGGGTTAGGGTTAGCATCAGGCCCAAGATAGTGGTAGGGTTAGGGTTAGGGTTAGCATCAGCCCTAGGATAGTGTTAGGGTTAGGGTTAGGGTTAGCATCAGGCCTAGGATAGTGTTAGGGTTAGGGTTAGCATCAGCCCTAGGATAGTGTTAGGGTTAGGGTTAGGGTTAGCATCAGCCCTAGGATAGTGTTAGTGTTAGGGTTAGCATCAGCCCTAGGATAGTGTTAGAGTTAGGGATAGGGTTAGCATCCGCCCTAGGGTAGCTTTAGGGTTACGGTTAGGGTTAGCATCAGCCCTAGGATAGTGTTAGGGTTAGGGTTATCATAAACCCTAGGATAGTGTTAGGGTTAGGGTTAGGGTTATCATCAGGCCTAGGATAGTGGTAGGGTTAGGGTTAGGGTTAGCATCAGTTAAAGGATAGTGTTAGGGTTAGCATTAGGGTTAGCATCTGCCCTAGGATAGCGTTAGGGTTAGGGTTAGGGTTAGCATCAGCCCAAGGATAGTGTTAGGGTTAGGATTAGCATCAGCCCTAGGATAGTGTTAGGGTTAGGGTTAGGGTTAGCATCAGGCCCAGGATAGTGTTATGGTTAGGGTTAGCATCAGCCCTAGGATAGCGTTAGGGTTAGGGTTAGCATCAGCCCTAGGATAGTGTTAGGGTTAGGGTTAGCATCAGCCCTAGGATAGTGTTAGGGTTAGGGTTAGCATCAGCCCTAGGATAGTGTTTGGGTTAGGGTTAGGGTTAGCATCAGCCCTAGGATAGTGTTAGGGTTAGGGCTGGCATCAGGCCTAGGATAGTGTTAGGGTTAGGGTTAGCATCAGCCCTAGGATAGTGTTAGGGTTACGGTTAGGGTTAGCATCAGCCGTAGGATAGTGTTAGGGTTATGGTTAGGTTTAGCATCAGCCCTAGGATAGTGTTAGGGTAAGGGTTAGGGTTAGCATCAGGCCTAGGATAGTGTTAGGGTTACGGTTAGAATCAGCCCTAGGATAGCGTTAGGGTTAGGGTTAAGTTTATCATCAGCCCTAGGATAGTGTTAGGGTTAGGGTTAGGGTTAGCATCAGCCCTGGGATAGTGTTAGGGTTAGGGTTAGCATCAGCCCTAGGATAGTGTTAGGGTTAGGGTTAGGGTTATAATCAGGCCTAGGATAGTGTTAGAGTTAGGGTTAGCATCAGCCCTAGGATAGTGATAGGGTTAGGGTTAGGGTTAGCATCAGCCCTAGGATAGTGTTAGGGTTAGGGTTAGCATCAGCCCTAGGATAGTGTTATTGTTAGGGTTAGGGTTCGCATCAGCCCTAGGATAGTGTTAGGGTTATGGTTAGCATCAGCCCTAGGATAGTGTTAGGGTTAAGGTTAGGGTTAGCATCAGCCGTAGGATAGTGTTAGGGTTAGGGTTAGCCTCAGCCCTACGATAGTGTTAGAGTTAGGGTTAGGGTTAGCATCAGCACTAGGATAGTGTTAGGGTTAGGGTTAGGGTTAGCATCAGCCCTAGGATAGTGTTAGTGTTATGGTTAGCATCAGCCCTAGGATAGTGTTAGGGTTAGGGTTAGGGTTAGCATCAGCCCTAGGATACTGTTAGGGTTAGGGTTAGCATCAGCCCTAGGATAGTGTTAGGGTTAGGGTTAGGGTTAGCATCAGCCCTAGGATAGTGTTAGGGTTAGGGTTAGCATCAGCCCTAGGATAGTGTTAGGGTTAGGGTTAGCATCAGCCCTAGGATAGTGTTAGTGTTAGGGTTAGGGTTAGCATCAGGCCCAAGATAGTGGTAGGGTTAGGGTTAGGGTTAGCATCAGCCCTAGGATAGTGTTAGGGTTAGGGTTAGGGTTAGCATCAGGCCTAGGATAGTGTTAGGGTTAGGGTTAGCATCAGCCCTAGGATAGTGTTAGGGTTAGGGTTAGGGTTAGCATCAGCCCTAGGATAGTGTTAGTGTTAGGGTTAGCATCAGCCCTAGGATAGTGTTAGAGTTAGGGATAGGGTTAGCATCCGCCCTAGGGTAGCTTTAGGGTTACGGTTAGGGTTAGCATCAGCCCTAGGATAGTGTTAGGGTTAGGGTTATCATAAACCCTAGGATAGTGTTAGGGTTAGGGTTAGGGTTATCATCAGGCCTAGGATAGTGGTAGGGTTAGGGTTAGGGTTAGCATCAGTTAAAGGATAGTGTTAGGGTTAGCGTTAGGGTTAGCATCTGCCCTAGGATAGCGTTAGGGTTAGGGTTAGGGTTAGCATCAGCCCAAGGATAGTGTTAGGGTTAGGATTAGCATCAGCCCTAGGATAGTGTTAGGGTTAGGGTTAGGGTTAGCATCAGGCCCAGGATAGTGTTATGGTTAGGGTTAGCATCAGCCCTAGGATAGCGTTAGGGTTAGGGTTAGCATCAGCCCTAGGATAGTGTTAGGGTTAGGGTTAGCATCAGCCCTAGGATAGTGTTAGGGTTAGGGTTAGCATCAGCCCTAGGATAGTGTTTGGGTTAGGGTTAGGGTTAGCATCAGCCCTAGGATAGTGTTAGGGTTAGGGCTGGCATCAGGCCTAGGATAGTGTTAGGGTTAGGGTTAGCATCAGCCCTAGGATAGTGTTAGGGTTACGGTTAGGGTTAGCATCAGCCGTAGGATAGTGTTAGGGTTATGGTTAGGTTTAGCATCAGCCCTAGGATAGTGTTAGGGTAAGGGTTAGGGTTAGCATCAGGCCTAGGATAGTGTTAGGGTTACGGTTAGAATCAGCCCTAGGATAGCGTTAGGGTTAGGGTTAAGTTTATCATCAGCCCTAGGATAGTGTTAGGGTTAGGGTTAGGGTTAGCATCAGCCCTGGGATAGTGTTAGGGTTAGGGTTAGCATCAGCCCTAGGATAGTGTTAGGGTTAGGGTTAGGGTTATAATCAGGCCTAGGATAGTGTTAGAGTTAGGGTTAGCATCAGCCCTAGGATAGTGATAGGGTTAGGGTTAGGGTTAGCATCAGCCCTAGGATAGTGTTAGGGTTAGGGTTAGCATCAGCCCTAGGATAGTGTTAGGGTTAGGGTTAGGGTTCGCATCAGCCCTAGGATAGTGTTAGGGTTATGGTTAGCATCAGCCCTAGGATAGTGTTAGGGTTAAGGTTAGGGTTAGCATCAGCCGTAGGATAGTGTTAGGGTTAGGGTTAGGGTTAGCATCAGCGCTAGGATAGTGTTAGGGTTAGGGTTAACATAAACCCTAGGATAGTATTAGGTTTAGAGTTAGGGTTATCATCAGGCCTAGGATAGTGTTAGGGTTAGGGTTAGGGTTGGCATCAGCCCTAGGATAGTGTTAGGGTTAGGGTTAGCATCAGCCCTAGGATAGTGTTAGTGTTAGGGTTAGGGTTAGCATCAGGCCCAAGATAGTGGTAGGGTTAGGGTTAGCATCAGCCCTAGGATAGTGTTAGGGTTAGGGTTAACATAATCCCTAGGATAGTGTTAGGGTTAGGGTTAGGGTTATCATCAGGCCTAGGATAGTGTTAGGTTTAGGGTTAGGGTTAGCATCAGTTCAAGGATAGTTTTAGGGTTAGCCTTAGGGTTAGCATCAGCCCTAGGATAGTGTTAGTGTTAGGGTTGTGGTTAGCATCAGCCCTAGGATAGTGTTAGGGTTAGGTTAGCATCAGCCCTAGGATAGTGTTAAGGTTAGGGTTAGGGTTAGCATCAGGCCTAGGATAATGTTAGGGTTAGGGTTAGCATCAGCCCTAGGATAGTGTTAGGGTTAGGGTTAGGGTTATCATCAGGCCTATGATAGTGTTAGGGTTAGGGTTAGCATCAGCCCTAGGATAGTGTTAAGCTTAGGGTTAGGGTTAGCATCAGCCCTAGGATAGTGTTAGGTTTAGGGTTAGCATCAGCCGTAGGATAGTGTTAGGGTTAGGGTTAGGGTTAGCATCAGTTCAAGGATAGTGTTAGGGTTAGCGTTAGGGTTAGCATCTGCCCTAGGATAGTGTTAGGGTTAGGGTTAGGGTTAGCATCAGCCCAAGGATAGTGTTAGGGTTAGGGTTAGCATCAGCCCTAGGAGAGTGTTAGGGTTAGGGTTAGGGTTAGCATCAGGCCCAGGATAGTGTTAGGGTTAGGGTTAGCATCAGCCCTAGGATAGTGTTAGGGTTAGGGTTAGGGTTAGCATCAGCCCTAGGATAGTGTTAGGGTTAGGGTTAGCATCAACACTTGGATAGTGTTTTGGTTAGGGTTAGGGTTAGCATCAGCCCTAGGATAGTGTTAGGGTTAGGGTTAGCCTCAGCCCTAGGAGAGTGTTAGGGTTAGGGATAGGGTTAGCATCAGGCCTAGGATAGTGTTAGGGTTAGGGTTAGGGTTAGCATCAACCCTAGGATAGTGTTAGGGTTAGGGTTAGCATCAGGCCTAGGACAGTGTTAGGGTTAGGGTTAGCATCAGCCCTAGGATAGTGTTAGGGTTAGGGTTAGGGTTAGCATCAGCCCTAGGATAGTGTTAGGGTTATGGTTAGGTTTAGCATCAGCCCTACGATAGTGTTAGGGTAAGGGTTAGGGTAAGCATCAGGCCTAGGATAGTGTTAGGGTTACGATTAGAATCAGCCCTAGGATAGCGTTAGGGTTAGGGTTAAGTTTAGCATCAGCCCTAGGATAGTGTTAGGGTTAGGGTTAGCATCAGCCCTAGGATAGTGTTAGGGTTAGGGTTAGGGTTATCATCAGGCCTAGGATAGTGTTAGGGTTAGGGTTAGCATCAGCCCTAGGATAGTGTTAGTTTTAGGGTTAGGGTTAGCACAGCCCTAGGATAGTGTTAGGGTTAGGGTTAGCATCAGCCCTAGGATAGTGTTAGGGTTAGTGTTAGGGTTAGCATCAGCCCTAGGATAGTGTTAGGGTTAGGGTTAACATCAGCCCTAGGATAGTGTTAGGGTTAGGGTTAGGGTTAGCATCAGCCCTAGGATAGTGTTAGGGTTAGGGTTAGGGTTATCATCAGGCCTAGGATAGTGTTAGGGTTAGGGTTAGCATCAGCCCTAGGATAGTGTTAGGGTTAGGGTTAGGGTTAGCATCAGCCCTAGGATAGTGTTAGGGTTAGGGTTAGTGTTAGCATCAGCCCTAGGCTATTATTAGGGTTAGGGTTAGCATCAGCCCTAGGATAGTGTTAGGGTTAGAGTTAGGGTTAGCACCAGGCTTAGGATAGTGTTAGTGTTAGGGTTACCATCAGCCTTAGGATAGTGTTAGGGTTATGGTTAGGTTTAGCATCAGCCCTAGGATAGTGTTAGGGTAACGGTTAGGGTTAGCATCAGGCCTAGGATAGTGTTAGGGTTACGGTTAGAATCAGCCCTAGGATAGCGTTAGGGTTAGGGTTAAGTTTAGCATCAGCCCTAGGATAGTGTTAGGGTTAGGGTTAGGGTTAGCATCAGCCCTAGGATACTGTTAGGGTTAGGGTTAGCATCAGCCCTAGGATAGTGTTAGGGTTAGGGTTAGGGTTAGCATCAGCCCTAGGATAGTGTTAGGGTTAGGGTTAGCATCAGCCCTAGGATAGTGTTAGGGTTAGGGTTAGCATCAGCCCTAGGATAGTGTTAGTGTTACGGTTAGGGTTAGCATCAGGCCCAAGATAGTGGTAGGGTTAGGGTTAGGGTTAGCATCAGCCCTAGGATAGTGTTAGGGTTAGGGTTAGGGTTAGCATCAGGCCTAGGATAGTGTTAGGGTTAGGGTTAGCATCAGCCCTAGGATAGTGTTAGGGTTAGGGTTAGGGTTAGCATCAGCCCTAGGATAGTGTTAGTGTTAGGGTTAGCATCAGCCCTAGGATAGTGTTAGAGTTAGGGATAGGGTTAGCATCCGCCCTAGGGTAGCTTTAGGGTTACGGTTAGGGTTAGCATCAGCCCTAGGATAGTGTTAGGGTTAGGGTTATCATAAACCCTAGGATAGTGTTAGGGTTAGGGTTAGGGTTATCATCAGGCCTAGGATAGTGGTAGGGTTAGGGTTAGGGTTAGCATCAGTTAAAGGATAGTGTTAGGGTTAGCGTTAGGGTTAGCATCTGCCCTAGGATAGCGTTAGGGTTAGGGTTAGCGTTAGCATCAGCCCCAGGATAGTGTTAGGGTTAGGATTAGCATCAGCCCTAGGATAGTGTTAGGGTTAGGGTTAGGGTTAGCATCAGGCCCAGGATAGTGTTATGGTTAGGGTTAGCATCAGCCCTAGGATAGCGTTAGGGTTAGGGTTAGCATCAGCCCTAGGATAGTGTTAGGGTTAGGGTTAGCATCAGCCCTAGGATAGTGTTAGGGTTAGGGTTAGCATCAGCCCTAGGATAGTGTTTGGGTTAGGGTTAGGGTTAGCATCAGCCCTAGGATAGTGTTAGGGTTAGGGCTGGCATCAGGCCTAGGATAGTGTTAGGGTTAGGGTTAGCATCAGCCCTAGGATAGTGTTAGGGTTACGGTTAGGGTTAGCATCAGCCGTAGGATAGTGTTAGGGTTATGGTTAGGTTTAGCATCAGCCCTAGGATAGTGTTAGGGTAAGGGTTAGGGTTAGCATCAGGCCTAGGATAGTGTTAGGGTTACGGTTAGAATCAGCCCTAGGATAGCGTTAGGGTTAGGGTTAAGTTTATCATCAGCCCTAGGATAGTGTTAGGGTTAGGGTTAGGGTTAGCATCAGCCCTGGGATAGTGTTAGGGTTAGGGTTAGCATCAGCCCTAGGATAGTGTTAGGGTTAGGGTTAGGGTTATAATCAGGCCTAGGATAGTGTTAGAGTTAGGGTTAGCATCAGCCCTAGGATAGTGATAGGGTTAGGGTTAGGGTTAGCATCAGCCCTAGGATAGTGTTAGGGTTAGGGTTAGCATCAGCCCTAGGATAGTGTTAGGGTTAGGGTTAGGGTTCGCATCAGCCCTAGGATAGTGTTAGGGTTATGGTTAGCATCAGCCCTAGGATAGTGTTAGGGTTAAGGTTAGGGTTAGCATCAGCCGTAGGATAGTGTTAGGGTTAGGGTTAGGGTTAGCATCAGCGCTAGGATAGTGTTAGGGTTAGGGTTAACATAAACCCTAGGATAGTATTAGGTTTAGAGTTAGGGTTATCATCAGGCCTAGGATAGTGTTAGGGTTAGGGTTAAGGTTGGCATCAGCCCTAGGATAGTGTTAGGGTTAGGGTTAGCATCAGCCCTAGGATAGTGTTAGTGTTAGGGTTAGGGTTAGCATCAGGCCCAAGATAGTGGTAGGGTTAGGGTTAGCATCAGCCCTAGGATAGTGTTAGGGTTAGGGTTAACATAATCCCTAGGATAGTGTTAGGGTTAGGGTTAGGGTTATCATCAGGCCTAGGATAGTGTTAGGTTTAGGGTTAGGGTTAGCATCAGTTCAAGGATAGTTTTAGGGTTAGCCTTAGGGTTAGCATCAGCCCTAGGATAGTGTTAGTGTTAGGGTTGTGGTTAGCATCAGCCCTAGGATAGTGTTAGGGTTAGGTTAGCATCAGCCCTAGGATAGTGTTAAGGTTAGGGTTAGGGTTAGCATCAGGCCTAGGATAATGTTAGGGTTAGGGTTAGCATCAGCCCTAGGATAGTGTTAGGGTTAGGGTTAGGGTTATCATCAGGCCTATGATAGTGTTAGGTTTAGGGTTAGCATCAGCCCTAGGATAGTGTTAAGCTTAGGGTTAGGGTTAGCATCAGCCCTAGGATAGTGTTAGGTTTAGGGTTAGCATCAGCCGTAGGATAGTGTTAGGGTTAGGGTTAGGGTTAGCATCAGTTCAAGGATAGTGTTAGGGTTAGCGTTAGGGTTAGCATCTGCCCTAGGATAGTGTTAGGGTTAGGGTTAGGGTTAGCATCAGCCCAAGGATAGTGTTAGGGTTAGGGTTAGCATCAGCCCTAGGAGAGTGTTAGGGTTAGGGTTAGGGTTAGCATCAGGCCCAGGATAGTGTTAGGGTTAGGGTTAGCATCAGCCCTAGGATAGTGTTAGGGTTAGGGTTAGGGTTAGCATCAGCCCTAGGATAGTGTTAGGGTTAGGGTTAGCATCAACACTTGGATAGTGTTTTGGTTAGGGTTAGGGTTAGCATCAGCCCTAGGATAGTGTTAGGGTTAGGGTTAGCCTCAGCCCTAGGAGAGTGTTAGGGTTAGGGATAGGGTTAGCATCAGGCCTAGGATAGTGTTAGGGTTAGGGTTAGGGTTAGGGTTAGCATCAACCCTAGGATAGTGTTAGGGTTAGGGTTAGCATCAGGCCTAGGACAGTGTTAGGGTTAGGGTTAGCATCAGCCCTAGGATAGTGTTAGGGTTAGGGTTAGGGTTAGCATCAGCCCTAGGATAGTGTTAGGGTTATGGTTAGGTTTAGCATCAGCCCTACGATAGTGTTAGGGTAAGGGTTAGGGTAAGCATCAGGCCTAGGATAGTGTTAGGGTTACGATTAGAATCAGCCCTAGGATAGCGTTAGGGTTAGGGTTAAGTTTAGCATCAGCCCTAGGATAGTGTTAGGGTTAGGGTTAGCATCAGCCCTAGGATAGTGTTAGGGTTAGGGTTAGGGTTATCATCAGGCCTAGGATAGTGTTAGGGTTAGGGTTAGCATCAGCCCTAGGATAGTGTTAGTTTTAGGGTTAGGGTTAGCACAGCCCTAGGATAGTGTTAGGGTTAGGGTTAGCATCAGCCCTAGGATAGTGTTAGGGTTAGTGTTAGGGTTAGCATCAGCCCTAGGATAGTGTTAGGGTTAGGGTTAACATCAGCCCTAGGATAGTGTTAGGGTTAGGGTTAGGGTTAGCATCAGCCCTAGGATAGTGTTAGGGTTAGGGTTAGGGTTATCATCAGGCCTAGGATAGTGTTAGGGTTAGGGTTAGCATCAGCCCTAGGATAGTGTTAGGGTTAGGGTTAGGGTTAGCATCAGCCCTAGGATAGTGTTAGGGTTAGGGTTAGTGTTAGCATCAGCCCTAGGCTATTATTAGGGTTAGGGTTAGCATCAGCCCTAGGATAGTGTTAGGGTTAGAGTTAGGGTTAGCACCAGGCTTAGGATAGTGTTAGTGTTAGGGTTACCATCAGCCTTAGGATAGTGTTAGGGTTATGGTTAGGTTTAGCATCAGCCCTAGGATAGTGTTAGGGTAACGGTTAGGGTTAGCATCAGGCCTAGGATAGTGTTAGGGTTACGGTTAGAATCAGCCCTAGGATAGCGTTAGGGTTAGGGTTAAGTTTAGCATCAGCCCTAGGATAGTGTTAGGGTTAGGGTTAGGGTTAGCATCAGCCCTAGGATACTGTTAGGGTTAGGGTTAGCATCAGCCCTAGGATAGTGTTAGGGTTAGGGTTAGGGTTAGCATCAGCCCTAGGATAGTGTTAGGGTTAGGGTTAGCATCAGCCCCAGGATAGTGTTAGGGTTAGGGTTAGCATCAGCCCTAGGATAGTGTTAGTGTTAGGGTTAGGGTTAGCATCAGGCCCAAGATAGTGGTAGGGTTAGGGTTAGGGTTAGCATCAGCCCTAGGATAGTGTTAGGGTTAGGGTTAGGGTTAGCATCAGGCCTAGGATAGTGTTAGGGTTAGGGTTAGCATCAGCCCTAGGATAGTGTTAGGGTTAGGGTTAGGGTTAGCATCAGCCCTAGGATAGTGTTAGTGTTAGGGTTAGCATCAGCCCTAGGATAGTGTTAGAGTTAGGGATAGGGTTAGCATCCGCCCTAGGGTAGCTTTAGGGTTACGGTTAGGGTTAGCATCAGCCCTAGGATAGTGTTAGGGTTAGGGTTATCATAAACCCTAGGATAGTGTTAGGGTTAGGGTTAGGGTTATCATCAGGCCTAGGATAGTGGTAGGGTTAGGGTTAGGGTTAGCATCAGTTAAAGGATAGTGTTAGGGTTAGCGTTAGGGTTAGCATCTGCCCTAGGATAGCGTTAGGGTTAGGGTTAGGGTTAGCATCAGCCCCAGGATAGTGTTAGGGTTAGGATTAGCATCAGCCCTAGGATAGTGTTAGGGTTAGGGTTAGGGTTAGCATCAGGCCCAGGATAGTGTTATGGTTAGGGTTAGCATCAGCCCTAGGATAGCGTTAGGGTTAGGGTTAGCATCAGCCCTAGGATAGTGTTAGGGTTAGGGTTAGCATCAGCCCTAGGATAGTGTTAGGGTTAGGGTTAGCATCAGCCCTAGGATAGTGTTTGGGTTAGGGTTAGGGTTAGCATCAGCCCTAGGATAGTGTTAGGGTTAGGGCTGGCATCAGGCCTAGGATAGTGTTAGGGTTAGGGTTAGCATCAGCCCTAGGATAGTGTTAGGGTTACGGTTAGGGTTAGCATCAGCCGTAGGATAGTGTTAGGGTTATGGTTAGGTTTAGCATCAGCCCTAGGATAGTGTTAGGGTAAGGGTTAGGGTTAGCATCAGGCCTAGGATAGTGTTAGGGTTACGGTTAGAATCAGCCCTAGGATAGCGTTAGGGTTAGGGTTAAGTTTATCATCAGCCCTAGGATAGTGTTAGGGTTAGGGTTAGGGTTAGCATCAGCCCTGGGATAGTGTTAGGGTTAGGGTTAGCATCAGCCCTAGGATAGTGTTAGGGTTAGGGTTAGGGTTATAATCAGGCCTAGGATAGTGTTAGAGTTAGGGTTAGCATCAGCCCTAGGATAGTGATAGGGTTAGGGTTAGGGTTAGCATCAGCCGTAGGATAGTGTTAGGGTTAGGGTTAGCCTCAGCCCTACGATAGTGTTAGAGTTAGGGTTAGGGTTAGCATCAGCACTAGGATAGTGTTAGGGTTAGGGTTAGGGTTAGCATCAGCCCTAGGATAGTGTTAGTGTTATGGTTAGCATCAGCCCTAGGATAGTGTTAGGGTTAGGGTTAGGGTTAGCATCAGCGCTAGGATAGTGTTAGGGTTAGGGTTAACATAAACCCTAGGATAGTATTAGGTTTAGAGTTAGGGTTATCATCAGGCCTAGGATAGTGTTAGGGTTAGGGTTAGGGTTGGCATCAGCCCTAGGATAGTGTTAGGGTTAGGGTTAGCATCAGCCCTAGGATAGTGTTAGTGTTAGGGTTAGGGTTAGCATCAGGCCCAAGATAGTGGTAGGGTTAGGGTTAGCATCAGCCCTAGGATAGTGTTAGGGTTAGGGTTAACATAATCCCTAGGATAGTGTTAGGGTTAGGGTTAGGGTTATCATCAGGCCTAGGATAGTGTTAGGTTTAGGGTTAGGGTTAGCATCAGTTCAAGGATAGTTTTAGGGTTAGCCTTAGGGTTAGCATCAGCCCTAGGATAGTGTTAGTGTTAGGGTTGTGGTTAGCATCAGCCCTAGGATAGTGTTAGGGTTAGGTTAGCATCAGCCCTAGGATAGTGTTAAGGTTAGGGTTAGGGTTAGCATCAGGCCTAGGATAATGTTAGGGTTAGGGTTAGCATCAGCCCTAGGATAGTGTTAGGGTTAGGGTTAGGGTTATCATCAGGCCTATGATAGTGTTAGGGTTAGGGTTAGCATCAGCCCTAGGATAGTGTTAGGCTTAGGGTTAGGGTTAGCATCAGCCCTAGGATAGTGTTAGGTTTAGGGTTAGCATCAGCCGTAGGATAGTGTTAGGGTTAGGGTTAGGGTTAGCATCAGGCCTAGGATAGTGATAGGGTTAGGGTTAGCATCAGCCCTAGGATAGTGTTAGGGTTAGGGTTAGGGTTAGGGTTAGCATCAGCCCTAGGATAGTATTAGGGTTAGGGTTAGGGTTAGGGATAGGGTTAGCATCAGCTATAGGATAGTGTTTGGGTTAGGGTTAGGGTTAGCATCAGCCCTAGGATAGTGCTAGGGTTAGGGTTAGGGTTAGCATCAGCCCTAGGATAGTGTTAGGGTTAGGGTTACCATCAGCCCTGGGATAATGTTACGGTTAGGGTTAGGGTTACCATCAGCCCTAGGATAGTGTTATGGTTAGGGTTAGCATCAGCCCTAGGATAGTGTTAGGGTTAGGGTTTGGGTTAGCATCAGCCCTAGGATAGTGTTAGGGTTAGGTTTAGCATCAGCCCTAGGATAGTGTTAGGGGTAGGGTTAGGGTTAGCATCAGCCCTAGGATAGTGTTAGGGTTAGGGTTAGCATCAGCCCTAGGATAGTGTTAGGGTTAGGGTTTGGGTTATCATCAGGCCTAGGATAGTGTTAGAGTTAGGGTTAGCATCAGCCCTAGGATAGTGTTAGGGTTAGGGTTAGGGTTAGCATCAGCCCTAGGATAGTGTTAGGGTTAGGGTTAGCATCAGCCCTAGGATAGTGTTAGGGTTAGGGTTAGGGTTCGCATCAGCCCTAGGATAGTGTTAGGGTTATGGTTAGCATCAGCCCTAGGTTGGTGTTAGGGTTAAGGTTAGGGTTAGCATCAGCCGTAGGATAGTGTTAGGGTTAAGGTTAGGGTTAGCATCAGCCGTAGGATAGTGTTAGGGTTAAGGTTAGGGTTAGCATCAGCCCTAGGATTGTGTTAGGGATAAGGTTAGGGTTAGCATCAGCCCTAGGATAGTGTTAGTGTTATGGTTAGCATCAGCCCTAGGATAGTGTTAGGGTTAGGGTTAGGGTGAGCATCCGCCCTAGGATAGTGTTAGGGTTAGGGTTAGGGTTAGCATCAGCCCTAAGATAGTGTTAGAGTTAGGGTTAGGGTTAGCGTCAGCCCTAGGATAGTGTTAGTGTTATGGTTAGCATCAGCCCTAGGATAGTGTTAGGGTTAGGGTTAGGGTTAGCATCCGCCCTAGGATAGTGTTAGGGTTAGGGTTAGGGTTAGCATCAGCCCTAGTATAGTGTTAGGGTTAGGGTTAGGGTTAGCATCAGGCCTAGGATAGTGTTAGGGTTAGGGTTAGCATCAGCCCTAGGATAGTGTTAAGGTTAGGGTTAGGGTTAGCATCAGCCCTAGGATAGTGTTAGGGTTAGGGTTAGCGTCAGCCCTAGGATAGTGTTAGGGTTAGGGTTAGGGTTAGGATCAGGCCTAGGATAGTGTTAGGATTAGGGTTAGCATCAGCCCTAGGATAGTGTTAGGGTTAGGGTTAGGGTTATCATCAGGCCTATGATAGTGTTAGGGTTAGGGTTAGCATCAGCCCTAGGATAGTGTTACGGTTAGGGTTAGGGTTATCATCAGGCCTAGGATAGTGTTAGGGTTAGGGTTAGGGTGAGCATTACTTCAAGGATAGTGTTAGGGTTAGCGTTAGGGTTAGCATCAGGCCCAAGATAGTGGTAGGGTTAGGGTTAGGGTTAGCATCAGCCCTAGGATAGTGTTAGGGTTAGGGTTTGGGTGAGCATCAGGCCTAGGATAGTGTTAGGGTTAGGGTTAGCATCCGCCCTAGGATAGTGTTAGGGTTAGGGTTAGGGTTAGCGTCAGCCCTAGGATATTGTTAGGGTTAGGGATAGGGTTAGGATCAGGCCTAGGATAGTGTTAGGATTAGGGTTAGCATCAGCCCTAGGATAGTGTTAGGGTTAGGGTTAGGGTTATCATCAGGCCTATGATAGTGTTAGGGTTAGGGTTAGCATCAGCCGTGGATAGTGCTAGGGTTAGGGTTAGGGTTAGCATCAGCCCTAGGATAGTGTTATGGTTAGGGTTAGCATCAGCCCTAGGATAGTGTTAGGGTTAGGGTTAGGGTTAGCATCAGCCCTAGGATAGTGTTAGTGTTAGGGTTAGCATCAGCCCTAGGATAGTGTTAGGGTTAGGGTTAGGGTTAGCATCCGCCCTGGGATAGTTTTAGGGTTAGGGTTAGGGTTAGCATCAGCCCTAGGATAGTGTTAGGGTTAGGGTTAACATAAACCCTAGGATAGTGTTAGGGTTAGGGTTAGGGTTATCATCAGGCCTAGGATAGTGTTACGGTTAGGGTTAGGGTTAGCATGAGTTCAAGGATAGTGTTAGGGTTAGCGTTAGGGTTAGCATCTGCCCTAGGATAGTTTTAGGGTTAGGGTTAGGGTTAGCATCAGCCCAAGGATAGTGTTAGGGTTAGGGGTAGCATCAGCCCTAGGAGAGTGTCAGGGTTAGGGTGAGGGTTAGCATCAGGCCCAGGATAGTGTTAGGGTTAGGGTTAGCATCAGCCCTAGGATAGTGTTAGGGTTAGGGTTAGGGTTAGCATCAGCCCTAGGATAGTGTTAGGGTTAGGGTTAGCATGAACACTTGGATAGTGTTTTGGTTAGGGTTAGGGTTAGCATCAGCCCTAGGATAGTGTTAGGGTTAGGGTTAGCCTCAGTCCTAGGAGAGTGTTAGGGTTAGGGATAGGGTTAGCATCAGGCCTAGGATAGTGTTAGGGTTAGGGTTAGGGTTAGCATCAGCCCTAGGATAGTGTTAGGGTTAGGGTTAGCATCAGGCCTAGGATAGCGTTAGGGTTAGGGTTAGCATCAGCCCTAGGATAGTGTTAGGGTTAGGGTTAGGGTTAGCATCAGCCCAAGGATAGTGTTAGGGTTATGGTTAGGTTTAGCATCAGCCCTAGGATAGTGTTAGGGTAAGGGTTAGGGTTAGCATCAGGCCTACGATAGTGTTAGGGTTACGGTTAGAATCAGCCCTAGGATAGCGTTAGGGTTAGGGTTAAGTTTAGCATCAGCCCTAGGATAGTGTTAGGGTTAGGCTTAGGGTTAGCATCAGCCCTAATAGTGTTAGGGTTAGGGTTAGCATCAGCCCTAGGATAGTGTTAGGGTTAGGTTTACGGTTATCATCAGGCCTAGGATAGTGTTAGGGTTAGGGTTAGCATCAGCCCTAGGATAGTGTTAGTTTTAGGGTTAGGGTTAGCACAGCCCTAGGATAATGTTAGGGTTAGGGTTAGCATCAGCCCTAGGATAGTGTTAGGGTTAGGGTTAGGGTTAGCATCAGGCCTAGGATAGTGTTAGGGTTAGGGTTAGCATCAGCCCTAGGATAGTGTTAGGGTTAGGGTTAGGGTTAGCATCAGCCCTAGGATAGTGTTAGTGTTAGGGTTACCATCAGCCCTGGGGTAATGTTACGGTTAGGGTTAGGGTTACCATCAGCCCTAGGATAGTGGTAGGGTTAGGGTTAGCATCAGCCCTAGGATAGTGTTAGGGTTAGGGTTAGGGTTAGCATCAGCCCTAGGATAGTGTTAGGTTTAGGGTTAGCATCAGCCCTAGGATACTGTTAGCGTTAGGGTTAGGGTTAGCATCAGGCCTAGGATAGTGTTAGGGTTACGGTTAGAATCAGCCCTAGGATAGCGTTAGGGTTAGGGTTAAGTTTAGCATCAGCCCTAGGATAGTGTTAGGGTTAGGGATAGGGTTAGCATCAGCCCTAGGATAGTGTGAGGGTTAGGGTTAGCATCAGCCCTAGGATAGTGTTAGGGTTAGGGTTAGGGTTAGCATCAGCCGTAGGATAGTGTTAGGGTTAGGGTTTGCCTCAACCCTACGATAGTGTTAGAGTTAGGGTTAGGGTTAGCATCAGCCCTAGGATAGTGTTAGGGTTAGGGTTAGGGTTAGCATCAGCCCTAGGATAGTGTTCGGGTTAGGGGTAGCATCAGCCCTAGGATAGTGTTAGGGTTAGGGTTAGCATCAGCCCTAGGATAGTGTTAGTGTTAGGGTTAGGGTTAGTATCAGGCCCAAGATAGTGGTAGGGTTAGGGTTAGCATCAGCCCTAGGATAGTGTTAGAGTTAGGGTTAACATAAACCCTAGGATAGTGTTAGGGTAAGGGTTAGGGTTAGCATCAGGCCTAGGATAGTGTTAGGGTTACAGTTAGAATCAGCCCTAGGATAGCGTTAGGGTTAGGGTTAAGTTTAGCATCAGCCCTAGGATAGTGTTAGGGTTAGGGTTAGGGTTAGCATCAGCCCTAGGATAGTGTTAGGGTTAGGGTTAGCATCAGCCCTATGATAGTGTTAGGGTTAGGGTTAGGGTTATCATCAGGCCTAGGATAGTGTTAGAGTTAGGGTTAGCATCAGCCCTAGGATAGTGTTAGGGTTAGGGTTAGGGTTAGCATCAGCCCTAGGATATTGTTAGGGTTAGGGTTAGCATCAGCCCTAGGATAGTGTTAGGGTTAGGGTTAGGGTTCGCATCAGGCCTAGGATAGTGTTAGGGTTAGGGTTAGCATCAGCCCTAGGATAGTGTTAGGGTTAAGGTTAGGGTTAGCATTAGCCGTAGGATAGTGTTAGGGTTAGGGTTAGCATCAGCCCTAGGATAGTGTTAGGGTTAAGGTTAGGGTTAGCATTAGCCGTAGGATAGTGTTAGGGTTAGGGTTAGCCTCAGCCCTAGGATAGTGTTAGGGTTAGGGTTAGGGTTAGCATCAGCCCTAGGATACTGTTCGGGTTAGGGTTAGCATCAGCCCTAGGATAGTGTTAGGGTTAGGGTTAGCATCAGCCCTAGGATAGTGTTAGTGTTAGGGTTAGGGTTAGTATCAGGCCCAAGATAGTGGTAGGGTTAGGGTTAGCATCAGCCCTAGGATAGTGTTAGGGTTAGGGTTAACATAAACCCTAGGATAGTGTTAGGGTTAGGGTTAGGGTTATCATCAGGCCTAGGATAGTGTTATGGTTAGGGTTAGGGTTAGCATCAGTTCAAGGATAGTTTTAGGGTTAGCGTTAGGGTTAGCATCAGCCCTAGGATAGTGTTAGGGTGAGGGTTAGGGTTAGCATCAGCCCTAGGATAATGTTACGGTTAGGGTTAGCATCAGCCCTAGGATAGTGTTAGGGTTAGGGTTAGGGTTAGCATCAGGCCTAGGATAGTGTTAGGGTTAGGGTTAGCATCAGCCCTAGGATAGAGTTAGGGTTAGGGTTAGGGTTATCATCAGGCCTATGATAGTGTTAGGGTTAGTGTTAGCATCAGCCCTAGGATAGTGTTAGGGTTAGGGTTAGGGTTCGCATCAGCCCTAGGATAGTGTTAGGGTTAGGGTTAGCATCAGCCCTAGGATAGTGTTAGGGTTAGGGTTAGGGTTAGCATCAGGCCTAGGATAGTGTTAGGGTTAGGGTTAGCATCAGCCCTAGGATAGTGTTAGGGTTAGGGTTATCATCAGGCCTAGGATAGTGTTAGGGATAGGGTTAGCATCAGGCCTAGGATAGTGTTAGGGTTAGGGTTAGGGTTAGCATCAACCCTAGGATAGTGTTAGGGTTAGGGTTAGCATCAGGCCTAGGACAGTGTTAGGGTTAGGGTTAGCATCAGCCCTAGGATAGTGTTAGGGTTAGGGTTAGGGTTAGCATCAGCCCTAGGATAGTGTTAGGGTTATGGTTAGGTTTAGCATCAGCCCTACGATAGTGTTAGGGTAAGGGTTAGGGTAAGCATCAGGCCTAGGATAGTGTTAGGGTTACGATTAGAATCAGCCCTAGGATAGCGTTAGGGTTAGGGTTAAGTTTAGCATCAGCCCTAGGATAGTGTTAGGGTTAGGGTTAGCATCAGCCCTAGGATAGTGTTAGGCTTAGGGTTAGGGTTATCATCAGGCCTAGGATAGTGTTAGGGTTAGGGTTAGCATCAGCCCTAGGATAGTGTTAGTTTTAGGGTTAGGGTTAGCACAGCCCTAGGATAGTGTTAGGGTTAGGGTTAGCATCAGCCCTAGGATAGTGTTAGGGTTAGTGTTAGGGTTAGCATCAGCCCTAGGATAGTGTTAGGGTTAGGGTTAACATCAGCCCTAGGATAGTGTTAGGGTTAGGGTTAGGGTTAGCATCAGGCCTAGGATAGTGTTAGGGTTAGGGTTAGCATCAGCCCTAGGATAGTGTTAGGGTTAGGGTTAGGGTTATCATCAGGCCTAGGATAGTGTTAGGGTTAGGGTTAGCATCAGCCCTAGGATAGTGTTAGGGTTAGGGTTAGGGTTAGCATCAGCCCTAGGATAGTGTTAGGGTTAGGGTTAGTGTTAGCATCAGCCCTAGGCTATTATTAGGGTTAGGGTTAGCATCAGCCCTAGGATAGTGTTAGGGTTAGAGTTAGGGTTAGCACCAGGCTTAGGATAGTGTTAGTGTTAGGGTTACCATCAGCCTTAGGATAGTGTTAGGGTTATGGTTAGGTTTAGCATCAGCCCTAGGATAGTGTTAGGGTAACGGTTAGGGTTAGCATCAGGCCTAGGATACTGTTAGGGTTACGGTTAGAATCAGCCCTAGGATAGCGTTAGGGTTAGGGTTAAGTTTAGCATCAGCCCTAGGATAGTGTTAGGGTTAGGGTTAGGGTTAGCATCAGCCCTAGGATACTGTTAGGGTTAGGGTTAGCATCAGCCCTAGGATAGTGTTAGGGTTAGGGTTAGGGTTAGCATCAGCCCTAGGATAGTGTTAGGGTTAGGGTTAGCATCAGCCCTAGGATAGTGTTAGGGTTAGGGTTAGCATCAGCCCTAGGATAGTGTTAGTGTTAGGGTTAGGGTTAGCATCAGGCCCAAGATAGTGGTAGGGTTAGGGTTAGGGTTAGCATCAGCCCTAGGATAGTGTTAGGGTTAGGGTTAGGGTTAGCATCAGGCCTAGGATAGTGTTAGGGTTAGGGTTAGCATCAGCCCTAGGATAGTGTTAGGGTTAGGGTTAGGGTTAGCATCAGCCCTAGGATAGTGTTAGTGTTAGGGTTAGCATCAGCCCTAGGATAGTGTTAGAGTTAGGGATAGGGTTAGCATCCGCCCTAGGGTAGCTTTAGGGTTACGGTTAGGGTTAGCATCAGCCCTAGGATAGTGTTAGGGTTAGGGTTATCATAAACCCTAGGATAGTGTTAGGGTTAGGGTTAGGGTTATCATCAGGCCTAGGATAGTGGTAGGGTTAGGGTTAGGGTTAGCATCAGTTAAAGGATAGTGTTAGGGTTAGCATTAGGGTTAGCATCTGCCCTAGGATAGCGTTAGGGTTAGGGTTAGGGTTAGCATCAGCCCAAGGATAGTGTTAGGGTTAGGATTAGCATCAGCCCTAGGATAGTGTTAGGGTTAGGGTTAGGGTTAGCATCAGGCCCAGGATAGTGTTATGGTTAGGGTTAGCATCAGCCCTAGGATAGCGTTAGGGTTAGGGTTAGCATCAGCCCTAGGATAGTGTTAGGGTTAGGGTTAGCATCAGCCCTAGGATAGTGTTAGGGTTAGGGTTAGCATCAGCCCTAGGATAGTGTTTGGGTTAGGGTTAGGGTTAGCATCAGCCCTAGGATAGTGTTAGGGTTAGGGCTGGCATCAGGCCTAGGATAGTGTTAGGGTTAGGGTTAGCATCAGCCCTAGGATAGTGTTAGGGTTACGGTTAGGGTTAGCATCAGCCGTAGGATAGTGTTAGGGTTATGGTTAGGTTTAGCATCAGCCCTAGGATAGTGTTAGGGTAAGGGTTAGGGTTAGCATCAGGCCTAGGATAGTGTTAGGGTTACGGTTAGAATCAGCCCTAGGATAGCGTTAGGGTTAGGGTTAAGTTTATCATCAGCCCTAGGATAGTGTTAGGGTTAGGGTTAGGGTTAGCATCAGCCCTGGGATAGTGTTAGGGTTAGGGTTAGCATCAGCCCTAGGATAGTGTTAGGGTTAGGGTTAGGGTTATAATCAGGCCTAGGATAGTGTTAGAGTTAGGGTTAGCATCAGCCCTAGGATAGTGATAGGGTTAGGGTTAGGGTTAGCATCAGCCCTAGGATAGTGTTAGGGTTAGGGTTAGCATCAGCCCTAGGATAGTGTTATTGTTAGGGTTAGGGTTCGCATCAGCCCTAGGATAGTGTTAGGGTTATGGTTAGCATCAGCCCTAGGATAGTGTTAGGGTTAAGGTTAGGGTTAGCATCAGCCGTAGGATAGTGTTAGGGTTAGGGTTAGCCTCAGCCCTACGATAGTGTTAGAGTTAGGGTTAGGGTTAGCATCAGCACTAGGATAGTGTTAGGGTTAGGGTTAGGGTTAGCATCAGCCCTAGGATAGTGTTAGTGTTATGGTTAGCATCAGCCCTAGGATAGTGTTAGGGTTAGGGTTAGGGTTAGCATCAGCCCTAGGATACTGTTAGGGTTAGGGTTAGCATCAGCCCTAGGATAGTGTTAGGGTTAGGGTTAGGGTTAGCATCAGCCCTAGGATAGTGTTAGGGTTAGGGTTAGCATCAGCCCTAGGATAGTGTTAGGGTTAGGGTTAGCATCAGCCCTAGGATAGTGTTAGTGTTAGGGTTAGGGTTAGCATCAGGCCCAAGATAGTGGTAGGGTTAGGGTTAGGGTTAGCATCAGCCCTAGGATAGTGTTAGGGTTAGGGTTAGGGTTAGCATCAGGCCTAGGATAGTGTTAGGGTTAGGGTTAGCATCAGCCCTAGGATAGTGTTAGGGTTAGGGTTAGGGTTAGCATCAGCCCTAGGATAGTGTTAGTGTTAGGGTTAGCATCAGCCCTAGGATAGTGTTAGAGTTAGGGATAGGGTTAGCATCCGCCCTAGGGTAGCTTTAGGGTTACGGTTAGGGTTAGCATCAGCCCTAGGATAGTGTTAGGGTTAGGGTTATCATAAACCCTAGGATAGTGTTAGGGTTAGGGTTAGGGTTATCATCAGGCCTAGGATAGTGGTAGGGTTAGGGTTAGGGTTAGCATCAGTTAAAGGATAGTGTTAGGGTTAGCGTTAGGGTTAGCATCTGCCCTAGGATAGCGTTAGGGTTAGGGTTAGGGTTAGCATCAGCCCAAGGATAGTGTTAGGGTTAGGATTAGCATCAGCCCTAGGATAGTGTTAGGGTTAGGGTTAGGGTTAGCATCAGGCCCAGGATAGTGTTATGGTTAGGGTTAGCATCAGCCCTAGGATAGCGTTAGGGTTAGGGTTAGCATCAGCCCTAGGATAGTGTTAGGGTTAGGGTTAGCATCAGCCCTAGGATAGTGTTAGGGTTAGGGTTAGCATCAGCCCTAGGATAGTGTTTGGGTTAGGGTTAGGGTTAGCATCAGCCCTAGGATAGTGTTAGGGTTAGGGCTGGCATCAGGCCTAGGATAGTGTTAGGGTTAGGGTTAGCATCAGCCCTAGGATAGTGTTAGGGTTACGGTTAGGGTTAGCATCAGCCGTAGGATAGTGTTAGGGTTATGGTTAGGTTTAGCATCAGCCCTAGGATAGTGTTAGGGTAAGGGTTAGGGTTAGCATCAGGCCTAGGATAGTGTTAGGGTTACGGTTAGAATCAGCCCTAGGATAGCGTTAGGGTTAGGGTTAAGTTTATCATCAGCCCTAGGATAGTGTTAGGGTTAGGGTTAGGGTTAGCATCAGCCCTGGGATAGTGTTAGGGTTAGGGTTAGCATCAGCCCTAGGATAGTGTTAGGGTTAGGGTTAGGGTTATAATCAGGCCTAGGATAGTGTTAGAGTTAGGGTTAGCATCAGCCCTAGGATAGTGATAGGGTTAGGGTTAGGGTTAGCATCAGCCCTAGGATAGTGTTAGGGTTAGGGTTAGCATCAGCCCTAGGATAGTGTTAGGGTTAGGGTTAGGGTTCGCATCAGCCCTAGGATAGTGTTAGGGTTATGGTTAGCATCAGCCCTAGGATAGTGTTAGGGTTAAGGTTAGGGTTAGCATCAGCCGTAGGATAGTGTTAGGGTTAGGGTTAGGGTTAGCATCAGCGCTAGGATAGTGTTAGGGTTAGGGTTAACATAAACCCTAGGATAGTATTAGGTTTAGAGTTAGGGTTATCATCAGGCCTAGGATAGTGTTAGGGTTAGGGTTAGGGTTGGCATCAGCCCTAGGATAGTGTTAGGGTTAGGGTTAGCATCAGCCCTAGGATAGTGTTAGTGTTAGGGTTAGGGTTAGCATCAGGCCCAAGATAGTGGTAGGGTTAGGGTTAGCATCAGCCCTAGGATAGTGTTAGGGTTAGGGTTAACATAATCCCTAGGATAGTGTTAGGGTTAGGGTTAGGGTTATCATCAGGCCTAGGATAGTGTTAGGTTTAGGGTTAGGGTTAGCATCAGTTCAAGGATAGTTTTAGGGTTAGCCTTAGGGTTAGCATCAGCCCTAGGATAGTGTTAGTGTTAGGGTTGTGGTTAGCATCAGCCCTAGGATAGTGTTAGGGTTAGGTTAGCATCAGCCCTAGGATAGTGTTAAGGTTAGGGTTAGGGTTAGCATCAGGCCTAGGATAATGTTAGGGTTAGGGTTAGCATCAGCCCTAGGATAGTGTTAGGGTTAGGGTTAGGGTTATCATCAGGCCTATGATAGTGTTAGGGTTAGGGTTAGCATCAGCCCTAGGATAGTGTTAAGCTTAGGGTTAGGGTTAGCATCAGCCCTAGGATAGTGTTAGGTTTAGGGTTAGCATCAGCCGTAGGATAGTGTTAGGGTTAGGGTTAGGGTTAGCATCAGTTCAAGGATAGTGTTAGGGTTAGCGTTAGGGTTAGCATCTGCCCTAGGATAGTGTTAGGGTTAGGGTTAGGGTTAGCATCAGCCCAAGGATAGTGTTAGGGTTAGGGTTAGCATCAGCCCTAGGAGAGTGTTAGGGTTAGGGTTAGGGTTAGCATCAGGCCCAGGATAGTGTTAGGGTTAGGGTTAGCATCAGCCCTAGGATAGTGTTAGGGTTAGGGTTAGGGTTAGCATCAGCCCTAGGATAGTGTTAGGGTTAGGGTTAGCATCAACACTTGGATAGTGTTTTGGTTAGGGTTAGGGTTAGCATCAGCCCTAGGATAGTGTTAGGGTTAGGGTTAGCCTCAGCCCTAGGAGAGTGTTAGGGTTAGGGATAGGGTTAGCATCAGGCCTAGGATAGTGTTAGGGTTAGGGTTAGGGTTAGCATCAACCCTAGGATAGTGTTAGGGTTAGGGTTAGCATCAGGCCTAGGACAGTGTTAGGGTTAGGGTTAGCATCAGCCCTAGGATAGTGTTAGGGTTAGGGTTAGGGTTAGCATCAGCCCTAGGATAGTGTTAGGGTTATGGTTAGGTTTAGCATCAGCCCTACGATAGTGTTAGGGTAAGGGTTAGGGTAAGCATCAGGCCTAGGATAGTGTTAGGGTTACGATTAGAATCAGCCCTAGGATAGCGTTAGGGTTAGGGTTAAGTTTAGCATCAGCCCTAGGATAGTGTTAGGGTTAGGGTTAGCATCAGCCCTAGGATAGTGTTAGGGTTAGGGTTAGGGTTATCATCAGGCCTAGGATAGTGTTAGGGTTAGGGTTAGCATCAGCCCTAGGATAGTGTTAGTTTTAGGGTTAGGGTTAGCACAGCCCTAGGATAGTGTTAGGGTTAGGGTTAGCATCAGCCCTAGGATAGTGTTAGGGTTAGTGTTAGGGTTAGCATCAGCCCTAGGATAGTGTTAGGGTTAGGGTTAACATCAGCCCTAGGATAGTGTTAGGGTTAGGGTTAGGGTTAGCATCAGCCCTAGGATAGTGTTAGGGTTAGGGTTAGGGTTATCATCAGGCCTAGGATAGTGTTAGGGTTAGGGTTAGCATCAGCCCTAGGATAGTGTTAGGGTTAGGGTTAGGGTTAGCATCAGCCCTAGGATAGTGTTAGGGTTAGGGTTAGTGTTAGCATCAGCCCTAGGCTATTATTAGGGTTAGGGTTAGCATCAGCCCTAGGATAGTGTTAGGGTTAGAGTTAGGGTTAGCACCAGGCTTAGGATAGTGTTAGTGTTAGGGTTACCATCAGCCTTAGGATAGTGTTAGGGTTATGGTTAGGTTTAGCATCAGCCCTAGGATAGTGTTAGGGTAACGGTTAGGGTTAGCATCAGGCCTAGGATAGTGTTAGGGTTACGGTTAGAATCAGCCCTAGGATAGCGTTAGGGTTAGGGTTAAGTTTAGCATCAGCCCTAGGATAGTGTTAGGGTTAGGGTTAGGGTTAGCATCAGCCCTAGGATACTGTTAGGGTTAGGGTTAGCATCAGCCCTAGGATAGTGTTAGGGTTAGGGTTAGGGTTAGCATCAGCCCTAGGATAGTGTTAGGGTTAGGGTTAGCATCAGCCCTAGGATAGTGTTAGGGTTAGGGTTAGCATCAGCCCTAGGATAGTGTTAGTGTTACGGTTAGGGTTAGCATCAGGCCCAAGATAGTGGTAGGGTTAGGGTTAGGGTTAGCATCAGCCCTAGGATAGTGTTAGGGTTAGGGTTAGGGTTAGCATCAGGCCTAGGATAGTGTTAGGGTTAGGGTTAGCATCAGCCCTAGGATAGTGTTAGGGTTAGGGTTAGGGTTAGCATCAGCCCTAGGATAGTGTTAGTGTTAGGGTTAGCATCAGCCCTAGGATAGTGTTAGAGTTAGGGATAGGGTTAGCATCCGCCCTAGGGTAGCTTTAGGGTTACGGTTAGGGTTAGCATCAGCCCTAGGATAGTGTTAGGGTTAGGGTTATCATAAACCCTAGGATAGTGTTAGGGTTAGGGTTAGGGTTATCATCAGGCCTAGGATAGTGGTAGGGTTAGGGTTAGGGTTAGCATCAGTTAAAGGATAGTGTTAGGGTTAGCGTTAGGGTTAGCATCTGCCCTAGGATAGCGTTAGGGTTAGGGTTAGCGTTAGCATCAGCCCCAGGATAGTGTTAGGGTTAGGATTAGCATCAGCCCTAGGATAGTGTTAGGGTTAGGGTTAGGGTTAGCATCAGGCCCAGGATAGTGTTATGGTTAGGGTTAGCATCAGCCCTAGGATAGCGTTAGGGTTAGGGTTAGCATCAGCCCTAGGATAGTGTTAGGGTTAGGGTTAGCATCAGCCCTAGGATAGTGTTAGGGTTAGGGTTAGCATCAGCCCTAGGATAGTGTTTGGGTTAGGGTTAGGGTTAGCATCAGCCCTAGGATAGTGTTAGGGTTAGGGCTGGCATCAGGCCTAGGATAGTGTTAGGGTTAGGGTTAGCATCAGCCCTAGGATAGTGTTAGGGTTACGGTTAGGGTTAGCATCAGCCGTAGGATAGTGTTAGGGTTATGGTTAGGTTTAGCATCAGCCCTAGGATAGTGTTAGGGTAAGGGTTAGGGTTAGCATCAGGCCTAGGATAGTGTTAGGGTTACGGTTAGAATCAGCCCTAGGATAGCGTTAGGGTTAGGGTTAAGTTTATCATCAGCCCTAGGATAGTGTTAGGGTTAGGGTTAGGGTTAGCATCAGCCCTGGGATAGTGTTAGGGTTAGGGTTAGCATCAGCCCTAGGATAGTGTTAGGGTTAGGGTTAGGGTTATAATCAGGCCTAGGATAGTGTTAGAGTTAGGGTTAGCATCAGCCCTAGGATAGTGATAGGGTTAGGGTTAGGGTTAGCATCAGCCCTAGGATAGTGTTAGGGTTAGGGTTAGCATCAGCCCTAGGATAGTGTTAGGGTTAGGGTTAGGGTTCGCATCAGCCCTAGGATAGTGTTAGGGTTATGGTTAGCATCAGCCCTAGGATAGTGTTAGGGTTAAGGTTAGGGTTAGCATCAGCCGTAGGATAGTGTTAGGGTTAGGGTTAGGGTTAGCATCAGCGCTAGGATAGTGTTAGGGTTAGGGTTAACATAAACCCTAGGATAGTATTAGGTTTAGAGTTAGGGTTATCATCAGGCCTAGGATAGTGTTAGGGTTAGGGTTAAGGTTGGCATCAGCCCTAGGATAGTGTTAGGGTTAGGGTTAGCATCAGCCCTAGGATAGTGTTAGTGTTAGGGTTAGGGTTAGCATCAGGCCCAAGATAGTGGTAGGGTTAGGGTTAGCATCAGCCCTAGGATAGTGTTAGGGTTAGGGTTAACATAATCCCTAGGATAGTGTTAGGGTTAGGGTTAGGGTTATCATCAGGCCTAGGATAGTGTTAGGTTTAGGGTTAGGGTTAGCATCAGTTCAAGGATAGTTTTAGGGTTAGCCTTAGGGTTAGCATCAGCCCTAGGATAGTGTTAGTGTTAGGGTTGTGGTTAGCATCAGCCCTAGGATAGTGTTAGGGTTAGGTTAGCATCAGCCCTAGGATAGTGTTAAGGTTAGGGTTAGGGTTAGCATCAGGCCTAGGATAATGTTAGGGTTAGGGTTAGCATCAGCCCTAGGATAGTGTTAGGGTTAGGGTTAGGGTTATCATCAGGCCTATGATAGTGTTAGGTTTAGGGTTAGCATCAGCCCTAGGATAGTGTTAAGCTTAGGGTTAGGGTTAGCATCAGCCCTAGGATAGTGTTAGGTTTAGGGTTAGCATCAGCCGTAGGATAGTGTTAGGGTTAGGGTTAGGGTTAGCATCAGTTCAAGGATAGTGTTAGGGTTAGCGTTAGGGTTAGCATCTGCCCTAGGATAGTGTTAGGGTTAGGGTTAGGGTTAGCATCAGCCCAAGGATAGTGTTAGGGTTAGGGTTAGCATCAGCCCTAGGAGAGTGTTAGGGTTAGGGTTAGGGTTAGCATCAGGCCCAGGATAGTGTTAGGGTTAGGGTTAGCATCAGCCCTAGGATAGTGTTAGGGTTAGGGTTAGGGTTAGCATCAGCCCTAGGATAGTGTTAGGGTTAGGGTTAGCATCAACACTTGGATAGTGTTTTGGTTAGGGTTAGGGTTAGCATCAGCCCTAGGATAGTGTTAGGGTTAGGGTTAGCCTCAGCCCTAGGAGAGTGTTAGGGTTAGGGATAGGGTTAGCATCAGGCCTAGGATAGTGTTAGGGTTAGGGTTAGGGTTAGCATCAACCCTAGGATAGTGTTAGGGTTAGGGTTAGCATCAGGCCTAGGACAGTGTTAGGGTTAGGGTTAGCATCAGCCCTAGGATAGTGTTAGGGTTAGGGTTAGGGTTAGCATCAGCCCTAGGATAGTGTTAGGGTTATGGTTAGGTTTAGCATCAGCCCTACGATAGTGTTAGGGTAAGGGTTAGGGTAAGCATCAGGCCTAGGATAGTGTTAGGGTTACGATTAGAATCAGCCCTAGGATAGCGTTAGGGTTAGGGTTAAGTTTAGCATCAGCCCTAGGATAGTGTTAGGGTTAGGGTTAGCATCAGCCCTAGGATAGTGTTAGGGTTAGGGTTAGGGTTATCATCAGGCCTAGGATAGTGTTAGGGTTAGGGTTAGCATCAGCCCTAGGATAGTGTTAGTTTTAGGGTTAGGGTTAGCACAGCCCTAGGATAGTGTTAGGGTTAGGGTTAGCATCAGCCCTAGGATAGTGTTAGGGTTAGTGTTAGGGTTAGCATCAGCCCTAGGATAGTGTTAGGGTTAGGGTTAACATCAGCCCTAGGATAGTGTTAGGGTTAGGGTTAGGGTTAGCATCAGCCCTAGGATAGTGTTAGGGTTAGGGTTAGGGTTATCATCAGGCCTAGGATAGTGTTAGGGTTAGGGTTAGCATCAGCCCTAGGATAGTGTTAGGGTTAGGGTTAGGGTTAGCATCAGCCCTAGGATAGTGTTAGGGTTAGGGTTAGTGTTAGCATCAGCCCTAGGCTATTATTAGGGTTAGGGTTAGCATCAGCCCTAGGATAGTGTTAGGGTTAGAGTTAGGGTTAGCACCAGGCTTAGGATAGTGTTAGTGTTAGGGTTACCATCAGCCTTAGGATAGTGTTAGGGTTATGGTTAGGTTTAGCATCAGCCCTAGGATAGTGTTAGGGTAACGGTTAGGGTTAGCATCAGGCCTAGGATAGTGTTAGGGTTACGGTTAGAATCAGCCCTAGGATAGCGTTAGGGTTAGGGTTAAGTTTAGCATCAGCCCTAGGATAGTGTTAGGGTTAGGGTTAGGGTTAGCATCAGCCCTAGGATACTGTTAGGGTTAGGGTTAGCATCAGCCCTAGGATAGTGTTAGGGTTAGGGTTAGGGTTAGCATCAGCCCTAGGATAGTGTTAGGGTTAGGGTTAGCATCAGCCCCAGGATAGTGTTAGGGTTAGGGTTAGCATCAGCCCTAGGATAGTGTTAGTGTTAGGGTTAGGGTTAGCATCAGGCCCAAGATAGTGGTAGGGTTAGGGTTAGGGTTAGCATCAGCCCTAGGATAGTGTTAGGGTTAGGGTTAGGGTTAGCATCAGGCCTAGGATAGTGTTAGGGTTAGGGTTAGCATCAGCCCTAGGATAGTGTTAGGGTTAGGGTTAGGGTTAGCATCAGCCCTAGGATAGTGTTAGTGTTAGGGTTAGCATCAGCCCTAGGATAGTGTTAGAGTTAGGGATAGGGTTAGCATCCGCCCTAGGGTAGCTTTAGGGTTACGGTTAGGGTTAGCATCAGCCCTAGGATAGTGTTAGGGTTAGGGTTATCATAAACCCTAGGATAGTGTTAGGGTTAGGGTTAGGGTTATCATCAGGCCTAGGATAGTGGTAGGGTTAGGGTTAGGGTTAGCATCAGTTAAAGGATAGTGTTAGGGTTAGCGTTAGGGTTAGCATCTGCCCTAGGATAGCGTTAGGGTTAGGGTTAGGGTTAGCATCAGCCCCAGGATAGTGTTAGGGTTAGGATTAGCATCAGCCCTAGGATAGTGTTAGGGTTAGGGTTAGGGTTAGCATCAGGCCCAGGATAGTGTTATGGTTAGGGTTAGCATCAGCCCTAGGATAGCGTTAGGGTTAGGGTTAGCATCAGCCCTAGGATAGTGTTAGGGTTAGGGTTAGCATCAGCCCTAGGATAGTGTTAGGGTTAGGGTTAGCATCAGCCCTAGGATAGTGTTTGGGTTAGGGTTAGGGTTAGCATCAGCCCTAGGATAGTGTTAGGGTTAGGGCTGGCATCAGGCCTAGGATAGTGTTAGGGTTAGGGTTAGCATCAGCCCTAGGATAGTGTTAGGGTTACGGTTAGGGTTAGCATCAGCCGTAGGATAGTGTTAGGGTTATGGTTAGGTTTAGCATCAGCCCTAGGATAGTGTTAGGGTAAGGGTTAGGGTTAGCATCAGGCCTAGGATAGTGTTAGGGTTACGGTTAGAATCAGCCCTAGGATAGCGTTAGGGTTAGGGTTAAGTTTATCATCAGCCCTAGGATAGTGTTAGGGTTAGGGTTAGGGTTAGCATCAGCCCTGGGATAGTGTTAGGGTTAGGGTTAGCATCAGCCCTAGGATAGTGTTAGGGTTAGGGTTAGGGTTATAATCAGGCCTAGGATAGTGTTAGAGTTAGGGTTAGCATCAGCCCTAGGATAGTGATAGGGTTAGGGTTAGGGTTAGCATCAGCCGTAGGATAGTGTTAGGGTTAGGGTTAGCCTCAGCCCTACGATAGTGTTAGAGTTAGGGTTAGGGTTAGCATCAGCACTAGGATAGTGTTAGGGTTAGGGTTAGGGTTAGCATCAGCCCTAGGATAGTGTTAGTGTTATGGTTAGCATCAGCCCTAGGATAGTGTTAGGGTTAGGGTTAGGGTTAGCATCAGCGCTAGGATAGTGTTAGGGTTAGGGTTAACATAAACCCTAGGATAGTATTAGGTTTAGAGTTAGGGTTATCATCAGGCCTAGGATAGTGTTAGGGTTAGGGTTAGGGTTGGCATCAGCCCTAGGATAGTGTTAGGGTTAGGGTTAGCATCAGCCCTAGGATAGTGTTAGTGTTAGGGTTAGGGTTAGCATCAGGCCCAAGATAGTGGTAGGGTTAGGGTTAGCATCAGCCCTAGGATAGTGTTAGGGTTAGGGTTAACATAATCCCTAGGATAGTGTTAGGGTTAGGGTTAGGGTTATCATCAGGCCTAGGATAGTGTTAGGTTTAGGGTTAGGGTTAGCATCAGTTCAAGGATAGTTTTAGGGTTAGCCTTAGGGTTAGCATCAGCCCTAGGATAGTGTTAGTGTTAGGGTTGTGGTTAGCATCAGCCCTAGGATAGTGTTAGGGTTAGGTTAGCATCAGCCCTAGGATAGTGTTAAGGTTAGGGTTAGGGTTAGCATCAGGCCTAGGATAATGTTAGGGTTAGGGTTAGCATCAGCCCTAGGATAGTGTTAGGGTTAGGGTTAGGGTTATCATCAGGCCTATGATAGTGTTAGGGTTAGGGTTAGCATCAGCCCTAGGATAGTGTTAGGCTTAGGGTTAGGGTTAGCATCAGCCCTAGGATAGTGTTAGGTTTAGGGTTAGCATCAGCCGTAGGATAGTGTTAGGGTTAGGGTTAGGGTTAGCATCAGGCCTAGGATAGTGATAGGGTTAGGGTTAGCATCAGCCCTAGGATAGTGTTAGGGTTAGGGTTAGGGTTAGGGTTAGCATCAGCCCTAGGATAGTATTAGGGTTAGGGTTAGGGTTAGGGATAGGGTTAGCATCAGCTATAGGATAGTGTTTGGGTTAGGGTTAGGGTTAGCATCAGCCCTAGGATAGTGCTAGGGTTAGGGTTAGGGTTAGCATCAGCCCTAGGATAGTGTTAGGGTTAGGGTTACCATCAGCCCTGGGATAATGTTACGGTTAGGGTTAGGGTTACCATCAGCCCTAGGATAGTGTTATGGTTAGGGTTAGCATCAGCCCTAGGATAGTGTTAGGGTTAGGGTTTGGGTTAGCATCAGCCCTAGGATAGTGTTAGGGTTAGGTTTAGCATCAGCCCTAGGATAGTGTTAGGGGTAGGGTTAGGGTTAGCATCAGCCCTAGGATAGTGTTAGGGTTAGGGTTAGCATCAGCCCTAGGATAGTGTTAGGGTTAGGGTTTGGGTTATCATCAGGCCTAGGATAGTGTTAGAGTTAGGGTTAGCATCAGCCCTAGGATAGTGTTAGGGTTAGGGTTAGGGTTAGCATCAGCCCTAGGATAGTGTTAGGGTTAGGGTTAGCATCAGCCCTAGGATAGTGTTAGGGTTAGGGTTAGGGTTCGCATCAGCCCTAGGATAGTGTTAGGGTTATGGTTAGCATCAGCCCTAGGTTGGTGTTAGGGTTAAGGTTAGGGTTAGCATCAGCCGTAGGATAGTGTTAGGGTTAGGGTTAGCCTCAGCCCTACGATAGTGTTAGAGTTAGGGTTAGGGTTAGCATCAGCACTAGGATAGTGTTAGGGTTAGGGTTAGGGTTAGCATCAGCCCTAGGATAGTCTTAGTGTTATGGTTAGCATCAGCCCTAGGATAGTGTTAGGGTTAGGGTTAGGTTTAGCATCCGCCCTAGGATAGTGTTAGGGTTAGGGTTAGGGTTAGCATCAGCCCTAGGATAGTGTTAGGGTTAGGGTTAGCATCAGCCCTAGGATAGTGTTAGTGTTAGGGTTAGGGTTAGCATCAGGCCCAAGATAGTGGTAGGGTTAGGGTGAGCATCAGCCCTAGGATAGTGTGAGGGTTAGGGTTAACATAATCCCTAGGATAGTGTTAGGGTTAGGGTTAGGGTTATCATCAGGCCTAGGATAGTGTTAGGTTTAGGGTTAGGGTTAGCATCAGTTCAAGGATAGTTTTAGGGTTAGCCTTAGGGTTAGCATCAGCCCTAGGATAGTGTTAGTGTTAGGGTTGGGGTTAGCATCAGCCCTAGGATATTGTTACGGTTAGGTTAGCATCAGCCCTAGGATAGTGTTAGGGTTAGGGTTAGGGTTAGGGTTAGCATCAGGCAGAGGATAATGTTAGGGTTAGGGTTAGCATCAGCCCTAGGATAGTGTTAGGGTTAGGGTTAGGGTTATCATCAGGCCTATGATAGTGTTAGGGTTAGGGTTAGCATCAGCCCTAGGATAGTGTTAGGGTTAGGGTTAGGGTTAGCATCAGCCCTAGGATAGTGTTAGGGTTAGGGTTAGCATCAGCCGTAGGATAGTGTTAGGGTTAGGGTTAGGGTTAGCATCAGGCCTAGGATAGTGTTAGGGTTAGGGTTAGCATCAGCCCTAGGATAGTGTTAGGGTTAGGGTTAGGGTTAGCATCAGCCCTAGGATAGTATTAGGGTTAGGGTTAGGGTTAGGGTTAGGGTTAGCATCAGCTCTAGGATAGTGTTTCGGTTAGGGTTAGGGTTAGCATCAGCCCTAGGATAGTGCTAGGGTTAGGGTTAGGGTTAGCATCAGCCCTAGGATAGTGTTAGGGTTAGGGTTACCATCAGCCCTGGGATAGTGTTACGGTTAGGGTTAGGGTTACCATCAGCCCTAGGATAGTGTTATGGTTAGGGTTAGCATCAGCCCTAGGATAGTGTTAGGGTTAGGGTTTGGGTTAGCATCAGCCCTAGGATAGTGTTATGGTTAGGTTTAGCATCAGCCCTAGGATAGTGTTAGGGGTAGGGTTAGGGTTAGCATCAGCCCTAGGATAGTGTTAGGGTTAGTGTTAGCATCAGCCCTAGGATAGTGTTAGGGTTAGGGTTAGTTTTAGCATCAGCCCTAGGATAGTGTTAGGGTTAGGGTTAGCATCAGACCTAGGATAGTGTTAGGGTTAGGGTTAGGGTTATCATCAGGCCTAGGATAGTGTTAGGGTAGGGTTAGCATCAGCCCTAGGATAGTGTTAGGGTTAGGGTTAGGGTTAGGGTTAGCATCAGCCCTAGGATAGTGTTAGGGTTAGGGTTAGCATCAGCCCTAGGATAGTGTTAGGGTTAGGGTTAGGGTTATCATCAGGCCTAGGATAGTGTTAGAGTTGGGGTAGCATCAGCCCTAGGATAGTGTTAGGGTTAGGGTTAGGGTTAGCATCAGCCCTAGGATAGTGTTAGGGTTAGGGTTAGCATCATCCCTAGGATAGTGTTAGTGTTAGGGTTAGGGTTCGCATCAGGCCTAGGATAGTGTTAGGGTTAGGGTTAGCATCAGCCCTAGGATAGTGTTAGGGTTAAAGTTAGGGTTAGCATCAGCCGTAGGATAGTGTTAGGGTTAGGGTTAGCCTCAGCCCTACGATAGTGTTAGAGTTAGGGTTAGGGTTAGCATCAGCCCTAGGATACTGTTAGGGTTAGGGTTAGGGTTAGCATCAGCCCTAGGATAGTGTTAGTGTTATGGTTAGCATCAGCCCTAGGATAGTGTTAGGGTTAGGGTTAGGTTTAGCATCCGCCCTAGGATAGTGTTAGGGTTAGGGTTAGGGTTAGAATCAGCCCTAGGATAGTGTTATGGTTAGGGTTAACATAAACCCTAGGATAGTATTAGGGTTAGGGTTAGGGTTATCATCAGGCCTAGGATAGTGTTAGGGTTAGGGTTAGGGTTAGCATTAGTTCAAGGATAGTGTTAGGGTTAGCGTTAGGGTTAGCATCAGCCCTAGGATAGTGTTAGGGTTAGGGTTAGTGTTAGCATCAGCCCTAGGATAGTGTTAGGGTTAGGGTTAGCATCAGCCCTAGGATAGTGTTAGGGTTAGGGTTAGGGTTAGCATCAGGCCTAGGATAGTGTTAGGGTTAGGGTTAGCATCAGCCCTAGGATAGTGTTAGGGTTAGGGTTAGGGTTACCATCAGGCCTATGATAGTGTTAGGGTTAGGGTTAGCATCAGCCCTAGGATAGTGTTAGGGTTAGGGTTAGGGTTAGCATCAGCCCTAGGATAGTGTTAGGGTTAGGGTTAGCATCAGCCATAGGATAGTGTTAGGGTTAGGGTTAGGGTTAGCATCAGGCCTAGGATAGTGTTAGGGTTAGGGTTAGCATCAGCCCTAGGATAGTGTTAGGGTTAGGGTTAGGGTTATCATCAGGCCTAGGATAGTGTTAGGGTTAGGGTTAGCATCAGACCTAGGATAGTGTTAGGGTTAGGGTTAGGGTTCGCATCAGCCCTAGGATAGTGTTAGGGTTATGGTTAGCATCATCCCTAGGATAGTGTTAGGGTTAAGGTTAGGGTTAGCATCAGCCGTAGGATAGTGTTAGGGTTAAGGTTAGCCTCATCCCTACGATAGTGTTAGAGTTAGGGTTAGGGTTAGCATCAGCACTAGGATAGTGTTAGGGGTAGGGTTAGGGTTAGCATCAGCCCTAGGATAGTGTTAGTGTTATGGTTAGCATCAGCCCTAGGATAGTGTTAGGGTTAGGGTTAGGTTTAGCATCCGCCCTAGGATAGTGTTAGGGTTAGGGTTAGGGTTAGCATCAGCCCTAGGATAGTGTTAGGGTTAGGGTTAACATAAACCCTAGGATAGTATTAGGTTTAGAGTTAGGGTTATCATCAGGCCTAGGATAGTGTTAGGGTTAGGGTTAGGGTTAGCATCAGCCCTAGGATAGTGTTAGGGTTAGGGTTAGCATCAGCCCTAGGATAGTGTTAGTGTTAGGGTTAGGGTTAGCATCAGGCCCAAGATAGTGGTAGGGTTAGGGTTAGCATCAGCCCTAGGATAGTGTTAAGGTTAGGGTTAACATACTCCCTAGGATAGTGTTAGGGTTAGGGTTAGGGTTATCATCAGGCCTAGGATAGTGTTAGGTATAGGGTTAGGGTTAGCATCAGTTCAAGGATAGTTTTAGGGTTAGCCTTAGGGTTAGCATCAGCCCTAGGATAGTGTTAGTGTTAGGGTTGGGGTTAGCATCAGCCCTAGGATAGTGTTAGGGTTAGGTTAGCATCAGCCCTAGGATAGTGTTAGGGTTAGGGTTAGGGTTAGGGTTAGCATCAGGCCTAGGATAATGTTAGGGTTAGGGTTAGCATCAGCCCTAGGATAGTGTTAGGGTTAGGGTTAGGGTTATCATCAGGCCTATGATAGTGTTAGGGTTAGGGTTAGCATCAGCCCTAGGATAGTGTTAGTGTTAGTGTTAGGGTTAGCATCAGCCCTAGGATAGTGTTAGGTTTGGGGTTAGCATCAGCCGTAGGATAGTGTTAGGGGTAGGGTTAGGGTTAGCATCAGGCCTAGGATAGTGTTAGGGTTAGGGTTAGCATCAGCCCTAGGATAGTGTTAGGGTTAGGGTTAGGGTTAGCATCAGCCCTAGGATAGTATTAGGGTTAGGGTTAGGGTTAGGGTTAGGGTTAGCATCAGCTCTAGGATAGTGTTTGGGTTAGGGTTAGGGTTAGCATCAGCCCTAGGATAGTGCTAGGGTTAGGGTTAGGGTTAGCATCAGCCCTAGGATAGTGTTAGGGTTAGGGTTACCATCAGCCCTGGGATAATGTTACGGTTAGGGTTAGGGTTACCATCAGCCCTAGGATAGTGTTATGGTTAGGGTTAGCATCAGCCCTAGGATAGTGTTAGGGTTAGGGTTTGGGTTAGCTTCAGCCCTAGGATAGTGTTAGGTTTAGGTTTAGCATCAGCCCTAGGATAGTGTTAGGGGTAGGGTTAGGGTTAGCATCAGCCCTAGGATAGTGTTAGGGTTAGGGTTAGCATCAGCCCTAGGATAGTGTTAGGGTTAGGGTTAGTTTTAGCATCAGCCCTAGGATAGTGTTAGGGTTAGGGTTAGCATCAGACCTAGGATAGTGTTAGGGTTAGGGTTAGGGTTATCATCAGGGCTAGGATAGAGTTAGGGTAGGGTTAGCATCAGCCCTAGGATAGTGTTAGGGTAAGGGTTAGGGTTAGCATCAGCCCTAGGATAGTGTTAGGGTTAGGGTTAGCATCAGCCCTAGGATAGTGTTAGGGTTAGGGTTAGGGTTATCATCAGGCCTAGGATAGTGTTAGAGTTAGGGTTAGCATCAGCCCTAGGATAGTGTTAGGGTTAGGTTTAGGGTTAGCATCAGCCCTAGGATAGTGTTAGGGTTAGGGTTAGCATCAGCCCTAGGATAGTGTTAGGGTTAGGGTTAGGGTTCGCATCAGCCCTAGGATAGTGTTAGGGTTATGGTTAGCATCAGCCCTAGGTTGGTTTTAGGGTTAAGGTTAGGGCTAGCATCAGCCGTTGGATAGTGTTAGGGTTAGGGTTAGCCTCAGCCCTACGATAGTGTTAGAGTTAGGGTTAGGGTTAGCATCAGCACTAGGATAGTGTTAGGGTTAGGGTTAGGGTTAGCATCAGCCCTAGGATAGTGTTAGTGTTATGGTTAGCATCAGCCCTAGGATAGTGTTAGGGTTAGGGTTAGGTTTAGCATCCGCCCTAGGATAGTGTTTGGGTTAGGGTTAGGGTTAGCATCAGCCCTAGGATAGTGGTAGGGTTAGGGTTAACATAAACCCTAGGATAGTATTAGGTTTAGAGTTAGGGTTATCATCAGGCCTAGGATAGTGTTAGTGTTAGGGTTAGGGTTAGAATCAGCCCTAGGATAGTGTTAGGGTTAGGGTTAGCATCAGCCCTAGGATAGTGTTAGTGTTAGGGTTAGGGTTAGCATCAGGCCCAAGATAGTGGTAGGGTTAGGGTTAGCATCAGCCCTAGGATAGTGTTAGGGTTAGAGTTAACATAATCCCTAGGATAGTGTTAGGGTTAGCGTTAGGGTTAGCATCAGCCCTAGGATAGTGTTAGGGTTAGGGTTAGTGTTAGCATCAGCCCTAGGATAGTGTTAGGGTTAGGGATAGCATCAGCCCTTGGATAGTGTTAGTGTTAGGGTTAGGGTTAACATAAACCCTAGGATAGTGTTAGGGTTAGGGTTTGGGTTATCATCAGGCCTAGGATAGTGTTAGGTTTAGAGTTAGGGTTAGCTTCAGTTCAAGGATAGTTTTAGGGTTAGCGTTAGGGTTAGCATCAGCCCTAGGATAGTGTTAGTGTTAGGGTTAGGGTTAGCATCAGCCCTAGGATAGTGTTAGGTTTAGGGTTAGCATCAGCCCTAGGATAGTGTTAGGGTTAGGGTTAGGGTTAGCATCAGGCCTAGGATAGTGTTAGGGTTAGGGTTAGCATCAGCCCTAGGATAGTGTTTTGGTTAGGGTTAGGGTTACCATCAGGCCTATGATAGTGTTAGGGTTAGGGTTAGCATCAGCCCTAGGATAGTGTTAGGGTTAGGGTTAGGGTTAGCATCAGCCCTAGGATAGTGTTAGTGTTATGGTTAGCATCAGCCCTAGGATAGTGTTAGGGTTAGGGTTAGGTTTAGCATCCGCCCTAGGATAGTGTTAGGGTTAGGGTTAGGGTTAGCATCAGCCCAAGGATAGTGTTAGGGTTAGGGTTAACATAAACCCTAGGATAGTATTAGGTTTAGAGTTAGGGTTATCATCAGGCCTAGGATAGTGTTAGGGTTAGGGTTAGGGTTAGCATCAGCCCTAGGATAGTGTTAGGGTTAGGGTTATCATCAGCCCTAGGATAGTGTTAGTGTTAGCGTTAGGGCTAGCATCAGGCCCAAGATAGTGGTAGGGTTAGGGTTAGCATCAGCCCTAGGATAGTGTTAGGGTTAGGGTTAACATAATCCCTAGGATAGTGTTAGCGTTAGGGTTAGGGTTATCATCAGGCCTAGGATAGTGTTAGGTTTAGGGTTAGGGTTAGCATCAGTTCAAGGATAGTTTTAGGGTTAGCCTTAGGGTTAGCATCAGCCCTAGGATAGTGTTAGGGTTAGGGTTTGGGTTAGCATCAGCCCTAGGATAGTGTTAGGGTTAGGTTTAGCATCAACCCTAGGATAGTGTTAGGGGTAGGGTTAGGGTTAGCATCAGCCCTAGGATAGTGTTAGGGTTAGGGTTAGCATCAGCCCTAGGATAGTGTTAGGGTTAGGGTTAGTTTTAGCATCAGCCCTAGGATAGTGTTAGGGTTAGGGTTAGGGTTAGCATCAGCCCTAGGATAGTGTTAGGGTTAGGGTTAGCATCAGCCCTAGGATAGTGTTAGGGTTAGGGTTAGGGTTAGCATCAGCCCTAGGATAGTGTTAGGGTTAGGGTTAGGGTTAGCATCAGGCCTAGGATAGTGTTAGGGTTAGGGTTAGGGTTATCATCAGGCCTAGGATAGTGTTAGGGTTAAGTTTAGCATCAGACCTAGGATAGTGTTAGGGTTAGGGTTAGGGTTCGCATCAGCCCTAGGATAGTGTTAGGGTTATGGTTAGCATCAGCCCTAGGATAGTGTTAGGGTTAAGGTTAGGGTTAGCATCAGCCGTAGGATAGTGTTAGGGTTAGGGTTAGCCTCAGACCTACGATAGTGTTAGAGTTAGGGTTAGGGTTAGCATCAGCACTAGGATAGTGTTAGGGTTAGGGTTAGGGTTAGCATCAGCCCTAGGATAGTGTTAGTGTTATGGTTAGCATCAGCCCTAGGATAGTGTTAGGGTTAGGGTTAGGGTTAGCATCAGCCCAAGGATAGTGTTAGGGTTAGGGTTAACATAAACCCTAGGATAGTATTAGGTTTAGAGTTAGTGTTATCATCAGGCCTAGGATAGTGTTAGGGTTAGGGTTAGGGTTAGCATCAGCCCTAGGATAGTGTTAGGGTTAGGGTTAGCATCAGCCCTAGGATAGTGTTAGTGTTAGCGTTAGGGTTAGCATCAGGCCCAAGATAGTGGTAGGGTTAGGGTTAGCATCAGCCCTAGGATAGTGTTAGGGTTAGGGTTAACATAATCCCTAGGATAGTGTTAGCGTTAGGGTTAGGGTTATCATCAGGCCTAGGATAGTGTTAGGTTTAGGGTTAGGGTTAGCATCAGTTCAAGGATAGTTTTAGGGTTAGCCTTAGGGTTAGCATCAGCCCTAGGATAATGTTAGTGTTAGGGTTGGGGTTAGCATCAGCCCTAGGATAGTGTTAGGGTTAGGTTAGCATCAGCCCTAGGATAGTGTTAGGGTTAGGGTTAGGGTTAGCATCAGGCCTAGGATAATGTTAGGGTTAGGGTTAGCATCAGCCCTAGGATAGTGTTAGGGTTAGGGTTAGGGTTATCATCAGGCCTATGATAGTGTTAGGGTTAGGGTTAGCATCAGCCCTAGGATAGTGTTAGGGTTAGGGTTAGGGTTAGCATCAGCCCTAGGATAGTGTTAGGTTTAGGGTTAGCATCAGCCGTAGGATAGTGTTAGGGGTAGGGTTAGGGTTAGCATCAGGCCTAGGATAGTGTTAGGGTTAGGGATAGCATCAGCCGTAGGATAGTGTTAGGGTTAGGGTTAGGGTTAGCATCAGCCCTAGGATAGTGTTAGGGTTAGGGTTAGCATCAGCCGTAGGATAGTGTTAGGGTTAGGGTTAGGGTTAGGGTTAGGGTTAGGGTTACGGTTAGCATCAGCTCTAGGATAGTGTTTGGGTTAGGGTTAGGGTTAGCATCAGCCCTAGGATAGTGCTAGGGTTAGGGTTAGGGTTAGCATCAGCCCTAGGATAGTGTTAGGGTTAGGGTTACCATCAGCCCTGGGATAATGTTACGGTTAGGGTTAGGGTTACCATCAGCCCTAGGATAGTGTTATGGTTAGGGTTAGCATCAGCCCTAGGATAGTGTTAGGGTTAGGGTTTGGGTTAGCATCAGCCCTAGGATAGTGTTAGGGTTAGGTTTAGCATCAGCCCTAGGATAGTGTTAGGGGTAGGGTTAGGGTTAGCATCAGCCCTAGGATAGTGTTAGGGTTAGGGTTAGCATCAGCCCTAGGATAGTGTTAGGGTTAGGGTTAGTTTTAGCATCATCCCTAGGATAGTGTTAGGGTTAGGGTTAGCATCAGACCTAGGATAGTGTTAGGGTTAGGGTTAGGGTTATCATCAGGCCTAGGATAGTGTTAGGGTAGGGTTAGCATCAGCCCTAGGATAGTGTTAGGGTTAGTGTTAGGGTTAGCATCAGCCCTAGGATAGTGTTAGGGTTAGGGTTAGCATCAGCCCTAGGATAGTGTTAGGGTTAGGGTTAGGGTTATCATCAGGCCTAGGATAGTGTTAGAGTTAGGGTTAGCATCAGCCCTAGGATAGTGTTAGTGTTAGGGTTAGGGTTAGCATCAGCCCTAGGATAGTGTTAGGGTTAGGGTTAACATCAGCCCTAGGATAGTGTTAGGGTTAGGGTTAGGGTTCGCATCAGCCCTAGGATAGTGTTAGGGTTATGGTTAGCGTCAGCCCTAGGTTGGTGTTAGGGTTAAGGTTAGGGTTAGCATCAGCCGTAGGATAGTGTTAGGGTTAGGGTTAGCCTCAGCCCTACGATAGTGTTAGAGTTAGGGTTAGGGTTAGCATCAGCACTAGGATAGTGTTAGGGTTAGGGTTAGGGTTAGCATCAGCCCTAGGATAGTGTTAGTGTTATGGTTAGCATCAGCCCTAGGATAGTGTTAGGGTTAGGGTTAGCTTTAGCATCCGCCCTAGGATAGTGTTAGGGTTAGGGTTAGGGTTAGCATCAGCCCTAGGATAGTGTTAGGGTTAGGGTTAACATAAACCCTAGGATAGTATTAGGTTTAGAGTTAGGGTTATCATCAGGCCTAGGATAGTGTTAGGGTTAGGGTTAGGGTTAGCATCAGCCCTAGGATAGTGTTAGGGTTAGGGTTAGCATCAGCCCTAGGATAGTGTTAGTGTTAGGGTTAGGGTTAGCATCAGGCCCAAGATAGTGGTAGGGTTAGGGTTAGCATCAGGCCTAGGATAGTGTTAGGGTTAGGGTTAACATAATCCCTAGGATAGTGTTAGGGTTAGGGTTAGGGTTATCATCAGGCCTAGGATAGTGTTAGGTTTAGGGTTAGGGTTAGCATCAGTTCAAGGATAGTTTTAGGGTTAGCCTTAGGGTTAGCATCAGCCCTAGGATAGTGTTAGTGTTAGGGTTGGGGTTAGCATCAGCCCTAGGATAGTGTTAGGGTTAGGGTTAGGGTTACCATCAGGCCTATGATAGTGTTAGGGTTAGGGTTAGCATCAGCCCTAGGATAGTGTTAGGGTTAGGGTTAGGGTTAGCATCAGCCCTAGGATAGTGTTAGGGTTAGGGTTAGCATCAGCCATAGGATAGTGTTAGGGTTAGGGTTAGGGTTAGCATCAGGCCTAGGATAGTGTTAGGGTTAGGGTTAGCATGAGCCCTAGGATAGTGTTAGGGTTAGGGTTATCATCAGGCCTAGGATAGTGTTAGGGTTAGGGTTAGCATCAGACCTAGGATAGTGTTAGGGTTAGGGTTAGGGTTCGCATCAGCCCTAGGATAGTGTTAGGGTTATGGTTAGCATCAGCCCTAGGATAGTGTTAGGGTTAAGCTTAGGGTTAGCATCAGCCGTAGGATAGTGTTAGGGTTAGGGTTAGCCTCAGCCCTAAGATAGTGTTAGAGTTAGGGTTAGGGTTAGCATCAGCACTAGGATAGTGTTAGGGTTAGGGTTAGGGTTAGCATCAGCCCTAGGATAGTGTTAGTGTTAGGGTTAGCATCAGCCCTAGGATAGTGTTAGGGTTAGGGTTAACATAAACCCTAGGATAGTGTTAGGGTTAGGTTTAGGGTTATCATCAGGCCTAGGATAGTGTTAGGGTTAGGGTTAGCATCAGCTCTAGGATAGTGTTAGGGTTAGGGTTAGGGTTAGCATCAGCCCTAGGATAGTGTTAAGGTTAGGGTTAGCCTCAGCCCTAGGAGAGTGTTAGGGTTAGGGATAGGGTTAGCATCAGGCCTAGGATAGTGTTAGGGTTAGGGTTAGGGTTAGCATCAGCCCTAGGACAGTGTTAGTGTTAGGGTTAGCATCAGCCCTAGGATAGTGTTAGGGTTAGGGTTAGCATCAGGCCTAGGATAGTGTTAGGGTTAGGGTTAGCATCAGCCCTAGGATAGTGTTAGGGTTAGGGATAGGGTTAGCATCAGCCCTAGGATAGTGTTAGGGTTAGGGTTAGGGTTAGCACAACCCTAGGATAGTATTAGGGTTAGGGTTAGCATCAGCCCTAGGATAGTGTTAGGGTTAGGGTTAGGGTTAGCACCAGGCCTAGGATAGTGTTAGTGTTAGGGTTAGCATCAGCCTTAGGATAGTGTTAGGGTTAGGGTTAGGGTTAGCATCAGCCGTAGGATAGTGTTTGGGTTAGGGTTAGCATCAGCCCTAGGATAGTGTTAGGGTTAGGGTTAGCATCAGCCCTAGGATAGTGTTAGTGTTAGGGTTAACATAAACCCTAGGATAGTGTTAGGGTTAGGGTTAGGGTTATCATCAGGCCTAGGATCGTGTTAGGGTTAGGGTTAGGGTTAGCATCAGCCCTAGGATAGTGTTAGGGTTATGGTTAGCATCAGCCCTAGGATAGTGTTAGGGTTAGGGTTAGGGTTATCATCAGACCTAGGATAGTGTTAGGGTTAAGGATAGCATCAGCCCTAGGATAGTGTTAGGGTTAGGGTTAGGGTTAGCATCAGCCCTAGGATAGTGTTAGGGTTAGGGTTAGCATCAGCCCTAGGATAGTGTTAGGGTAAGGGTTAGGGTTAGCATCAGGCCTAGGATAGTGTTAGGGTTAGGGTTAGCATCAGCCCTAGGACAGTGTTATGGTTAGGGTTAGGGTTAGCATCAGCCCTAGGATAGTGTTAGGGTTAGGGTTAGCATCAGCCCTAGGATACTGTTAGGGTTAGGGTTAGGGTTAGCATCAGGCCTAGGATAGTGTTAGGGTTAGGGTTAGCATTAGCCCTAGGATAGTGTTAGGGTTAGGGTTAGGGTTAGCATCAGCCGTAGGATAGTGTTAGGGTTAGGGTTAGCCTCAGCCCTAAGATAGTGTTAGAGTTAGGGTTAGGGTTAGCATCAGCCCTAGGATAGTGTTAGGGTTAGGGTTAGGGTTAGCATCATCCCTAGGATAGTGTTAGTGTTAGGGTTAGCATTAGCCCTAGGATAGTGTTAGGGTTAGGGTTAGGGTGAACATTCCCCATAGGATAGTGTTAGGGTTAGGGATAGGGTTAGCATCAGCCCTAGGATAGTGTTAGGGTTATGGTTAGGTTTAGCATCAGCCCTAGGATAGTGTTAGAGTTAGGATTAGGGTTAGCATCAGCCCTAGGATAGTGTTAGGGTTAGGGTTAGGGTTAGCATCAGCCCTAGGATAGTGTTAGGGTTAGGGTTAGGGTTAGGGTTAGCGTTAGCATCAGCTCTAGGATAGTGTTAGGGTTGGGTTAGGGTTAGCATCAGCCCTAGGATAGTGTTAGGGTTAGGGTTGGGGTTAGCATCAGCCCTAGGATAGTGTTAGGGTTAGGGTTAGCATCAACCCTAGTATAGTGTTAGGGTTAGGGTTAGGGTTAGCATCAGCCCTAGGATAGTGTTAGGGTTAGGGTTAACCTCAGCCCTAGGAGAGTGTTAGGGTTAGGGATAGGGTTAGCATCAGGCCTAGGATAGTGTTAGGGTTAGGGTTAGGGTTAGCATCACCCTTAGATACTGTTAGGGTTAGGGTTGGCATCAGGCCTAGGATAGTGTTAGGGTTAGGGTTAGCATCAGCCCTAGGAGAGTGTTAGGGTTAGGGTTAGGGTTAGCATCAGCCCTAGGATAGTGTTAGGGTTAGGGTTAACATCAGCCCTAGGATAGTGTTAGGGTTAGGGTTAGGGTTAGCATCAGACCTAGGATAGTGTTAGGGTTAGGGTTAGCATCAGGCCTAGGATAGTGTTAGGGTTAGGGTTAGCATCAGCCCTAGGAGAGTGTTAGGGTTAGGGTTAGGGTTAGCATCAGCCCTAGGATAGTGTTAGGGTTAGGGTTAGCATCAACCCTAGGATAGTGTTAGGGTTAGTGTTAGGGTTAGCATCAGCCCTAGGATAGTGTTAGGGTTAGGGTTAGGGTTAGCATAAGCCCTAGGATAGTGTTAGTGTTAGGGTTAGCATTAGCCCTAGGATAGTGTTAGGGTTAGGGTTAGGGTGAACATTCCCCCTAGGATAGTGTTAGGGTTAGGGATAGGGTTAGCATCAGCCCTAGGATAGTGTTAGGGTTATGGTTAGGTTTAGCATCAGCCCTAGGATAGTGTTAGGGTAAGGGTTAGGGTTAGCATCAGGCCTAGGATTGTGTTAGGGTTACGGTTAGAATCAGCCCTAGGATAGTGTTAGGGTTAGGGTTAGGGTTAGCATCAGCCCTAGGATAGTGTTATGTTTAGGGTTATGGATGTCATCAGGCCTAGGATATTGTTAGTGTTAGGGTTAGCATCAGCCCTAGGATAGTGTTAGGGTTAGGGTTAGGGTTAGCATCAGCCCTAGGATAGTGTTACGGTTAGGGTTAGGGTTAGCATCAGCACTAGGATAGTGTTAGGGTTAGGGTTAGGGTTAGCATCAGCCCTAGGATATTATTGGGGTTAGGGTTAGCATCAGCCCTAGAATAGTGTTAGGGTTAGGGTTAGTGTTAGCATCAGCCCTAGGATAGTGTTAGGGTTAGGGTTAGGGTTAGCATCAGCCGTAGGATAGTGTTAGGGTTAGGGTTAGCCTCAGCCCTAGGATAGTGTTAGCGTTAGGGTTAGGGTTAGCATCAGCCCTAGGATAGTGTTAGGGTTAGGGTTAGCCTCAGCCCTAGGAGAGTGTTACGGTTAGGGATAGGGTTAGCATCAGGCCTAGGATAGTGTTAGGGTTAGGGTTAGGGTTAACATCAGGGCTAGGATAGTGTTAGGGTTAGGGTTAGCATCAGCCCTAGGATAGTGTTAGAGTTAGGGTTAGAGTTAGCATCAGCCCTAGGATAGTGTTAGGGTTAGGGTTAGGGTTAGCATCAGCCCTAGGATAGTGTTAGAGTTAGGGTTAGGGTTAGCATCAACCCTAGGATATTATTAGGGTTAGGGTTAGCATCAGCCCTAGGATAGTGTTAGGGTTAGGGTTAGGGTTAGCACCAGGCCTAGGATAGTGTTAGTGTTAGGGTTAGCATCAGCCTTAGGATAGTGTTAGGGTTAGGGTTAGGGTTAGCATCAGCCGTAGGATAGTGTTAGTGTTAGGGTTAGCCTCAGCCCTAGGATAGGGTTAGAGTTAGGGTTAGGGTTAGCATCAGCCCTAGGATAGTGTTAGGGTTAGGGTTAGGGTTAGCATCAGCCCTAGGATAGCATTAGGGTTAGGGTTAGGGTTAGGGTTAGCGTTAGCATCAGCTCTAGGATAGTGTTAGGGTTGGGTTAGGGTTAGCATCAGCCCTAGGATAGTGTTAGGGTTAGGGTTGGGGTTAGCATCAGCCCTAGGATAGTGTTAGGGTTAGGGTTAGCATCAACCCTAGGATAGTGTTAGGGTTAGGGTTAGGGTTAGCATCAGCCCTAGGATAGTGTTAGGGTTAGGGTTAACCTCAGCCCTAGGAGAGTGTTAGGGTTAGGGATAGGGTTAGCATCAGGCCTAGGATAGTGTTAGGGTTAGGGTTAGGGTTAGCATCACCCTTAGATACTGTTAGTGTTAGGGTTGGCATCAGGCCTAGGATAGTGTTAGGGTTAGGGTTAGCATCAGCCCTAGGAGAGTGTTAGGGTTAGGGTTAGGGTTAGCATCAGCCCTAGGATAGTGTTAGGGTTAGGGTTAACATCAGCCCTAGGATAGTGTTAGGGTTAGGGTTAGGGTTAGCATCAGACCTAGGATAGTGTTAGGGTTAGGGTTAGCATCAGGCCTAGGATAGTGTTAGGGTTAGGGTTAGGGTTAGCATCAGACCTAGGATAGTGTTAGGGTTAGGGTTAGCATCAGACCTAGGATAGTGTTAGGGTTAGGGTTAGCATCAGCCCTAGGAGAGTGTTAGGGTTAGGGTTAGGGTTAGCATCAGCCCTAGGATAGTGTTAGGGTTAGGGTTAGCATCAACCCTAGGATAGTGTTAGGGTTAGGGTTAGGGTTAGCATCAGCCCTAGGATAATGTTAGGGTTAGGGTTAACATCAGCCCTAGGATAGTGTTAAGGTTAGGGTTAGGGTTAGCATCAGCCCTAGGATAGTGTTAGGTTTAGGGTTAGCATCAGACCTAGGATAGTGTTAGGGTTAGGGTTAGGGTTAGCATCAGCCCTAGGATAGTGTAAGTGTTAGGGTTAGGGTTAGCATCAGGCCTAGGATAGTGTAAGGGTTAGGGTTAGCATCAGCCCTAGGATAGTGTTAGGGTTAGGGTTAGGGTTAGCATCAGCCCTAGGATAGTGTTAGGGTTAGGGTTAGCATCAACCCTAGGATAGTGTTAAGGTTAGGGTTAGGGTTAGCATCAGCCCTAGGATAGTATTAGGGTTAGGGTTAGGGTTATGGTTAGCGTTAGCATCATCTCTAGGATAGTGTTAGGGTTAGGGTTAGGGTTAGCATCAGCCCTAGGATAGTGTTAGGGTTAGGGTTAGGGTTGGCATCAGCCCTAGGATAGTGTTAGGGTTAGGGTTAGCATCAGCCCTAGGATAGTGTTAGGGTTAGGGTTAGGGTTAGCATCAGCCCTAGGATAGTGTTAGGGTTAGGGTTAGCATCAGCCCTAGGATAGTGTTAGGGTTAGGGTTAGGGTTAGCATCAGCCCTAGAATAGTGTTAGGGTTAGGGTTAGGGTTAGCATCAGCCCTAGGATAGTGTTAGGGTTAGGGTTAGCATCAGCCCTAGGATAGTGTTATGGTTAGGGTTAGGGTTAGCATCAGCCCTAGGATAGTGTTAGGGTTAGGGTTAGCATCAGCCCTAGGATAGTGTTAGGGTTAGGGTTAGGGTTAGCATCAGCCCTAGGATAGTGTTAGGGTTAGGGTTAGCATCAGCCCTACTATAGTGTTAGGGTTAGTGTTAGGGTTAGCATCAGCCCTAGGATAGTGTTAGGGTTAGGGTTAGCCTCAGCCCTAGGAGAGTGTTAGGGTTAGGGATAGGGTTAGCATCAGGCCTAGGATAGTGTTAGGGTTAGGGTTAGGGTTAGCATCAGCCCTAGGATAGTGTTAGGGTTAGGGTTAGCATCAGGCCTATGATAGTGTTAGGGTTAGGGTTAGCATCAGCCCTAGGAGAGTTTTAGGGTAAGGGTTAGGGTTAGCATCAGCCCTAGGATAGAGTTAGGGTTAGGGTTAACATCAGCCCTAGGATAGTGTTAGGGTTAGGGTTAGGGTTAGCATCAGCCCTAGGATAGTGTTAGGTTTAGGGTTAGCATCAGACCTAGGATAGTGTTAGGGTTAGGGTTAGGGTTAGCATCAGCCCTAGGATTGTGTTAGGGTTAGGGTTAACATCAGCCCTAGGAGAGTGTTAGGGTTAGGGTTAGGGTTAGCATCAGCCCTAGGATAGTGTTAGGGTTAGGGTTAGCATCAGCCCTAGGATAGTGTTAGGGTTAGGGTTAACATAAACCCTAGGATATGTTAGGGTTAGGGTTAGGGTTATCATCAGGCCTAGGATAGTGTTAGGGTTAGGGTTAGGGTTAGCATCAGCCCTAGGATAGTGTTAGGGTTATGGTTAGCATCTGCCCTAGGATAGTGTTAGGGTTAGGGTTAGGGTTAGCATCAGGCCTAGGATAGTGTTAGGGTTAGGGTTAGCATCAGCCCTAGGACAGTGTTAAGGTTAGCGTTAGGGTTAGCATCAGCCCTAGGATAGTGTTAGGGTTAGGGTTAGCATCAGCCCTAGGATAGTGTTAGGGTTAGGGTTAGGGTTAGCATCAGGCCTAGGATAGTGTTAGGGTTAGGGTTAGCATTAGCCCTAGGATAGTGTTCGAGTTAGGTTAAGGTTAGCATCAGCCCTAGGATAGTGTTAGGGTTAGGGTTAGGGTTAGCATCAGCCCTAGGATAGTGTTAGTGTTAGGGTTAGCATTAGCCCTAGGATAGTGTTAGGGTTAGGGTTAGTGTTAGCATCCGCCCTAGGATAGTGTTAGGGTTAGGGTTAGCCTCAGCCCTAGGAGAGTGTTAGGGTTAGGGATAGGGTTAGCATCAGGCCTAGGATAGTGTTAGTGTTAGGGTTAGGGTTATCATCAGGGCTAGGATAGTGTTAGGGTTAGGGTTAGCATCAGCCCTAGGATAGTGTTAGAGTTAGGGTTAGGGTTAGCATCAGCCCTAGGATAGTGTTAGGGTTAGGGTTAGGGTTAGCATCAGCCCTAAATAGTGTTAGGGTTAGGGTTAGGGTTAGCATCAACCCTATGATATTATTAGCTTTAGGGTTAGCATCAGCCCTAGGATAGTGTTAGGGTTAGGGTTAAGGTTAGCACCAGGCCTAGGATAGTGTTACTGTTAGGGTTAGCATCCGCCCTAGTATAGTGTTAGGGTTAGGGATAGGGTTAGCATCAGCCCTAGGATAGTGTTAGGGTTATGGTTAGGTTTAGCATCAGCCCTAGGATAGTGTTAGGGTAAGGGTTAGGGTTAGCATCAGGCCTAGGATTGTGTTAGGGTTACGGTTAGAATCAGCCCTAGGATAGTGTTAGGGTTAGGGTTAGGGTTAGCATCAGCCCTAGGATAGTGTTATGTTTAGGGTTATGGATATCATCAGGCCTAGGATATTGTTAGTGTTAGGGTTAGCATCAGCCCTAGGATAGTGTTAGGGTTAGGGTTAGGGTTAGCATCAGCCCTAGGATAGTGTTAGGGTTAGGGTTAGGTTTAGCATCAGCCCTAGGATAGTGTTAGGGTTATAGTTAGGGCTAGCATCAGCCCTAGGATATTATTGGGGTTAGGGTTAGCATCAGCCCTAGAATAGGGTTAGGGTTAGGGTTAGGGTTAGCACCAGGCCTAGGATAGTGTTAGTGTTAGGGTTAGCATCAGCCTTTGGATAGTGTTAGGCTTAGGGTTAGGGTTAGCATCAGCCGAAGGATAGTGTTAGGGTTAGGGTTAGCCTCAGCCCCAGGATAGTGTTAGAGTTAGGGTTAGTGTTAGCATCAGCCCTAGGATAGTGTTAGGGTTAGGGTTTGGGTTATCATCAGCCCTAGGATAGTGTTAGTGTTAGTGTTAGCATCAGCCCTAGGATAGTGTTAGCGTTAGGGTTAGGGTTAGCATCAGCCCTAGGATAGTGTTAGGGTTAGGGTTAGCCTCAGCCCTAGGAGAGTGTTAGGGTTAGGGATAGGGTTAGCATCAGGCCTAGGATAGTGTTAGGGTTAGGGTTAGGGTTAGCATCAGGGCTAGGATAGTGTTAGGGTTAGGGTTAGCATCAGCCCTAGGATAGTGTTAGAGTTAGGGTTAGGGTTAGCATCAGCCCTAGGATAGTGTTAGGGTTACGGTTAGGGTTAGCATCAGCCCTAGGATAGTGTTAGGGTTAGGGTTAGGGTTAGCACCAGGCCTAGGATAGTGTTAGTGTTAGGGTTAGCATCAGCCTTAGGATAGCGTTAGGGTTAGGGTTAGGGTTAGCATCAGCCGTAGGACAGTGTTAGGGTTAGGGTGAGCCTCAGCCCTAGGATACTGTTAGAGTTAGGGTTAGGGATAGCATCAGCCCTAGGATAGTGTTAGGGTTAGGGTTAGGGTTAGCATCAGCCCTAAGATAGCATTAGGGTTAGCGTTAGGGTTAGGGTTAGCGTTAGCATCAGCTCTAGGATAGTGTTAGGGTTAGGGTTAGGGTTAGCATCAGCCCTAGGATAGTGTTAGGGTTAGGGTTGGGGTTAGCATCAGCCCTAGGATAGTGTTAGGGTTAGGGTTAGCATCAACCCTAGGATAGTGTTAATGTTAGGGTTAGGGTTAGCATCAGCCCTAGGATAGTGTTAGGGTTAGGGTTAACCTCAGCCCTAGGAGAGTGTTAGGGTTAGGGATAGGGTTAGCATCAGGCCTAGGATAGTGTTAGGGTTAGGGTTAGGGTTAGCATCACCCTTGGATAGTGTTAGGGTTAGGGTTCACATCAGGCCTAGGATAGTGTTAGGGTTAGGGTTAGCATCAGCCCTAGGAGAGTGTTAGGGTTAGGGTTAGGGTTAGCATCAGCCCTAGGATAGTGTTAGGGTTAGGGTTAGCATCAACCCTAGGATAGTGTTAGGGTTAGGGTTAGGGTTAGCATCAGCCCTAGGATAGTGTAAGTGTTAGGGTTAGGGTTTGCATCAGGCCTAGGATAGTGTAAGGGTTAGGGTTAGCATCAGCCCTAGGATAGTGTTAGGGTTAGGGTTAGGGTTAGCATCAGCCCTAGGATAGTGTTAGGGTTAGGGTTAGCATCAACCCTAGGATAGTGTTAGGGTTAGGGTTAGGGCTAGCATCAGCCCTACGATAGTATTAGGGTTAGGGTTAGGGTTATGGTTAGCGTTAGCATCAGCTCTAGGATAGTGTTAGGGTTAGGGTTAGGGTTAGCATCAGCCCTAGGATAGTGTTAGGGTTAGGGTTAGGGTTGGCATCAGCCCTAGGATAGTGTTAGGGTTAGGGTTAGCATCAGCCCTAGGATAGTGTTAGGGTTAGGGTTAGGGTTAGCATCAGCCCTAGGATAGTGTTAGGGTTAGGGTTAGCATCAGCCCTAGGATAGTGTTAGGGTTAGGGTTAGCATCAGCCCTAGGATAGTGTTAGGGTTAGGGTTAGGGTTAGCATCAGCCCTAGGATAGTGTTAGGGTTAGGGTTAGCATCAGCCCTAGGATATTGTTAGGGTTAGGGTTAGGGTTAGCATCAGCCCTAGGATAGTGTTAGGGTTAGGCTTAGCATCAGCCCTACTATAGTGTTAGGGTTAGTGTTAGGGTTAGCATCAGCCCTAGGATAGTGTTAGGGTTAGGGTTACCCTCAGACCTAGGAGAGTGTTAGGGTTAGGGATAGGGTTAGCATCACGCCTAGGATAGTGTTAGGGTTAGGGTTAGTGTTAGCATCAGCCCTAGGATAGTGTTAGGGTTAGGGTTAGCATCAGGCCTAGGATAGTGTTAGGGTTAGGATTAGCATCAGCCCTAGGAGAGTGTTAGGGTTAGGGTTAGGGTTAGCATCAGCCGTAGGATAGTGTTAGGGTTAGGGTTAGCCTCAGCCCTAGGATAGTGTTAGAGTTAGGGTTAAGGATAGCATCAGCCCTAGGATAGTGTTAGGGTTAGGGTTAGGGTTAGCATCAGCCCTAGGATAGCATTAGGGTTAGCGTTAGGGTTAGGGTTAGCGTTAGCATCAGCTCTAGGATAGTGTTAGGGTTAGGGTTAGGGTTAGCATCAGCCCTAGGATAGTGTTAGGGTTAGGGTTGGGGTTAGCATCAGCCCTAGGATACTGTTAGGGTTAGGGTTAGGGTTAGCATCAGCCCTAGGATAGTGTTAGGGTTAGGGTTAGGGTTAGCATCAGCCCTAGGATAGAGTTAGGGTTAGGGTTAACCTCAGCCCTAGGAGAGTGTTAGGGTTAGGGATAGGGTTAGCATCAGGCCTAGGATAGTGTTAGGGTTAGGGTTAGGGTTAGCATCACCCTTGGATAGTGTTAGGGTTAGGGTTCACATCAGGCCTAGGATAGTGTTAGGGTTAGGGTTAGCATAAGCCCTAGGAGAGTGTTAGGGTTAGGGCTAGTGTTAGCATCAGCCCTAGGATAGTGTTAGGGTTAGGGTTAACATCAGCCCTAGGATAGTGTTAAAGTTAGGGTTAGGGTTAGCATCAGCTTTAGGATAGTGTTAAAGTTAGGGTTAGGGTTAGCATCAGCCCTAGGATAGTATTAGGTTTAGGGTTAGCATCAGACCTAGGATAGTGTTAGGGTTAGGGTTAGGGTTAGCATCAGCCCTAGGATAGTGTAAGTGTTAGGGTTAGGGTTAGCATCAGGCCAAGGATAGTGTAAGGGTTAGGGTTAGCATCAGCCCTAGGATAGTGTTAGGGTTAGGGTTAGGGTTAGCATCAGCCCTAGGATAGTGTTAGGGTTAGGGTTAGCATCAACCCTAGGATAGTGTTTGGGTTAGGGTTAGGCTTAGCATCAGCCCTAGGATAGTATTAGGGTTAGGGTTAGGGTTATGGTTAGCGTTAGCATCAGCTCTAGGATAGTGTTAGCGTTAGGGTTAGGGTTAGCATCAGCCCTAGGATAGTGTTAGGGTTAGGGTTAGGGTTGGCATCAGCCCTAGGATAGTGTTAGGGTTAGGGTTAGCATCAGCCCTAGGATAGTGTTAGGGTTAGGGTTAGCATCAGCCCTACTATAGTGTTAGGGTTAGTGTTAGGGTTAGCATCAGCCCTAGGATAGTGTTAGGGTTAGGGTTAGCCTCAGCCCTAGGAGAGTGTTAGGGTTAGGGATAGGGTTTGCATCAGGCCTAGGATAGTGTTAGGGTTAGGGTTAGTGTTAGCATCAGCCCTAGGATAGTGTTAGGGTTAGGGTTAGCATCAGGCCTAGGAGAGTGTTAGGGTTAGGATTAGCATCAGCCCTAGGAGAGTGTTAGGGTTAGGGTTAACATCAGACCTAGGATAGTGTTAGGGTTAGGGTTAGGGTTAGCATCAGCCCTAGGATAGTGTTAGGTTTAGGGTTAGCATCAGACCTAGGACAGTGTTAGGGTTAGGGTTAGCATCAGGCCTAGGATAGTGTTAGGGTTAGCGTTAGCATGAGCCCTAGGAGAGTGTTAGGGTTAGGGTTAGGGTTAGCATCAGCCCTAGGATAGTGTTAGGGTTAGGGTTAACATCAGCCCTAGGAGAGTGATAGGGTTAGGGTTACGGTTAGCATCAGCCCTAGGATAGTGTTAGGGTTAGGGTTAACATCAGCCCTAGGATATTGTTAAGGTTAGGGTTAGGGTTAGCATCAGCCCTAGGATAGTGTTAAGTTTAGGGTTAGCATCAGACTTAGGATAGTGTTAGGGTTAGGGTTAGGGTTAGCATCAGCCCTAGGATAGTGTAAGTGTTAGGGTTAGGGTTAGCATCAGACCTAGGATAGTGTTAGGGTTAGGGTTAGCATCAGCCAAAGGATAGTGTAAGTGTTAGGGTTAGGGTTAGCATCAGCCCTAGGATAGTGTTAGGGTTAGGGTTAGCCTCAGCCCTAGGAGAGTGTTAGGGTTAGGGATAGGGTTAGCATCAGGCCTAGGATAGTGTTAGGGTTAGGGTTAGGGTTAGCATCAGGGCTAGGATAGTGTTAGGGTTACGGTTAGAATCAGCCCTAGGATAGTGTTAGGGGTAGGGTTAGGGTTAGCATCAGCCCTAGGATAGTGTTAGGTTTAGGGTTAGGGATATCATCAAGCCTAGGATATTCTTAGGGTTAGGGTTAGCATCAGCCCTAGGATAGTGTTAGAGTTAGGGTTAGGGTTAGCATCAGCCCTAGGATAGTGTTAGGGTTAGGGTTAGGGTTAGCATCAGCCCTAGGATAGTGTTAGGGTTAGGGTTAGGGTTAGCATCAACCCTAGGATATTATTAGTGTTAGGGTTAGCATCAGCCCTAGGATAGTGTTAGGGTTAGGGTTAGGGTTAGCACCAGGCCTAGGATAGTGTTAGTGTTAGGGTTAGCATCAGCCTTAGGATAGTGTTAGGGTTAGGGTTAGGGTTAGCATCAGCCCTAGGATAGTGTAAGTGTTAGGGTTAGGGTTAGCATCAGGCCTAGGACAGTGTAAGGGTTAGGGTTAGCATCAGCCCTAGGATAGTGTTAGGGTTAGGTTTAGGGTTAGCATCAGCCCTAGGATAGTGTTAGGGTTAGGGTTAGCATCAACCCAAGGATAGTCTTAGGGTTAGGGTTAGGGTTAGCATCAGCCCTAAGATAGTATTAGGGTTAGGGTTAGGGTTATGGTTAGCGTTAGCATCAGCTCTAGGATAGTGTTAGGGTTAGGGTTAGGGTTAGCATCAGCCCTAGGATAGTGTTAGGGTTAGGGTTAGGGTTAGCATCAGCCCTAGGATAGTGTTAGGGTTAGGGTTAGCATCAGCCCTAGGATAGTGTTACGGTTAGGGTTAGGGTTAGCATCAGCCCTAGGATAGTGTTAGGGTTAGGGTTAGCATCAGCCCTACTATAGTGTTAGGGTTAGTGTTAGGGTTAGCATCAGCCCTAGGATAGTGTTAGGGTTAGGGTTAGCCTCAGCCCTAGGAGAGTGTTAGTGTTAGGGATAGGGTTAGCATCAGGCCTAGGATAGTGTTAGGGTTAGGGTTAGGGTTAGCATCAGCCCTAGGATAGTGTTAGGGTTAGGGTTAGCATCAGGCCTAGGATAGTGTTAGGGTTAGGGTTAGCATCAGCCCTAGGAGAGTGTTAGGGTTAGGGTTAGGGTTAGCATCAGCCCTAGGATAGTGTTAGGGTTAGGGTTAACATCAGCCCTAGGATAGTGTTAAGGTTAGGGTTAGGGTTAACATCAGCCCTAGGATAGTGTTAGGTTTAGGGCTAGCATCAGACCAAGGATAGTGTTAGGGTTAGGGTTAGGGTTAGCATCAGCCCTAGGATAGTGTAAGTGTTAGGGTTAGGGTTAGCATCAGGCCTAGGGGAGTGTTAGGGTTAGGGTTAGCATCAGCCCTAGGATAGTGTTAGGGTTAGGGTTAGGGTTAGCATCAGCCCTAGGATAGTGTTAGGGTTAGGGTTATGGTTAGCATCAGCCCTAGGATAGTATTAGGGTTAGGGTTAGCATCAGCCCTAGGATAGTGTTAGGGTTAGGGTTAGGGTTAGCACCAGGCCCAGGATAGTGTTAGTGTTAGGGTTAGCATCAGCCCTAGGATAGTGTTAGTGTTAGGGTTAGCATCAGCCCTAGGATAGTGTTAGGGTTAGGGTTAACATAAACCCTAGGATAGTGTTAGGGTTAGGTTTAGGGTTATCATCAGGCCTAGGATAGTGTTAGGGTTAGGGTTAGCATCAGCTCTAGGATAGTGTTAGGGTTAGGGTTAGGGTTAGCATCAGCCCTAGGATAGTGTTAAAGTTAGGGTTAGGGTTATCATCAGGCCTAGGATAGTGTGAGGGCTAGGGTTAGCATCAGACTTAGGATAGTGTTAGGGTTAGGGTTAGGGTTAGCATCAGCCCTAGGATAGTGTTAGGGTTAGGGTTAGCATCAGCCCTAGGATAGTGTTAGGGTTAGGGTTAGGGTTAGCATCAGCCCTAGGATAGTGTTAGGGTTAGGGTTAACATCAGCCCTAGGATAGTGTTAGGGTTAGGGTTAGGGTTAGCATCAGCCCTAGGATTGTGTTAGGGTTAGGGTTAACATCAGCCCTAGGAGAGTGTTAGGGTTAGGGTTAGGGTTAGCATCAGCCCTAGGATAGTGTTAGGGTTAGGGTTAGCATCAGCCCTAGGATAGTGTTAGGGTTAGGGTTAACATAAACCCTAGGATAGTGTTAGGGTTAGGGTTAGGGTTATCATCAGGCCTAGGATAGTGTTAGGGTTAGGGTTAGGGTTAGCATCAGTTAAAGGATAGTGTTAGGGTTAGCGTTATGGTTAGCATCAGCCCTAGGATAGTGTTAGGGTTAGGGTTAGGGTTAGCATCAGCCCTAGGATAGTGTTAGGGTTATGGTTAGCATCAGCCCTAGGATAGTGTTAGGGTTAGGGTTAGGGTTATCATCAGACCTAGGATAGTGTTAGGGTTAGGGATAGCATCAGCCCTAGGATAGTGTTAGGGTTAGGGTTAGGGTTAGCATCAGCCCTAGGATAGTGTTAGGGGTAGGGTTAGCATCAGCCCTAGGATAGTGTTAGAGTTAGGGGTAGGGTTAGCATCAGGCCTAGGATAGTGTTAGGGTTAGGGTTAGCATCAGCGCTAGGACAGTGTTAGGGTTAGGGTTAGGGTTAGCATCAGCCCTAGGATAGTGTTAGGGTTAGGGTTAGCATCAGCCCTAGGATAGTGTTAGGGTTAGGGTTAGGGGTAGCATCAGGCCTAGGATAGTGTTAGTTTTAGGGTTAGCATCAGCCCTAGGATAGTGTTAAGGTTAGGGTTAGGGTTAGCATCAGCCGTAGGATAGTGTTAGGTTTAGGGATAGCCTCTGCCCTAAGATAGTGTTAGAGTTAGGGTTAGGGATAGCATCAGCCCTAGGATAGTGTTAGGGTTAGGGTTAGGGTTAGCATCAGCCCTAGGATAGTGTTAGTGTTAGGGTTAGCATTAGCCCTAGGATAGTGTTAGGGTTAGGGTTAGGGTTAGCATCCGCCCTAGGATAGTGTTAGGGTTAGGGATAGGGTTAGCATCAGCCCTAGGACAGTGTTAGGGTTATGGTTAGGTTTAGCATCAGCCCTAGGATAGTGTTAGGGTAAGGGTTAGGGTTAGCATCAGGCCTAGGATTGTGTTAGGGTTACGGTTAGAATCAGCCCTAGGATAGTGTTAGGGTTAGGGATAGGGTTAGCATCAGGCCTAGGATAGTGTTAGGGTTAGGGTTAGCATCAGCCCTAGGATAGTGTTAAAGTTAGGGTTATCATCAGGCCTAGGATAGTGTTAGGGTTAGGGTTAGCATCAGCCCTAGGAGAGTGTTAGGGTTAGGGTTAGGGTTAGCATCAGCCCTAGGATAGTGTTAGGGTTAGGGTTAACATCAGCCCTAGGATAGTGTTAAGGTTAGGGTTAGGGTTAGCATCAGCCCTAGGATGGTGTTAGGTTTAGGGTTAGCATCAGACCTAGGATAGTGTTAGGGTTAGGGTTAGGGTTAGCATCAGCCCTAGGATAGTGTTAGGGTTAGGGTTAGCATCAGCCCTAGGATATTGTTAGGGTTAGGGTTAGGGTTAGCATCAGCCCTAGGATAGTGTTAGGGTTAGGCTTAGCATCAGCCCTACTATAGTGTTAGGGTTAGTGTTAGGGTTAGCATCAGCCCTAGGATAGTGTTAGGGTTAGGGTTACCCTCAGACCTAGGAGAGTGTTAGGGTTAGGGATAGGGTTAGCATCACGCCTAGGATAGTGTTAGGGTTAGGGTTAGTGTTAGCATCAGCCCTAGGATAGTGTTAGGGTTAGGGTTAGCATCAGGCCTAGGATAGTGTTAGGGTTAGGATTAGCATCAGCCCTAGGAGAGTGTTAGGGTTAGGGTTAGGGTTAGCATCAGCCGTAGGATAGTGTTAGGGTTAGGGTTAGCCTCAGCCCTAGGATAGTGTTAGAGTTAGGGTTAAGGATAGCATCAGCCCTAGGATAGTGTTAGGGTTAGGGTTAGGGTTAGCATCAGCCCTAGGATAGCATTAGGGTTAGCGTTAGGGTTAGGGTTAGCGTTAGCATCAGCTCTAGGATAGTGTTAGGGTTAGGGTTATCGTTAGCATCAGCCCTAGGATAGTGTTAGGGTTAGGGTTGGGGTTAGCATCAGCCCTAGGATACTGTTAGGGTTAGGGTTAGGGTTAGCATCAGCCCTAGGATAGTGTTAGGGTTAGGGTTAGGGTTAGCATCAGCCCTAGGATAGAGTTAGGGTTAGGGTTAACCTCAGCCCTAGGAGAGTGTTAGGGTTAGGGATAGGGTTAGCATCAGGCCTAGGATAGTGTTAGGGTTAGGGTTAGGGTTAGCATCACCCTTGGATAGTGTTAGGGTTAGGGTTCACATCAGGCCTAGGATAGTGTTAGGGTTAGGGTTAGCATAAGCCCTAGGAGAGTGTTAGGGTTAGGGCTAGTGTTAGCATCAGCCCTAGGATAGTGTTAGGGTTAGGGTTAACATCAGCCCTAGGATAGTGTTAAAGTTAGGGTTAGGGTTAGCATCAGCTTTAGGATAGTGTTAAAGTTAGGGTTAGGGTTAGCATCAGCCCTAGGATAGTATTAGGTTTAGGGTTAGCATCAGACCTAGGATAGTGTTAGGGTTAGGGTTAGGGTTAGCATCAGCCCTAGGATAGTGTAAGTGTTAGGGTTAGGGTTAGCATCAGGCCAAGGATAGTGTAAGGGTTAGGGTTAGCATCAGCCCTAGGATAGTGTTAGGGTTAGGGTTAGGGTTAGCATCAGCCCTAGGATAGTGTTAGGGTTAGGGTTAGCATCAACCCTAGGATAGTGTTTGGGTTAGGGTTAGGCTTAGCATCAGCCCTAGGATAGTATTAGGGTTAGGGTTAGGGTTATGGTTAGCGTTAGCATCAGCTCTAGGATAGTGTTAGCGTTAGGGTTAGGGTTAGCATCAGCCCTAGGATAGTGTTAGGGTTAGGGTTAGGGTTGGCATCAGCCCTAGGATAGTGTTAGGGTTAGGGTTAGCATCAGCCCTAGGATAGTGTTAGGGTTAGGGTTAGCATCAGCCCTACTATAGTGTTAGGGTTAGTGTTAGGGTTAGCATCAGCCCTAGGATAGTGTTAGGGTTAGGGTTAGCCTCAGCCCTAGGAGAGTGTTAGGGTTAGGGATAGGGTTAGCATCAGGCCTAGGATAGTGTTAGGGTTAGGGTTAGTGTTAGCATCAGCCCTAGGATAGTGTTAGGGTTAGGGTTAGCATCAGGCCTAGGAGAGTGTTAGGGTTAGGATTAGCATCAGCCCTAGGAGAGTGTTAGGGTTAGGGTTAACATCAGACCTAGGATAGTGTTAGGGTTAGGGTTAGGGTTAGCATCAGCCCTAGGATAGTGTTAGGTTTAGGGTTAGCATCAGACCTAGGACAGTGTTAGGGTTAGGGTTAGCATCAGGCCTAGGATAGTGTTAGGGTTAGCGTTAGCATGAGCCCTAGGAGAGTGTTAGGGTTAGGGTTAGGGTTAGCATCAGCCCTAGGATAGTGTTAGGGTTAGGGTTAACATCAGCCCTAGGAGAGTGATAGGGTTAGGGTTACGGTTAGCATCAGCCCTAGGATAGTGTTAGGGTTAGGGTTAACATCAGCCCTAGGATATTGTTAAGGTTAGGGTTAGGGTTAGCATCAGCCCTAGGATAGTGTTAAGTTTAGGGTTAGCATCAGACTTAGGATAGTGTTAGGGTTAGGGTTAGGGTTAGCATCAGCCCTAGGATAGTGTAAGTGTTAGGGTTAGGGTTAGCATCAGACCTAGGATAGTGTTAGGGTTAGGGTTAGCATCAGCCAAAGGATAGTGTAAGTGTTAGGGTTAGGGTTAGCATCAGCCCTAGGATAGTGTTAGGGTTAGGGTTAGCCTCAGCCCTAGGAGAGTGTTAGGGTTAGGGATAGGGTTAGCATCAGGCCTAGGATAGTGTTAGGGTTAGGGTTAGGGTTAGCATCAGGGCTAGGATAGTGTTAGGGTTACGGTTAGAATCAGCCCTAGGATAGTGTTAGGGGTAGGGTTAGGGTTAGCATCAGCCCTAGGATAGTGTTAGGTTTAGGGTTAGGGATATCATCAAGCCTAGGATATTCTTAGGGTTAGGGTTAGCATCAGCCCTAGGATAGTGTTAGAGTTAGGGTTAGGGTTAGCATCAGCCCTAGGATAGTGTTAGGGTTAGGGTTAGGGTTAGCATCAGCCCTAGGATAGTGTTAGGGTTAGGGTTAGGGTTAGCATCAACCCTAGGATATTATTAGTGTTAGGGTTAGCATCAGCCCTAGGATAGTGTTAGGGTTAGGGTTAGGGTTAGCACCAGGCCTAGGATAGTGTTAGTGTTAGGGTTAGCATCAGCCTTAGGATAGTGTTAGGGTTAGGGTTAGGGTTAGCATCAGCCCTAGGATAGTGTAAGTGTTAGGGTTAGGGTTAGCATCAGGCCTAGGACAGTGTAAGGGTTAGGGTTAGCATCAGCCCTAGGATAGTGTTAGGGTTAGGTTTAGGGTTAGCATCAGCCCTAGGATAGTGTTAGGGTTAGGGTTAGCATCAACCCAAGGATAGTCTTAGGGTTAGGGTTAGGGTTAGCATCAGCCCTAGGATAGTATTAGGGTTAGGGTTAGGGTTATGGTTAGCGTTAGCATCAGCTCTAGGATAGTGTTAGGGTTAGGGTTAGGGTTAGCATCAGCCCTAGGATAGTGTTAGGGTTAGGGTTAGGGTTAGCATCAGCCCTAGGATAGTGTTAGGGTTAGGGTTAGCATCAGCCCTAGGATAGTGTTACGGTTAGGGTTAGGGTTAGCATCAGCCCTAGGATAGTGTTAGGGTTAGGGTTAGCATCAGCCCTACTATAGTGTTAGGGTTAGTGTTAGGGTTAGCATCAGCCCTAGGATAGTGTTAGGGTTAGGGTTAGCCTCAGCCCTAGGAGAGTGTTAGTGTTAGGGATAGGGTTAGCATCAGGCCTAGGATAGTGTTAGGGTTAGGGTTAGGGTTAGCATCAGCCCTAGGATAGTGTTAGGGTTAGGGTTAGCATCAGGCCTAGGATAGTGTTAGGGTTAGGGTTAGCATCAGCCCTAGGAGAGTGTTAGGGTTAGGGTTAGGGTTAGCATCAGCCCTAGGATAGTGTTAGGGTTAGGGTTAACATCAGCCCTAGGATAGTGTTAAGGTTAGGGTTAGGGTTAGCATCAGCCCTAGGATAGTGTTAGGTTTAGGGCTAGCATCAGACCAAGGATAGTGTTAGGGTTAGGGTTAGGGTTAGCATCAGCCCTAGGATAGTGTAAGTGTTAGGGTTAGGGTTAGCATCAGGCCTAGGGGAGTGTTAGGGTTAGGGTTAGCATCAGCCCTAGGATAGTGTTAGGGTTAGGGTTAGGGTTAGCATCAGCCCTAGGATAGTGTTAGGGTTAGGGTTATGGTTAGCATCAGCCCTAGGATAGTATTAGGGTTAGGGTTAGCATCAGCCCTAGGATAGTGTTAGGGTTAGGGTTAGGGTTAGCACCAGGCCCAGGATAGTGTTAGTGTTAGGGTTAGCATCAGCCCTAGGATAGTGTTAGTGTTAGGGTTAGCATCAGCCCTAGGATAGTGTTAGGGTTAGGGTTAACATAAACCCTAGGATAGTGTTAGGGTTAGGTTTAGGGTTATCATCAGGCCTAGGATAGTGTTAGGGTTAGGGTTAGCATCAGCTCTAGGATAGTGTTAGGGTTAGGGTTAGGGTTAGCATCAGCCCTAGGATAGTGTTAAAGTTAGGGTTAGGGTTATCATCAGGCCTAGGATAGTGTGAGGGCTAGGGTTAGCATCAGACTTAGGATAGTGTTAGGGTTAGGGTTAGGGTTAGCATCAGCCCTAGGATAGTGTTAGGGTTAGGGTTAGCATCAGCCCTAGGATAGTGTTAGGGTTAGGGTTAGGGTTAGCATCAGCCCTAGGATAGTGTTAGGGTTAGGGTTAACATCAGCCCTAGGATAGTGTTAGGGTTAGGGTTAGGGTTAGCATCAGCCCTAGGATTGTGTTAGGGTTAGGGTTAACATCAGCCCTAGGAGAGTGTTAGGGTTAGGGTTAGGGTTAGCATCAGCCCTAGGATAGTGTTAGGGTTAGGGTTAGCATCAGCCCTAGGATAGTGTTAGGGTTAGGGTTAACATAAACCCTAGGATAGTGTTAGGGTTAGGGTTAGGGTTAGCATCAGGCCTAGGATAGTGTTAGGGTTAGGGTTAGGGTTAGCATCACCCTTGGATAGTGTTAGGGTTAGGGTTCACATCAGGCCTAGGATAGTGTTAGGGTTAGGGTTAGCATAAGCCCTAGGAGAGTGTTAGGGTTAGGGCTAGTGTTAGCATCAGCCCTAGGATAGTGTTAGGGTTAGGGTTAACATCAGCCCTAGGATAGTGTTAAAGTTAGGGTTAGGGTTAGCATCAGCTTTAGGATAGTGTTAAAGTTAGGGTTAGGGTTAGCATCAGCCCTAGGATAGTATTAGGTTTAGGGTTAGCATCAGACCTAGGATAGTGTTAGGGTTAGGGTTAGGGTTAGCATCAGCCCTAGGATAGTGTAAGTGTTAGGGTTAGGGTTAGCATCAGGCCAAGGATAGTGTAAGGGTTAGGGTTAGCATCAGCCCTAGGATAGTGTTAGGGTTAGGGTTAGGGTTAGCATCAGCCCTAGGATAGTGTTAGGGTTAGGGTTAGCATCAACCCTAGGATAGTGTTTGGGTTAGGGTTAGGCTTAGCATCAGCCCTAGGATAGTATTAGGGTTAGGGTTAGGGTTATGGTTAGCGTTAGCATCAGCTCTAGGATAGTGTTAGCGTTAGGGTTAGGGTTAGCATCAGCCCTAGGATAGTGTTAGGGTTAGGGTTAGGGTTGGCATCAGCCCTAGGATAGTGTTAGGGTTAGGGTTAGCATCAGCCCTAGGATAGTGTTAGGGTTAGGGTTAGCATCAGCCCTACTATAGTGTTAGGGTTAGTGTTAGGGTTAGCATCAGCCCTAGGATAGTGTTAGGGTTAGGGTTAGCCTCAGCCCTAGGAGAGTGTTAGGGTTAGGGATAGGGTTAGCATCAGGCCTAGGATAGTGTTAGGGTTAGGGTTAGTGTTAGCATCAGCCCTAGGATAGTGTTAGGGTTAGGGTTAGCATCAGGCCTAGGAGAGTGTTAGGGTTAGGATTAGCATCAGCCCTAGGAGAGTGTTAGGGTTAGGGTTAACATCAGACCTAGGATAGTGTTAGGGTTAGGGTTAGGGTTAGCATCAGCCCTAGGATAGTGTTAGGTTTAGGGTTAGCATCAGACCTAGGACAGTGTTAGGGTTAGGGTTAGCATCAGGCCTAGGATAGTGTTAGGGTTAGCGTTAGCATGAGCCCTAGGAGAGTGTTAGGGTTAGGGTTAGGGTTAGCATCAGCCCTAGGATAGTGTTAGGGTTAGGGTTAACATCAGCCCTAGGAGAGTGATAGGGTTAGGGTTACGGTTAGCATCAGCCCTAGGATAGTGTTAGGGTTAGGGTTAACATCAGCCCTAGGATATTGTTAAGGTTAGGGTTAGGGTTAGCATCAGCCCTAGGATAGTGTTAAGTTTAGGGTTAGCATCAGACTTAGGATAGTGTTAGGGTTAGGGTTAGGGTTAGCATCAGCCCTAGGATAGTGTAAGTGTTAGGGTTAGGGTTAGCATCAGACCTAGGATAGTGTTAGGGTTAGGGTTAGCATCAGCCAAAGGATAGTGTAAGTGTTAGGGTTAGGGTTAGCATCAGCCCTAGGATAGTGTTAGGGTTAGGGTTAGCCTCAGCCCTAGGAGAGTGTTAGGGTTAGGGATAGGGTTAGCATCAGGCCTAGGATAGTGTTAGGGTTAGGGTTAGGGTTAGCATCAGGGCTAGGATAGTGTTAGGGTTACGGTTAGAATCAGCCCTAGGATAGTGTTAGGGGTAGGGTTAGGGTTAGCATCAGCCCTAGGATAGTGTTAGGTTTAGGGTTAGGGATATCATCAAGCCTAGGATATTCTTAGGGTTAGGGTTAGCATCAGCCCTAGGATAGTGTTAGAGTTAGGGTTAGGGTTAGCATCAGCCCTAGGATAGTGTTAGGGTTAGGGTTAGGGTTAGCATCAGCCCTAGGATAGTGTTAGGGTTAGGGTTAGGGTTAGCATCAACCCTAGGATATTATTAGTGTTAGGGTTAGCATCAGCCCTAGGATAGTGTTAGGGTTAGGGTTAGGGTTAGCACCAGGCCTAGGATAGTGTTAGTGTTAGGGTTAGCATCAGCCTTAGGATAGTGTTAGGGTTAGGGTTAGGGTTAGCATCAGCCCTAGGATAGTGTAAGTGTTAGGGTTAGGGTTAGCATCAGGCCTAGGACAGTGTAAGGGTTAGGGTTAGCATCAGCCCTAGGATAGTGTTAGGGTTAGGTTTAGGGTTAGCATCAGCCCTAGGATAGTGTTAGGGTTAGGGTTAGCATCAACCCAAGGATAGTCTTAGGGTTAGGGTTAGGGTTAGCATCAGCCCTAGGATAGTATTAGGGTTAGGGTTAGGGTTATGGTTAGCGTTAGCATCAGCTCTAGGATAGTGTTAGGGTTAGGGTTAGGGTTAGCATCAGCCCTAGGATAGTGTTAGGGTTAGGGTTAGGGTTAGCATCAGCCCTAGGATAGTGTTAGGGTTAGGGTTAGCATCAGCCCTAGGATAGTGTTACGGTTAGGGTTAGGGTTAGCATCAGCCCTAGGATAGTGTTAGGGTTAGGGTTAGCATCAGCCCTACTATAGTGTTAGGGTTAGTGTTAGGGTTAGCATCAGCCCTAGGATAGTGTTAGGGTTAGGGTTAGCCTCAGCCCTAGGAGAGTGTTAGTGTTAGGGATAGGGTTAGCATCAGGCCTAGGATAGTGTTAGGGTTAGGGTTAGGGTTAGCATCAGCCCTAGGATAGTGTTAGGGTTAGGGTTAGCATCAGGCCTAGGATAGTGTTAGGGTTAGGGTTAGCATCAGCCCTAGGAGAGTGTTAGGGTTAGGGTTAGGGTTAGCATCAGCCCTAGGATAGTGTTAGGGTTAGGGTTAACATCAGCCCTAGGATAGTGTTAAGGTTAGGGTTAGGGTTAGCATCAGCCCTAGGATAGTGTTAGGTTTAGGGCTAGCATCAGACCAAGGATAGTGTTAGGGTTAGGGTTAGGGTTAGCATCAGCCCTAGGATAGTGTAAGTGTTAGGGTTAGGGTTAGCATCAGGCCTAGGGGAGTGTTAGGGTTAGGGTTAGCATCAGCCCTAGGATAGTGTTAGGGTTAGGGTTAGGGTTAGCATCAGCCCTAGGATAGTGTTAGGGTTAGGGTTATGGTTAGCATCAGCCCTAGGATAGTATTAGGGTTAGGGTTAGCATCAGCCCTAGGATAGTGTTAGGGTTAGGGTTAGGGTTAGCACCAGGCCCAGGATAGTGTTAGTGTTAGGGTTAGCATCAGCCCTAGGATAGTGTTAGTGTTAGGGTTAGCATCAGCCCTAGGATAGTGTTAGGGTTAGGGTTAACATAAACCCTAGGATAGTGTTAGGGTTAGGTTTAGGGTTATCATCAGGCCTAGGATAGTGTTAGGGTTAGGGTTAGCATCAGCTCTAGGATAGTGTTAGGGTTAGGGTTAGGGTTAGCATCAGCCCTAGGATAGTGTTAAAGTTAGGGTTAGGGTTATCATCAGGCCTAGGATAGTGTGAGGGCTAGGGTTAGCATCAGACTTAGGATAGTGTTAGGGTTAGGGTTAGGGTTAGCATCAGCCCTAGGATAGTGTTAGGGTTAGGGTTAGCATCAGCCCTAGGATAGTGTTAGGGTTAGGGTTAGGGTTAGCATCAGCCCTAGGATAGTGTTAGGGTTAGGGTTAACATCAGCCCTAGGATAGTGTTAGGGTTAGGGTTAGGGTTAGCATCAGCCCTAGGATTGTGTTAGGGTTAGGGTTAACATCAGCCCTAGGAGAGTGTTAGGGTTAGGGTTAGGGTTAGCATCAGCCCTAGGATAGTGTTAGGGTTAGGGTTAGCATCAGCCCTAGGATAGTGTTAGGGTTAGGGTTAACATAAACCCTAGGATAGTGTTAGGGTTAGGGTTAGGGTTATCATCAGGCCTAGGATAGTGTTAGGGTTAGGGTTAGGGTTAGCATCAGTTAAAGGATAGTGTTAGGGTTAGCGTTATGGTTAGCATCAGCCCTAGGATAGTGTTAGGGTTAGGGTTAGGGTTAGCATCAGCCCTAGGATAGTGTTAGGGTTAGGGTTAGCATCAGCCCTAGGATAGTGTTAGGGTTAGGGTTAGGGTTAGCATCAGCCCTAGGATAGTGTTAGGGTTAGGGTTAGCATCAGCCCTACTATAGTGTTAGGGTTAGTGTTAGGGTTAGCATCAGCCCTAGGATAGTGTTAGGGTTAGGGTTAGCCTCAGCCCTAGGAGAGTGTTAGGGTTAGGGATAGGGTTAGCATCAGGCCTAGGATAGTGTTAGGGTTAGGGTTAGGGTTAGCATCAGCCCTAGGATAGTGTTAGGGTTAGGGTTAGCATCAGGCCTATGATAGTGTTAGGGTTAGGGTTAGCATCAGCCCTAGGAGAGTTTTAGGGTAAGGGTTAGGGTTAGCATCAGCCCTAGGATAGAGTTAGGGTTAGGGTTAACATCAGCCCTAGGATAGTGTTAGGGTTAGGGTTAGGGTTAGCATCAGCCCTAGGATAGTGTTAGGTTTAGGGTTAGCATCAGACCTAGGATAGTGTTAGGGTTAGGGTTAGGGTTAGCATCAGCCCTAGGATTGTGTTAGGGTTAGGGTTAACATCAGCCCTAGGAGAGTGTTAGGGTTAGGGTTAGGGTTAGCATCAGCCCTAGGATAGTGTTAGGGTTAGGGTTAGCATCAGCCCTAGGATAGTGTTAGGGTTAGGGTTAACATAAACCCTAGGATATGTTAGGGTTAGGGTTAGGGTTATCATCAGGCCTAGGATAGTGTTAGGGTTAGGGTTAGGGTTAGCATCAGCCCTAGGATAGTGTTAGGGTTATGGTTAGCATCTGCCCTAGGATAGTGTTAGGGTTAGGGTTAGGGTTAGCATCAGGCCTAGGATAGTGTTAGGGTTAGGGTTAGCATCAGCCCTAGGACAGTGTTAAGGTTAGCGTTAGGGTTAGCATCAGCCCTAGGATAGTGTTAGGGTTAGGGTTAGCATCAGCCCTAGGATAGTGTTAGGGTTAGGGTTAGGGTTAGCATCAGGCCTAGGATAGTGTTAGGGTTAGGGTTAGCATTAGCCCTAGGATAGTGTTCGAGTTAGGTTAAGGTTAGCATCAGCCCTAGGATAGTGTTAGGGTTAGGGTTAGGGTTAGCATCAGCCCTAGGATAGTGTTAGTGTTAGGGTTAGCATTAGCCCTAGGATAGTGTTAGGGTTAGGGTTAGTGTTAGCATCCGCCCTAGGATAGTGTTAGGGTTAGGGTTAGCCTCAGCCCTAGGAGAGTGTTAGGGTTAGGGATAGGGTTAGCATCAGGCCTAGGATAGTGTTAGTGTTAGGGTTAGGGTTATCATCAGGGCTAGGATAGTGTTAGGGTTAGGGTTAGCATCAGCCCTAGGATAGTGTTAGAGTTAGGGTTAGGGTTAGCATCAGCCCTAGGATAGTGTTAGGGTTAGGGTTAGGGTTAGCATCAGCCCTAAATAGTGTTAGGGTTAGGGTTAGGGTTAGCATCAACCCTATGATATTATTAGCTTTAGGGTTAGCATCAGCCCTAGGATAGTGTTAGGGTTAGGGTTAAGGTTAGCACCAGGCCTAGGATAGTGTTACTGTTAGGGTTAGCATCCGCCCTAGTATAGTGTTAGGGTTAGGGATAGGGTTAGCATCAGCCCTAGGATAGTGTTAGGGTTATGGTTAGGTTTAGCATCAGCCCTAGGATAGTGTTAGGGTAAGGGTTAGGGTTAGCATCAGGCCTAGGATTGTGTTAGGGTTACGGTTAGAATCAGCCCTAGGATAGTGTTAGGGTTAGGGTTAGGGTTAGCATCAGCCCTAGGATAGTGTTATGTTTAGGGTTATGGATATCATCAGGCCTAGGATATTGTTAGTGTTAGGGTTAGCATCAGCCCTAGGATAGTGTTAGGGTTAGGGTTAGGGTTAGCATCAGCCCTAGGATAGTGTTAGGGTTAGGGTTAGGTTTAGCATCAGCCCTAGGATAGTGTTAGGGTTATAGTTAGGGCTAGCATCAGCCCTAGGATATTATTGGGGTTAGGGTTAGCATCAGCCCTAGAATAGGGTTAGGGTTAGGGTTAGGGTTAGCACCAGGCCTAGGATAGTGTTAGTGTTAGGGTTAGCATCAGCCTTTGGATAGTGTTAGGCTTAGGGTTAGGGTTAGCATCAGCCGAAGGATAGTGTTAGGGTTAGGGTTAGCCTCAGCCCCAGGATAGTGTTAGAGTTAGGGTTAGTGTTAGCATCAGCCCTAGGATAGTGTTAGGGTTAGGGTTTGGGTTATCATCAGCCCTAGGATAGTGTTAGTGTTAGTGTTAGCATCAGCCCTAGGATAGTGTTAGCGTTAGGGTTAGGGTTAGCATCAGCCCTAGGATAGTGTTAGGGTTAGGGTTAGCCTCAGCCCTAGGAGAGTGTTAGGGTTAGGGATAGGGTTAGCATCAGGCCTAGGATAGTGTTAGGGTTAGGGTTAGGGTTAGCATCAGGGCTAGGATAGTGTTAGGGTTAGGGTTAGCATCAGCCCTAGGATAGTGTTAGAGTTAGGGTTAGGGTTAGCATCAGCCCTAGGATAGTGTTAGGGTTACGGTTAGGGTTAGCATCAGCCCTAGGATAGTGTTAGGGTTAGGGTTAGGGTTAGCACCAGGCCTAGGATAGTGTTAGTGTTAGGGTTAGCATCAGCCTTAGGATAGCGTTAGGGTTAGGGTTAGGGTTAGCATCAGCCGTAGGACAGTGTTAGGGTTAGGGTGAGCCTCAGCCCTAGGATACTGTTAGAGTTAGGGTTAGGGATAGCATCAGCCCTAGGATAGTGTTAGGGTTAGGGTTAGGGTTAGCATCAGCCCTAAGATAGCATTAGGGTTAGCGTTAGGGTTAGGGTTAGCGTTAGCATCAGCTCTAGGATAGTGTTAGGGTTAGGGTTAGGGTTAGCATCAGCCCTAGGATAGTGTTAGGGTTAGGGTTGGGGTTAGCATCAGCCCTAGGATAGTGTTAGGGTTAGGGTTAGCATCAACCCTAGGATAGTGTTAATGTTAGGGTTAGGGTTAGCATCAGCCCTAGGATAGTGTTAGGGTTAGGGTTAACCTCAGCCCTAGGAGAGTGTTAGGGTTAGGGATAGGGTTAGCATCAGGCCTAGGATAGTGTTAGGGTTAGGGTTAGGGTTAGCATCACCCTTGGATAGTGTTAGGGTTAGGGTTCACATCAGGCCTAGGATAGTGTTAGGGTTAGGGTTAGCATCAGCCCTAGGAGAGTGTTAGGGTTAGGGTTAGGGTTAGCATCAGCCCTAGGATAGTGTTAGGGTTAGGGTTAGCATCAACCCTAGGATAGTGTTAGGGTTAGGGTTAGGGTTAGCATCAGCCCTAGGATAGTGTAAGTGTTAGGGTTAGGGTTTGCATCAGGCCTAGGATAGTGTAAGGGTTAGGGTTAGCATCAGCCCTAGGATAGTGTTAGGGTTAGGGTTAGGGTTAGCATCAGCCCTAGGATAGTGTTAGGGTTAGGGTTAGCATCAACCCTAGGATAGTGTTAGGGTTAGGGTTAGGGCTAGCATCAGCCCTACGATAGTATTAGGGTTAGGGTTAGGGTTATGGTTAGCGTTAGCATCAGCTCTAGGATAGTGTTAGGGTTAGGGTTAGGGTTAGCATCAGCCCTAGGATAGTGTTAGGGTTAGGGTTAGGGTTGGCATCAGCCCTAGGATAGTGTTAGGGTTAGGGTTAGCATCAGCCCTAGGATAGTGTTAGGGTTAGGGTTAACATCAGCCCTAGGATAGTGTTAAGGTTAGGGTTAGGGTTAGCATCAGCCCTAGGATGGTGTTAGGTTTAGGGTTAGCATCAGACCTAGGATAGTGTTAGGGTTAGGGTTAGGGTTAGCATCAGCCCTAGGATAGTGTTAGGGTTAGGGTTAGCATCAGCCCTAGGATATTGTTAGGGTTAGGGTTAGGGTTAGCATCAGCCCTAGGATAGTGTTAGGGTTAGGCTTAGCATCAGCCCTACTATAGTGTTAGGGTTAGTGTTAGGGTTAGCATCAGCCCTAGGATAGTGTTAGGGTTAGGGTTACCCTCAGACCTAGGAGAGTGTTAGGGTTAGGGATAGGGTTAGCATCACGCCTAGGATAGTGTTAGGGTTAGGGTTAGTGTTAGCATCAGCCCTAGGATAGTGTTAGGGTTAGGGTTAGCATCAGGCCTAGGATAGTGTTAGGGTTAGGATTAGCATCAGCCCTAGGAGAGTGTTAGGGTTAGGGTTAGGGTTAGCATCAGCCGTAGGATAGTGTTAGGGTTAGGGTTAGCCTCAGCCCTAGGATAGTGTTAGAGTTAGGGTTAAGGATAGCATCAGCCCTAGGATAGTGTTAGGGTTAGGGTTAGGGTTAGCATCAGCCCTAGGATAGCATTAGGGTTAGCGTTAGGGTTAGGGTTAGCGTTAGCATCAGCTCTAGGATAGTGTTAGGGTTAGGGTTAGGGTTAGCATCAGCCCTAGGATAGTGTTAGGGTTAGGGTTGGGGTTAGCATCAGCCCTAGGATACTGTTAGGGTTAGGGTTAGGGTTAGCATCAGCCCTAGGATAGTGTTAGGGTTAGGGTTAGGGTTAGCATCAGCCCTAGGATAGAGTTAGGGTTAGGGTTAACCTCAGCCCTAGGAGAGTGTTAGGGTTAGGGATAGGGTTAGCATCAGGCCTAGGATAGTGTTAGGGTTAGGGTTAGGGTTAGCATCACCCTTGGATAGTGTTAGGGTTAGGGTTCACATCAGGCCTAGGATAGTGTTAGGGTTAGGGTTAGCATAAGCCCTAGGAGAGTGTTAGGGTTAGGGCTAGTGTTAGCATCAGCCCTAGGATAGTGTTAGGGTTAGGGTTAACATCAGCCCTAGGATAGTGTTAAAGTTAGGGTTAGGGTTAGCATCAGCTTTAGGATAGTGTTAAAGTTAGGGTTAGGGTTAGCATCAGCCCTAGGATAGTATTAGGTTTAGGGTTAGCATCAGACCTAGGATAGTGTTAGGGTTAGGGTTAGGGTTAGCATCAGCCCTAGGATAGTGTAAGTGTTAGGGTTAGGGTTAGCATCAGGCCAAGGATAGTGTAAGGGTTAGGGTTAGCATCAGCCCTAGGATAGTGTTAGGGTTAGGGTTAGGGTTAGCATCAGCCCTAGGATAGTGTTAGGGTTAGGGTTAGCATCAACCCTAGGATAGTGTTTGGGTTAGGGTTAGGCTTAGCATCAGCCCTAGGATAGTATTAGGGTTAGGGTTAGGGTTATGGTTAGCGTTAGCATCAGCTCTAGGATAGTGTTAGCGTTAGGGTTAGGGTTAGCATCAGCCCTAGGATAGTGTTAGGGTTAGGGTTAGGGTTGGCATCAGCCCTAGGATAGTGTTAGGGTTAGGGTTAGCATCAGCCCTAGGATAGTGTTAGGGTTAGGGTTAGCATCAGCCCTACTATAGTGTTAGGGTTAGTGTTAGGGTTAGCATCAGCCCTAGGATAGTGTTAGGGTTAGGGTTAGCCTCAGCCCTAGGAGAGTGTTAGGGTTAGGGATAGGGTTTGCATCAGGCCTAGGATAGTGTTAGGGTTAGGGTTAGTGTTAGCATCAGCCCTAGGATAGTGTTAGGGTTAGGGTTAGCATCAGGCCTAGGAGAGTGTTAGGGTTAGGATTAGCATCAGCCCTAGGAGAGTGTTAGGGTTAGGGTTAACATCAGACCTAGGATAGTGTTAGGGTTAGGGTTAGGGTTAGCATCAGCCCTAGGATAGTGTTAGGTTTAGGGTTAGCATCAGACCTAGGACAGTGTTAGGGTTAGGGTTAGCATCAGGCCTAGGATAGTGTTAGGGTTAGCGTTAGCATGAGCCCTAGGAGAGTGTTAGGGTTAGGGTTAGGGTTAGCATCAGCCCTAGGATAGTGTTAGGGTTAGGGTTAACATCAGCCCTAGGAGAGTGATAGGGTTAGGGTTACGGTTAGCATCAGCCCTAGGATAGTGTTAGGGTTAGGGTTAACATCAGCCCTAGGATATTGTTAAGGTTAGGGTTAGGGTTAGCATCAGCCCTAGGATAGTGTTAAGTTTAGGGTTAGCATCAGACTTAGGATAGTGTTAGGGTTAGGGTTAGGGTTAGCATCAGCCCTAGGATAGTGTAAGTGTTAGGGTTAGGGTTAGCATCAGACCTAGGATAGTGTTAGGGTTAGGGTTAGCATCAGCCAAAGGATAGTGTAAGTGTTAGGGTTAGGGTTAGCATCAGCCCTAGGATAGTGTTAGGGTTAGGGTTAGCCTCAGCCCTAGGAGAGTGTTAGGGTTAGGGATAGGGTTAGCATCAGGCCTAGGATAGTGTTAGGGTTAGGGTTAGGGTTAGCATCAGGGCTAGGATAGTGTTAGGGTTACGGTTAGAATCAGCCCTAGGATAGTGTTAGGGGTAGGGTTAGGGTTAGCATCAGCCCTAGGATAGTGTTAGGTTTAGGGTTAGGGATATCATCAAGCCTAGGATATTCTTAGGGTTAGGGTTAGCATCAGCCCTAGGATAGTGTTAGAGTTAGGGTTAGGGTTAGCATCAGCCCTAGGATAGTGTTAGGGTTAGGGTTAGGGTTAGCATCAGCCCTAGGATAGTGTTAGGGTTAGGGTTAGGGTTAGCATCAACCCTAGGATATTATTAGTGTTAGGGTTAGCATCAGCCCTAGGATAGTGTTAGGGTTAGGGTTAGGGTTAGCACCAGGCCTAGGATAGTGTTAGTGTTAGGGTTAGCATCAGCCTTAGGATAGTGTTAGGGTTAGGGTTAGGGTTAGCATCAGCCCTAGGATAGTGTAAGTGTTAGGGTTAGGGTTAGCATCAGGCCTAGGACAGTGTAAGGGTTAGGGTTAGCATCAGCCCTAGGATAGTGTTAGGGTTAGGTTTAGGGTTAGCATCAGCCCTAGGATAGTGTTAGGGTTAGGGTTAGCATCAACCCAAGGATAGTCTTAGGGTTAGGGTTAGGGTTAGCATCAGCCCTAAGATAGTATTAGGGTTAGGGTTAGGGTTATGGTTAGCGTTAGCATCAGCTCTAGGATAGTGTTAGGGTTAGGGTTAGGGTTAGCATCAGCCCTAGGATAGTGTTAGGGTTAGGGTTAGGGTTAGCATCAGCCCTAGGATAGTGTTAGGGTTAGGGTTAGCATCAGCCCTAGGATAGTGTTACGGTTAGGGTTAGGGTTAGCATCAGCCCTAGGATAGTGTTAGGGTTAGGGTTAGCATCAGCCCTACTATAGTGTTAGGGTTAGTGTTAGGGTTAGCATCAGCCCTAGGATAGTGTTAGGGTTAGGGTTAGCCTCAGCCCTAGGAGAGTGTTAGTGTTAGGGATAGGGTTAGCATCAGGCCTAGGATAGTGTTAGGGTTAGGGTTAGGGTTAGCATCAGCCCTAGGATAGTGTTAGGGTTAGGGTTAGCATCAGGCCTAGGATAGTGTTAGGGTTAGGGTTAGCATCAGCCCTAGGAGAGTGTTAGGGTTAGGGTTAGGGTTAGCATCAGCCCTAGGATAGTGTTAGGGTTAGGGTTAACATCAGCCCTAGGATAGTGTTAAGGTTAGGGTTAGGGTTAGCATCAGCCCTAGGATAGTGTTAGGTTTAGGGCTAGCATCAGACCAAGGATAGTGTTAGGGTTAGGGTTAGGGTTAGCATCAGCCCTAGGATAGTGTAAGTGTTAGGGTTAGGGTTAGCATCAGGCCTAGGGGAGTGTTAGGGTTAGGGTTAGCATCAGCCCTAGGATAGTGTTAGGGTTAGGGTTAGGGTTAGCATCAGCCCTAGGATAGTGTTAGGGTTAGGGTTATGGTTAGCATCAGCCCTAGGATAGTATTAGGGTTAGGGTTAGCATCAGCCCTAGGATAGTGTTAGGGTTAGGGTTAGGGTTAGCACCAGGCCCAGGATAGTGTTAGTGTTAGGGTTAGCATCAGCCCTAGGATAGTGTTAGTGTTAGGGTTAGCATCAGCCCTAGGATAGTGTTAGGGTTAGGGTTAACATAAACCCTAGGATAGTGTTAGGGTTAGGTTTAGGGTTATCATCAGGCCTAGGATAGTGTTAGGGTTAGGGTTAGCATCAGCTCTAGGATAGTGTTAGGGTTAGGGTTAGGGTTAGCATCAGCCCTAGGATAGTGTTAAAGTTAGGGTTAGGGTTATCATCAGGCCTAGGATAGTGTGAGGGCTAGGGTTAGCATCAGACTTAGGATAGTGTTAGGGTTAGGGTTAGGGTTAGCATCAGCCCTAGGATAGTGTTAGGGTTAGGGTTAGCATCAGCCCTAGGATAGTGTTAGGGTTAGGGTTAGGGTTAGCATCAGCCCTAGGATAGTGTTAGGGTTAGGGTTAACATCAGCCCTAGGATAGTGTTAGGGTTAGGGTTAGGGTTAGCATCAGCCCTAGGATTGTGTTAGGGTTAGGGTTAACATCAGCCCTAGGAGAGTGTTAGGGTTAGGGTTAGGGTTAGCATCAGCCCTAGGATAGTGTTAGGGTTAGGGTTAGCATCAGCCCTAGGATAGTGTTAGGGTTAGGGTTAACATAAACCCTAGGATAGTGTTAGGGTTAGGGTTAGGGTTATCATCAGGCCTAGGATAGTGTTAGGGTTAGGGTTAGGGTTAGCATCAGTTAAAGGATAGTGTTAGGGTTAGCGTTATGGTTAGCATCAGCCCTAGGATAGTGTTAGGGTTAGGGTTAGGGTTAGCATCAGCCCTAGGATAGTGTTAGGGTTATGGTTAGCATCAGCCCTAGGATAGTGTTAGGGTTAGGGTTAGGGTTATCATCAGACCTAGGATAGTGTTAGGGTTAGGGATAGCATCAGCCCTAGGATAGTGTTAGGGTTAGGGTTAGGGTTAGCATCAGCCCTAGGATAGTGTTAGGGGTAGGGTTAGCATCAGCCCTAGGATAGTGTTAGAGTTAGGGGTAGGGTTAGCATCAGGCCTAGGATAGTGTTAGGGTTAGGGTTAGCATCAGCGCTAGGACAGTGTTAGGGTTAGGGTTAGGGTTAGCATCAGCCCTAGGATAGTGTTAGGGTTAGGGTTAGCATCAGCCCTAGGATAGTGTTAGGGTTAGGGTTAGGGGTAGCATCAGGCCTAGGATAGTGTTAGTTTTAGGGTTAGCATCAGCCCTAGGATAGTGTTAAGGTTAGGGTTAGGGTTAGCATCAGCCGTAGGATAGTGTTAGGTTTAGGGATAGCCTCTGCCCTAAGATAGTGTTAGAGTTAGGGTTAGGGATAGCATCAGCCCTAGGATAGTGTTAGGGTTAGGGTTAGGGTTAGCATCAGCCCTAGGATAGTGTTAGTGTTAGGGTTAGCATTAGCCCTAGGATAGTGTTAGGGTTAGGGTTAGGGTTAGCATCCGCCCTAGGATAGTGTTAGGGTTAGGGATAGGGTTAGCATCAGCCCTAGGACAGTGTTAGGGTTATGGTTAGGTTTAGCATCAGCCCTAGGATAGTGTTAGGGTAAGGGTTAGGGTTAGCATCAGGCCTAGGATTGTGTTAGGGTTACGGTTAGAATCAGCCCTAGGATAGTGTTAGGGTTAGGGATAGGGTTAGCATCAGGCCTAGGATAGTGTTAGGGTTAGGGTTAGCATCAGCCCTAGGATAGTGTTAAAGTTAGGGTTATCATCAGGCCTAGGATAGTGTTAGGGTTAGGGTTAGCATCAGCCCTAGGAGAGTGTTAGGGTTAGGGTTAGGGTTAGCATCAGCCCTAGGATAGTGTTAGGGTTAGGGTTAACATCAGCCCTAGGATAGTGTTAAGGTTAGGGTTAGGGTTAGCATCAGCCCTAGGATGGTGTTAGGTTTAGGGTTAGCATCAGACCTAGGATAGTGTTAGGGTTAGGGTTAGGGTTAGCATCAGCCCTAGGATAGTGTTAGGGTTAGGGTTAGCATCAGCCCTAGGATATTGTTAGGGTTAGGGTTAGGGTTAGCATCAGCCCTAGGATAGTGTTAGGGTTAGGCTTAGCATCAGCCCTACTATAGTGTTAGGGTTAGTGTTAGGGTTAGCGTCAGCCCTAGGATAGTGTTAGGGTTAGGGTTACCCTCAGACCTAGGAGAGTGTTAGGGTTAGGGATAGGGTTAGCATCACGCCTAGGATAGTGTTAGGGTTAGGGTTAGTGTTAGCATCAGCCCTAGGATAGTGTTAGGGTTAGGGTTAGCATCAGGCCTAGGATAGTGTTAGGGTTAGGATTAGCATCAGCCCTAGGAGAGTGTTAGGGTTAGGGTTAGGGTTAGCATCAGCCGTAGGATAGTGTTAGGGTTAGGGTTAGCCTCAGCCCTAGGATAGTGTTAGAGTTAGGGTTAAGGATAGCATCAGCCCTAGGATAGTGTTAGGGTTAGGGTTAGGGTTAGCATCAGCCCTAGGATAGCATTAGGGTTAGCGTTAGGGTTAGGGTTAGCGTTAGCATCAGCTCTAGGATAGTGTTAGGGTTAGGGTTATCGTTAGCATCAGCCCTAGGATAGTGTTAGGGTTAGGGTTGGGGTTAGCATCAGCCCTAGGATACTGTTAGGGTTAGGGTTAGGGTTAGCATCAGCCCTAGGATAGTGTTAGGGTTAGGGTTAGGGTTAGCATCAGCCCTAGGATAGAGTTAGGGTTAGGGTTAACCTCAGCCCTAGGAGAGTGTTAGGGTTAGGGATAGGGTTAGCATCAGGCCTAGGATAGTGTTAGGGTTAGGGTTAGGGTTAGCATCACCCTTGGATAGTGTTAGGGTTAGGGTTCACATCAGGCCTAGGATAGTGTTAGGGTTAGGGTTAGCATAAGCCCTAGGAGAGTGTTAGGGTTAGGGCTAGTGTTAGCATCAGCCCTAGGATAGTGTTAGGGTTAGGGTTAACATCAGCCCTAGGATAGTGTTAAAGTTAGGGTTAGGGTTAGCATCAGCTTTAGGATAGTGTTAAAGTTAGGGTTAGGGTTAGCATCAGCCCTAGGATAGTATTAGGTTTAGGGTTAGCATCAGACCTAGGATAGTGTTAGGGTTAGGGTTAGGGTTAGCATCAGCCCTAGGATAGTGTAAGTGTTAGGGTTAGGGTTAGCATCAGGCCAAGGATAGTGTAAGGGTTAGGGTTAGCATCAGCCCTAGGATAGTGTTAGGGTTAGGGTTAGGGTTAGCATCAGCCCTAGGATAGTGTTAGGGTTAGGGTTAGCATCAACCCTAGGATAGTGTTTGGGTTAGGGTTAGGCTTAGCATCAGCCCTAGGATAGTATTAGGGTTAGGGTTAGGGTTATGGTTAGCGTTAGCATCAGCTCTAGGATAGTGTTAGCGTTAGGGTTAGGGTTAGCATCAGCCCTAGGATAGTGTTAGGGTTAGGGTTAGGGTTGGCATCAGCCCTAGGATAGTGTTAGGGTTAGGGTTAGCATCAGCCCTAGGATAGTGTTAGGGTTAGGGTTAGCATCAGCCCTACTATAGTGTTAGGGTTAGTGTTAGGGTTAGCATCAGCCCTAGGATAGTGTTAGGGTTAGGGTTAGCCTCAGCCCTAGGAGAGTGTTAGGGTTAGGGATAGGGTTAGCATCAGGCCTAGGATAGTGTTAGGGTTAGGGTTAGTGTTAGCATCAGCCCTAGGATAGTGTTAGGGTTAGGGTTAGCATCAGGCCTAGGAGAGTGTTAGGGTTAGGATTAGCATCAGCCCTAGGAGAGTGTTAGGGTTAGGGTTAACATCAGACCTAGGATAGTGTTAGGGTTAGGGTTAGGGTTAGCATCAGCCCTAGGATAGTGTTAGGTTTAGGGTTAGCATCAGACCTAGGACAGTGTTAGGGTTAGGGTTAGCATCAGGCCTAGGATAGTGTTAGGGTTAGCGTTAGCATGAGCCCTAGGAGAGTGTTAGGGTTAGGGTTAGGGTTAGCATCAGCCCTAGGATAGTGTTAGGGTTAGGGTTAACATCAGCCCTAGGAGAGTGATAGGGTTAGGGTTACGGTTAGCATCAGCCCTAGGATAGTGTTAGGGTTAGGGTTAACATCAGCCCTAGGATATTGTTAAGGTTAGGGTTAGGGTTAGCATCAGCCCTAGGATAGTGTTAAGTTTAGGGTTAGCATCAGACTTAGGATAGTGTTAGGGTTAGGGTTAGGGTTAGCATCAGCCCTAGGATAGTGTAAGTGTTAGGGTTAGGGTTAGCATCAGACCTAGGATAGTGTTAGGGTTAGGGTTAGCATCAGCCAAAGGATAGTGTAAGTGTTAGGGTTAGGGTTAGCATCAGCCCTAGGATAGTGTTAGGGTTAGGGTTAGCCTCAGCCCTAGGAGAGTGTTAGGGTTAGGGATAGGGTTAGCATCAGGCCTAGGATAGTGTTAGGGTTAGGGTTAGGGTTAGCATCAGGGCTAGGATAGTGTTAGGGTTACGGTTAGAATCAGCCCTAGGATAGTGTTAGGGGTAGGGTTAGGGTTAGCATCAGCCCTAGGATAGTGTTAGGTTTAGGGTTAGGGATATCATCAAGCCTAGGATATTCTTAGGGTTAGGGTTAGCATCAGCCCTAGGATAGTGTTAGAGTTAGGGTTAGGGTTAGCATCAGCCCTAGGATAGTGTTAGGGTTAGGGTTAGGGTTAGCATCAGCCCTAGGATAGTGTTAGGGTTAGGGTTAGGGTTAGCATCAACCCTAGGATATTATTAGTGTTAGGGTTAGCATCAGCCCTAGGATAGTGTTAGGGTTAGGGTTAGGGTTAGCACCAGGCCTAGGATAGTGTTAGTGTTAGGGTTAGCATCAGCCTTAGGATAGTGTTAGGGTTAGGGTTAGGGTTAGCATCAGCCCTAGGATAGTGTAAGTGTTAGGGTTAGGGTTAGCATCAGGCCTAGGACAGTGTAAGGGTTAGGGTTAGCATCAGCCCTAGGATAGTGTTAGGGTTAGGTTTAGGGTTAGCATCAGCCCTAGGATAGTGTTAGGGTTAGGGTTAGCATCAACCCAAGGATAGTCTTAGGGTTAGGGTTAGGGTTAGCATCAGCCCTAGGATAGTATTAGGGTTAGGGTTAGGGTTATGGTTAGCGTTAGCATCAGCTCTAGGATAGTGTTAGGGTTAGGGTTAGGGTTAGCATCAGCCCTAGGATAGTGTTAGGGTTAGGGTTAGGGTTAGCATCAGCCCTAGGATAGTGTTAGGGTTAGGGTTAGCATCAGCCCTAGGATAGTGTTACGGTTAGGGTTAGGGTTAGCATCAGCCCTAGGATAGTGTTAGGGTTAGGGTTAGCATCAGCCCTACTATAGTGTTAGGGTTAGTGTTAGGGTTAGCATCAGCCCTAGGATAGTGTTAGGGTTAGGGTTAGCCTCAGCCCTAGGAGAGTGTTAGTGTTAGGGATAGGGTTAGCATCAGGCCTAGGATAGTGTTAGGGTTAGGGTTAGGGTTAGCATCAGCCCTAGGATAGTGTTAGGGTTAGGGTTAGCATCAGGCCTAGGATAGTGTTAGGGTTAGGGTTAGCATCAGCCCTAGGAGAGTGTTAGGGTTAGGGTTAGGGTTAGCATCAGCCCTAGGATAGTGTTAGGGTTAGGGTTAACATCAGCCCTAGGATAGTGTTAAGGTTAGGGTTAGGGTTAGCATCAGCCCTAGGATAGTGTTAGGTTTAGGGCTAGCATCAGACCAAGGATAGTGTTAGGGTTAGGGTTAGGGTTAGCATCAGCCCTAGGATAGTGTAAGTGTTAGGGTTAGGGTTAGCATCAGGCCTAGGGGAGTGTTAGGGTTAGGGTTAGCATCAGCCCTAGGATAGTGTTAGGGTTAGGGTTAGGGTTAGCATCAGCCCTAGGATAGTGTTAGGGTTAGGGTTATGGTTAGCATCAGCCCTAGGATAGTATTAGGGTTAGGGTTAGCATCAGCCCTAGGATAGTGTTAGGGTTAGGGTTAGGGTTAGCACCAGGCCCAGGATAGTGTTAGTGTTAGGGTTAGCATCAGCCCTAGGATAGTGTTAGTGTTAGGGTTAGCATCAGCCCTAGGATAGTGTTAGGGTTAGGGTTAACATAAACCCTAGGATAGTGTTAGGGTTAGGTTTAGGGTTATCATCAGGCCTAGGATAGTGTTAGGGTTAGGGTTAGCATCAGCTCTAGGATAGTGTTAGGGTTAGGGTTAGGGTTAGCATCAGCCCTAGGATAGTGTTAAAGTTAGGGTTAGGGTTATCATCAGGCCTAGGATAGTGTGAGGGCTAGGGTTAGCATCAGACTTAGGATAGTGTTAGGGTTAGGGTTAGGGTTAGCATCAGCCCTAGGATAGTGTTAGGGTTAGGGTTAGCATCAGCCCTAGGATAGTGTTAGGGTTAGGGTTAGGGTTAGCATCAGCCCTAGGATAGTGTTAGGGTTAGGGTTAACATCAGCCCTAGGATAGTGTTAGGGTTAGGGTTAGGGTTAGCATCAGCCCTAGGATTGTGTTAGGGTTAGGGTTAACATCAGCCCTAGGAGAGTGTTAGGGTTAGGGTTAGGGTTAGCATCAGCCCTAGGATAGTGTTAGGGTTAGGGTTAGCATCAGCCCTAGGATAGTGTTAGGGTTAGGGTTAACATAAACCCTAGGATAGTGTTAGGGTTAGGGTTAGGGTTAGCATCAGGCCTAGGATAGTGTTAGGGTTAGGGTTAGGGTTAGCATCACCCTTGGATAGTGTTAGGGTTAGGGTTCACATCAGGCCTAGGATAGTGTTAGGGTTAGGGTTAGCATAAGCCCTAGGAGAGTGTTAGGGTTAGGGCTAGTGTTAGCATCAGCCCTAGGATAGTGTTAGGGTTAGGGTTAACATCAGCCCTAGGATAGTGTTAAAGTTAGGGTTAGGGTTAGCATCAGCTTTAGGATAGTGTTAAAGTTAGGGTTAGGGTTAGCATCAGCCCTAGGATAGTATTAGGTTTAGGGTTAGCATCAGACCTAGGATAGTGTTAGGGTTAGGGTTAGGGTTAGCATCAGCCCTAGGATAGTGTAAGTGTTAGGGTTAGGGTTAGCATCAGGCCAAGGATAGTGTAAGGGTTAGGGTTAGCATCAGCCCTAGGATAGTGTTAGGGTTAGGGTTAGGGTTAGCATCAGCCCTAGGATAGTGTTAGGGTTAGGGTTAGCATCAACCCTAGGATAGTGTTTGGGTTAGGGTTAGGCTTAGCATCAGCCCTAGGATAGTATTAGGGTTAGGGTTAGGGTTATGGTTAGCGTTAGCATCAGCTCTAGGATAGTGTTAGCGTTAGGGTTAGGGTTAGCATCAGCCCTAGGATAGTGTTAGGGTTAGGGTTAGGGTTGGCATCAGCCCTAGGATAGTGTTAGGGTTAGGGTTAGCATCAGCCCTAGGATAGTGTTAGGGTTAGGGTTAGCATCAGCCCTACTATAGTGTTAGGGTTAGTGTTAGGGTTAGCATCAGCCCTAGGATAGTGTTAGGGTTAGGGTTAGCCTCAGCCCTAGGAGAGTGTTAGGGTTAGGGATAGGGTTAGCATCAGGCCTAGGATAGTGTTAGGGTTAGGGTTAGTGTTAGCATCAGCCCTAGGATAGTGTTAGGGTTAGGGTTAGCATCAGGCCTAGGAGAGTGTTAGGGTTAGGATTAGCATCAGCCCTAGGAGAGTGTTAGGGTTAGGGTTAACATCAGACCTAGGATAGTGTTAGGGTTAGGGTTAGGGTTAGCATCAGCCCTAGGATAGTGTTAGGTTTAGGGTTAGCATCAGACCTAGGACAGTGTTAGGGTTAGGGTTAGCATCAGGCCTAGGATAGTGTTAGGGTTAGCGTTAGCATGAGCCCTAGGAGAGTGTTAGGGTTAGGGTTAGGGTTAGCATCAGCCCTAGGATAGTGTTAGGGTTAGGGTTAACATCAGCCCTAGGAGAGTGATAGGGTTAGGGTTACGGTTAGCATCAGCCCTAGGATAGTGTTAGGGTTAGGGTTAACATCAGCCCTAGGATATTGTTAAGGTTAGGGTTAGGGTTAGCATCAGCCCTAGGATAGTGTTAAGTTTAGGGTTAGCATCAGACTTAGGATAGTGTTAGGGTTAGGGTTAGGGTTAGCATCAGCCCTAGGATAGTGTAAGTGTTAGGGTTAGGGTTAGCATCAGACCTAGGATAGTGTTAGGGTTAGGGTTAGCATCAGCCAAAGGATAGTGTAAGTGTTAGGGTTAGGGTTAGCATCAGCCCTAGGATAGTGTTAGGGTTAGGGTTAGCCTCAGCCCTAGGAGAGTGTTAGGGTTAGGGATAGGGTTAGCATCAGGCCTAGGATAGTGTTAGGGTTAGGGTTAGGGTTAGCATCAGGGCTAGGATAGTGTTAGGGTTACGGTTAGAATCAGCCCTAGGATAGTGTTAGGGGTAGGGTTAGGGTTAGCATCAGCCCTAGGATAGTGTTAGGTTTAGGGTTAGGGATATCATCAAGCCTAGGATATTCTTAGGGTTAGGGTTAGCATCAGCCCTAGGATAGTGTTAGAGTTAGGGTTAGGGTTAGCATCAGCCCTAGGATAGTGTTAGGGTTAGGGTTAGGGTTAGCATCAGCCCTAGGATAGTGTTAGGGTTAGGGTTAGGGTTAGCATCAACCCTAGGATATTATTAGTGTTAGGGTTAGCATCAGCCCTAGGATAGTGTTAGGGTTAGGGTTAGGGTTAGCACCAGGCCTAGGATAGTGTTAGTGTTAGGGTTAGCATCAGCCTTAGGATAGTGTTAGGGTTAGGGTTAGGGTTAGCATCAGCCCTAGGATAGTGTAAGTGTTAGGGTTAGGGTTAGCATCAGGCCTAGGACAGTGTAAGGGTTAGGGTTAGCATCAGCCCTAGGATAGTGTTAGGGTTAGGTTTAGGGTTAGCATCAGCCCTAGGATAGTGTTAGGGTTAGGGTTAGCATCAACCCAAGGATAGTCTTAGGGTTAGGGTTAGGGTTAGCATCAGCCCTAGGATAGTATTAGGGTTAGGGTTAGGGTTATGGTTAGCGTTAGCATCAGCTCTAGGATAGTGTTAGGGTTAGGGTTAGGGTTAGCATCAGCCCTAGGATAGTGTTAGGGTTAGGGTTAGGGTTAGCATCAGCCCTAGGATAGTGTTAGGGTTAGGGTTAGCATCAGCCCTAGGATAGTGTTACGGTTAGGGTTAGGGTTAGCATCAGCCCTAGGATAGTGTTAGGGTTAGGGTTAGCATCAGCCCTACTATAGTGTTAGGGTTAGTGTTAGGGTTAGCATCAGCCCTAGGATAGTGTTAGGGTTAGGGTTAGCCTCAGCCCTAGGAGAGTGTTAGTGTTAGGGATAGGGTTAGCATCAGGCCTAGGATAGTGTTAGGGTTAGGGTTAGGGTTAGCATCAGCCCTAGGATAGTGTTAGGGTTAGGGTTAGCATCAGGCCTAGGATAGTGTTAGGGTTAGGGTTAGCATCAGCCCTAGGAGAGTGTTAGGGTTAGGGTTAGGGTTAGCATCAGCCCTAGGATAGTGTTAGGGTTAGGGTTAACATCAGCCCTAGGATAGTGTTAAGGTTAGGGTTAGGGTTAGCATCAGCCCTAGGATAGTGTTAGGTTTAGGGCTAGCATCAGACCAAGGATAGTGTTAGGGTTAGGGTTAGGGTTAGCATCAGCCCTAGGATAGTGTAAGTGTTAGGGTTAGGGTTAGCATCAGGCCTAGGGGAGTGTTAGGGTTAGGGTTAGCATCAGCCCTAGGATAGTGTTAGGGTTAGGGTTAGGGTTAGCATCAGCCCTAGGATAGTGTTAGGGTTAGGGTTATGGTTAGCATCAGCCCTAGGATAGTATTAGGGTTAGGGTTAGCATCAGCCCTAGGATAGTGTTAGGGTTAGGGTTAGGGTTAGCACCAGGCCCAGGATAGTGTTAGTGTTAGGGTTAGCATCAGCCCTAGGATAGTGTTAGTGTTAGGGTTAGCATCAGCCCTAGGATAGTGTTAGGGTTAGGGTTAACATAAACCCTAGGATAGTGTTAGGGTTAGGTTTAGGGTTATCATCAGGCCTAGGATAGTGTTAGGGTTAGGGTTAGCATCAGCTCTAGGATAGTGTTAGGGTTAGGGTTAGGGTTAGCATCAGCCCTAGGATAGTGTTAAAGTTAGGGTTAGGGTTATCATCAGGCCTAGGATAGTGTGAGGGCTAGGGTTAGCATCAGACTTAGGATAGTGTTAGGGTTAGGGTTAGGGTTAGCATCAGCCCTAGGATAGTGTTAGGGTTAGGGTTAGCATCAGCCCTAGGATAGTGTTAGGGTTAGGGTTAGGGTTAGCATCAGCCCTAGGATAGTGTTAGGGTTAGGGTTAACATCAGCCCTAGGATAGTGTTAGGGTTAGGGTTAGGGTTAGCATCAGCCCTAGGATTGTGTTAGGGTTAGGGTTAACATCAGCCCTAGGAGAGTGTTAGGGTTAGGGTTAGGGTTAGCATCAGCCCTAGGATAGTGTTAGGGTTAGGGTTAGCATCAGCCCTAGGATAGTGTTAGGGTTAGGGTTAACATAAACCCTAGGATAGTGTTAGGGTTAGGGTTAGGGTTATCATCAGGCCTAGGATAGTGTTAGGGTTAGGGTTAGGGTTAGCATCAGTTAAAGGATAGTGTTAGGGTTAGCGTTATGGTTAGCATCAGCCCTAGGATAGTGTTAGGGTTAGGGTTAGGGTTAGCATCAGCCCTAGGATAGTGTTAGGGTTATGGTTAGCATCAGCCCTAGGATAGTGTTAGGGTTAGGGTTAGGGTTATCATCAGACCTAGGATAGTGTTAGGGTTAGGGATAGCATCAGCCCTAGGATAGTGTTAGGGTTAGGGTTAGGGTTAGCATCAGCCCTAGGATAGTGTTAGGGGTAGGGTTAGCATCAGCCCTAGGATAGTGTTAGAGTTAGGGGTAGGGTTAGCATCAGGCCTAGGATAGTGTTAGGGTTAGGGTTAGCATCAGCGCTAGGACAGTGTTAGGGTTAGGGTTAGGGTTAGCATCAGCCCTAGGATAGTGTTAGGGTTAGGGTTAGCATCAGCCCTAGGATAGTGTTAGGGTTAGGGTTAGGGGTAGCATCAGGCCTAGGATAGTGTTAGTTTTAGGGTTAGCATCAGCCCTAGGATAGTGTTAAGGTTAGGGTTAGGGTTAGCATCAGCCGTAGGATAGTGTTAGGTTTAGGGATAGCCTCTGCCCTAAGATAGTGTTAGAGTTAGGGTTAGGGATAGCATCAGCCCTAGGATAGTGTTAGGGTTAGGGTTAGGGTTAGCATCAGCCCTAGGATAGTGTTAGTGTTAGGGTTAGCATTAGCCCTAGGATAGTGTTAGGGTTAGGGTTAGGGTTAGCATCCGCCCTAGGATAGTGTTAGGGTTAGGGATAGGGTTAGCATCAGCCCTAGGACAGTGTTAGGGTTATGGTTAGGTTTAGCATCAGCCCTAGGATAGTGTTAGGGTAAGGGTTAGGGTTAGCATCAGGCCTAGGATTGTGTTAGGGTTACGGTTAGAATCAGCCCTAGGATAGTGTTAGGGTTAGGGATAGGGTTAGCATCAGGCCTAGGATAGTGTTAGGGTTAGGGTTAGCATCAGCCCTAGGATAGTGTTAAAGTTAGGGTTATCATCAGGCCTAGGATAGTGTTAGGGTTAGGGTTAGCATCAGCCCTAGGAGAGTGTTAGGGTTAGGGTTAGGGTTAGCATCAGCCCTAGGATAGTGTTAGGGTTAGGGTTAACATCAGCCCTAGGATAGTGTTAAGGTTAGGGTTAGGGTTAGCATCAGCCCTAGGATGGTGTTAGGTTTAGGGTTAGCATCAGACCTAGGATAGTGTTAGGGTTAGGGTTAGGGTTAGCATCAGCCCTAGGATAGTGTAAGTGTTAGGGTTAGGGTTAGCATCATGCCTAGGAGAGTTTTAGGGTTAGGGTTAGCATCAGCCCTAGGATAGTGTTAGGATTAGGGTTAGGGTTAGCATCAGCCCTAGGATAGTATTAGGGTTAGGGTTAGCATCAGCCCTAGGATAGTGTTAGGGTTAGGGTTAGGGTTAGCACCAGGCCCAGGATAGTGTTAGTGTTAGGGTTAGCATCAGCCTTAGGATAGTGTTACTGTTAGGGTTAGGGTTAGCATCAGCCGTAGGATAGTCTTTGGGTTAGGGTTAGCCTCAGCCCTAAGATAGAGTTAGAGTTAGGGTTAGGGTTAGCATCAGCCCTAGGATAGTGTTAGGGTTAGGGTTAGGGTTAGCATCAGCCCTAGGATAGTGTTAGTGTTAGGGTTAGCATCAGCCCTAGGATAGTGTTAGGGTTAGGGTTAACATAAACCCTAGGATAGTGTTAGGGTTAGGTTTAGGGTTATCATCAGGCCTAGGATAGTGTTAGGGTTAGGGTTAGCATCAGCTCTAGGATAGTGTTAGGGTTAGGGTTAGGGTTAGCATCAGCCCTAGGATAGTGTTAAGGTTAGGGTTAGGGTTATCATCAGGCCTAGGACAGTGTGAGGGCTAGAGTTAGCATCAGACTTAGGATAGTGTTAGGGTTAGGGTTAGGGTTAGCATCAGACCTAGGATAGTGTTAGGGTTAGGGTTAGCATCAGCCCTAGGATAGTGTTAGGGTTAGGGTTAGGGTTAGCATCAGCCCTAGGATAGTGTTAGGGTTAGGGTTAGCATCAGCCCTAGGATAGTGTTAGGGTTAGGGTTAGGGTTAGCATCAGCCCTAGGATAGTGTTAGGGTTAGGGTTAACATCAGCCCTAGGATAGTGTTAGGGTTAGGGTTAGGGTTAGCATCAGCCCTAGGATAGTGTTAGGTTTAGGGTTAGCATCAGACCTAGGACAGTGTTAGGGTTAGGGTTAGCATCAGGCCTAGGATAGTGTTAGGGTTAGCGTTAGCATGAGCCCTAGGAGAGTGTTAGGGTTAGGGTTAGGGTTAGCATCAGCCCTAGGATAGTGTTAGGGTTAGGGTTAACATCAGCCCTAGGAGAGTGATAGGGTTAGGGTTACGGTTAGCATCAGCCCTAGGATAGTGTTATGGTTAGGGTTAACATCAGCCCTAGGATATTGTTAAGGTTAGGGTTAGGCTTAGCATCAGCCCTAGGATAGTGTTAAGTTTAGGGTTAGCATCAGACTTAGGATAGTGTTAGGGTTAGGGTTAGGGTTAGCATCAGCCCTAGGATAGTGTAAGTGTTAGGGTTAGGGTTAGCATCAGACCTAGGATAGTGTTAGGGTTAGGGTTAGCATCAGCCCTAGGATAGTGTAAGTGTTAGGGTTAGGGTTAGCATCAGCCCTAGGATAGTGTTAGGGTTAGGGTTAGCCTCAGCCCTAGGAGAGTGTTAGGGTTAGGGATAGGGTTAGCATCAGGCCTAGGATAGTGTTAGGGTTAGGGTTAGGGTTAGCATCAGGGCTAGGATAGTGTTAGGGTTACGGTTAGAATCAGCCCTAGGATAGTGTTAGAGTTAGGGTTAGGGTTAGCATCAGCCCTAGGATAGTGTTAGGGTTAGGGTTAGGGTTAGCATCAGCCCTAGGATAGTGTTAGGGTTAGGGTTAGGGTTAGCATCAACCCTAGGATATTATTAGTGTTAGGGTTAGCATCAGCCCTAGGATAGTGTTAGGGTTAGGGTTAGGGTTAGCATCAACCCTAGGATATTATTAGTGTTAGGGTTAGCATCAGCCCTAGGATAGTGTTAGGGTTAGGGTTAGGGTTAGCACCAGGCCTAGGATAGTGTTAGTGTTAGGGTTAGCATCAGCCTTAGGATAGTGTTAGGGTTAGGGTTAGGGTTAGCATCAGCCATAGGATAGTGTTAGGGTTAGGGTTAGCCTCAGCCCTAGGATAGTGTTAGAGTTAGGGTTAGCGTTAGCATCAGCCCTAGGATAGTGTTAGGGTTAGGGTTAGGGTTAGCATCAGCCCTAGGATAGCATTAGGGTTAGGGTTAGGGTTAGGGTTAGCGTTAGCATCAGCTCTAGGATAGTGTTAGGGTTCGGGTTAGGGTTAGCATCAGCCCTAGGATAGTGTTAGGGTTAGGGTTAGCGTTAGCATCAGCCCTAGGATAGTGTTAGGGTTAGGGTTAGCATCAACCCTAGGATAGTGTTAGGGTTAGGGTTAGGGTTAGCATCAGCCCTAGGATAGTGTTAGGGTTAGGGTTAGGGTTAGCATCAGGCCTAGGATAGTGTTAGGGTTAGGGATAGGGTTAGCATCAGGCCTAGGATAGTGTTAGGGTTAGGGTTAGGGTTAGCATCACCCTTGGATAGTGTTAGGGTTAGGGTTCGCATCAGGCCTAGGATAGTGTTAGGGTTAGGGTTAGCATCAGCCCTAGGAGAGTGTTAGGGTTAGGGTTAGGGTTAGCATCAGCCCTAGGATAGTGTTAGGGTTAGGGTTGGCATCAGGTCTAGGATAGTGTTAGGATTAGTGTTAGCATCAGCCCTAGGAGAGTGTTACGGTAAGGGTTAGGGTTAGCATCAGCCCTAGGATAGTGTAAGGGTTAGGGTTAACATCAGCCCTAGGAGAGTGTTAGGGTTAGGGTTAGGGTTAGCATCAGCCCTAGGATAGTGTTAGGGTTAGGGTTAACATCATCCCTAGGATAGTGTTAAGGTTAGGGTTAGGGATAGCATCAGCCCTAGGATAGTGTTAGGTTTAGGGTTAGCATCAGACCTAGGATAGAGTTAGGGTTAGGGTTAGGGTTAGCATCAGCCCTAGGATAGTGTAAGTGTTAGGGTTAGGGTTAGCATCAGGCCTAGGACAGTGTAAGGGTTAGGGTTAGCATCAGCCCTAGGATAGTGTTAGGGTTAGGGTTAGGGTTAGCATCAGCCCTAGGATAGTGTTAGGGTTAGGGTTAGCATCAACCCAAGGATAGTGTTAGGGTTAGGATTAGGGTTAGCATCAGCCCTAGGATAGTATTAGGGTTAGGGTTAGGGTTATGGTTAGCGTTAGCATCAGCTCTAGGATAGTGTTAGGGTTAGGGTTAGGGTTAGCATCAGCCCTAGGATAGTGTTAGGGTTAGGGTTAGGGTTAGCATCAGCCCTAGGATAGTGTTAGGGTTAGGGTTAGCATCAGCCCTAGGATAGTGTTACGGTTAGGGTTAGGGTTAGCATCAGCCCTAGGATAGTGTTAGGGTTAGGGTTAGCATCAGCCCTACTATAGTGTTAGGGTTAGAGTTAGGGTTAGCATCAGCCCTAGGATAGTGTTAGGGTTAGGGTTAGCCTCAGCCCTAGGAGAGTGTTAGTGTTAGGGATAGGGTTAGCATCAGGCCTAGGATAGTGTTAGGGTTAGGGTTAGGGTTAGCATCAGCCCTAGGATAGTGTTAGGGTTAGGGTTAGCATCAGGCCTAGGATAGTGTTAGGGTTAGGGTTAGCATCAGCCCTAGGAGAGTGTTAGGGTTAGGGTTAGGGTTAGCATCAGCCCTAGGATAGTGTTAGGGTTAGGGTTAACATCAGCCCTAGGATAGTGTTAAGGTTAGGGTTAGGGTTAGCATCAGCCCTAGGATAGTGTTAGGTTTAGGGTTAGCATCAGACCTAGGATAGTGTTAGGGTTAGGGTTAGGGTTAGCATCAGCCCTAGGATAGTGTAAGTGTTAGGGTTAGGGTTAGCATCAGGCCTAGGAGAGTGTTAGGGTTAGGGTTAGCATCAGCCCTAGGATAGTGTTAGGGTTAGGGTTAGGGTTAGCATCAGCCCTAGGATAGTGTTAGGGTTAGGGTTATGGTTAGCATCAGCCCTAGGATAGTATTAGGGTTAGGGTTAGCATCAGCCCTAGGATAGTGTTAGGGTTAGGGTTAGGGTTAGCACCAGGCACAGGATAGTGTTAGTGTTAGGGTTAGCATCAGCCCTAGGATAGTGTTAGTGTTAGGGTTAGCATCAGCCCTAGGATAGTGTTAGGGTTAGGGTTAACATAAACCCTAGGATAGTGTTAGGGTTAGGTTTAGGGTTATCATCAGGCCTAGGATAGTGTTAGGGTTAGGGTTAGCATCAGCTCTAGGATAGTGTTAGGGTTAGGGTTAGGGTTAGCATCAGCCCTAGGATAGTGTTAAAGTTAGGGTTAGGGTTATCATCAGGCCTAGGATAGTGTGAGGGCTAGGGTTAGCATCAGACTTAGGATAGTGTTAGCGTTAGGGTTAGGGTTAGCATCAGCCCTAGGATAGTGTTAGGGTTAGGGTTAGCATCAGCCCTAGGATAGTGTTAGGGTTAGGGTTAGGGTTAGCATCAGCCCTAGGATAGTGTTAGGGTTAGGGTTAGCATCAACCCTAGGATAGTGTTAGGGTTAGGGTTAGGGTTAGCATCAGCCCTAGGATAGTGTTAGGGTTAGGGTTAACATCAGCCCTAGGATAGTGTTAGGGTTAGGGTTAGGGTTAGCATCAGCCCTAGGATTGTGTTAGGGTTAGGGTTAACATCAGCCCTAGGAGAGTGTTAGGGTTAGGGTTAGGGTTAGCATCAGCCCTAGGATAGTGTTAGGGTTAGGGTTAGCATCAGCCCTAGGATAGTGTTAGGGTTAGGGTTAACATAAACACTAGGATAGTGTTAGGGTTAGGGTTAGGGTTATCATCAGGCCTAGGATAGTGTTAGGATTAGGGTTAGGGTTAGCATCAGTTAAAGGATAGTGTTAGGGTTAGCGTTATGGTTAGCATCAGCCCTAGGATAGTGTTAGGGTTAGGGTTAGGGTTAGCATCAGCCCTAGGATAGTGTTAGGGTTATGGGTAGCATCAGCCCTAGGATAGTGTTAGGGTTAGGGTTAGGGTTATCATCAGACCTAGGATAGTGTTAGGGTTAGGGATAGCATCAGCCCTAGGATAGTGTTAGGGTTAGGGTTAGGGTTAGCATCAGCCCTAGGATAGTGTTAGGGGTAGGGTTAGCATCAGCCCTAGGATAGTGTTAGGGTTAGGGGTAGGGTTAGCATCAGGCCTAGGATAGTGTTAGGGTTAGGGTTAGCATCAGCGCTAGGACAGTGTTAGGGTTAGGGTTAGGGTTAGCATCAGCCCTAGGATAGTGTTAGGGTTAGGGTTAGCATCAGCCCTAGGATAGTGTTAGGGTTAGGGTTAGGGTTAGCATCAGGCCTAGGATAGTGTTAGTTTTAGGGTTAGCATCAGCCCTAGGATAGTGTTAAGGTTAGGGTTATCATCAGGTCTAGGATAGTGTTAGGGTTAGGGTTAGCATCAGCCCTAGGAGAGTGTTAGGGTTAGGGTTAGGGTTAGCATCAGCCCTAGGATAGTGTTAGGGTTAGGGTTAACATCAGCCCTAGGATAGTGTTAAGGTTAAGGTTAGGGTTAGCATCAGCCCTAGGATGGTGTTAGGTTTAGGGTTAGCATCAGACCTAGGATAGTGTTAGGGTTAGGGTTAGGGTTAGCATCAGCCCTAGGATAGTGTAAGTGTTAGGGTTAGGGTTAGCATCATGCCTAGGAGAGTTTTAGGGTTAGGGTTAGCATCAGCCCTTGGATAGTGTTAGGGTTAGGGTTAGGGTTAGCATCAGCCCTAGGATAGTATTAGGGTTAGGGTTAGCATCAGCCCTAGGATAGTGTTAGGGTTAGGGTTAGGGTTAGCACCAGGCCCAGGATAGTGTTAGTGTTAGGGTTAGCATCAGCCTTAGGATAGTGTTACTGTTAGGGTTAGGGTTAGCATCAGCCGTAGGATAGTGTTTGGGTTAGGGTTAGCCTCAGCCCTAAGATAGAGTTAGAGTTAGGGTTAGGGTTAGCATCAGCCCTAGGATAGTGTTAGGGTTAGGGTTAGCATCAGCTCTAGGATAGTGTTAGGGTTAGGGTTAGGGTTAGCATCAGCCCTAGGATAGTGTTAAGGTTAGGGTTAGGGTTATCATCAGGCCTAGGACAGTGTGAGGGCTAGGGTTAGCATCAGACTTAGGATAGTGTTAGGGTTAGGGTTAGGGTTAGCATCAGCCCTAGGATAGTGTTAGGGTTAGGGTTAGCATCAGCCCTAGGATAGTGTTAGGGTTAGGGTTAGGGTTAGCATCAGCCCTAGGATAGTGTTAGGGTTAGGGTTAGCATCAGCCCTAGGATAGTGTTAGGGTTAGGGTTAGGGTTAGCATCAGCCCTAGGATAGTGTTAGGGTTAGGGTTAACATCAGCCCTAGGATAGTGTTAGGGTTAGGGTTAGGGTTAGCATCAGCCCTAGGATTGTGTTATGGTTAGGGTTAACATCAGCCCTAGGAGAGTGTTAGGGTTAGGGTTAGAGTTAGCATCAGCCCTAGGATAGTGTTAGGGTTAGGGTTACCATCAGCCCTAGGATAGTGTTAGGGTTAGGGTTAACATAAACCCTAGGATAGTGTTAGGGTTAGGGTTAGGGTTATAATGAGGCCTAGGATAGTGTTAGGGTTAGGGTTAGGGTTAGAATCAGTTAAAGGATAGTGTTAGGGTTAGCGTTATGGTTAGCATCAGCCCTAGGATAGTGTTAGGGTTAGAGTTAGGGTTAGCATCAGCCGTAGGATAGTGTTAGGGTTATGGTTAGCATCAGCCCTAGGATAGTGTTAGGGTTAGGGTTAGGGTTATCATCAGACCTAGGATAGTGTTAGGGTTAGGGATAGCATCAGCCCTAGGATAGTGTTAGGGTTAGGGTTAGGGTTAGCATCAGCCCTAGGATAGTGTTAGGGTTAGGGTTAGCATCAGCCCTAGGATAGTGTTAGGGTTAGGGGTTGGGTTAGCATCAGGCCTAGGATAGTGTTAGGGTTAGGGTTAGCATCAGCGCTAGGACAGTGTTAGGGTTAGGGTTAGGGTTAGCATCAGCCCTAGGATAGTGTTAGGGTTAGGGTTAGCATCAGCCCTAGGATAGTGTTAGGGTTAGGGTTAGGGTTAGCATCAGGCCTAGAATAGTGTTAGGGTTAGGGTTAGCATTAGCCCTAGGATAGTGTTAGGGTTAGGGTTAGGGTTAGCATCAGCCGTAGGATAGTGTTAGGATTAGGGTTAGCCTCAGCCCTAAGATAGTGTTAGAGTTAGGGTTAGGGATAGCATCAGCCCTAGGATAGTGTTAGGGTTAGGGTTAGGGATAGCATCAGCCCGAGGATAGTGTTAGTGTTAGGGTTAGCATTAGCCCTAGGATAGTGTTAGGGTTAGGGTTAGGGTTAGCATCCGCCCTGGATAGTGTTAGGGTTAGGGATAGGGTTAGCATCAGCCCTAGGATAGTGTTAGGGTTATGGTTAGGTTTAGCATCAGCCCTAGGATAGTGTTAGGGTAAGGGTTAGGGTTAGCATCAGGCCTAGGATTGTGTTAGGCTTACGGTTAGAATCAGCCCTAGGATAGTGTTAGGGTTAGGGTTAGGGTTAGCATCAGCCCTAGGATAGTGTTATGTTTAGGGTTATGGATATCATCAGGCCTAGGATATTGTTAGTGTTAGGGTTAGCATCAGCCCTAGGATAGTGTTAGGGTTAGGGTTAGGGTTAGCATCAGCCCTAGGATAGTGTTAGGGTTAGGGTTAGGGTTAGCATCAGCCCTAGGATAGTGTTAGGGTTAGGGTTAGGGTTAGCATCAGCCCTAGGATATTATTGGGGTTAGGGTTAGCATCAGCCCTAGAATAGTGTTAGGGTTAGGGTTAGGGTTAGCATCAGCCCTAGGATAGTGTTAGGGTTAGGGTTAGCCTCAGCCCTAGGAGAGTGTTAGGGTTAGGGATAGGGTTAGCATCAGGCCTAGGATAGTGTTAGGGTTAGGGTTAGGGTTAGCATCAGGGCTAGGATAGTGTTAGGGTTAGGGTTAGCATCAGCCCTAGGATAGTGTTAGAGTTAGGGTTAGGGTTAGCATCAGCCCTAGGATAGTGTTAGGGCTGGGGTTAGGGTTAGCATCAGCCCTAGGATAGTGTTAGGGTTAGGGTTCGCATCAGCCCTAGGATAGTGTTAGGGTTAGGGTTAGGGTTAGCACCAGGCCTAGGATAGTGTTAGTGTTAGGGTTAGCATCAGCCTTAGGATAGTGTTAGGGTTAGGGTTAGGGTTAGCATCAGCCGTAGGATAGTGTTAGGGTTAGGGTTAGCCTCAGGCCTAGGATAGTGTTAGAGTTAGGGTTAGGGATAGCATCAGCCCTAGGATAGTGTTAGGGTTAGGGTTAGGGTTAGCATCAGCCCTAGGATAGCATTAGGGTTAGGGTTAGGGTTAGGGTTAGCGTTAGCATCAGCTCTAGGATACTGTTAGGTTTAGGGTTAGGGTTAGCATCAGCCCTAGGATAGTGTTAGGGTTAGGGTTGGGGTTAGCATCAGCCCTAGGATAGTGTTAGGGTTAGGGTTAGCATCAACCCTAGGACAGTGTTAGGGTTAGGGTTAGGGTTAGCATCAGCCCTAGGATAGTGTTAGGGTTAGGGTTAACCTCAGCCCTAGGAGAGTGTTAGGGTTAGGGATAGGGTTAGCATCAGCCCTAGGATGGTGTTAGGTTTAGGGTTAGCATCAGACCTAGGATAGTGTTAGGGTTAGGGTTAGGGTTAGCATCAGCCCTAGGATAGTGTAAGTGTTAGGGTTAGGGTTAGCATCATGCCTAGGAGAGTTTTAGGGTTAGGGTTAGCATCAGCCCTAGGATAGTGTTAAGGTTAGGGTTATCATCAGGTCTAGGATAGTGTTAGGGTTAGGGTTAGCATCAGCCCTAGGAGAGTGTTAGGGTTAGGGTTAGGGTTAGCATCAGCCCTAGGATAGTGTTAGGGTTAGGGTTAACATCAGCCCTAGGATAGTGTTAAGGTTAGGGTTAGGGTTAGCATCAGCCCTAGGATGGTGTTAGGTTTAGGGTTAGCATCAGACCTAGGATAGTGTTAGGGTTAGGGTTAGGGTTAGCATCAGCCCTAGGATAGTGTAAGTGTTAGGGTTAGGGTTAGCATCATGCCTAGGAGAGTTTTAGGGTTAGGGTTAGCATCAGCCCTTGGATAGTGTTAGGGTTAGGGTTAGGGTTAGCATCAGCCCTAGGATAGTATTAGGGTTAGGGTTAGCATCAGCCCTAGGATAGTGTTAGGGTTAGGGTTAGGGTTAGCACCAGGCCCAGGATAGTGTTAGTGTTAGGGTTAGCATCAGCCTTAGGATAGTGTTACTGTTAGGGTTAGGGTTAGCATCAGCCGTAGGATAGTGTTTGGGTTAGGGTTAGCCTCAGCCCTAAGATAGAGTTAGAGTTAGGGTTAGGGTTAGCATCAGCCCTAGGATAGTGTTAGGGTTAGGGTTAGCATCAGCTCTAGGATAGTGTTAGGGTTAGGGTTAGGGTTAGCATCAGCCCTAGGATAGTGTTAAGGTTAGGGTTAGGGTTATCATCAGGCCTAGGACAGTGTGAGGGCTAGGGTTAGCATCAGACTTAGGATAGTGTTAGGGTTAGGGTTAGGGTTAGCATCAGCCCTAGGATAGTGTTAGGGTTAGGGTTAGCATCAGCCCTAGGATAGTGTTAGGGTTAGGGTTAGGGTTAGCATCAGCCCTAGGATAGTGTTAGGGTTAGGGTTAGCATCAGCCCTAGGATAGTGTTAGGGTTAGGGTTAGGGTTAGCATCAGCCCTAGGATAGTGTTAGGGTTAGGGTTAACATCAGCCCTAGGATAGTGTTAGGGTTAGGGTTAGGGTTAGCATCAGCCCTAGGATTGTGTTATGGTTAGGGTTAACATCAGCCCTAGGAGAGTGTTAGGGTTAGGGTTAGAGTTAGCATCAGCCCTAGGATAGTGTTAGGGTTAGGGTTACCATCAGCCCTAGGATAGTGTTAGGGTTAGGGTTAACATAAACCCTAGGATAGTGTTAGGGTTAGGGTTAGGGTTATAATGAGGCCTAGGATAGTGTTAGGGTTAGGGTTAGGGTTAGAATCAGTTAAAGGATAGTGTTAGGGTTAGCGTTATGGTTAGCATCAGCCCTAGGATAGTGTTAGGGTTAGAGTTAGGGTTAGCATCAGCCGTAGGATAGTGTTAGGGTTATGGTTAGCATCAGCCCTAGGATAGTGTTAGGGTTAGGGTTAGGGTTATCATCAGACCTAGGATAGTGTTAGGGTTAGGGATAGCATCAGCCCTAGGATAGTGTTAGGGTTAGGGTTAGGGTTAGCATCAGCCCTAGGATAGTGTTAGGGTTAGGGTTAGCATCAGCCCTAGGATAGTGTTAGGGTTAGGGGTTGGGTTAGCATCAGGCCTAGGATAGTGTTAGGGTTAGGGTTAGCATCAGCGCTAGGACAGTGTTAGGGTTAGGGTTAGGGTTAGCATCAGCCCTAGGATAGTGTTAGGGTTAGGGTTAGCATCAGCCCTAGGATAGTGTTAGGGTTAGGGTTAGGGTTAGCATCAGGCCTAGAATAGTGTTAGGGTTAGGGTTAGCATTAGCCCTAGGATAGTGTTAGGGTTAGGGTTAGGGTTAGCATCAGCCGTAGGATAGTGTTAGGGTTAGGGTTAGCCTCAGCCCTAAGATAGTGTTAGAGTTAGGGTTAGGGATAGCATCAGCCCTAGGATAGTGTTAGGGTTAGGGTTAGGGTTAGCATCAGCCCTAGGATAGTGTTAGTGTTAGGGTTAGCATTAGCCCTAGGATAGTGTTAGGGTTAGGGTTAGGGTTAGCATCCGCCCTGGATAGTGTTAGGGTTAGGGATAGGGTTAGCATCAGCCCTAGGATAGTGTTAGGGTTATGGTTAGGTTTAGCATCAGCCCTAGGATAGTGTTAGGGTAAGGGTTAGGGTTAGCATCAGGCCTAGGATTGTGTTAGGCTTACGGTTAGAATCAGCCCTAGGATAGTGTTAGGGTTATTGTTAGGGTTAGCATCAGCCCTAGGATAGTGTTATGTTTAGGGTTATGGATATCATCAGGCCTAGGATATTGTTAGTGTTAGGGTTAGCATCAGCCCTAGGATAGTGTTAGGGTTAGGGTTAGGGTTAGCATCAGCCCTAGGATAGTGTTAGGGTTAGGGTTAGGGTTAGCATCAGCCCTAGGATAGTGTTAGGGTTAGGGTTAGGGTTAGCATCAGCCCTAGGATATTATTGGGGTTAGGGTTAGCATCAGCCCTAGAATAGTGTTAGGGTTAGGGTTAGGGTTAGCATCAGCCCTAGGATAGTGTTAGGGTTAGGGTTAGCCTCAGCCCTAGGAGAGTGTTAGGGTTAGGGATAGGGTTAGCATCAGGCCTAGGATAGTGTTAGGGTTAGGGTTAGGGTTAGCATCAGGGCTAGGATAGTGTTAGGGTTAGGGTTAGCATCAGCCCTAGGATAGTGTTAGAGTTAGGGTTAGGGTTAGCATCAGCCCTAGGATAGTGTTAGGGCTGGGGTTAGGGTTAGCATCAGCCCTAGGATAGTGTTAGGGTTAGGGTTCGCATCAGCCCTAGGATAGTGTTAGGGTTAGGGTTAGGGTTAGCACCAGGCCTAGGATAGTGTTAGTGTTAGGGTTAGCATCAGCCTTAGGATAGTGTTAGGGTTAGGGTTAGGGTTAGCATCAGCCGTAGGATAGTGTTAGGGTTAGGGTTAGCCTCAGGCCTAGGATAGTGTTAGAGTTAGGGTTAGGGATAGCATCAGCCCTAGGATAGTGTTAGGGTTAGGGTTAGGGTTAGCATCAGCCCTAGGATAGCATTAGGGTTAGGGTTAGGGTTAGGGTTAGCGTTAGCATCAGCTCTAGGATACTGTTAGGTTTAGGGTTAGGGTTAGCATCAGCCCTAGGATAGTGTTAGGGTTAGGGTTGGGGTTAGCATCAGCCCTAGGATAGTGTTAGGGTTAGGGTTAGCATCAACCCTAGGACAGTGTTAGGGTTAGGGTTAGGGTTAGCATCAGCCCTAGGATAGTGTTAGGGTTAGGGTTAACCTCAGCCCTAGGAGAGTGTTAGGGTTAGGGATAGGGTTAGCATCAGGCCTAGGATGGTGTTAGGGTTAGGGTTAGGGTTAGCATCACCCTTGGATAGTGTTAGGGTTAGGGTTCACATCAGGCCTAGGATAGTGTTAGGTTTAGGGTTAGCATCAGCCCTAGGAGAGTGTTAGGGTTAGGGTTAGGGTTAGCATCAGCCCTAGGATAGTGTTAGGGTTAGGGTTAACATCAGCCCTAGGATAGTGTTAGGGTTAGGGTTAGGGTTAGCATCAGCCCTAGGATAGTGTTAGGTTTAGGGTTAGCATCAGACCTAGGATAGCGTTATGGTTAGGGTTAGCATCAGGCCTAGGATAGTGTTAGGGTTAGGGTTAGCATCAGCCCTAGGAGAGTGTTAGGGTTAGGGTTAGGGTTAGCATCAGCCCTAGGATAGTGTTAGGGTTAGGGTTAACATCAGCCCTAGGATAGTGTTAAGGTTAGGTTTAGGGTTAGCATCAGCCCTAGGATAGTGTTAGGTTTAGGGTTAGCATCAGACCTAGGATAGTGTTAGGGTTAGGGTTAGGGTTAGCATCAGCCCTAGGATAGTGTAAGTGTTAGGGTTAGGGTTAGCATCAGGCCTAGGATAGTGTAAGGGTTAGGGTTAGCATCAGCCCTAGGATAGTGTTAGGGTTAGGGTTAGGGTTAGCATCAGCCCTAGGATAGTGTTAGGGTTAGGGTTAGCATCAACCCTAGGATAGTGTTAGGGTTAGGGTTAGGGTTAGCATCAGCCCTAGGATAGTATTAGGGTTAGGGTTAGGGTTATGGTTAGCGTTAGCATCAGCTCTAGGATAGTGTTAGTGTTAGGGTTAGGGTTAGCATCAGCCCTAGGAGAGTGTTAGGGTTAGGGTTAGGGTTGGCATCAGCCCTAGGATAGTGTTAGGGTTAGGGTTAGCATCAGAACTAGGATAGTGTTAGGGTTAGGGTTAGGGTTAGCATCAGCCCTAGGATAGTGTTAGGGTTAGGGTTAGCATCAGCCCTAGGATAGTGTTAGGGTTAGGGTTAGGGTTAGCATCAGCCCTAGAATAGTGTTAGGGTTAGGGTTAGGGTTAGCATCAGCCCTAGGATAGTGTTAGGTTTAGGGTTAGCATCAGCCCTAGGATAGTGTTAGGGTTAGGGTTAGGGTTAGCATCAGCCCTAGGATAGTGTTAGGGTTAGGGTTAGCATGAGCCCTAGGATAGTGTTAGGGTTAGGGTTAGGGTTAGCATCAGCCCTAGGATAGTGTTAGGGTTAGGGTTAGCATCAGCCCTACTATAGTGTTAGGGTTAGTGTTAGGGTTAACATCAGCCCTAGGATAGTGTTAGGGTTAGGGTTAGCCTGAGCCCTAGGAGAGTGTTAGGGTTAGGGATAGGGTTAGCATCAGGCCTAGGATAGTGTTAGGGTTAGGGTTAGGGTTAGCATCAGCCCTAGGATAGTGTTAGGGTTAGGGTTAGCATCAGGCCTAGGATAGTGTTAGGGTTAGGGTTAGCATCAGCCCAAGGAGAGTGTTAGGGTTAGGGTTAGGGTTAGCATCAGCCCTTGGATAGTGTTAGGTTTAGGGTTAACATCAGCCCTAGGATAGTGTTAGGGTTAGGGTTAGGGTTAGCATCAGCCCTAGGATAGTGTTAGGTTTAGGGTTAGCATCAGACCTAGGATAGTGTTAGGGTTAGGGTTAGCTTCAGGCCTAGGATAGTGTTAGGGTTAGGGTTAGCATGAGCCCTAGGAGAGTGTTAGGGTTAGGGTTAGCATCAGCCCTAGGATAGTGTTAAGGTTAGGGTTAACATCAGCCCTAGGAGAGTGTTAGGGTTAGGGTTACGGTTAGCATCAGCCCTAGGATAGTGTTAGGGTTAGGGTTAACATCAGCCCTAGGATAGTGTTAAGGTTAGGGTTAGGGTTAGCAACAGCCCTAGGATAGTGTTAGGTTTAGGGTTAGCATCAGACCTAGGATAGTGTTAGGGTTAGGGTTAGGGTTAGCATCAGCCCTAGGATAGTGTAAGTGTTAGGGTTAGGGTTAGCATCAGACCTAGGATAGTGTTAGGGTTAGGGTTAGGGTTAGCATCAGCCATAGGATAGTGTAAGTGTTAGGGTTAGGGTTAGCATCAGCCCTAGGATAGTGTTAGGGTTAGGGTTAGCCTCAGCCCTAGGAGAGTGTTAGGGTTAGGGATAGGGTTAGCATCAGGCCTAGGATAGTGTTAGGGTTAGGGTTAGGGTTAGCATCAGCTCTAGGATAGTGTTAGGGTTAGGGTTAGGGTTAGCATCAGCCCTAGGATAGTGTTAGGGTTAGGGTTAGGGTTAGCACCAGGCCTAGGATAGTGTTAGTGTTAGGGTTAGCATCAGCCTTAAGATAGTGTTAGGGTTAGGGTTAGGGTTACCATCAGCCGTAGGATAGTGTTAGGGTTAGGGTTAGCCTCAGCCTTAGGATACTGTTAGAGTTAGGGTTAGGGTTAGCATCAGCCCTAGGATAGTGTTAGGGTTAGGGTTAGGGTTAGCATCAGCCCTAGGATAGCATTAGGGTTAGGGTTAGGGTTAGGGTTAGCGTTAGCATCAGCTCTAGGATAGTGTTAGGGTTAGGGTTAGGGTTAGCATCAGCCCTAGGATAGTGTTAGGGTTAGGGTTAGCGTTAGCATCCGCCCTAGGATAGTGTTATGGTTAGGGTTAGCATCAACCCTAGGATAGTGTTAGGGTTAGGGTTAGGGTTAGCATCAGCCCTAGGATAGTGTTAGAGTTAGGGTTAGGGTTAGCATCAGGCCTAGGATAGTGTTAGGGTTAGGGATAGGGTTAGCATCAGGCCTAGGATAGTGTTAGGGTTAGGGTTAGTGTTAGCATCACCCTTGGATAGTGTTAGGGTTAGGGTTCGCATCAGGCCTAGGATAGTGTTAGGGTTACGGTTAGCATCAGCCCTAGGAGAGTGTTAGGGTTAGGGTTAGGGTTAGCATCAGCCCTAGGATAGTGTTAGGGTTAGGGTTAACATCAGCCCTAGGATAGTGTTAGGGTTAGCGTTAGGGATAGCATCAGCCCTAGGATAGTGTTAGGGTTAGGGTTAGCATCAGACCTAGGATAGTGTTAGGGTTAGGGTTAGCATCAGGCCTAGGATAGTGTTAGGGTTAGGGTTAGCATCAGCCCTAGGAGAGTGTTAGGGTTAGGGTTAGGGTTAGCATCAGCCCTAGGATAGTGTTAGGGTTAGGGTTAACATCAGCCCTAGGAGAGTGTTAGGGTTAGGGTTAGGGTTAGCATCAGCCCTAGCATAGTGTTAGGGTTAGGGTTAACATCAGCCCTAGGATAGTGTTAAGGTTAGGGTTAGGGTTAGCATCAGCCCTAGGATAGTGTTAGGTTTAGGGTTAGCATCAGACCTAGGATAGTGTTAGGGTTAGGGTTAGGGTTAGCATCAGCCCTAGGATAGTGTAAGTGTTAGGGTTAGGGTTAGCATCAGGCCTAGGATAGTGTAAGGGTTAGGGTTAGCATCAGCCCTAGGATAGTGTTAGGGTTAGGGTTATTGTTAGCATCAGCCCTAGGATAGTGTTAGGGTTAGGGTTAGCATCAACCCAAGGATAGTGTTAGCTTTAGGGTTAGGGTTAGCATCAGCCCTAGGATAGTATTAGGGTTAGGGTTAGGGTTATGGTTAGCGTTAGCATCAGCTCTAGGATAGTGTTAGGGTTAGGGTTAGGGTTAGCATCAGCCCTAGGATAGTGTTAGGGTTAGGGTTAGGGTTGGCATCAGCCCTAGGATAGTGTTAGTGGTAGGGTTAGCATCAGCCCTAGGATAGTGTTAGGGTTAGGGTTAGGGTTAGCATCAGCCCGAGGATAGTGTTAGGGTTAGGGTTAGCATCAGCCCTAGGATAGTGTTAGGGTTAGGGTTAGGGTTAGCATCAGCCCTAGGATAGTGTTAGGGTTAGTGTTAGCATCAGCCCTATTCTAGTGTTAGGGTTAGTGTTAGGGTTAGCATCAGCCCTAGGATAGTGTTAGGTTTAGGGTTAGCATCAGACCTAGGATAGTGTTTGTGTTAGGGTTAGGGTTAGCATCAGCCCTAGGATAGTGTTAGGATTACGGTTATGGTTAGCATCAGCCCTAGGATAGTATTAGGGTTAGGGTTAGCATCAGCCCTAGGATAGTGTTAGGGTTAGGGTTAGGGTTAGCACCAGGCCCAGGATAGTGTTAGTGTTAGGGTTAGCATCAGCCTTAGGATAGTGTTAGGGTTAGGGTTAGGGTTAGCATCAGCCGTAGGATAGTGTTTGGGTTAGGGTTAGGCTCAGCCCTAAGATAGTGTTAGAGTTAGGGTTAGGGTTAGCATCAGCCCTAGGATAGTGTTAGGGTTAGGGTTAGGGTTAGCATCAGCCCTAGGATAGTGTTAGTGTTAGGGTTAGCATCAGCCCTAGGATAATGTTAGGGTTAGGGTTAACATAAACCCTAGGATAGTGTTAGGGTTAGGTTTAGGGTTATCATCAGGCCTAGGATAGTGTTAGGGTTAGGGTTAGCATCAGCTCTAGGATAGTGTTAGGGTTAGGGCTACGGTTAGCATCAGCCCTAGGATAGTGTTAAGGTTAGGGTTAGCATCAGCCCTAGGATAGTTTTAGGGTTAGGGTTAGGGTTAGCATCAGCCCTAGGATAGTGTTAGGGTTAGGGTTAGCATCAGCCCTAGGATAGTGTTAGGGTTAGGGTTAGGGTTAGCATCAGCCCTAGGATAGTGTTAGGATTAGGGTTAGAATCAACCCTACGATAGTGTTAGGGTTAGGGTTAGGGTTAGCATCAGCCCTAGGATAGTGTTAGGGTTAGGGTTAGCCTCAGCCCTAGGAGAGTGTTAGGGTTAGGGTTAGGGTTAGCATCAGCCCTAGGATAGTGTTAGGGTTAGGGTTAGGGTTAGCATCCACCCTAGGATAGTGTTAGGGTTAGGGATAGGGTTAGCATCAGCCCTAGGATAGTGTTAGGGTTAGGGTTAGGGTTAGGGTTAGGGTTAGGGTTAGGGTTAGCATCAGCTCTAGGATAGTGTTAGGGTAGGGGTTAGGGTTAGCATCAGGCCTAGGATAGTGTTAGGGTTACGGTTAGAATCAGCCCTAGGATAGTGTTAGGTTTAGGGTTAGGGTTAGCATCAGCCCTAGGATAGTGTTAGGTTTAGGGTTATGGATATCATCAGGCATAGGGTATTGTTAGTGTTAGGGTTAGCATCAGCCCTAGGATAGTGTTAGGGTTAGGGTTAGGGTTAGCATCAGCCCTAGGATAGTGTTAGGGTTAGGGTTAGGGTTAGCTTCAACCCTAGGATACTGTTAGGGTTAGGGTTAGGGTTAGCATCAGCCCTAGTATATTATTAGGGTTAGGGTTAGCATCAGACCTAGAATAGTGTTAGGGTTAGGGTTAGGGTTAGCATCAGCCGTAGGATAGTGTTGGGGTTAGGGTTAGCCTCAGCCCTAGGATAGTGTTAGAGTTAGGGTTAGTGTTAGCATCAGCCCTAGGATAGTGATAGGGTTAGGGTTTGGGTTAGCATCAGCCCTAGGATAGTGTTAGTGTTAGGGTTAGCATCAGCCCTAGGATAGTGTTACCGTTAGTGTTAGGGTTAGCATAAGCCCTAGGATAGTATTAGGGTTAGGGTTAGGGTTAGCATCAGCTCTAGGATAGTGTTAGGGTTAGGGTTAGGGTTAGCATCAGCCCTACGATAGTGTTAGGGTTAGGGTTAGGGTTATCATCAGGCCTAGGATAGTGTTAGGGTTAGGGTTAGCATCAGCCCTTGGATAGTGTTAGGGTTAGGGTTAGGGTTAGCATCAGCCCTAGGATAGTGTTTGGCTTAGGGTTAGGGTTAGCATCAGCCTTATGATAGTGTTAGGGTTAGGGTTAGGGTTAGCATCAGCCGTATGATAGTGTTTGGGTTAGGGTTAGCCTCAGCCCTAAGATAGTGTTAGAGTTAGGGTTAGGGTTAGCATCAGCCCTACGATAGTGTTAGGGTTAGGGTTAGGGTTAGCATCAGCCCTAGGATAGTGTTAGTGTTAGGGTTAGCATCAGCCCTAGGATAGTGTTAGGGTTAGGTTTAGGGTTATCATCAGGCCAAGGATAGTGTTAGGTTTAGGGTTAGGGTTAGCATCAGCCCTAGGATAGTGTTAAGGTTAGGGTTAGGGTTATCATCACGCGTAGGATAGTGTGAGGGCTAGGGTTAGCATGAGACTTAGGATAGTGTTAGGGTTAGTGTTAGGGTTAGCATCAGCCCTAGGATAGTGTTATGGTTAGGGTTAGCATCAGCCCTAGGATAGTGTTAGGGTTAGGGTTAGGGTTAGCATCAGCCCTAGGATAGTGTTAGGGTTAGGGTTAGCATCAGCCCTAGGATAGTGTTAGGGTTAGGGTTAGGGTTAGCATCAGCCCTAGGATAGTGTTAGGATTAGGGTTAGCATCAACCCAAGGATAGTGTTAGGGTTAGGGTTAGGGTTAGCATCAGCCCTAGGATAGTGTTAGGGTTAGGGTTAGCCTCAGCCCTAGGAGAGTGTTAGGGTTAGGGATAGGGTTAGCATCAGGCCTAGGATAGTGTTAGGGTTAGGGTTAGGGTTAGCATCAGCCCTAGGATAGTGTTAGTGTTAGGGTTAGCATCAGCCCTAGGATAGTGTTAGGGTTAGGGTTAGCATCAGGCCTAGGATAGTGTTAGGGTTAGGGTTAGCATCAGCCCTAGGATAGTGTTAGGGTTAGGGATAGTGTTAGCATCAGCCCTAGGATTGTGTTAGGGTTAGGGTTAGGTTTAGCATCAACCCTAGGATAGTATTAGGGTTAGGGTTAGCATCAGCCCTAGGATAGTGTTAGGGTTAGGGTTAGGGTTAGCACCAAGCCTAGGATAGTGTTAGTGTTAGGGTTAGCATCAGCCTTAGGATAGTGTTAGGGTTAGGGTTAGGGTTAGCATCAGCCGTAGGATAGTGTTTGGGTTAGGGTTAGCCTCAGCCCTAAGATAGTGTTAGAGTTAGGGTTAGGGTTAGCATCAGCCCTAGGATAGTGTTAGGGTTAGGGTTAGGGTTAGCATCAGCCCTAGTATAGTGTTAGTGTTAGGGTTAGCATCAGCCCTAGGATAGTGTTAGGGTTAGGGTTAGGGTTAGCATCCGCCCTAGGATAGTGTTAGGGTTAGGGTTAGGGTTAGCATCAGCCCTAGGATAGTGTTAGGGTTAGGGTTAACATAAACCCTAGGATAGTGTTAGGGTTAGGGTTAGGGTTAGCATCAGCCCTAGGATAGTGTTAAGGTTAGGGTTAGGGTTATCATCAGGCCTAGGATAGTGTGAGGCTAGCTTTAGCATCAGACTTAGGATAGTGTTAGGGTTAGGGTTAGGTTTAGCATCAGCCCTAGGATAGTGTTAGGGTTAGGGTTAGCATCAGCCCTAGGATAGTGTTAGGGTTAGGGTTAACATAAACCCTAGGATAGTGTTAGGGTTAGGGTTAGGGTTATCATCAGCCCTAGGATAGTGTTAGGGTTAGGGTTAGGGTTAGCATCAGCCCTAGGATAGTGTTAGGGTTAGGGTTAGCATCAGCCCTAGGATAGTGTTAGGGTTAGGGTTAGGGTTAGCATCAGGCCTAGGATAGTGTTAGGGTTAGGGTTAGCATCAGCCCTAGGACAGCGTTAGGGTTAGGGTTGGGGTTAGCATCAGCCCTAGGATAGTGTTAGGGTTAGGGTTAGCATCAGCCCTAGGATAGTGTTAGGGTTAGGGTTAGGGTTAGCATCAGGCCTAGGATAGTGTTAGGGTTAGGGTTAGCATTATCCCTAGGATAGTGTTAGGGTTAGTGTTAGGGTTAGCATCAGCCGTAGGATAGTGTTAGGGTTAGGGTTAGCCTCAGCCCTAAGATAGTGTTAGAGTTAGTGTTAGGGTTAGCATCAGCCCTAGGATAGTGTTAGGGTTAGGGTTAGGGATAGCATCAGCCCTAGGATAGTGTTAGTGTTAGGGTTAGCATTAGCCCTAGGATAGTGTTAGGGTTAGGGTTAGGGTTAGCATCAGCCCTAGGATAGTGTTAGGTTTAGGGTTAGGGTTAGCATCAACCCTAGGATATTATTAGGGTTAGGGTTAGCATCAGCCCTAGGATAGTGTTAGGGTTAGGGTTAGGGTTAGCACCAGGCCTAGGATAGTGTTAGTGTTAGGGTTAGCATCAGCCTTAGGATAGTGTTAGGGTTAGGGTTAGGGTTAGCATCAGCCGTAGGATACTGTTAGGTTTAGGGTTAGCCTCAGCCCTAGGATAGTGTTAGAGTTAGGGTTAGCGTTAGCATCAGCCCTAGGATAGTGTTAGGGTTAGGGTTAGGGTTAGCATCAGCCCTAGGATAGTGTTAGGGTTAGGGTTAACATAAACCCTAGGATAGTGTTAGGGTTAGGGTTAGGGTTAGCATCAGCCCTAGGATAGTGTTAAGGTTAGGGTTAGGGTTATCATCAGGCCTAGGATAGTGTGAGGCTAGCTTTAGCATCAGACTTAGGATAGTGTTAGGGTTAGGGTTAGGTTTAGCATCAGCCCTAGGATAGTGTTAGGGTTAGGGTTAGCATCAGCCCTAGGATAGTGTTAGGGTTAGGGTTAACATAAACCCTAGGATAGTGTTAGGGTTAGGGTTAGGGTTATCATCAGCCCTAGGATAGTGTTAGGGTTAGGGTTAGGGTTAGCATCAGCCCTAGGATAGTGTTAGGGTTAGGGTTAGCATCAGCCCTAGGATAGTGTTAGGGTTAGGGTTAGGGTTAGCATCAGGCCTAGGATAGTGTTAGGGTTAGGGTTAGCATCAGCCCTAGGACAGCGTTAGGGTTAGGGTTGGGGTTAGCATCAGCCCTAGGATAGTGTTAGGGTTAGGGTTAGCATCAGCCCTAGGATAGTGTTAGGGTTAGGGTTAGGGTTAGCATCAGGCCTAGGATAGTGTTAGGGTTAGGGTTAGCATTATCCCTAGGATAGTGTTAGGGTTAGTGTTAGGGTTAGCATCAGCCGTAGGATAGTGTTAGGGTTAGGGTTAGCCTCAGCCCTAAGATAGTGTTAGAGTTAGTGTTAGGGTTAGCATCAGCCCTAGGATAGTGTTAGGGTTAGGGTTAGGGATAGCATCAGCCCTAGGATAGTGTTAGTGTTAGGGTTAGCATTAGCCCTAGGATAGTGTTAGGGTTAGGGTTAGGGTTAGCATCAGCCCTAGGATAGTGTTAGGTTTAGGGTTAGGGTTAGCATCAACCCTAGGATATTATTAGGGTTAGGGTTAGCATCAGCCCTAGGATAGTGTTAGGGTTAGGGTTAGGGATAGCACCAGGCCTAGGATAGTGTTAGTGTTAGGGTTAGCATCAGCCTTAGGATAGTGTTAGGGTTAGGGTTAGGGTTAGCATCAGCCGTAGGATACTGTTAGGTTTAGGGTTAGCCTCAGCCCTAGGATAGTGTTAGAGTTAGGGTTAGCGTTAGCATCAGCCCTAGGATAGTGTTAGGGTTAGGGTTAGGGTTAGCATCAGCCCTAGGATAGCATTAGGGTTAGGGTTAGGGTTAGGGTTAGCGTTAGCATCAGCTCTAGGATAGTGTTAGGGTTAGGGTTAGGGTTAGCATCAGCCCTAGGATAGTGTTAGGGTTAGGGTTAACATCAGCCCTAGGAGAGTGTTAGGGTTAGGGTTACGGTTAGCATCAGCCCTAGGATAGTGTTAGGGTTAGGGTTAACATCAGCCCTAGGATATTGTTAAGGTTAGGGTTAGGGTTAGCATCAGCCCTAGGATAGTGTTAAGTTTAGGGTTAGCATCAGACCTAGGATAGTGTTAGGGTTAGGGTTAGGGTTAGCATCAGCCCTAGGATAGTGTAAGTGTTAGGGTTAGGGTTAGCATCAGACCTAGGATAGTGTTAGGGTTAGGGTTAGCATCAGCCCTAGGATAGTGTAAGTGTTAGGGTTAGGGTTAGCATCAGCCCTAGGATAGTGTTAGGGTTAGGGTTAGCCTCAGCCCTAGGAGAGTGTTAGGGTTAGGGATAGGGTTAGCATCAGGCCTAGGATAGTGTTAGGGTTAGGGTTAGGGTTAGCATCAGGGCTAGGATAGTGTTAGGGTTACGGTTAGAATCAGCCCTAGGATAGTGTTAGGGGTAGGGTTAGGGTTAGCATCAGCCCTAGGATAGTGTTAGGTTTAGGGTTAGGGATATCATCAAGCCTAGGATATTGTTAGGGTTAGGGTTAGCATCAGCCCTAGGATAGTGTTAGAGTTAGGGTTAGGGTTAGCATCAGCCCTAGGATAGTGTTAGGGTTAGGGTTATGGTTAGCATCAGCCCTAGGATAGTGTTAGGTTTAGGGTTAGGGATATCATCAAGCCTAGGATATTGTTAGGGTTAGGGTTAGCATCAGCCCTAGGATAGTGTTAGGGTTAGGGTTAGGGTTAGCATCAGCCCTAGGATAGTGTTAGGGTTAGGGTTATGGTTAGCATCAGACCTAGGATAGTATTAGGGTTAGGGTTAGCATCAGCCCTAGGATAGTGTTAGGGTTAGGGTTAGGGTTAGCACCAGGCCCAGGATAGTGTTAGTGTTAGGGTTAGCATCAGCCCTAGGATAGTGTTAGTGTTAGGGTTAGCATCAGCCCTAGGATAGTGTTAGGGTTAGGGTTAACATAAACCCTAGGATAGTGTTAGGGTTAGGTTTAGGGTTATCATCAGGCCTAGGATAGTGTTAGGGTTAGGGTTAGCATCAGCTCTAGGATAGTGTTAGGGTTAGGGTTAGGGTTAGCATCAGCCCTAGGATAGTGTTAAGGTTAGGGTTAGGGTTATCATCAGGCCTAGGATAGTGTGAGGGCTAGGGTTAGCATCAGACTTAGGATAGTGTTAGGGTTAGGGTTAGGGTTAGCATCAGCCCTAGGATAGTGTTAGGGTTAGGGTTAGCATCAGCCCTAGGATAGTGTTAGGGTTAGGGTTAGGGTTAGCATCAGCCCTAGGATAGTGTTAGTGTTAGGGTTAGCATCAGCCCTAGGATAGTGTTAGGGTTAGGGTTAGGGTTAGCATCAGCCCTAGGATAGTGTTAGGGTTAGGGTTAACATCAGCCCTAGGATAGTGTTAGGGTTAGGGTTAGGGTTAGCATCAGCCCTAGGATTGTGTTAGGGTTAGGGTTAACATCAGCCCTAGGATAGTGTTAGGGTTAGGGTTAGGGTTAGCATCAGCCCTAGGATAGTGTTAGGGTTATGGTTAGCATCAGCCCTAGGACAGTGTTAGGGTTAGGGTTAGGGTTATCATCAGACCTAGGATAGTGTTAGGGTTAGGGATAGCATCAGCCCTAGGATAGTGTTAGGGTTAGGGTTAGGGTTAGCATCAGCCCTAGGATAGTGTTAGGGTTAGGGTTAGCATCAGCCCTAGGATAGTGTTAGGGTTAGGGGTAGGGTTAGCATCAGGCCTAGGATAGTGTTAGGGTTAGGGTTAGCATCAGAGCTAGGACAGTGTTAGGGTTAGGGTTAGGGTTAGCATCAGCCCTAGGATAGTGTTAGGGTTAGGGTTAGCATCAGCCCTAGGATAGTGTTAGGGTTAGGGTTAGGGTTAGCATCAGGCCTAGTATAGTGTTAGGGTTAGGGTTAGCATCAGCCCTAGGATAGTGTTAGGGTTAGGGTTAGGGTTAGCATCAGCCGTAGGATAGTGTTAGGGTTAGGGTTAGCCTCAGCCCTAAGATAGTGTTAGAGTTAGGGTTAGGGATAGCATCAGCCCTAGGATAGTGTTAGGGTTAGGGTTAGGGTTAGCATCAGCCCTAGGATAGTGTTAGTGTTAGGGTTAGCATTAGCCCTAGGATAGTGTTAGGGTTAGGGTTAACATAAACCCTAGGATAGTGTTAGGGTTAGGTTTAGGGTTATCATCCGGCCTAGGATAGTGTTAGGGTTAGGGTTACCATCAGCTCTAGGATAGTGTTAGGGTTAGGGTTAGGGTTAGCATCAGCCCTAGGATAGTGTTAAGGTTAGGGTTAGGGTTATCATCAGGCCTAGGATAGTGTGAGGGCTAGGGTTAGCATCAGACTTAGGATAGTGTTAGGGTTAGGGTTAGGGTTAGCATCAGCCCTAGGATAGTGTTAGTGTTAGGGTTAGCATCAGCCCTAGGATAGTGTTAGGGTTAGGGTTAGGGTTAGCATCAGCCCTAGGATAGTGTTAGGGTTAGGGTTAGCATCAGCCCTAGGATAGTGTTAGGGTTAGGGTTAGGGTTAGCATCAGTCCTAGGATAGTGTTAGGGTTAGGGTTAGGGTTAGCATCAGCCCTAGGATTGTGTTATGGTTAGGGTTAACATCAGCACTAGGAGAGTGTTAGGGTTAGGGTTAGGGTTAGCATCAGCCCTAGGATAGTGTTAGGGTTAGGGTTACCATCAGCCCTAGGATAGTGTTAGGGTTAGGGTTAACATAAACCCTAGGATAGTGTTAGGGTTAGGGTTAGGGTTATAATGAGGCCTAGGATAGTGTTAGTGTTAGGGTTAGGGTTAGCATCAGTTAAAGGATAGTGTTAGGGTTAGCGTTATGGTTAGCATCAGCCCTAGGATAGTGTTAGGGTTAGGGTTAGAGTTAGCATCAGCCGTAGGATAGTGTTAGGGTTATGGTTAGCATCAGCCCAAGGATAGTGTTAGGGTTAGGGTTAGGGTTATCATCAGACCTAGGATAGTGTTAGGGTTAGGGTTAGGGTTAGCATCAGCCCTAGGATACTGTTAGGGTTAGGGTTAGGGTTAGCATCAGCCCTAGGATAGTGTTAGGGTTAGGGTTAGGGTTAGCATCAGCCCTAGGATAGTGTTAGGGTTAGGGTTAGCATCAGCCCTAGGATAGTGTTAGGGTTAGGGGTAGGGTTAGCATCAGGCCTAGGATAGTGTTAGGGTTAGGGTTAGCATCAGCGCTAGGACAGTGTTAGGGTTAGGGTTAGGGTTAGCATCAGCCCTAGGATAGTGTTAGGGTTAGGGTTAGCATCAGCCCTAGGATAGTGTTAGGGTTAGGGTTAGGGTTAGCATCAGGCCTAGGATAGTGTTAGGGTTAGGGTTAGCATTAGCCCTAGGATAGTTTTAGGGTTAGGGTTAGGGTTAGCATCAGCCGCAGGATAGTGTTAGGGTTAGGGTTAGCCTCAGCCCTAAGATAGTGTTAGAGTTAGGGTTAGGGATAGCATCAGCCCTAGGATAGTGTTAGGGTTAGGGTTAGGGTTAGCATCAGCCCTAGGATAGTGTTAGTGTTAGGGTTAGCATTAGCCCTAGGATAGTGTTAGGGTTAGGGTTAGGGTTAGCATCCGCCCTAGGATAGTGTTAGGGTTAGGGATAGGGTTAGCATCAGCCCTAGGATAGTGTTAGGGTTATGGTTAGGTTTAGCATCAGCCCTAGGATAGTGTTAGGGTAAGGGTTAGGGTTAGCATCAGGCCTAGGATTGTGTTAGGGTTACGGTTAGAATCAGCCCTAGGATAGTGTTAGGGTTAGGGTTAGGGTTAGCATTAGCCCTAGGATAGTGTTATGTTTAGGGTTATGGATATCATCAGGCCTAGGATATTGTTAGTGTTAGGGTTAGCATCAGCCCTAGGATAGTGTTAGGGTTAGGGTTAGGGTTAGCATCAGCCCTAGGATAGTGTTAGGGTTAGGGTTAGGGTGAGCATCAGCCCTAGGATAGTGTTAGGGTTAGGGTTAGGGTTAGCATCAGCCCTAGGATATTATTGGGGTTAGGGTTAGCATCAGCCCTAGAATAGTGTTAGGGTTAGGGTTAGGGTTAGCATCAGCCCTAGGATAGTGTTAGGGTTAGGGTTAGCCTCAGCCCTAGGAGAGTGTTAGGGTTAGGGATAGGGTTAGCATCAGGCCTAGGATAGTGTTAGTGTTAGGGTTAGGGTTAGCATCAGGGCTAGGATAGTGTTAGGGTTAGGGTTAGCATCAGCCCTAGGATAGTGTTAGAGTTAGGGTTAGGGTTAGCATCAGCCCTAGGATAGTGTTAGGGTTAGGGTTAGGGTTAGCATCAGCCCTAGGATAGTGTTAGGGTTAGGGTTAGGGTTAGCATCAACCCTAGGATATTATTAGGGTTAGGGTTAGCATCAGCCCTAGGATAGTGTTAGGGTTAGGGTTAGGGTTAGCACCAGGCCTAGGATAGTGTTAGTGTTAGGGTTAGCATCAGCCTTAGGATAGTGTTAGGGTTAGGGTTAGGGTTAGCATCAGTCGTAGGATAGTGTTAGGGTTAGGGTTAGCCTCAGGCCTAGGATAGTGTTAGAGTTAGGGTTAGGGATAGCATCAGCCCTAGGATAGTGTTAGGGTTAGGGTTAGGCTTAGCATCAGCCCTAGGATAGCATTAGGGTTAGGGTTAGGGTTAGGGTTAGGGTTAGCATCAGCTCTAGGATACTGTTAGGTTTAGGGTTAGGGTTAGCATCAGCCCTAGGATAGTGTTAGGGTTAGGGTTGGGGTTAGCATCAGCCCTAGGATAGTGTTAGGGTTAGGGTTAGGGTTAGCATCAGCCCTAGGATAGTGTTAGGGTTAGGGTTAACATCAGCCCTAGGATAGTGTTAGGGTTAGGGTTAGGGTTAGAATCAGCCCTAGGATTGTGTTAGGGTTAGGGTTAACATCAGCCCTAGGAGAGTGTTAGGGTTAGGGTTAGGGTTAGCATCAGCCCTAGGATAGTGTTAGGGTTAGGGTTAGCATCAGCCCTAGGATAGTGTTAGGGTTAGGGTTAACATAAACCCTAGGATAGTGTTGGCGTTAGGGTTAGGGTTATCATCAGGCCTAGGATAGTGTTAGGGTTAGGGTTAGGGTTAGCATCAGTTAAAGGATAGTGTTAGGGTTTGCGTTATGGTTAGCATCAGCCCTAGGATAGTGTTAGGGTTAGGGTTAGGGTTAGCATCAGCCCTAGGATAGTGTTAGGGTTATGGTTAGCATCAGCCCTAGGATAGTGTTAGGGTTAGGGTTAGGGTTACCATCAGACCTAGGATAGTGTTAGGGTTAGGGATAGCATCAGCCCTAGGATAGTGTTAGGGTTAGGGTTAGGGTTAGCATCAGCCCTAGGATAGTGTTAGGGTTAGGGTTAGCATCAGCCCTAGGATAGTGTTAGGGTTAGGTGTAGGGTTAGCATCAGGCCAGGATAGTGTTAGGGTTAGGGTTAGCATCAGCGCTAGGACAGTGTTAGGGTTAGGGTTAGGGTTAGCATCAGCCCTAGGATAGTGTTAGGGTTAGGGTTAGCATCAGCCCTAGGATAGTGTTAGGGTTAGGGTTAGGGTTAGCATCAGGCCTAGGATAGTGTTAGGGTTAGGGTTAGCATCAGCCCTAGGATAGTGTTAGGGTTAGGGTTAGGGTTAGCATCAGCCGTAGGATAGTGTTAGGGTTAGGGTTAGCCTCAGCCCTAAGATAGTGTTAGAGTTAGGGTTAGGGATAGCATCAGCCCTAGGATAGTGTTAGGGTTAGGGTTAGGGTTAGCATCAGCCCTAGGATAGTGTTAGTGTTAGGGTTAGCATTAGCCCTAGGATAGTGTTAGGGTTAGGGTTAGGGTTAGCATCCGCCCTAGGATAGTGTTAGGGTTAGGGATAGGGTTAGCATCAGCCCTAGGATAGTGTTAGGGTTATGGTTAGGTTTAGCATCAGCCCTAGGATAGTGTTAAGGTTAGGGTTAGCATCAGGCCTAGGATAGTGTTAGGGTTAGGGTTAGCATCAGCCCTAGGAGAGTGTTAGGGTTAGGGTTAGGGTTAGCATCAGGCCTAGGATAGTGTTAGGGTTAGGGTTAGCATCAGCCCTAGGAGAGTGTTAGGGTAAGGGTTAGGGTTAGCATCAAGCCTAGGATTGTGTTAGGGTTACAGTTAGAATCAGCCCTAGGATAGTGTTAGGGTTAGGGATAGGGTTAGCATCAGGCCTAGGATAGTGTTAGGGTTAGGGTTAGGGTTAGCATCAGCCCTAGGATAGTGTTAAGGTTAGGGTTAGCATCAGGCCTAGGATAGTGTTAGGGTTAGGGTTAGCATCAGCCCTAGGAGAGTGTTAGGGTTAGGGTTAGGGTTAGCATCAGCCCTAGGATAGTGTTAGGGTTAGGGTTAACATCAGCCCTAGGATAGTGTTAAGGTTAGGGTTAGGGTTAGCATCAGCCCTAGGATAGTGTTAGGTTTAGGGTTAGCATCAGACCTAGGATAGTGTTAGGGTTAGGGTTAGGGTTAGCATCAGCCCTAGGATAGTGTAAGTGTTAGGGTTAGGGTTAGCATCAGGCCTAGGAGAGTTTTTGGGTTAGGGTTAGCATCAGCCCTAGAATAGTGTTAGGGTTATGGTTAGGGTTAGCATCAGCCCTAGGATAGTGTTAGGGTTAGGGTTATGGTTACCATCAGCCCTAGGATAGTATTAGGGTTAGGGTTAGCATCAGCCCTAGGATAGTGTTAGGGTTAGGGTTAGGGTTAGCACCAGGCCCAGGATAGTGTTAGTGTTAGGGTTAGCATCAGCCTTAGGATAGTGTTAGGGTTACGGTTAGGGTTAGCATCAGCCGTAGGATAGTGTTTCGGTTAGGGTTAGCCTCAGCCCTAAGATAGAGTTAGAGTTAGGGTTAGGGTTAGCATCAGCCCTAGGATAGTGTTAGGGTTAGGGTTAGGGTTAGCATCAGCCCTAGGATAGTGTTAGTGTTAGGGTTAGCATCAGCCCTAGGATAGTGTTAGGGTTAGGGTTAACATAAACCCTAGGATAGTGTTAGGGTTAGGTTTAGGGTTATCATCAGGCCTAGGATAGTGTTAGGGTTAGGGTTAGCATCAGCTCTAGGATAGTGTTATGGTTAGGGTTAGGGTTAGCATCAGCCCTAGGATAGTGTTTAGGGTTATCATCAGGCCTAGGATAGTGTGAGGGCTAGGGTTAGCATCAGACTTAGGATAGTGTTAGGGTTAGGGTTAGGGTTAGCATCAGCCCTAGGATAGTGTTAGGGTTAGGGTGAGCATCAGCCCTAGGATAGTGTTAGGGTTAGGGTTAGGGTTAGCATCAGCCCTAGGATAGTGTTAGGGTTAGGGTGAGCATCAGCCCTAGGATAGTGTTAGGGTTAGGGTTAGGGTTAGCATCAGCCCTAGGATAGTGTTAGGGTTAGGGTTAACATCAGCCCTAGGATAGTGTTAGGGTTAGGGTTAGGGTTAGCATCAGCCCTAGGATTGTGTTATGGTTAGGGTTAACATCAGCCCTAGGAGAGTGTTAGGGTTAGGGTTAGGGTTAGCATCAGCCCTAGGATAGTGTTAGGGTTAGGGTTACCATCAGCCCTAGGATAGTGTTAGAGTTAGGGTTAACATAAACCCTAGGATAGTGTTAGGGTTAGGGTTAGGGTTATAATGAGGCCTAGGATAGTGTTAGGGTTAGGGTTAGGGTTAGCATCAGTTAAAGGATAGTGTTAGGGTTAGCGTTATGGTTAGCATAAGCCCTAGGATAGTGTTAGGGTTAGGGTTAGGGTTAGCATCAGCCGTAGGATAGTGTTAGGTTTATGGTTAGCATCAGCCCTAGGATAGTGTTAGGGTTAGGGTTAGGGTTATCATCAGACCTAGGATAGTGTTAGGGTTAGGGATAGCATCAGCCCTAGGATAGTGTTAGGGTTAGGGTTAGGGTTAGCATCAGGCTTAGGATAGTGTTAGGGTTAGGGTTAGGGTTAGCATCAGCCCTAGGATAGTGTTAAGATTAGGGTTAGCATCAGGCCTAGGATAGTGTTAGGGTTAGGGTTAGCATCAGCCCTAGGAGAGTGTTAGGGTTAGGGTTAGGGTTAGCATCAGCCCTAGGATAGTGTTAGGGTTAGGGTTAACATCAGCCCTAGGATAGTGTTAAGGTTAGGGTTAGGGTTAGCATCAGCCCTAGGATAGTGTAAGTGTTAGGGTTAGGGTTAGCATCAGGCCTAGGAGAGTTTTAGGTTTAGGGTTAGCATCAGCCCTAGAATAGTGTTAGGGTTAGGGTTAGGGTTAGCATCAGCCCTAGGATAGTGTTAGGGTTAGGGTTATGGTTACCATCAGCCCTAGGATAGTATTAGGGTTAGGGTTAGCATCAGCCCTAGGATAGTGTTAGGGTTAGGGTTAGGGTTAGCACCAGGCCCAGGATAGTGTTAGTGTTAGGGTTAGCATCAGCCTTAGGATAGTGTTAGGGTTACGGTTAGGGTTAGCATCAGCCGTAGGATAGTGTTTGGGTTAGGGTTAGCCTCAGCCCTAAGATAGAGTTAGAGTTAGGGTTAGGGTTAGCATCAGCCCTAGGATAGTGTTAGGGTTAGGGTTAGGGTTAGCATCAGCCCTAGGATAGTGTTAGTGTTAGGGTTAGCATCAGCCCTAGGATAGTGTTAGGGTTAGGGTTAACATAAACCCTAGGATAGTGTTAGGGTTAGGTTTAGGGTTATCATCAGGCCTAGGATAGTGTTAGGGTTAGGGTTAGCATCAGCTCTAGGATAGTGTTAGGGTTAGGGTTAGGGTTAGCATCAGCCCTAGGATAGTGTTAAGGTTAGGGTTAGGGTTATCATCAGGCCTAGGATAGTGTGAGGGCTAGGGTTAGCATCAGACTTAGGATAGTGTTAGGGTTAGGGTTAGGGTTAGCATCAGCCCTAGGATAGTGTTAGGGTTAGGGTGAGCATCAGCCCTAGGATAGTGTTAGGGTTAGGGTTAGGGTTAGCATCAGCCCTAAGATAGTGTTAGGGTTAGGGTTAGCATCAGCCCTAGGATAGTGTTAGGGTTAGGGTTAGGGTTAGCATCAGCCCTAGGATAGTGTTAGGGTTAGGGTTAACATCAGCCCTAGGATAGTGTTAGGGTTAGGGTTAGGGTTAGCATCAGCCCTAGGATTGTGTTATGGTTAGGGTTAACATCAGCCCTAGGAGAGTGTTAGGGTTAGGGTTAGGGTTAGCATCAGCCCTAGGATAGTGTTAGGGTTAGGGTTACCATCAGCCCTAGGATAGTGTTAGGGTTAGGGTTAACATAAACCCTAGGATAGTGTTAGGGTTAGGGTTAGGGTTATAATGAGGCCTAGGATAGTGTTAGGGTTAGGGTTAGGGTTAGCATCAGTTAAAGGATAGTGTTAGGGTTAGCGTTATGGTTAGCATAAGCCCTAGGATAGTGTTAGGGTTAGGGTTAGGGTTAGCATCAGCCGTAGGATAGTGTTAGGGTTATGGTTAGCATCAGCCCTAGGATAGTGTTAGGGTTAGGGTTAGGGTTATCATCAGACCTAGGATAGTGTTAGGGTTAGGGATAGCATCAGCCCTAGGATAGTGTTAGGGTTAGAGTTAGGGTTAGCATCAGCCCTAGGATAGTGTTAGGGTTAGGGTTAGCATCAGCCCTAGGATAGTGTTAGGGTTAGGGGTAGGGTTAGCATCAGGCCTAGGATAGTGTTAGGGTTAGGGTTAGCATCAGCGCTAGGACAGTGTTAGGGTTAGGGTTAGGGTTAGCATCAGCCCTAGGATAGTGTTAGGGTTAGGGTTAGCATCAGCCCTAGGATAGTGTTAGGGTTAGGGTTAGCATCAGCCCTAGGATAGTGTTAGGGTTAGGGTTAGCATCAGCCCTAGGATAGTGTTAGGGTTAGGGTTAGGGTTAGCATCAGCCCTAGGATAGTGTTAGGATTAGGGTTAGAATCAACCCTAGGATAGTGTTAGGGTTAGGGTTAGGGTTAGCATCAGCCCTAGGATAGTGTTAGGGTTAGGGTTAGCCTCAGCCCTAGGAGAGTGTTAGGGTTAGGGTTAGGGTTAGCATCAGCCCTAGGATAGTGTTAGGGTTAGGGTTAGGGTTAGCATCCACCCTAGGATAGTGTTAGGGTTAGGGATAGGGTTAGCATCAGCCCTATGATAGTGTTAGGGTTACGGTTAGGGTTAGGGTTAGGGTTAGGGTTAGCATCAGCTCTAGGATAGTGTTAGGGTAGGGGTTAGGGTTAGCATCAGGCCTAGGATAGTGTTAGGGTTACGGTTAGAATCAGCCCTAGGATAGTGTTAGGTTTAGGGTTAGGGTTAGCATCAGCCCTAGGATAGTGTTAGGTTTAGGGTTATGGATATCATCAGGCATAGGGTATTGTTAGTGTTAGGGTTAGCATCAGCCCTAGGATAGTGTTAGGGTTAGGGTTAGGGTTAGCATCAGCCCTAGGATAGTGTTAGGGTTAGGGTTAGGGTTAGATTCAACCCTAGGATACTGTTAGGGTTAGGGTTAGGGTTAGCATCAGCCCTAGTATATTATTAGGGTTAGGGTTAGCATCAGACCTAGAATAGTGTTAGGGTTAGGGTTAGGGTTAGCATCAGCCGTAGGATAGTGTTGGGGTTAGGGTTAGCCTCAGCCCTAGGATAGTGTTAGAGTTACGGTTACTGTTAGCATCAGCCCTAGGATATTGATAGGGTTAGGGTTTGGGTTAGCATCAGCCCTAGGATTGTGTTAGTGTTAGGGTTAGCATCAGCCCTAGGATAGTGTTACCGTTAGTGTTAGGGTTAGCATCAGCCCTAGGATAGTATTAGGGTTAGGGTTAGGGTTAGCATCAGCTCTAGGATAGTGTTAGGGTTAGGGTTAGGGTTAGCATCAGCCGTATGATAGTGTTTGGGTTAGGGTTAGCCTCAGCCCTAAGATAGTGTTAGAGTTAGGGTTAGGGTTAGCATCAGCCCTACGATAGTGTTAGGGTTAGGGTTAGGGTTAGCATCAGCCCTAGGATAGTGTTAGTGTTAGGGTTAGCATCAGCCCTACGATAGTGTTAGGGTTAGGGTTAGGGTTAGCATCAGCCCTAGGATAGTGTTAGTGTTAGGGTTAGCATCAGCCCTAGGATAGTGTTAGGGTTAGGTTTAGGGTTATCATCAGGCCTAGGATAGTGTTAGGGTTAGGGATAGCATCAGCCCTAGGATAGTGTTAGGGTTAGGGTTAGGGTTAGCATCAGCCCTAGGATAGTGTTAGGATTAGGGTTAGCATCAACCCAAGGATAGTGTTAGGGTTAGGGTTAGGGTTAGCATCAGCCCTAGGATAGTGTTAGGGTTAGGGTTAGCCTCAGCCCTAGGAGAGTGTTAGGGTTAGGGATAGGGTTAGCATCAGGCCTAGGATAGTGTTAGGGTTAGGGTTAGGGTTAGCATCAGCCCTAGGATAGTGTTAGTGTTAGGGTTAGCATCAGCCCTAGGATAGTGTTAGGGTTAGGGTTAGCATCAGGCCTAGGATAGTGTTAGGGTTAGGGTTAGCATCAGCCCTAGGATAGTGTTAGGGTTAGGGATAGTGTTAGCATCAGCCCTAGGATTGTGTTAGGGTTAGGGTTAGGTTTAGCATCAACCCTAGGATAGTATTAGGGTTAGGGTTAGCATCAGCCCTAGGATAGTGTTAGGGTTAGGGTTAGGGTTAGCACCAGGCCTAGGATAGTGTTAGTGTTAGGGTTAGCATCAGCCTTAGGATAGTGTTAGGGTTAGGGTTAGGGTTAGCATCAGCCGTAGGATAGTGTTTGTGTTAGGGTTAGCCTCAGCCCTAAGATAGTGTTAGAGTTAGGGTTAGGGTTAGCATCAGCCCTAGGATAGTGTTAGGGTTAGGGTTAGGGTTAGCATCAGCCCTAGTATAGTGTTAGTGTTAGGGTTAGCATCAGCCCTAGGATAGTGTTAGGGTTAGGGTTAGGGTTAGCATCCGCCCTAGGATAGTGTTAGTGTTAGGGTTAGGGTTAGCATCAGCCCTAGGATAGTGTTAGGGTTAGGGTTAACATAAACCCTAGGATAGTGTTAGGGTTAGGGTTAGGGTTAGCATCAGCCCTAGGATAGTGTTAAGGTTAGGGTTAGGGTTATCATCAGGCCTAGGATAGTGTGAGGCTAGCTTTAGCATCAGACTTAGGATAGTGTTAGGGTTAGGGTTAGGTTTAGCATCAGCCCTAGGATAGTGTTAGGGTTAGGGTTAGCATCAGCCCTAGGATAGTGTTAGGGTTACGGTTAACGTAAACCCTAGGATAGTGTTAGGGTTAGGGTTAGGGTTATCATCAGCCCTAGGATAGTGTTAGGGTTAGGGTTAGGGTTAGCATCCGCCCTAGGATAGTGTTAGGGTTAGGGTTAGGGTTAGCATCAGCCCTAGGATAGTGTTAGGGTTAGGGTTAACATAAACCCTAGGATAGTGTTAGGGTTAGGGTTAACGTTAGCATCAGCCCTAGGATAGTGTTAGGGTTAGGGTTAGGGTTAGCATCAGGCCTAGGATAGTGTTAGGGTTAGGGTTAGCATTATCCCTAGGATAGTGTTAGGGTTAGTGTTAGGGTTAGCATCAGCCGTAGGATAGTGTTAGGGTTAGGGTTAGCCTCAGCCCTAAGATAGTGTTAGAGTTAGTGTTAGGGTTAGCATCAGCCCTAGGATAGTGTTAGGGTTAGGGTTAGGGTTAGCATCAGCCCTAGGATAGTGTTAGTGTTAGGGTTAGCATTAGCCCTAGGATAGTGTTAGGGTTAGGGTTAGGGTTAGCATCAGCCCTAGGATAGTGTTAGGTTTAGGGTTAGGGTTAGCATCAACCCTAGGATATTATTAGGGTTAGGGTTAGCATCAGCCCTAGGATAGTGTTAGGGTTAGGGTTAGGGTTAGCACCAGGCCTAGGATAGTGTTAGTGTTAGGGTTAGCATCAGCCTTAGGATAGTGTTAGGGTTAGGGTTAGGGTTAGCATCAGCCGTAGGATACTGTTAGGGTTAGGGTTAGCCTCAGCCCTAGGATAGTGTTAGAGTTAGGGTTAGCGTTAGCATCAGCCCTAGGATAGTGTTAGGGTTAGGGTTAGGGTTAGCATCAGCCCTAGGATAGCATTAGGGTTAGGGTTAGGGTTAGGGTTAGCGTTAGCATCAGCTCTAGGATAGTGTTAGGGTTAGGGTTAGGGTTAGCATCAGCCCTAGGATAGTGTTAGGGTTAGGGTTAACATCAGCCCTAGGAGAGTGTTAGGGTTAGGGTTACGGTTAGCATCAGCCCTAGGATAGTGTTAGGGTTAGGGTTAACATCAGCCCTAGGATATTGTTAAGGTTAGGGTTAGGGTTAGCATCAGCCCTAGGATAGTGTTAAGTTTAGGGTTAGCATCAGACCTAGGATAGTGTTAGGGTTAGGGTTAGGGTTAGCATCAGCCCTAGGATAGTGTAAGTGTTAGGGTTAGGGTTAGCATCAGACCTAGGATAGTGTTAGGGTTAGGGTTAGCATCAGCCCTAGGATAGTGTAAGTGTTAGGGTTAGGGTTAGCATCAGCCCTAGGATAGTGTTAGGGTTAGGGTTAGCCTCAGCCCTAGGAGAGTGTTAGGGTTAGGGATAGGGTTAGCATCAGGCCTAGGATAGTGTTAGGGTTAGGGTTAGGGTTAGCATCAGGGCTAGGATAGTGTTAGGGTTACGGTTAGAATCAGCACTAGGATAGTGTTAGGGGTAGGGTTAGGGTTAGCATCAGCCCTAGGATAGTGTTAGGTTTAGGGTTAGGGATATCATCAAGCCTAGGATATTGTTAGGGTTAGGGTTAGCATCAGCCCTAGGATAGTGTTAGAGTTAGGGTTAGAGTTAGCATCAGCCCTAGGATAGTGTTAGGGTTAGGGTTATGGTTAGCATCAGCCCTAGGATAGTGTTAGGGTTAGGGTTAGGGTTAGCATCAACTCTAGGATATTATTAGGGTTAGGGTTAGCATCAGCCCTAGGATAGTGTTAGGGTTAGGGTTAGGGTTAGCACCAGGCCTAGGATAGTGTTAGTGTTAGGGTTAGCATCAGCCTTAGGATAGTGTTAGTGTTAGGGTTAGGGTTAGCATCAGCCCTAGGAGAGTGTTAGGGTTAGGGTTAGGGTTAGCATCAGCCCTAGGATAGTGTTAGGGTTAGGGTTAACATCAGCCCTAGGATAGTGTTAGGGTTAGGGTTAGGGTTAGCATCAGCCCTAGGATAGTGTTAGGGTTAGGGTTAGCATCAGCCCTAGGATAGTGTTAGGTTTAGGGTTAGCATCAGACCTAGGATAGTGTTAGGGTTAGGGTTAGGGTTAGCATCAGCCCTAGGATAGTGTAAGTGTTAGGGTTAGGGTTAGCATCAGGCCTAGGAGAGTGTTAGGGTTAGGGTTAGCATCAGCACTAGGATAGTGTTAGGGTTAGGGTTAGGGTTAGCATCAGCCCTAGGATAGTGTTAGGGTTAGGGTTAGGGTTAGCATCCGCCCTAGGATAGTGTTAGGGTTAGGGTTAGGGTTAGCATCAGCCCTAGGATAGTGTTAGGGTTAGGGTTAACATAAACCCTAGGATAGTGTTAGGGTTAGGGTTAGGGTTAGCATCAGCCCTAGGATAGTGTTAAGGTTAGGGTTAGGGTTATCATCAGGCCTAGGATAGTGTGAGGCTAGCTTTAGCATCAGACTTAGGATAGTGTTAGGGTTAGGGTTAGGTTTAGCATCAGCCCTAGGATAGTGTTAGGGTTAGGGTTAGCATCAGCCCTAGGATAGTGTTAGGGTTAGGGTTAACGTAAACCCTAGGATAGTGTTAGGGTTAGGGTTAGGGTTATCATCAGCCCTAGGATAGTGTTAGGGTTAGGGTTAGGGTTAGCATCCGCCCTAGGATAGTGTTAGGGTTAGGGTTAGGGTTAGCATCAGCCCTAGGATAGTGTTAGGGTTAGGGTTAACATAAACCCTAGGATAGTGTTAGGGTTAGGGTTAACGTTAGCATCAGCCCTAGGATAGTGTTAGGGTTAGGGTTAGGGTTAGCATCAGGCCTAGGATAGTGTTAGGGTTAGGGTTAGCATTATCCCTAGGATAGTGTTAGGGTTAGTGTTAGGGTTAGCATCAGCCGTAGGATAGTGTTAGGGTTAGGGTTAGCCTCAGCCCTAAGATAGTGTTAGAGTTAGTGTTAGGGTTAGCATCAGCCCTAGGATAGTGTTAGGGTTAGGGTTAGGGTTAGCATCAGCCCTAGGATAGTGTTAGTGTTAGGGTTAGCATTAGCCCTAGGATAGTGTTAGGGTTAGGGTTAGGGTTAGCATCCGCCCTAGGATAGTGTTAGGTTTAGGGTTAGGGTTAGCATCAACCCTAGGATATTATTAGGGTTAGGGTTAGCATCAGCCCTAGGATAGTGTTAGGGTTAGGGTTAGGGTTAGCACCAGGCCTAGGATAGTGTTAGTGTTAGGGTTAGCATCAGCCTTAGGATAGTGTTAGGGTTAGGGTTAGGGTTAGCATCAGCCGTAGGATACTGTTAGGGTTAGGGTTAGCCTCAGCCCTAGGATAGTGTTAGAGTTAGGGTTAGCGTTAGCATCAGCCCTAGGATAGTGTTAGGGTTAGGGTTAGGGTTAGCATCAGCCCTAGGATAGCATTAGGGTTAGGGTTAGGGTTAGGGTTAGCGTTAGCATCAGCTCTAGGATAGTGTTAGGGTTAGGGTTAGGGTTAGCATCAGCCCTAGGATAGTGTTAGGGTTAGGGTTAACATCAGCCCTAGGAGAGTGTTAGGGTTAGGGTTACGGTTAGCATCAGCCCTAGGATAGTGTTAGGGTTAGGGTTAACATCAGCCCTAGGATATTGTTAAGGTTAGGGTTAGGGTTAGCATCAGCCCTAGGATAGTGTTAAGTTTAGGGTTAGCATCAGACCTAGGATAGTGTTAGGGTTAGGGTTAGGGTTAGCATCAGCCCTAGGATAGTGTAAGTGTTAGGGTTAGGGTTAGCATCAGACCTAGGATAGTGTTAGGGTTAGGGTTAGCATCAGCCCTAGGATAGTGTAAGTGTTAGGGTTAGGGTTAGCATCAGCCCTAGGATAGTGTTAGGGTTAGGGTTAGCCTCAGCCCTAGGAGAGTGATAGGGTTAGGGATAGGGTTAGCATCAGGCCTAGGATAGTGTTAGGGTTAGGGTTAGGGTTAGCATCAGGGCTAGGATAGTGTTAGGGTTACGGTTAGAATCAGCCCTAGGATAGTGTTAGGGGTAGGGTTAGGGTTAGCATCAGCCCTAGGATAGTGTTAGGTTTAGGGTTAGGGATATCATCAAGCCTAGGATATTGTTAGGGTTAGGGTTAGCATCAGCCCTAGGATAGTGTTAGAGTTAGGGTTAGGGTTAGCATCAGCCCTAGGATAGTGTTAGGGTTAGGGTTATGGTTAGCATCAGCCCTAGGATAGTGTTAGGGTTAGGGTTATGGTTAGCATCAACTCTAGGATATTATTAGGGTTAGGGTTAGCATCAGCCCTAGGATAGTGTTAGGGTTAGGGTTAGGGTTAGCACCAGGCCTAGGATAGTGTTAGTGTTAGGGTTAGCATCAGCCTTAGGATAGTGTTAGGGTTAGGGTTAGGGTTAGCATCAGCCCTAGGAGAGTGTTAGGGTTAGGGTTAGGGTTAGCATCAGCCCTAGGATAGTGTTAGGGTTAGGGTTAACATCAGCCCTAGGATAGTGTTAGGGTTAGGGTTAGGGTTAGCATCAGCCCTAGGATAGTGTTAGGGTTAGGGTTAGCATCAGCCCTAGGATAGTGTTAGGTTTAGGGTTAGCATCAGACCTAGGATAGTGTTAGGGTTAGGGTTAGGGTTAGCATCAGCCCTAGGATAGTGTAAGTGTTAGGGTTAGGGTTAGCATCAGGCCTAGGAGAGTGTTAGGGTTAGGGTTAGCATCAGCACTAGGATAGTGTTAGGGTTAGGGTTAGGGTTAGCATCAGCCCTAGGATAGTGTTAGGGTTAGGGTTATGGTTAGCATCAGCCCTAGAATAGTATTAGGGTTAGGGTTAGCATCAGCCCTAGGATAGTGTTAGGGTTAGGGTTAGGGTTAGCACCAGGCCCAGGATAGTGTTAGTGTTAGGGTTAGCATCAGCCCTAGGATAGTGTTAGTGTTAGGGTTAGCATCAGCCCTAGGATAGCGTTAGGGTTAGGGTTAACATAAACCCTAGGATAGTGTTAGGGTTAGGTTTAGGGTTATCATCAGGCCTAGGATAGTGTTAGGGTTAGGGTTAGCATCAGCTCTAGGATAGTGTTAGGGTTAGGGTTAGGGTTAGCATCAGCCCTAGGATAGTGTTAAGGTTAGGGTTAGGGTTATCATCAGGCCTAGGATAGTGTGAGGGCTAGGGTTAGCATCAGACTTAGGATAGTGTTAGGGTTAGGGTTAGGGTTAGCATCAGCCCTAGGATAGTGTTAGGGTTAGGGTTAGCATCAGCCCTAGGATAGTGTTAGGGTTAGGGTTAGGGTTAGCATCAGCCCTAGGATAGTGTTAGTGTTAGGGTTAGCATCAGCCCTAGGATAGTGTTAGGGTTAGGGTTAGGGTTAGCATCAGCCCTAGGATAGTGTTAGGGTTAGGGTTAACATCAGCCCTAGGATAGTGTTAGGGTTAGGGTTAGGGTTAGCATCAGCCCTAGGATTGTGTTAGGGTTAGGGTTAACATCAGCCCTAGGAGAGTGTTAGGGTTAGGGTTAGGGTTAGCATCAGCCCTAGGATAGTGTTAGGGTTAGGGTTAGCATCAGCCCTAGGATAGTTTTAGGGTTAGGGTTAACATAAACCCTAGGATAGTGTTAGGGTTAGGGTTAGGGTTATCATCAGGCCTAGGATAGTGTTAGGGATAGGGTTAGGGTTAGCATCAGTTAAAGGATAGTGTTAGGGTTAACGTTATGGTTAGCATCAGCCCTAGGATAGTGTTAGGGTTAGGGTTAGGGTTAGCATCAGCCCTAGGATAGTGTTAGGGTTATGGTTAGCATCAGCCCTAGGATAGTGTTAGGGTTAGGGTTAGGGTTATCATCAGACCTAGGATAGTGTTAGGGTTAGGGATAGCATCAGCCCTAGGATAGTGTTAGGGTTAGGGTTAGGGTTAGCATCAGCCCTAGGATAGTGTTAGGGTTAGGGTTAGCATCAGCCCTAGGATAGTGTTAGGGTTAGGGTTAGGGTTAGCATCAGGCCTAGGATAGTGTTAGGGTTAGGGTTAGCATCAGCGCTAGGACAGTGTTAGGTTTAGGGTTAGGGTTAGCATCAGCCGTAGGATAGTGTTAGGGTTAGGGTTAGCCTCAGCCCTAAGATAGTGTTAGAGTTAGGGTTAGGGATAGCATCAGCCTTAGGATAGTGTTAGGGTTAGGGTTAGGGTTAGCATCAGCCCTAGGATAGTGTTAGTGTTAGGGTTAGCATCAGCCCTAGGATAGTGTTAGGTTTAGGGTTAGGGTTAGCATCAGCCGTAGGATAGTGTTAGAGTTAGGGTTAGCCTCAGCCCTAAGATAGTGTTAGAGTTAGGGTTAGGGATAGCATCAGCCTTAGGATAGTGTTAGGGTTAGGGTTAGGGTTAGCATCAGCCCTAGGATAGTGTTAGTGTTAGGGTTAGCATTAGCCCTAGGATAGTGTTAGGGTTAGGGTTAGGGTTAGCATCCGCCCTAGGATAGTGTTAGGGTTAGGGATAGGGTTAGCATCAGCCCTAGGATAGTGTTAGGATTATGGTTAGGTTTAGCATCAGCCCTAGGATAGTGTTAGGGTAAGGGTTAGGGTTAGCATCAGGCCTAGGATTGTGTTAGGGTTACGGTTAGAATCAGCCCTAGGATAGTGTTAGGGTTAGGGATAGGGTTAGCATCAGGCCTAGGATAGTGTTAGGGTTAGGGTTAGGGTTAGCATCAGCCCTAGGATAGTGTTAAGGTTAGGGTTAGCATCAGGCCTAGGATAGTGTTAGGGTTAGGGTTAGCATCAGCCCTAGGAGAGTGTTAGGGTTAGGGTTAGGGTTAGCATCAGCCCTAGGATAGTGTTAGGGTTAGGGTTAACATCAGCCCTAGGATAGTGTTAAGGTTAGGGTTAGGGTTAGCATCAGCCCTAGGATAGTGTTAGGTTTAGGGTTAGCATCAGACCTAGGATAGTGTTAGGGTTAGGGTTAGGGTTAGCATCAGCCCTAGGATAGTGTAAGTGTTAGGGTTAGGGTTAGCATCAGGCCTAGGAGAGTTTTAGGGTTAGGGTTAGCATCAGCCCTAGGATAGTGTTAGGGTTAGGGTTAGGGTTAGCATCAGCCCTAGGATAGTGTTAGGGTTAGGGTTATGGTTAGCATCAGCCCTAGGATAGTATTAGGGTTAGGGTTAGCATCAGCCCTAGGATAGTGTTAGGGTTAGGGTTAGGGTTAGCACCAGGCCCAGGATAGTGTTAGTGTTAGGGTTAGCATCAGCCTTAGGATAGTGTTAGGGTTAGGGTTAGGGTTAACATCAGCCGTAGGATAGTGTTTGGGTTAGGGTTAGCCTCAGCCCTAAGATAGAGTTAGAGTTAGGGTTAGGGTTAGAATCAGCCCTAGGATAGTGTTAGGGTTAGGGTTAGGGTTAGCATCAGCCGTAGGATAGTGTTAGGGTTATGGTTAGCATCAGCCCAAGGATAGTGTTAGGGTTAGGGTTAGGGTTATCATCAGACCTAGGATAGTGTTAGGGTTAGGGTTAGGGTTAGCATCAGCCCTAGGATACTGTTAGGTTTAGGGTTAGGGTTAGCATCAGCCCTAGGATAGTGTTAGGGTTAGGGTTAGGGTTAGCATCAGCCCTAGGATAGTGTTAGGGTTAGGGTTAGCATCAGCCCTAGGATAGTGTTAGGGTTAGGGGTAGGGTTAGCATCAGGCCTAGGATAGTGTTAGGGTTAGGGTTAGCATCAGCGCTAGGACAGTGTTAGGGTTAGGGTTAGGGTTAGCATCAGCCCGAGGATAGTGTTAGGGTTAGGGTTAGCATCAGCCCTAGGATAGTGTTAGGGTTAGGGTTAGGGTTAGCATCAGGCCTAGGATAGTGTTAGGGTTAGGGTTAGCATTAGCCCTAGGATAGTGTTAGGGTTAGGGTTAGGGTTAGCATCAGCCGCAGGATAGTGTTAGGGTTAGGGTTAGCCTCAGCCCTAAGATAGTGTTAGAGTTAGGGTTAGGGATAGCATCAGCCCTAGGATAGTGTTAGGGTTAGGGTTAGGGTTAGCATCAGCCCTAGGATAGTGTTAGTGTTAGGGTTAGCATTAGCCCTAGGATAGTGTTAGGGTTAGGGTTAGGGTTAGCATCCGCCCTAGGATAGTGTTAGGGTTAGGGATAGGGTTAGCATCAGCCCTAGGATAGGGTTAGGGTTATGGTTAGGTTTAGCATCAGCCCTAGGATAGTGTTAGGGTAAGGGTTAGGGTTAGCATCAGGCCTAGGATTGTGTTAGGGTTACGGTTAGAATCAGCCCTAGGATAGTGTTAGGGTTAGGGTTAGGGTTAGCATTAGCCCTAGGATAGTGTTATGTTTAGGGTTATGGATATCATCAGGCCTAGGATATTGTTAGTGTTAGGGTTAGCATCAGCCCTAGGATAGTGTTAGGGTTAGGGTTAGGGTTAGCATCAGCCCTAGGATAGTGTTAGGGTTAGGGTTAGGGTTAGCATCAGCCCTAGGATAGTGTTAGGGTTAGGGTTAGGGTTAGCATCAGCCCTAGGATATTATTGGGGTTAGGGTTAGCATCAGCCCTAGAATAGTGTTAGGGTTAGGGTTAGGGTTAGCATCAGCCCTAGGATAGTGTTAGGGTTAGGGTTAGCCTCAGCCCTAGGAGAGTGTTAGGGTTAGGGATAGGGTTAGCATCAGGCCTAGGATAGTGTTAGTGTTAGGGTTAGGGTTAGCATCAGGGCTAGGATAGTGTTAGGGTTAGGGTTAGCATCAGCCCTAGGATAGTGTTAGAGTTAGGGTTAGGGTTAGCATCAGCCCTAGGATGGTGTTAGGGTTAGGGTTAGGGTTAGCATCAGCCCTAGGATAGTGTTAGGGTTAGGGTTAGGGTTAGCATCAACCCTAGGATATTATTAGGGTTAGGGTTAGCATCAGCCCTAGGATAGTGTTAGGGTTAGGGTTAGCGTTAGCACCAGGCCTAGGATAGTGTTAGTGTTAGGGTTAGCATCAGCCTTAGGATAGTGTTAGGGTTAGGGTTAGGGTTAGCATCAGTCGTAGGATAGTGTTAGGGTTAGGGTTAGCCTCAGGCCTAGGATAGTGTTAGAGTTAGGGTTAGGGATAGCATCAGCCCTAGGATAGTGTTAGGGTTAGGGTTAGGGTTAGCATCAGCCCTAGGATAGCATTAGGGTTAGGGTTAGGGTTAGGGTTAGCGTTAGCATCAGCTCTAGGATACTGTTAGGTTTAGGGTTAGGGTTAGCATCAGCCCTACGATAGTGTTAGGGTTAGGGTTGGGGTTAGCATCAGCCCTAGGATAGTGTTAGGGTTAGGGTTAGGGTTAGCATCAGCCCTAGGATAGTGTTAGGGTTAGGGTTAACATCAGCCCTAGGATAGTGTTAGGGTTAGGGTTAGGGTTAGCATCAGCCCTAGGATTGTGTTAGGGTTAGGGTTAACATCAGCCCTAGGAGAGTGTTAGTGTTAGGGTTAGGGTTAGCATCAGCCCTAGGATAGTGTTAGGGTTAGGGTTAGCATCAGCCCTAGGATAGTGTTAGGGTTAGGGTTAACATAAACCCTAGGATAGTGTTAGGGTTAGGGTTAGGGTTATCATCAGGCCTAGGATAGTGTTAGGGTTAGGGTTAGGGTTAGCATCAGTTAAAGGATAGTGTTAGGGTTAGCGTTATGGTTAGCATCAGCCCTAGGATAGTGTTAGGGTTAGGGTTAGGGTTAGCATCAGCCCTAGGATAGTGTTAGGGTTATGGTTAGCATCAGCCCTAGGATAGTGTTAGGGTTAGGGTTAGGGTTATCATCAGACCTAGGATAGTGTTAGGGTTAGGGATAGCATCAGCCCTAGGATAGTGTTAGGGTTAGGGTTAGGGTTAGCATCAGCCCTAGGATAGTGTTAGGGTTAGGGTTAGCATCAGCCCTAGGATAGTGTTAGGGGTAGGGGTAGGGTTAGCATCAGGCCAGGATAGTGTTAGGGTTAGGGTTAGCATCAGCGCTAGGACAGTGTTAGGGTTAGGGTTAGGGTTAGCATCAGCCCTAGGATAGTGTTAGGGTTAGGGTTAGCATCAGCCCTAGGATAGTGTTAGGGTTAGGGTTAGGGTTAGCATCAGGCCTAGGATAGTGTTAGAGTTAGGGTTAGCATCAGCCCTAGGATAGTGTTAGGGTTAGGGTTAGGGTTAGCATCAGCCGTAGGATAGTGTTAGGGTTAGGGTTAGCCTCAGCCCTAAGATAGTGTTAGAGTTAGGGTTAGGGATAGCATCAGCCCTAGGATAGTGTTAGGGTTAGGGTTAGGGTTAGCATCAGCCCTAGGATAGTGTTAGTGTTAGGGTTAGCATTAGCCCTAGGATAGTGTTAGGGTTAGGGTTAGGGTTAGCATCCGCCCTAGGATAGTGTTAGGGTTAGGGATAGGGTTAGCATCAGCCCTAGGATAGTGTTAGGGTTATGGTTAGGTTTAGCATCAGCCCTAGGATAGTGTTAGGGTAAGGGTTAGGGTTAGCATCAGGCCTAGGATTGTGTTAGGGTTACGGTTAGAATCAGCCCTAGGATAGTGTTAGGGTTAGGGATAGGGTTAGCATCAGGCCTAGGATAGTGTTAGGGTTAGGGTTAGGGTTAGCATCAGCCCTAGGATAGTGTTAAGGTTAGGGTTAGCATCAGGCCTAGGATAGTGTTAGGGTTAGGGTTAGCATCAGCACTAGGAGAGTGTTAGGGTTAGGGTTAGGGTTAGCATCAGCCCTAGGATAGTGTTAGGGTTAGGGTTAACATCAGCCCTAGGATAGTGTTAAGGTTAGGGTTAGGGTTAGCATCAGCCCTAGGATAGTGTTAGGTTTAGGGTTAGCATCAGACCTAGGATAGTGTTAGGGTTAGGGTTAGGGTTAGCATCAGCCCTAGGATAGTGTAAGTGTTAGGGTTAGGGTTAGCATCAGGCCTAGGAGAGTTTTTGGGTTAGGGTTAGCATCAGCCCTAGAATAGTGTTAGGGTTATGGTTAGGATTAGCATCAGCCCTAGGATAGTGTTAGGGTTAGGGTTATGGTTACCATCAGCCCTAGGATAGTATTAGGGTTAGGGTTAGCATCAGCCCTAGGATAGTGTTAGGGTTAGGGTTAGGGTTAGCACCAGGCCCAGGATAGTGTTAGTGTTAGGGTTAGCATCAGCCTTAGGATAGTGTTAGGGTTACGGTTAGGGTTAGCATCAGCCGTAGGATAGTGTTTCGGTTAGGGTTAGCCTCAGCCCTAAGATAGAGTTAGAGTTAGGGTTAGGGTTAGCATCAGCCCTAGGATAGTGTTAGGGTTAGGGTTAGGGTTAGCATCAGCCCTAGGATAGTGTTAGTGTTAGGGTTAGCATCAGCCCTAGGATAGTGTTAGGGTTAGGGTTAACATAAACCCTAGGATAGTGTTAGGGTTAGGTTTAGGGTTATCATCAGGCCTAGGATAGTGTTAGGGTTAGGGTTAGCATCAGCTCTAGGATAGTGTTATGGTTAGGGTTAGGGTTAGCATCAGCCCTAGGATAGTGTTTAGGGTTATCATCGGGCCTAGGATAGTGTGAGGGCTAGGGTTAGCATCAGACTTAGGATAGTGTTAGGGTTAGGGTTAGGGTTAGCATCAGCCCTAGGATAGTGTTAGGGTTAGGGTGAGCATCAGCCCTAGGATAGTGTTAGGGTTAGGGTTAGGGTTAGCATCAGCCCTAGGATAGTGTTAGGGTTAGGGTTAGCATCAGCCCTAGGATAGTGTTAAGGTTAGGGTTAGGGTTAGCATCAGCCCTAGGATAGTGTTAGGGTTAGGGTTAACATCAGCCCTAGGATAGTGTTAGGGTTAGGGTTAGGGTTAGCATCAGCCCTAGGATTGTGTTATGGTTAGGGTTAACATCAGCCCTAGGAGAGTGTTAGGGTTAGAGTTAGGGTTAGCATCAGCCATAGGATAGTGTTAGGGTTAGGGTTACCATCAGCCCTAGGATAGTGTTAGGGTTAGGGTTAACATAAACCCTAGGATAGTGTTAGGGTTAGGGTTAGGGTTATAATGAGGCCTAGGATAGTGTTAGGGTTAGGGTTAGGGTTAGCATCAGTTAAAGGATAGTGTTAGGGTTAGCGTTATGGTTAGCATAAGCCCTAGGATAGTGTTAGGGTTAGGGTTAGGGTTAGCATCAGCCGTAGGATAGTGTTAGGGTTATGGTTAGCATCAGCCCTAGGATAGTGTTAGGGTTAGGGTTAGGGTTATCATCAGACCTAGGATAGTGTTAGGGTTAGGGATAGCATCAGCCCTAGGATAGTGTTAGGGTTAGGGTTAGGGTTAGCATCAGGCTTAGGATAGTGTTAGGGTTAGGGTTAGGGTTAGCATCAGCCCTAGGATAGTGTTAAGGTTAGGGTTAGCATCAGGCCTAGGATAGTGTTAGGGTTAGGGTTAGCATCAGCCCTAGGAGAGTGTTAGGGTTAGGGTTAGGGTTAGCATCAGCCCTAGGATAGTGTTAGGGTTAGGGTTAACATCAGCCCTAGGATAGTGTTAAGGTTAGGGTTAGGGTTAGCATCAGCCCTAGGATAGTGTTAGGTTTAGGGTTAGCATCAGACCTAGGATAGTGTTAGGGTTAGGGTTAGGGTTAGCATCAGCCCTAGGATAGTGTAAGTGTTAGGGTTAGGGTTAGCATCAGGCCTAGGAGAGTTTTAGGTTTAGGGTTAGCATCAGCCCTAGGATAGTGTTAGGGTTAGGGTTAGGGTTAGCATCAGCCCTAGGATAGTGTTAGGGTTAGGGTTATGGTTACCATCAGCCCTAGGATAGTATTAGGGTTAGGGTTAGCATCAGCCCTAGGATAGTGTTAGGGTTAGGGTTAGGGTTAGCACCAGGCCCAGGATAGTGTTAGTGTTAGGGTTAGCATCAGCCTTAGGATAGTGTTAGGGTTACGGTTAGGGTTAGCATCAGCCGTAGGATAGTGTTTGGGTTAGGGTTAGCCTCAGCCCTAAGATAGAGTTAGAGTTAGGGTTAGGGTTAGCATCAGCCCTAGGATAGTGTTAGGGTTAGGGTTAGGGTTAGCATCAGCCCTAGGATAGTGTTAGTGTTAGGGTTAGCATCAGCCCTAGGATAGTGTTAGGGTTAGGGTTAACATAAACCCTAGGATAGTGTTAGGGTTAGGTTTAGGGTTATCATCAGGCCTAGGATAGTGTTAGGGTTAGGGTTAGCATCAGCTCTAGGATAGTGTTAGGGTTAGGGTTAGGGTTAGCATCAGCCCTAGGATAGTGTTAAGGTTAGGGTTAGGGTTATCATCAGGCCTAGGATAGTGTGAGGGCTAGGGTTAGCATCAGACTTAGGATAGTGTTAGGGTTAGGGTTAGGGTTAGCATCAGCCCTAGGATAGTGTTAGGGTTAGGGTGAGCATCAGCCCTAGGATAGTGTTAGGGTTAGGGTTAGGGTTAGCATCAGCCCTAGGATAGTGTTAGGGTTAGGGTTAGCATCAGCCCTAGGATAGTGTTAGGGTTAGGGTTAGGGTTAGCATCAGCCCTAGGATAGTGTTAGGGTTAGGGTTAACATCAGCCCTAGGATAGTGTTAGGGTTAGGCTTAGGGTTAGCATCAGCCCTAGGATTGTGTTATGGTTAGGGTTAACATCAGCCCTAGGAGAGTGTTAGGGTTAGGGTTAGGGTTAGCATCAGCCCTAGGATAGTGTTAGGGTTAGGGTTTCCATCAGCCCTAGGATAGTGTTAGGGTTAGGGTTAACATAAACCCTAGGATAGTGTTAGGGTTAGGGTTAGGGTTATAATGAGGCCTAGGATAGTGTTAGGGTTAGGGTTAGGTTTAGCATCAGTTAAAGGATAGTGTTAGGGTTAGCGTTATGGTTAGCATAAGCCCTAGGATAGTGTTAGGGTTAGGGTTAGGGTTAGCATCAGCCGTAGGATAGTGTTAGGGTTATGGTTAGCATCAGCCCTAGGATAGTGTTAGGGTTAGGGTTAGGGTTATCATCAGACCTAGGATAGTGTTAGGGTTAGGGATAGCATCAGCCCTAGGATAGTGTTAGGGTTAGGGTTAGGGTTAGCATCAGCCCTAGGATAGTGTTAGGGTTAGGGTTAGCATCAGCCCTAGGATAGTGTTAGCGTTAGGGGTAGGGTTAGCATCAGGCCTAGGATAGTGTTAGGGTTAGGGTTAGCATCAGCGCTAGGACAGTGTTAGGGTTAGGGTTAGGGTTAGCATCAGCCCTAGGATAGTGTTAGGGTTAGGGTTAGCATCAGCAGTAGGATAGTGTTAGGGTTAGGTTTAGGGTTAGCATCAGGCCTAGGATAGTGTTAGGGTTAGGGTTAGCATCAGCCCTAGGATAGTGTTAGAGTTAGGGTTAGGGTTAGCATCAGCCCTAGGATAGTGTTAGGGTTAGGGTTATGGTTAGCATCAGCCCTAGGATAGTGTTAGGGTTAGGGTTAGGGTTAGCATCAACCCTAGGATATTATTAGGGTTACGGTTAGCATCAGCCCTAGGATAGTGTTAGGGTTAGGGTTAGGGTTAGCACCAGGCCTAGGATACTGTTAGTGTTAGGGTTAGCATCAGCCTTAGGATAGTGTTAGGGTTAGGGTTAGGGTTAGCATCAGCCGTAGGATAGTGTTAGGGTTAGGGTTAGCCTCAGGCCTAGGATATTGTTAGAGTTTGGGTTAGGGATAGCATCAGCCCTAGGATAGTGTTAGGGTTAGGGTTAATGTTAGCATCAGCCCTAGGATAGCATTAGGGTTAGGGTTAGGGTTAGGGTTAGCGTTAGCATCAGCTCTAGGATACTGTTAGGTTTAGGGTTAGGGTTAGCATCAGCCCTAGGATAGTGTTAGGGTTAGGATTGGGGTTAGCATCAGCCCTAGGATAGTGTTAGGGTTAGGGTTAGCATCAACCCTAGGATAGTGTTAGGGTTAGGGTTAGGGTTAGCATCAGCCCTAGGATAGTGTTAGGGTTAGGGTTAACCTCAGCCCTAGGAGAGTGTTAGGGTTAGGGATAGGGTTAGCATCAGGCCTAGGATGGTGTTAGGGTTAGGGTTAGGGTTAGCATCACCCTTGGATAGTGTTAGGGTTAGGGTTCACATCAGGCCTAGGATAGTGTTAGGTTTAGGGTTAGCATCAGCCCTAGGAGAGTGTTAGGGTTAGGGTTAGGGTTAGCATCAGCCCTAGGATAGTGTTAGGGTTAGGGTTAACATCAGCCCTAGGATAGTGTTAGGGTTAGGGTTAGGGTTAGCATCAGCCCTAGGATAGTGTTAGGTTTAGGGTTAGCATCAGACCTAGGATAGCGTTAGGGTTAGGGTTAGCATCAGGCCTAGGATAGTGTTAGGGTTAGGGTTAGCATCAGCCCTAGGAGAGTGTTAGGGTTAGGGTTAGGGTTAGCATCAGCCCTAGGATAGTGTTAGGGTTAGGGTTAACATCAGCCCTAGGATAGTGTTAAGGTTACGGTTAGGGTTAGCATCAGCCCTAGGATAGTGTTAGGTTTAGGGTTAGCATCAGACCTAGGATAGTGTTAGGGTTAGGGTTAGGGTTAGCATCAGCCCTAGGATAGTGTAAGTGTTAGGGTTAGGGTTAGCATCAGGCCTGGGATAGTGTAAGGGTTAGGGTTAGCATCAGCCCTAGGATAGTGTTAGGGTTAGGGTTAGGGTTAGCATCAGCCCTAGGATAGTGTTAGGGTTAGGGTTAGCATCAACCCTAGGATAGTGTTAGGGTTAGGGTTAGGGTTAGCATCAGCCCTAGGATAGTATTAGGGTTAGGGTCAGGGTTATGGTTAGCGTTAGCATCATCTCAAGGATAGTGTTAGCGTTAGGGTTAGGGTTAGCATCAGCCCTAGGATAGTGTTAGGGTTAGGGTTAGGGTTGGCATCAGCCCTAGGATAGTGTTAGGGTTAGGGTTAGCATCAGCCCTAGGATAGTGTTAGGGTTAGGGTTAGGGTTAGCATCAGCCCTAGGATAGTGTTAGGGTTAGGGTTAGCATCAGCCCTAGGGTAGTGTTAGGGTTAGGGTTAGGGTTAGCATCACCCTAGAATAGTGTTAGGGTTAGGGTTAGGGTTAGCGTCAGCCCTAGGATAGTGTTAGGTTTAGGGTTAGCATCAGCCCTAGGATAGTGTTAGGGTTAGGGTTAGGGTTAGCATCAGCCCTAGGATAGTGTTAGGGTTAGGGTTAGCATCAGCCCTAGGATAGTGTTAGGGTTAGGGTTAGGGTTAGCATCAGCCCTAGGATAGTGTTAGGGTTAGGGTTAGCATCAGGCCTACTATACTGTTAGGGTTAGTGTTAGGGTTAACATCAGCCCTAGGATAGTGTTAGGGTTAGGGTTAGCCTGAGCCCTAGGAGAGTGTTAGGGTTAGGGATAGGGCTAGCATCAGGCCTAGGATAGTGTTAGGGTTAGGGTTAGGGTTAGCATCAGCCCTAGGATAGTGTTAGGGTTAGGGTTAGCATCAGGCCTAGGATAGTGTTAGGGTTAGGGTTAGCATCAGCCCAAGGAGAGTGTTAGGGTTAGGGTTAGGGTTAGCATCAGCCCTAGGATAGTGTTAGGTTTAGGGTTAACATCAGCCCTAGGATAGTGTTAGGGTTAGGGTTAGGGTTAGCATCAGCCCTAGTATAGTGTTAGGTTTAGGGTTAGCATCAGACCTAGGATAGTGTTAGGGTTAGGGTTAGCTTCAGGCCTAGGATAGTGTTAGGGTTAGGGTTAGCATGAGCCCTAGGAGAGTGTTAGGGTTAGGGTTAGGGTTAGCATCAGCCCTAGGATAGTGTTAGGGTTAGGGTTAACATCAGCCCTAGGAGAGTGTTAGGGTTAGGGTTACGGTTAGCATCAGCCCTAGGATAGTGTTAGGGTTAGGGTTAACATCAGCCCTAGGATAGTGTTAAGGTTAGGGTTAGGGTTAGCATCAGCCCTAGGATAGTGTTAGGGTTAGGGTTAGCATCAGCCCTAGGATAGTGTAAGTGTTAGGGTTAGGGTTAGCATCAGCCCTAGGATAGTGTTAGGGTTAGGGTTAGCCTCAGCCCTAGGAGAGTGTTAGGGTTAGGGTTATTGTTAGCATCAGCCCTAGGATAGTGTTAGGGTTACGGTTAGCATCAGCCCTAGGATAGTGTTAGGGTTAGGGTTAGCATCAGCCCTACTCTAGTGTTAGGGTTAGTGTTAGGGTTAGCATCAGCCCTAGGATAGTGTTAGGGTTAGGGTTAGCCTCAGCCCTAGGAGAGTGTTAGGGTTAGGGATAGGGTTAGCATCAGGCCTAGGATAGTGTTAGGATTAGGGTTATGGTTAGCATCACCCTTGGATAGTGTTAGGGTTAGGGTTCGCATCAGGCCTAGGATAGTGTTAGGGTTACGGTTAGCATCAGCCCTAGGAGAGTGTTAGGGTTAGGGTTAGGGTTAGCATCAGCCCTAGGATAGTGTTAGGGTTAGGGTTAACATCAGCCCTAGGATAGTGTTAGGGTTAGCGTTAGGGTTAGCATCAGCCCTAGGATAGTGTTAGGTTTAGGGTTAGCATCAGACCTAGGATAGTGTTAGGGTTAGGGTTAGCATCAGGCCTAGGATAGTGTTAGGGTTAGGGTTAGCATCAGCCCTAGTAGAGTGTTAGGGTTAGGGTTAGGGTTAGCATCAGCCCTAGGATAGTGTTAGGGTTAGGTTTAACATCAGCCCTAGGAGAGTGTTAGGGTTAGGGTTAGGGTTAGCATCAGCCCTAGGATAGTGTTAGGGTTAGGGTTAACATCAGCCCTAGGATAGTGTTAAGGTTAGGGTTAGGGTTAGCATCAGCCCTAGGATAGTGTTAGGTTTAGGGTTAGCATCAGACCTAGGATAGTGTTAGGGTTAGGGTTAGGGTTAGCATCAGCCCTAGGATAGTGTAAGGGTTAGGGTTAGCATCAGCCCTAGGATAGTGTTAGGGTTAGGGTTAGGGTTAGCATCAGCCCTAGGATAGTGTTAGGGTTAGGGTTAGCATCAACCCAAGGATAGTGTTAGCTTTAGGGTTAGGGTTAGCATCAGCCCTAGGATAGTATTAGGGTTAGGGTTAGGGTTATGGTTAGCGTTAGCATCAGCTCTAGGATAGTGTTAGGGTTAGGGTTAGGGTTAGCATCAGCCCTAGGATAGTGTTAGGGTTAGGGTTAGGGTTGGCATCAGCCCTAGGATAGTGTTAGGGTTAGGGTTAGCATCAGCCCTAGGATAGTGTAAGTGTTAGGGTTAGGGTTAGCATCAGCCCGAGGATAGTGTTAGGGTTAGGGTTAGCATCAGCCCTAGGATAGTGTTAGGGTTAGGGTTAGGGTTAGCATCAGCCCTAGGATAGTGTTAGGGTTAGGGTTAGCATCAGCCCTAGGATAGTGTTAGGGTTAGGGTTAGCATCAGCCCTACTCTAGTGTTAGGGTTAGTGTTAGGGTTGGCATCAGCCCTAGGATAGTGTTAGGGTTAGGGTTAGCCTCAGCCCTAGGAGAGTGTTAGGGTTAGGGATAGTGTTAGCATCAGGCCTAGGATAGTGTTAGGGTTAGGGTTAGGGTTAGCATCAGCCCTAGGATAGTGTTAGGGTTAGGGTTAGCATCAGGCCTAGGATAGTGTTAGGGTTAGGGTTAGCATCAGCCCTAGGAGAGTGTTAGGGTTAGGGTTAGGGTTAGCATCAGCCCTAGGATAGTGTTAGGGTTAGGGTTAACATCAGCCCTAGGATAGTGTTAAGGTTAGGGTTAGGGTTAGCATCAGCCCTAGGATAGTGTTAGGTTTAGGGTTAGCATCAGACCTAGGATAGTGTTTGTGTTAGGGTTAGGGTTAGCATCAGCCCTAGGATAGTGTTAGGATTAGGGTTATGGTTAGCATAAGCCCTAGGATAGTATTAGGGTTAGGGTTAGCATCAGCCCTAGGATAGTGTTAGGGTTAGGGTTAGGGTTAGCACCAGGCCCAGGATAGTGTTAGTGTTAGGGTTAGCATCAGCCTTAGGATAGTGTTAGGGTTAGGGTTAGGGTTAGCATCAGCCGTAGGATAGTGTTTGGGTTAGGGTTAGCCTCAGCCCTAAGATAGTGTTAGAGTTAGGGTTAGGGTTAGCATCAGCCCTAGGATAGTGTTAGGGTTAGGGTTAGGGTTAGCATCAGCCCTAGGATAGTGTTAGTGTTAGGGTTAGCATCAGCCCTAGGATAATGTTAGGGTTAGGGTTAACATAAACCCTAGGATAGTGTTAGGGTTAGGTTTAGGGTTATCATCAGGCCTAGGATAGTGTTAGGGTTAGGGTTAGCATCAGCTCTAGGATAGTGTTAGGGTTAGGGTTAGGGTTAGCATCAGCCCTAGGATAGTGTTAAGGTTAGGGTTAGGGTTATCATCAGGCCTAGGATAGTGTGAGGGCTAGGATTAGCATCAGACTTAGGATAGTGTTAGGGTTAGGGTTAGGGTTAGCATCAGCCCTAGGATAGTGTTAGGGTTAGCGTTAGGGTTAGCATCAGCCCTAGGATAGTGTTAGGTTTAGGGTTAGCATCAGACCTAGGATAGTGTTAGGGTTAGGGTTAGCATCAGGCCTAGGATAGTGTTAGGGTTAGGGTTAGCATCAGCCCTAGGAGAGTGTTAGGGTTAGGGTTAGGGTTAGCATCAGCCCTAGGATAGTGTTAGGTTTAGGGTTAGCATAAGACCTAGGATAGTGTTAGGGTTAGGGTTAGGGTTAGCATCAGCCCTAGGATAGTGTAAGTGTTAGGGTTAGGGTTAGCATCAGGCCTAGGATAGTGTAAGGGTTAGGGTTAGCATCAGCCCTAGGATAGTGTTAGGGTTAGGGTTAGGGTTAGCATCAGCCCTAGGATAGTGTTAGGGTTAGGGTTAGCATCAACCCTAGGATAGTGTTAGGGTTAGGGTTAGGGTTAGCATCAGCCCTAGGATAGTATTAGGGTTAGGGTTAGGGTTATGGTTAGCGTTAGCATCAGCTCTAGGATATTGTTAGTGTTAGGGTTAGGGTTAGCATCAGCCCTAGGATAGTCTTAGGGTTAGGGTTAGGGTTGGCATCAGCCCTAGGATAGTGTTAGGGTTAGGGTTAGCATCAGCCCTAGGATAGTGTTAGGGTTAGGGTTAGCATCAGCCCTAGGGTAGTGTTAGGGTTAGGGTTAGGGTTAGCATCACCCTAGAATAGTGTTAGGGTTAGGGTTAGGGTTAGCATCAGCCCTAGGATAGTGTTAGGTTTAGGGTTAGCATCAGCCCTAGGATAGTGTTAGGGTTAGGGTTAGGGTTAGCATCAGCCCTAGTATAGTGTTAGGGTTAGGGTTAGCATCAGCAATAGGATAGTGTTAGGGTTAGGGTTAGGGTTAGCATCAGCCCTAGGATAGTGTTAGGTTTAGGGTTAGCAACAGCCCTAGGATAGTGTTAGGGTTAGGGTTAGGGTTAGCATCAGCCCTAGTATAGTGTTAGGGTTAGGGTTAGCATCAGCCCTAGGATAGTGTTAGGGTTAGGGTTAGGGTTAACATCAGCCCTAGGATAGTGTTAGTGTTAGGGTTAGCCTGAGCCCTAGGAGAGTGTTAGGGTTAGGGATAGGGTTAGCATCAGGCCTAGGATAGTGTTAGGGTTAGGGTTAGGGTTAGCATCAGCCCTAGGATAGTGTTAGGGTTAGGGTTAGCATCAGGCCTAGGATAGTGTTAGGGTTAGGGTTAGCATCAGCCCAAGGAGAGTGTTAGGGTTAGGGTTAGGGTTAGCATCAGCCCTAGGATAGTGTTAGGTTTAGGGTTAACATCAGCCCTAGGATAGTGTTAGGGTTAGGGTTAGGGTTAGCATCAGCCCTAGGATAGTGTTAGGTTTAGGGTTAGCATCAGACCTAGGATAGTGTTAGGGTTAGGGTTAGCTTCAGGCCTAGGATAGTGTTAGGGTTAGGGTTAGCATGAGCCCTAGGAGAGTGTTAGGGTTAGGGTTAGGGTTAGCATCAGCCCTAGGATAGTGTTACGGTTAGGGTTAACATCAGCCCTAGGAGAGTGTTAGGGTTAGGGTTACGGTTAGCATCAGCCCTAGGATAGTGTTAGGGTTAGGGTTAACATCAGCCCTAGGATAGTGTTAAGGTTAGGGTTAGGGTTAGCATCAGCCCTAGGATAGTGTTAGGTTTAGGGTTAGCATCAGACCTAGGATAGTGTTAGGGTTAGGGTTAGGGTTAGCATCAGCCCTAGGATAGTGTAAGTGTTAGGGTTAGGGTTAGCATCAGACCTAGGATAGTGTTAGGGTTAGGGTTAGTGTTAGCATCAGCCCTAGGATAGTGTAAGTGTTAGGGTTAGGGTTAGCATCAGCCCTAGGATAGTGTTAGGGTTAGGGTTAGCCTCAGCCCTAGGAGAGTGTTAGGGTTAGGGTTAGGGTTAGCATCAGCCCTAGGATAGTGTTAGGGTTAGGGTTAGCATCAGCCCTAGGATAGTGTTAGGGTTAGGGTTAGGGTTAGCAACAGGGCTAGGATAGTGTTAGCGTTACGGTTAGAATCAGCCCTAGGATAGTGTTAGGGTTAGGGTTAGGGTTAGCATCAGCTCTAGGATAGTGTTAGGTTTAGGGTTAGGGATATCATCAGGCCTAGGATATTGTTAGGGTTAGGGTTAGCATCAGCCCTAGGATAGTGTTAGAGTTAGGGTTAGGGTTAGCATCAGCCCTAGGATAGTGTTAGGGTTAGGGTTAGGGTTAGCATCAGCCCTAGGATAGTGTTAGGGTTAGGGTTAGGGTTAGCATCAACCCTAGGATATTATTAGGGTTAGGGTTAGCATCAGCCCTAGGATAGTGTTAGGGTTAGGGTTAGGGTTAGCACAAGGCCTAGGATAGTGTTAGTGTTAGGGTTAGCATCAGCCTTAGGATAGTGTTAGGGTTAGGGTTAGGGTTACCATCAGCCGTAGGATAGTGTTAGGGTTAGGGTTAGCCTCAGCCCTAGAATAGTGTTAGAGTTAGGGTTAGGGTTAGCATCAGCCCTAGGATAGTGTTAGGGTTAGGGTTAGGGTTAGCATCAGCCCTAGGATAGCATTAGGGTTAGTGTTAATATTAGGGCTAGCGTTAGCTTCAGCTCTAGGATAGTGTTAGGGTTAGGGTTAGGGTTAGCATCAGCCCTAGGATAGTGTTAGGCTTAGGGTTAGCGTTAGCATCAGCCCTAGGATAGTGTTAGGGTTAGGGTTAGCATCAACCCTAGGATAGTGTTAGGGTTAGGGTTAGGGTTAGCATCAGCCCTAGGATAGTGTTAGAGTTAGGGTTAGGTTTAGCATCAGGCCTAGGATAGTGTTAGGGTTAGGGATAGGGTTAGCATCAGGCCTAGGATAGTGTTAGGATTAGGGTTAGGTTTAGCATCACCCTTGGATAGTGTTAGGGTTAGGGTTCGCATCAGGCCTAGGATAGTGTTAGGGTTACGGTTAGCATCAGCCCTAGGAGAGTGTTAGGGTTAGGGTTAGGGTTAGCATCAGCCCTAGGATAGTGTTAGGGTTAGGGTTAACATCAGCCCTAGGATAGTGTTAGGGTTAGCGTTAGGGTTAGCATCAGCCCTAGGATAGTGTTAGGTTTAGGGTTAGCATCAGACCTAGGATAGTGTTAGGGTTAGGGTTAGCATCAGGCCTAGGATAGTGTTAGGGTTAGGGTTAGCATCAGCCCTAGGAGAGTGTTAGGGTTAGGGTTAGGGTTAGCATCAGCCCTAGGATAGTGTTAGGGTTAGGGTTAACATCAGCCCTAGGAGAGTGTTAGGGTTAGGGTTAGGGTTAGCATCAGCCCTAGGATAGTGTTAGGGTTAGGGTTAACATCACCCCTAGGATAGTGTTAAGGTTAGGGTTAGGGTTAGCATCAGCCCTAGGATAGTGTTAGGTTTAGGGTTAGCATCAGACCTAGGATAGTGTTAGGGTTAGGGTTAGGGTTAGCATCAGCCCTAGGATAGTGTAAGTGTTAGGGTTAGGGTTATCATCAGGCCTAGGATAGTGTAAGGGTTAGGGTTAGCATCAGCCCTAGGATAGTGTTAGGGTTAGGGTTAGGGTTAGCATCAGCCCTAGGATAGTGTTAGGGTTAGGGTTAGCATCAACCCAAGGATAGTGTTAGCTTTAGTGTTAGGGTTAGCATCAGCCTTAGGATAGTGTTAGGGTTAGGGTTAGGGTTAGCATCAGCCGTAGGATAGTGTTAGGGTTAGGGTTAGCATCAGGCCTAGGATAGTGTTAGGGTTAGGGTTAGCATCAGCCCTAGGAGAGTGTTAGGGTTAGGGTTAGGGTTAGCATCAGCCCTAGGATAGTGTTAGGGTTAGGGTTAGCATCAGCCCTAGGGTAGTGTTAGGGTTAGGGTTAGGGTTAGCATCACCCTAGAATAGTGTTAGGGTTAGGGTTAGGGTTAGCATCAGCCCTAGGATAGTGTTAGGGTTAGGGTTAGCATCAGGCCTAGGATAGTGTTAGGGTTAGGGTTAGCATCAGCCCTAGGAGAGTGTTAGGGTTAGGGTTAGGGTTAGCATCAGCCCTAGGATAGTGTTAGGGTTAGGGTTAACATCAGCCCTAGGAGAGTGTTAGGGTTAGGGTTAGGGTTAGCATCAGCCCTAGGATAGTGTTAGGGTTAGGGTTAACATCACCCCTAGGATAGTGTTAAGGTTAGGGTTAGGGTTAGCATCAGCCCTAGGATAGTGTTAGGTTTAGGGTTAGCATCAGACCTAGGATAGTGTTAGGGTTAGGGTTAGGGTTAGCATCAGCCCTAGGATAGTGTAAGTGTTAGGGTTAGGGTTATCATCAGGCCTAGGATAGTGTAAGGGTTAGGGTTAGCATCAGCCCTAGGATAGTGTTAGGGTTAGGGTTAGGGTTAGCATCAGCCCTAGGATAGTGTTAGGGTTAGGGTTAGCATCAACCCAAGGATAGTGTTAGCTTTAGTGTTAGGGTTAGCATCAGCCTTAGGATAGTGTTAGGGTTAGGGTTAGGGTTAGCATCAGCCGTAGGATAGTGTTAGGGTTAGGGTTAGGGTTAGCATCAGCCCTAGGATAGTGTTAGGGTTAGGGTTAGGGTTAGCATCAACCCTAGGATATTATTAGGGTTAGGGTTAGCATCAGCCCTAGGATAGTGTTAGGGTTAGGGTTAGGGTTAGCACAAGGCCTAGGATAGTGTTAGTGTTAGGGTTAGCATCAGCCTTAGGATAGTGTTAGGGTTAGGGTTAGGGTTACCATCAGCCGTAGGATAGTGTTAGGGTTAGGGTTAGCCTCAGCCCTAGAATAGTGTTAGAGTTAGGGTTAGGGTTAGCATCAGCCCTAGGATAGTGTTAGGGTTAGGGTTAGGGTTAGCATCAGCCCTAGGATAGCATTAGGGTTAGTGTTAATATTAGGGCTAGCGTTAGCTTCAGCTCTAGGATAGTGTTAGGGTTAGGGTTAGGGTTAGCATCAGCCCTAGGATAGTGTTAGGCTTAGGGTTAGCGTTAGCATCAGCCCTAGGATAGTGTTAGGGTTAGGGTTAGCATCAACCCTAGGATAGTGTTAGGGTTAGGGTTAGGGTTAGCATCAGCCCTAGGATAGTGTTAGAGTTAGGGTTAGGTTTAGCATCAGGCCTAGGATAGTGTTAGGGTTAGGGATAGGGTTAGCATCAGGCCTAGGATAGTGTTAGGATTAGGGTTAGGTTTAGCATCACCCTTGGATAGTGTTAGGGTTAGGGTTCGCATCAGGCCTAGGATAGTGTTAGGGTTACGGTTAGCATCAGCCCTAGGAGAGTGTTAGGGTTAGGGTTAGGGTTAGCATCAGCCCTAGGATAGTGTTAGGGTTAGGGTTAACATCAGCCCTAGGATAGTGTTAGGGTTAGCGTTAGGGTTAGCATCAGCCCTAGGATAGTGTTAGGTTTAGGGTTAGCATCAGACCTAGGATAGTGTTAGGGTTAGGGTTAGCATCAGGCCTAGGATAGTGTTAGGGTTAGGGTTAGCATCAGCCCTAGGAGAGTGTTAGGGTTAGGGTTAGGGTTAGCATCAGCCCTAGGATAGTGTTAGGGTTAGGGTTAACATCAGCCCTAGGAGAGTGTTAGGGTTAGGGTTAGGGTTAGCATCAGCCCTAGGATAGTGTTAGGGTTAGGGTTAACATCACCCCTAGGATAGTGTTAAGGTTAGGGTTAGGGTTAGCATCAGCCCTAGGATAGTGTTAGGTTTAGGGTTAGCATCAGACCTAGGATAGTGTTAGGGTTAGGGTTAGGGTTAGCATCAGCCCTAGGATAGTGTAAGTGTTAGGGTTAGGGTTATCATCAGGCCTAGGATAGTGTAAGGGTTAGGGTTAGCATCAGCCCTAGGATAGTGTTAGGGTTAGGGTTAGGGTTAGCATCAGCCCTAGGATAGTGTTAGGGTTAGGGTTAGCATCAACCCAAGGATAGTGTTAGCTTTAGTGTTAGGGTTAGCATCAGCCTTAGGATAGTGTTAGGGTTAGGGTTAGGGTTAGCATCAGCCGTAGGATAGTGTTTGGGTTAGGGTTAGCCTCAGCCCTAAGATAGTGTTAGAGTTAGGGTTAGGGTTAGCATCAGCCCTAGGATAGTGTTAGGGTTAGGGTTAGGGTTAGCATCAGCCCTAGGATAGTGTTAGTGTTAGGGTTAGCATCAGCCCTAGGATAATGTTAGGGTTAGGGTTAACATAAACCCTAGGATAGTGTTAGGGTTAGGTTTAGGGTTATCATCAGGCCTAGGATAGTGTTAGGGTTAGGGTTAGCATCAGCTCTAGGATAGTGTTAGGGTTAGGGTTAGGGTTAGCATCAGCCCTAGGATAGTGTTAAGGTTAGGGTTAGGGTTATCATCAGGCCTAGGATAGTGTGAGGGCTAGGATTAGCATCAGACTTAGGATAGTGTTAGGGTTAGGGTTAGGGTTAGCATCAGCCCTAGGATAGTGTTAGGGTTAGGGTTAACATCAGCCCTAGGATAGTGTTAGGGTTAGCGTTAGGGTTAGCATCAGCCCTAGGATAGTGTTAGGTTTAGGGTTAGCATCAGACCTAGGATAGTGTTAGGGTTAGGGTTAGCATCAGGCCTAGGATAGTGTTAGGGTTAGGGTTAGCATCAGCCCTAGGAGAGTGTTAGGGTTAGGGTTAGGGTTAGGGTTAGCATCAGCCCTAGGATAGTGTTAGGGTTAGGGTTAACATCAGCCCTAGGATAGTGTTAAGGTTAGGGTTAGGGTTAGCATCAGCCCTAGGATAGTGTTAGGTTTAGGGTTAGCATCAGACCTAGGATAGTGTTAGGGTTAGGGTTAGGGTTAGCATCAGCCCTAGGATAGTGTAAGTGTTAGGGTTAGGGTTAGCATCAGGCCTAGGATAGTGTAAGGGTTAGGGTTAGCATCAGCCCTAGGATAGTGTTAGGGTTAGGGTTAGGGTTAGCATCAGCCCTAGGATAGTGTTAGGGTTAGGGTTAGCATCAACCCTAGGATAGTGTTAGGGTTAGGGTTAGGGTTAGCATCAGCCCTAGGATAGTATTAGGGTTAGGGTTAGGGTTATGGTTAGCGTTAGCATCAGCTCTAGGATAGTGTTAGCGTTAGGGTTAGGGTTAGCATCAGCCCTAGGATAGTGTTAGGGTTAGGGTTAGGGTTGGCATCAGCCCTAGGATAGTGTTAGGGTTAGGGTTAGCATCAGCCCTAGGATAGTGTTAGGGTTAGGGTTAGGGTTAGCATCAACCCTAGGATAGTGTTAGGGTTAGGGTTAGCATCAGCCCTAGGGTAGTGTTAGGGTTAGGGTTAGGGTTAGCATCACCCTAGAATAGTGTTAGGGTTAGGGTTAGGGTTAGCATCAGCCCTAGGATAGTGTTAGGTTTAGGGTTAGCATCAGCCCTAGGATAGTGTTAGGGTTAGTGTTAGGGTTAGCATCAGCCCTAGGATAGTGTTAGGGTTAGGGTTAGCATCAGCCCTAGGATAGTGTTAGGGTTAGGGTTAGGGTTAGCATCAGCCCTAGGATAGTGTTAGGGTTAGGGTTAGCATCAGGCCTACTATACTGTTAGGGTTAGTGTTAGGGTTAACATCAGCCCTAGGATAGTGTTAGGGTTAGGGTTAGCCTGAGCCCTAGGAGAGTGTTAGGGTTAGGGATAGGGTTAGCATCAGGCCTAGGATAGTGTTAGGGTTAGGGTTAGCATCAGCCCAAGGAGAGTGTTAGGGTTAGGGTTAGGGTTAGCATCAGCCCTAGGATAGTGTTAGGTTTAGGGTTAACATCAGCCCTAGGATAGTGTTAGGGTTAGGGTTAGGGTTACCATCAGCCCTAGGATAGTGTTAGGTTTAGGGTTAGCATCAGACCTAGGATAGTGTTAGTGTTAGGGTTAGCTTCAGGCCTAGGATAGTGTTAGGGTTAGGGTTAGCATGAGCCCTAGGAGAGTGTTAGGGTTAGGGTTAGGGTTAGCATCAGCCCAAGGAGAGTGTTAGGGTTAGGGTTAGGGTTAGCATCAGCCCTAGGATAGTGTTAGGTTTAGGGTTAACATCAGCCCTAGGATAGTGTTAGGGTTAGGGTTACGGTTAGCATCAGCCCTAGGATAGTGTTAGGTTTAGGGTTAGCATCAGACCTAGGATAGTGTTAGGGTTAGGGTTAGCTTCAGGCCTAGGATAGTGTTAGGGTTAGGGTTAGCATGAGCCCTAGGAGAGTGTTAGGGTTAGGGTTAGGGTTAGCATCAGCCCTAGGATAGTGTTAGGGTTAGGGTTAACATCAGCCCTAGGAGAGTGTTAGGGTTAGGGTTACGGTTAGCATCAGCCCTAGGATAGTGTTAGGGTTAGGGTTAACATCAGCACTAGGATAGTGTTAAGGTTAGGGTTAGGGTTAGCATCAGCCCTAGGATAGTGTTAGGTTTAGGGTTAGCATCAGACCTAGGATAGTGTTAGGGTTAGGGTTAGGGTTAGCATCAGCCCTAGGATAGTGTAAGTGTTAGGGTTAGGGTTAGCATCAGACCTAGGATAGTGTTAGGGTTAGGGTTAGGGTTAGCATCAGCCCTAGGATAGTGTAAGTGTTAGGGTTAGGGTTAGCATCAGCCCTAGGATAGTGTTAGGGTTAAGGTTAGCCTCAGCCCTAGGAGAGTGTTAGGGTTAGGGTTAGGGTTAGCATCAGCCCTAGGATAGTGTTAGGGTTAGGGTTAGCATCAGCCCTAGGATAGTGTTAGGGTTAGGGTTAGCATCAGCCCTACTCTAGTGTTAGGGTTAGTGTTAGGGTTAGCATCAGCCCTAGGATAGTGTTAGGGTTAGGGTTAGCCTCAGCCCTAGGAGAGTGTTAGGGTTAGGGATAGGGTTAGCATCAGGCCTAGGATAGTGTTAGGATTAGGGTTAGGGTTAGCATCACCCTTGGATAGTGTTAGGGTTAGGGTTCGCATCAGGCCTAGGATAGTGTTAGGGTTACGGTTAGCATCAGCCCTAGGAGAGTGTTAGGGTTAGGGTTAGGGTTAGCATCAGCCCTAGGATAGTGTTAGGGTTAGGGTTAACATCAGCCCTAGCATAGTGTTAGTGTTAGCGTTAGGGTTAGCATCAGCCCTAGGATAGTGTTAGGTTTAGGGTTAGCATCAGACCTAGGATAGTGTTAGGGTTAGGGTTAGCATCAGCCCTAGGATAGTGTTAAGGTTAGGGTTAGGGTTATCATCAGGCCTAGGATAGTGTGAGGGCTAGGATTAGCATCAGACTTAGGATAGGGTTAGGGTTAGGGTTAGGGTTAGCATCAGCCCTAGGATAGTGTTAGGGTTAGGGTTAACATCAGCCCTAGGATAGTGTTAGGGTTAGCGTTAGGGTTAGCATCAGCCCTAGGATAGTGTTAGGTTTAGGGTTAGCATCAGACCTAGGATAGTGTTAGGGTTAGGGTTAGCATCAGGCCTCGGATAGTGTTAGGGTTAGGGTTAGCATCAGCCCTAGGAGAGTGTTAGGGTTAGGGTTAGGGTTAGCATCAGCCCTAGGATAGTGTTAGGGTTAGGGTTAACATCAGCCCTAGGATAGTGTTAAGGTTAGCGTTAGGGTTAGCATCAGCCCTAGGATAGTGTTAGGTTTAGGGTTAGCATCAGACCTAGGATAGTGTTAGGGTTAGGGTTAGGGTTAGCATCAGCCCTAGGATAGTGTAAGTGTTAGGGTTAGGGTTAGCATCAGGCCTAGGATAGTGTAAGGGTTAGGGTTAGCATCAGCCCTAGGATAGTGTTAGGGTTAGTGTTAGGGTTAGCATCAGCCCTAGGATAGTGTTAGGGTTAGGGTTAGCATCAACCCTAGGATAGTGTTAGGGTTAGGGTTAGGGTTAGCATCAGCCCTAGGATAGTATTAGGGTTAGGGTTAGGGTTATGGTTAGCGTTAGCATCAGCTCTAGGATAGTGTTAGCGTTAGGGTTAGGGTTAGCATCAGCCCTAGGATAGTGTTAGGGTTAGGGTTAGGGTTGGCATCAGCCCTAGGATAGTGTTAGGGTTAGGGTTAGCATCAGCCCTAGGATAGTGTTAGGGTTAGGGTTAGGGTTAGCATCAGCCCTAGGATAGTGTTAGGTTTAGGGTTAGCATCAGCCCTAGGATAGTGTTAGGGTTAGGGTTAGGGTTAGCATCAGCCCTAGGATAGTGTTAGGGTTAGGGTTAGCATCAGCCCTAGGATAGTGTTAGGGTTAGGGTTAGGGTTAGCATCAGCCCTAGGATAGTGTTAGGGTTAGGGTTAGCATCAGGCCTACTATACTGTTAGGGTTAGTGTTAGGGTTAACATCAGCCCTAGGATAGTGTTAGGGTTAGGGTTAGCCTGAGCCCTAGGAGAGTGTTAGGGTTAGGGATAGGGTTAGCATCAGGCCTAGGATAGTGTTAGGGTTAGGGTTAGGGTTAGCATCAGCCCTAGGATAGTGTTAGGGTTAGGGTTAGCATCAGGCCTAGGATAGTGTTAGGGTTAGGGTTAGCATCAGCCCAAGGAGAGTGTTAGGGTTAGGGTTAGGGTTAGCATCAGCCCTAGGATAGTGTTAGGTTTAGGGTTAACATCAGCCCTAGGATAGTGTTAGGGTTAGGGTTAGGGTTAGCATCAGCCCTAGGATAGTGTTAGGTTTAGGGTTAGCATCAGACCTAGGATAGTGTTAGGGTTAGGGTTAGCTTCAGGCCTAGGATAGTGTTAGGGTTAGGGTTAGCATGAGCCCTAGGAGAGTGTTAGGGTTAGGGTTAGGGTTAGCATCAGCCCTAGGATAGTGTTAGGGTTAGGGTTAACATCAGCCCTAGGAGAGTGTTAGGGTTAGGGTTACGGTTAGCATCAGCCCTAGGATAGTGTTAGGGTTAGGGTTAACATCAGCCCTAGGATAGTGTTAAGGTTAGGGTTAGGGTTAGCATCAGCCCTAGGATAGTGTTAGGTTTAGGGTTAGCATCAGACCTAGGATAGTGTTAGGGTTAGGGTTAGGGTTAGCATCAGCCCTAGGATAGTGTAAGTGTTAGGGTTAGGGTTAGCATCAGACCTAGGATAGTGTTAGGGTTAGGGTTAGGGTTAGCATCAGCCCTAGGATAGTGTAAGTGTTAGGGTTAGGGTTAGCATCAGCCCTAGGATAGTGTTAGGGTTAGGGTTAGCCTCAGCCCTAGGAGAGTGTTAGGGTTAGGGTTAGGGTTAGCATCAGCCCTAGGATAGTGTTAGGGTTAGGGTTAGCATCAGCCCTAGGATAGTGTTAGGGTTAGGGTTAGCATCAGCCCTACTCTAGTGTTAGGGTTAGTGTTAGGGTTAGCATCAGCCCTAGGATAGTGTTAGGGTTAGGGTTAGCCTCAGCCCTAGGATAGTGTTAGGGTTAGGGATAGGGTTAGCATCAGGCCTAGGATAGTGTTAGGGTTAGGGTTAGGGTTAGCATCAGCCCTAGGATAGTGTTAGGGTTAGGGTTAGCATCAGGCCTAGGATAGTGTTAGGGTTAGGGTTAGCATCAGCCCTAGGAGAGTGTTAGGGTTAGGGTTAGGGTTAGCATCAGCCCTAGGATAGTGTTAAGGTTAGGGTTAGGGTTAGCATCAGCCCTAGGATAGTGTTAGGGTTAGGGTTAACATCAGCCCTAGGATAGTGTTAGGGTTAGCGTTAGGGTTAGCATCAGCCCTAGGATAGTGTTAGGTTTAGGGTTAGCATCAGACCTAGGATAGTGTTAGGGTTAGGGTTAGCATCAGGCCTAGGATAGTGTTAGGGTTAGGGTTAGCATCAGCCCTAGGAGAGTGTTAGGGTTAGGGTTAGGGTTAGCATCAGCCCTAGGATAGTGTTAGGGTTAGGGTTAACATCAGCCCTAGGATAGTGTTAAGGTTAGGGTTAGGGTTAGCATCAGCCCTAGGATAGTGTTAGGTTTAGGGTTAGCATAAGACCTAGGATAGTGTTAGGGTTAGGGTTAGGGTTAGCAACAGCCCTAGGATAGTGTAAGTGTTAGGGTTAGGGTTAGCATCAGGCCTAGGATAGTGTAAGGGTTAGGGTTAGCATCAGCCCTAGGATAGTGTTAGGGTTAGGGTTAGGGTTAGCATCAGCCCTAGGATAGTGTTAGGGTTAGGGTTAGCATCAACCCTAGGATAGTGTTAGGGTTAGGGTTAGGGTTAGCATCAGCCCTAGGATAGTATTAGGGTTAGGGTTAGGGTTATGGTTAGCGTTAGCATCAGCTCTAGGATAGTGTAAGCGTTAGGGTTAGGGTTAGCATCAGCCCTAGGATAGTCTTAGGGTTAGGGTTAGGGTTGGCATCAGCCCTAGGATAGTGTTAGGGTTAGGGTTAGCATCAGCCCTAGGATAGTGTTAGGGTTAGGGTTAGCCTCAGCCCTAGGAGAGTGTTAGGGTTAGGGATAGGGTTAGCATCAGGCCTAGGATAGTGTTAGGATTAGGGTTAGGGTTAGCATCACCCTTGGATAGTGTTAGGGTTAGGGTTCGCATCAGGCCTAGGATAGTGTTAGGGTTACGGTTAGCATCAGCCCTAGGAGAGTGTTAGGGTTAGGGTTAGGGTTAGCATCAGCCCTAGGATAGTGTTAGGGTTAGGGTTAACATCAGCCCTAGGATAGTGTTAGGGTTAGCGTTAGGGTTAGCATCAGCCCTAGGATAGTGTTAGGTTTAGGGTTAGCATCAGACCTAGGATAGTGTTAGGGTTAGGGTTAGCATCAGCTCTAGGATAGTGTTAGGGTTAGTGTTAGGGTTAGCATCAGCCCTAGGATAGTGTTAAGGTTAGGGTTAGGGTTATCATCAGGCCTAGGATAGTGTGAGGGCTAGGATTAGCATCAGACTTAGGATAGGGTTAGGGTTAGGGTTAGGGTTAGCATCAGCCCTAGGATAGTGTTAGGGTTAGGGTTAACATCAGCCCTAGGATAGTGTTAGGGTTAGCGTTAGGGTTAGCATCAGCCCTAGGATAGTGTTAGGTTTAGGGTTAGCATCAGACCTAGGATAGTGTTAGGGTTAGGGTTAGCATCAGGCCTCGGATAGTGTTAGGGTTAGGGTTAGCATCAGCCCTAGGAGAGTGTTAGGGTTAGGGTTAGGGTTAGCATCAGCCCTAGGATAGTGTTAGGGTTAGGGTTAACATCAGCCCTAGGATAGTGTTAAGGTTAGGGTTAGGGTTAGCATCAGCCCTAGGATAGTGTTAGGTTTAGGGTTAGCATCAGACCTAGGATAGTGTTAGGGTTAGGGTTAGGGTTAGCATCAGCCCTAGGATAGTGTAAGTGTTAGGGTTAGGGTTAGCATCAGGCCTAGGATAGTGTAAGGGTTAGGGTTAGCATCAGCCCTAGGATAGTGTTAGGGTTAGGGTTAGGGTTAGCATCAGCCCTAGGATAGTGTTAGGGTTAGGGTTAGCATCAACCCTAGGATAGTGTTAGGGTTAGGGTTAGGGTTAGCATCAGCCCTAGGATAGTATTAGGGTTAGGGTTAGGGTTATGGTTAGCGTTAGCATCAGCTCTAGGATAGTGTTAGCGTTAGGGTTAGGGTTAGCATCAGCCCTAGGATAGTGTTAGGGTTAGGGTTAGGGTTGGCATCAGCCCTAGGATAGTGTTAGGGTTAGGGTTAGCATCAGCCCTAGGATAGTGTTAGGGTTAGGGTTAGGGTTAGCATCAGCCCTAGGATAGTGTTAGGTTTAGGGTTAGCATCAGCCCTAGGATAGTGTTAGGGTTAGGGTTAGGGTTAGCATCAGCCCTAGGATAGTGTTAGGGTTAGGGTTAGCATCAGCCCTAGGATAGTGTTAGGGTTAGGGTTAGGGTTAGCATCAGCCCTAGGATAGTGTTAGGGTTAGGGTTAGCATCAGGCCTACTATACTGTTAGGGTTAGTGTTAGGGTTAACATCAGCCCTAGGATAGTGTTAGGGTTAGGGTTAGCCTGAGCCCTAGGAGAGTGTTAGGGTTAGGGATAGGGTTAGCATCAGGCCTAGGATAGTGTTAGGGTTAGGGTTAGGGTTAGCATCAGCCCTAGGATAGTGTTAGGGTTAGGGTTAGCATCAGGCCTAGGATAGTGTTAGGGTTAGGGTTAGCATCAGCCCAAGGAGAGTGTTAGGGTTAGGGTTAGGGTTAGCATCAGCCCTAGGATAGTGTTAGGTTTAGGGTTAACATCAGCCCTAGGATAGTGTTAGGGTTAGGGTTAGGGTTAGCATCAGCCCTAGGATAGTGATAGGTTTAGGGTTAGCATCAGACCTAGGATAGTGTTAGGGTTAGGGTTAGCTTCAGGCCTAGGATAGTGTTAGGGTTAGGGTTAGCATGAGCCCTAGGAGAGTGTTAGGGTTAGGGTTAGGGTTAGCATCAGCCCTAGGATAGTGTTAGGGTTAGGGTTAACATCAGCCCTAGGAGAGTGTTAGGGTTAGGGTTACGGTTAGCATCAGCCCTAGGATAGTGTTAGGGTTAGGGTTAACATCAGCCCTAGGATAGTGTTAAGGTTAGGGTTAGGGTTAGCATCAGCCCTAGGATAGTGTTAGGTTTAGGGTTAGCATCAGACCTAGGATAGTGTTAGGGTTAGGGTTAGGGTTAGCATCAGCCCTAGGATAGTGTAAGTGTTAGGGTTAGGGTTAGCATCAGACCTAGGATAGTGTTAGGGTTAGGGTTAGGGTTAGCATCAGCCCTAGGATAGTGTTAGGGTTAGGGTTAGCCTCAGCCCTAGGAGAGTGTTAGGGTTAGGGTTAGGGTTAGCATCAGCCCTAGGATAGTGTTAGGGTTAGGGTTAGCATCAGCCCTAGGATAGTGTTAGGGTTAGGGTTAGCATCAGCCCTACTCTAGTGTTAGGGTTAGTGTTAGGGTTAGCATCAGCCCTAGGATAGTGTTAGGGTTAGGGTTAGCCTCAGCCCTAGGATAGTGTTAGGGTTAGGGATAGGGTTAGCATCAGGCCTAGGATAGTGTTAGGGTTAGGGTTAGGGTTAGCATCAGCCCTAGGATAGTGTTAGGGTTAGGGTTAGCATCAGGCCTAGGATAGTGTTAGGGTTAGGGTTAGCATCAGCCCTAGGAGAGTGTTAGGGTTAGGGTTAGGGTTAGCATAAGCCCTAGGATAGTGTTAGGGTTAGGGTTAACATCAGCCCTAGGATAGTGTTAAGGTTAGGGTTAGGGTTAGCATCAGCCCTAGGATAGTGTTAGGGTTAGGGTTAACATCAGCCCTAGGATAGTGTTAGGGTTAGCGTTAGGGTTAGCATCAGCCCTAGGATAGTGTTAGGTTTAGGGTTAGCATCAGACCTAGGATAGTGTTAGGGTTAGGGTTAGCATCAGGCCTAGGATAGTGTTAGGGTTAGGGTTAGCATCAGCCCTAGGAGAGTGTTAGGGTTAGGGTTAGGGTTAGCATCAGCCCTAGGATAGTGTTAGGGTTAGGGTTAACATCAGCCCTAGGATAGTGTTAAGGTTAGGGTTAGGGTTAGCATCAGCCCTAGGATAGTGTTAGGTTTAGGGTTAGCATAAGACCTAGGATAGTGTTAGGGTTAGGGTTAGGGTTAGCATCAGCCCTAGGATAGTGTAAGTGTTAGGGTTAGGGTTAGCATCAGGCCTAGGATAGTGTAAGGGTTAGGGTTAGCATCAGCCCTAGGATAGTGTTAGGGTTAGGGTTAGGGTTAGCATCAGCCCTAGGATAGTGTTAGGGTTAGGGTTAGCATCAACCCTAGGATAGTGTTAGGGTTAGGGTTAGGGTTAGCATCAGCCCTAGGATAGTATTAGGGTTAGGGTTAGGGTTATGGTTAGCGTTAGCATCAGCTCTAGGATAGTGTTAGCGTTAGGGTTAGGGTTAGCATCAGCCCTAGGATAGTCTTAGGGTTAGGGTTAGGGTTGGCATCAGCCCTAGGATAGTGTTAGGGTTAGGGTTAGCATCAGCCCTAGGATAGTGTTAGGGTTAGGGTTAGCATCAGCCCTAGGGTAGTGTTAGGGTTAGGGTTAGGGTTAGCATCACCCTAGAATAGTGTTAGGGTTAGGGTTAGGGTTAGCATCAGCCCTAGGATAGTGTTAGGTTTAGGGTTAGCATCAGCCCTAGGATAGTGTTAGGGTTAGGGTTAGGGTTAGCATCAGCCCTAGTATAGTGTTAGGGTTAGGGTTAGCATCAGCCCTAGGATAGTGTTAGGGTTAGGGTTAGGGTTAGCATCAGCCCTAGGATAGTGTTAGGGTTAGGGTTAGCATCAGGCCTACTATACTGTTAGGGTTAGTGTTAGGGTTAACATCAGCCCTAGGATAGTGTTAGTGTTAGGGTTAGCCTGAGCCCTAGGAGAGTGTTAGGGTTAGGGATAGGGTTATCATCAGGCCTAGGATAGTGTTAGGGTTAGGGTTAGGGTTAGCATCAGCCCTAGGATAGTGTTAGGGTTAGGGTTAGCATCAGGCCTAGGATAGTGTTAGGGTTAGGGTTAGCATCAGCCCAAGGAGAGTGTTAGGGTTAGGGTTAGGGTTAGCATCAGCCCTAGGATAGTGTTAGGTTTAGGGTTAACATCAGCCCTAGGATAGTGTTAGGGTTAGGGTTAGGGTTAGCATCAGCCCTAGGATAGTGTTAGGTTTAGGGTTAGCATCAGACCTAGGATAGTGTTAGGGTTAGGGTTAGCTTCAGGCCTAGGATAGTGTTAGGGTTAGGGTTAGCATGAGCCCTAGGAGAGTGTTAGGGTTAGTGTTAGGGTTAGCATCAGCCCTAGGATAGTGTTAGGGTTAGGGTTAACATCAGCCCTAGGATAGTGTTAAGGTTAGGGTTAGGGTTAGCATCAGCCCTAGGATAGTGTTAGGTTTAGGGTTAGCATCAGACCTAGGATAGTGTTAGGGTTAGGGTTAGGGTTAGCATCAGCCCTAGGATAGTGTAAGTGTTAGGGTTAGGGTTAGCATCAGACCTAGGATAGTGTTAGGGTTAGGGTTAGGCTTAGCATCAGCCCTAGGATAGTGTAAGTGTTAGGGTTAGGGTTAGCATCAGCCCTAGGATAGTGTTAGGGTTAGGGTTAGCCTCAGCCCTAGGAGAGTGTTAGGGTTAGGGTTAGGGTTAGCATCAGCCCTAGGATAGTGTTAGGGTTAGGGTTAGCATCAGCCCTAGGATAGTGTTAGGGTTAGGGTTAGCATCAGCCCTACTCTAGTGTTAGGGTTAGTGTTAGGGTTAGCATCAGCCCTAGGATAGTGTTAGGGTTAGGGTTAGCCTCAGCCCTAGGATAGTGTTAGGGTTAGGGATAGGGTTAGCATCAGGCCTAGGATAGTGTTAGGGTTAGGGTTAGGGTTAGCATCAGCCCTAGGATAGTGTTAGGGTTAGGGTTAGCATCAGGCCTAGGATAGTGTTAGGGTTAGGGTTAGCATCAGCCCTAGGAGAGTGTTAGGGTTAGGGTTAGGGTTAGCATCAGCCCTAGGATAGTGTTAGGGTTAGGGTTAACATCAGCCCTAGGATAGTGTTAAGGTTAGGGTTAGGGTTAGCATCAGCCCTAGGATAGTGTTAGGGTTAGGGTTAACATCAGCCCTAGGATAGTGTTAGGGTTAGCGTTAGGGTTAGCATCAGCCCTAGGATAGTGTTAGGTTTAGGGTTAGCATCAGACCTAGGATAGTGTTAGGGTTAGGGTTAGCATCAGGCCTAGGATAGTGTTAGGGTTAGGGTTAGCATCAGCCCTAGGAGAGTGTTAGGGTTAGGGTTAGGGTTAGCATCAGCCCTAGGATAGTGTTAGGGTTAGGGTTAACATCAGCCCTAGGATAGTGTTAAGGTTAGGGTTAGGGTTAGCATCAGCCCTAGGATAGTGTTAGGTTTAGGGTTAGCATAAGACCTAGGATAGTGTTAGGGTTAGGGTTAGGGTTAGCATCAGCCCTAGGATAGTGTAAGTGTTAGGGTTAGGGTTAGCATCAGGCCTAGGATAGTGTAAGGGTTAGGGTTAGCATCAGCCCTAGGATAGTGTTAGGGTTAGGGTTAGGGTTAGCATCAGCCCTAGGATAGTGTTAGGGTTAGGGTTAGCATCAACCCTAGGATAGTGTTAGGGTTAGGGTTAGGGTTAGCATCAGCCCTAGGATAGTATTAGGGTTAGGGTTAGGGTTATGGTTAGCGTTAGCATCAGCTCTAGGATAGTGTTAGCGTTAGGGTTAGGGTTAGCATCAGCCCTAGGATAGTCTTAGGGTTAGGGTTAGGGTTGGCATCAGCCCTAGGATAGTGTTAGGGTTAGGGTTAGCATCAGCCCTAGGATAGTGTTAGGGTTAGGGTTAGCATCAGCCCTAGGGTAGTGTTAGGGTTAGGGTTAGGGTTAGCATCACCCTAGAATAGTGTTAGGGTTAGGGTTAGGGTTAGCATCAGCCCTAGGATAGTGTTAGGTTTAGGGTTAGCATCAGCCCTAGGATAGTGTTAGGGTTAGGGTTAGGGTTAGCATCAGCCCTAGTATAGTGTTAGGGTTAGGGTTAGCATCAGCCCTAGGATAGTGTTAGGGTTAGGGTTAGGGTTAGCATCAGCCCTAGGATAGTGTTAGGGTTAGGGTTAGCATCAGGCCTACTATACTGTTAGGGTTAGTGTTAGGGTTAACATCAGCCCTAGGATAGTGTTAGTGTTAGGGTTAGCCTGAGCCCTAGGAGAGTGTTAGGGTTAGGGATAGGGTTATCATCAGGCCTAGGATAGTGTTAGGGTTAGGGTTAGGGTTAGCATCAGCCCTAGGATAGTGTTAGGGTTAGGATTAGCATCAGGCCTAGGATAGTGTTAGGGTTAGGGTTAGCATCAGCCCAAGGAGAGTGTTAGGGTTAGGGTTAGGGTTAGCATCAGCCCTAGGATAGTGTTAGGTTTAGGGTTAACATCAGCCCTAGGATAGTGTTAGGGTTAGGGTTAGGGTTAGCATCAGCCCTAGGATAGTGTTAGGTTTAGGGTTAGCATCAGACCTAGGATAGTGTTAGGGTTAGTTTTAGCTTCAGGCCTAGGATAGTGTTAGGGTTAGGGTTAGCATGAGCCCTAGGAGAGTGTTAGGGTTAGGGTTAGGGTTAGCATCAGCCCTAGGATAGTGTTAGGGTTAGGGTTAACATCAGCCCTAGGATAGTGTTAAGGTTAGGGTTAGGGTTAGCATCAGCCCTAGGATAGTGTTAGGTTTAGGGTTAGCATCAGACCTAGGATAGTGTTAGGGTTAGGGTTAGGGTTAGCATCAGCCCTAGGATAGTGTAAGTGTTAGGGTTAGGGTTAGCATCAGACCTAGGATAGTGTTAGGGTTAGGGTTAGGGTTAGCATCAGCCCTAGGATAGTGTAAGTGTTAGGGTTAGGGTTAGCATCAGCCCTAGGATAGTGTTAGGGTTAGGGTTAGCCTCAGCCCTAGGAGAGTGTTAGGGTTAGGGTTAGGGTTAGCATCAGCCCTAGGATAGTGTTAGGGTTAGGGTTAGCATCAGCCCTAGGATAGTGTTAGGGTTAGGGTTAGGGTTAGCAACAGGGCTAGGATAGTGTTAGCGTTACGGTTAGAATCAGCCCTAGGATAGTGTTAGGGTTAGGGTTAGGGTTAGCATCAGCTCTAGGATAGTGTTAGGTTTAGGGTTAGGGATATCATCAGGCCTAGGATATTGTTAGGGTTAGGGTTAGCATCAGCCCTAGGATAGTGTTAGAGTTAGGGTTAGGGTTAGCATCAGCCCTAGGATAGTGTTAGGGTTAGGGTTAGGGTTAGCATCAGCCCTAGGATAGTGTTAGGGTTAGGGTTAGGGTTAGCATCAACCCTAGGATATTATTAGGGTTAGGGTTAGCATCAGCCCTAGGATAGTGTTAGGGTTAGGGTTAGGGTTAGCACAAGGCCTAGGATAGTGTTAGTGTTAGGGTTAGCATCAGCCTTAGGATAGTGTTAGGGTTAGGGTTAGGGTTACCATCAGCCGTAGGATAGTGTTAGGGTTAGGGTTAGCCTCAGCCCTAGAATAGTGTTAGAGTTAGGGTTAGGGTTAGCATCAGCCCTAGGATAGTGTTAGGGTTAGGGTTAGGGTTAGCATCAGCCCTAGGATAGCATTAGGGTTAGTGTTAGGGTTAGGGATAGCGTTAGCTTCAGCTCTAGGATAGTGTTAGGGTTAGGGTTAGGGTTAGCATCAGCCCTAGGATAGTGTTAGGCTTAGGGTTAGCGTTAGCATCAGCCCTAGGATAGTGTTAGGGTTAGGGTTAGCATCAACCCTAGGATAGTGTTAGGGTTAGGGTTAGGGTTAGCATCAGCCCTAGGATAGTGTTAGAGTTAGGGTTAGGTTTAGCATCAGGCCTAGGATAGTGTTAGGGTTAGGGATAGGGTTAGCATCAGGCCTAGGATAGTGTTAGGATTAGGGTTAGGTTTAGCATCACCCTTGGATAGTGTTAGGGTTAGGGTTCGCATCAGGCCTAGGATAGTGTTAGGGTTAGGGTTAGCATCAGGCCTAGGATAGTGTTAGGGTTAGGGTTAGCATCAGCCCTAGGAGAGTGTTAGGATTAGGGTTAGGGTTAGCATCAGCCCTAGGATAGTGTTAGGGTTAGGGTTAACATCAGCCCTAGGAGAGTGTTAGGGTTAGGGTTAGGGTTAGCATCAGCCCTAGGATAGTGTTAGGGTTAGGGTTAACATCACCCCTAGGATAGTGTTAAGGTTAGGGTTAGGGTTAGCATCAGCCCTAGGATAGTGTTAGGTTTAGGGTTAGCATCAGACCTAGGATAGTGTTAGGGTTAGGGTTAGGGTTAGCATCAGCCCTAGGATAGTGTAAGTGTTAGGGTTAGGGTTATCATCAGGCCTAGGATAGTGTAAGGGTTAGGGTTAGCATCAGCCCTAGGATAGTGTTAGGGTTAGGGTTAGGGTTAGCATCAGCCCTAGGATAGTGTTAGGGTTAGGGTTAGCATCAACCCAAGGATAGTGTTAGCTTTAGTGTTAGGGTTAGCATCAGCCTTAGGATAGTGTTAGGGTTAGGGTTAGGGTTAGCATCAGCCGTAGGATAGTGTTTGGGTTAGGGTTAGCCTCAGCCCTAAGATAGTGTTAGAGTTAGGGTTAGGGTTAGCATCAGCCCTAGGATAGTGTTAGGGTTAGGGTTAGGGTTAGCATCAGCCCTAGGATAGTGTTAGTGTTAGGGTTAGCATCAGCCCTAGGATAATGTTAGGGTTAGGGTTAACATAAACCCTAGGATAGTGTTAGGGTTAGGTTTAGGGTTATCATCAGGCCTAGGATAGTGTTAGGGTTAGGGTTAGCATCAGCTCTAGGATAGTGTTAGGGTTAGGGTTAGGGTTAGCATCAGCCCTAGGATAGTGTTAAGGTTAGGGTTAGGGTTATCATCAGGCCTAGGATAGTGTGAGGGCTAGGATTAGCATCAGACTTAGGATAGTGTTAGGGTTAGGGTTAGGGTTAGCATCAGCCCTAGGATAGTGTTAGGGTTAGGGTTAACATCAGCCCTAGGATAGTGTTAGTGTTAGCGTTAGGGTTAGCATCAGCCCTAGGATAGTGTTAGGTTTAGGGTTAGCATCAGACCTAGGATAGTGTTAGGGTTAGGGTTAGCATCAGGCCTAGGATAGTGTTAGGGTTAGGGTTAGCATCAGCCCTAGGAGAGTGTTAGGGTTAGGGTTAGGGTTAGGGTTAGCATCAGCCCTAGGATAGTGTTAGGGTTAGGGTTAACATCAGCCCTAGGATAGTGTTAAGGTTAGGGTTAGGGTTAGCATCAGCCCTAGGATAGTGTTAGGTTTAGGGTTAGCATCAGACCTAGGATAGTGTTAGGGTTAGGGTTAGGGTTAGCATCAGCCCTAGGATAGTGTAAGTGTTAGGGTTAGGGTTAGCATCAGGCCTAGGATAGTGTAAGGGTTAGGGTTAGCATCAGCCCTAGGATAGTGTTAGGGTTAGGGTTAGGGTTAGCATCAGCCCTAGGATAGTGTTAGGGTTAGGGTTAGCATCAACCCTAGGATAGTGTTAGGGTTAGGGTTAGGGTTAGCATCAGCCCTAGGATAGTATTAGGCTTAGGGTTAGGGTTATGGTTAGCGTTAGCATCAGCTCTAGGATAGTGTTAGCGTTAGGGTTAGGGTTAGCATCAGCCCTAGGATAGTGTTAGGGTTAGGGTTAGGGTTGGCATCAGCCCTAGGATAGTGTTAGGGTTAGGGTTAGCATCAGCCCTAGGATAGTGTTAGGGTTAGGGTTAGGGTTAGCATCAGCCCTAGGATAGTGTTAGGGTTAGGGTTAGCATCAGCCCTAGAATAGTGTTAGGGTTAGGGTTAGGGTTAGCATCACCCTAGAATAGTGTTAGGGTTAGGGTTAGGGTTAGCATCAGCCCTAGGATAGTGTTAGGTTTAGGGTTAGCATCAGCCCTAGGATAGTGTTAGGGTTAGTGTTAGGGTTAGCATCAGCCCTAGGATAGTGTTAGGGTTAGGGTTAGCATCAGCCCTAGGATAGTGTTAGGGTTAGGGTTAGGGTTAGCATCAGCCCTAGGATAGTGTTAGGGTTAGGGTTAGCATCAGGCCTACTATACTGTTAGGGTTAGTGTTAGGGTTAACATCAGCCCTAGGATAGTGTTAGGGTTAGGGTTAGCCTGAGCCCTAGGAGAGTGTTAGGGTTAGGGATAGGGTTAGCATCAGGCCTAGGATAGTGTTAGGGTTAGGGTTAGCATCAGCCCAAGGAGAGTGTTAGGGTTAGGGTTAGGGTTAGCATCAGCCCTAGGATAGTGTTAGGTTTAGGGTTAACATCAGCCCTAGGATAGTGTTAGGGTTAGGGTTAGGGTTACCATCAGCCCTAGGATAGTGTTAGGTTTAGGGTTAGCATCAGACCTAGGATAGTGTTAGTGTTAGGGTTAGCTTCAGGCCTAGGATAGTGTTAGGGTTAAGGTTAGCATGAGCCCTAGGAGAGTGTTAGGGTTAGGGTTAGGGTTAGCATCAGCCCAAGGAGAGTGTTAGGGTTAGGGTTAGGGTTAGCATCAGCCCTAGGATAGTGTTAGGTTTAGGGTTAACATCAGCCCTAGGATAGTGTTAGGGTTAGGGTTAGGGTTAGCATCAGCCCTAGGATAGTGTTAGGTTTAGGGTTAGCATCAGACCTAGGATAGTGTTAGGGTTAGGGTTAGCTTCAGGCCTAGGATAGTGTTAGGGTTAGGGTTAGCATGAGCCCTAGGAGAGTGTTAGGGTTAGGGTTAGGGTTAGCATCAGCCCTAGGATAGTGTTAGGGTTAGGGTTAACATCAGCCCTAGGAGAGTGTTAGGGTTAGGGTTACGGTTAGCATCAGCCCTAGGATAGTGTTAGGGTTAGGGTTAACATCAGCCCTAGGATAGTGTTAAGGTTAGGGTTAGGGTTAGCATCAGCCCTAGGATAGTGTTAGGTTTAGGGTTAGCATCAGACCTAGGATAGTGTTAGGGTTAGGGTTAGGGTTAGCATCAGCCCTAGGATAGTGTAAGTGTTAGGGTTAGGGTTAGGATCAGACCTAGGATAGTGTTAGGGTTAGGGTTAGGGTTAGCATCAGCCCTAGGATAGTGTAAGTGTTAGGGTTAGGGTTAGCATCAGCCCTAGGATAGTGTTAGGGTTAGGGTTAGCCTCAGCCCTAGGAGAGTGTTAGGGTTAGGGTTAGGGTTAGCATCAGCCCTAGGATAGTGTTAGGGTTAGGGTTAGCATCAGCCCTAGGATAGTGTTAGGGTTAGGGTTAGCATCAGCCCTACTCTAGTGTTAGGGTTAGTGTTAGGGTTAGCATCAGCCCTAGGATAGTGTTAGGGTTAGGGTTAGCCTCAGCCCTAGGAGAGTGTTAGTGTTAGGGATAGGGTTAGCATCAGGCCTAGGATAGTGTTAGGATTAGGGTTAGGGTTAGCATCACCCTTGGATAGTGTTAGGGTTAGGGTTCGCATCAGGCCTAGGATAGTGTTAGGGTTACGGTTAGCATCAGCAATAGGAGAGTGTTAGGGTTAGGGTTAGGGTTAGCATCAGCCCTAGGATAGTGTTAGGGTTAGGGTTAACATCAGCCCTAGGATAGTGTTAGGGTTAGCGTTAGGGTTAGCATCAGCCCTAGGATAGTGTTAGGTTTAGGGTTAGCATCAGACCTAGGATAGTGTTAGGGTTAGGGTTAGCATCAGCTCTAGGATAGTGTTAGGGTTAGTGTTAGGGTTAGCATCAGCCCTAGGATAGTGTTAAGGTTAGGGTTAGGGTTATCATCAGGCCTAGGATAGTGTGAGGGCTAGGATTAGCATCAGACTTAGGATAGGGTTAGGGTTAGGGTTAGGGTTAGCATCAGCCCTAGGATAGTGTTAGGGTTAGGGTTAACATCAGCCCTAGGATAGTGTTAGGGTTAGCGTTAGGGTTAGCATCAGCCCTAGGATAGTGTTAGGTTTAGGGTTAGCATCAGACCTAGGATAGTGTTAGGGTTAGGGTTAGCATCAGGCCTCGGATAGTGTTAGGGTTAGGGTTAGCATCAGCCCTAGGAGAGTGTTAGGGTTAGGGTTAGGGTTAGCATCAGCCCTAGGATAGTGTTAGGGTTAGGGTTAACATCAGCCCTTGGATAGTGTTAAGGTTAGGGTTAGGGTTAGCATCAGCCCTAGGATAGTGTTAGGTTTAGGGTTAGCATCAGACCTAGGATAGTGTTAGGGTTAGGGTTAGGGTTAGCATCAGCCCTAGGATAGTGTAAGTGTTAGGGTTAGGGTTAGCATCAGGCCTAGGATAGTGTAAGGGTTAGGGTTAGCATCAGCCCTAGGATAGTGTTAGGGTTAGGGTTAGGGTTAGCATCAGCCCTAGGATAGTGTTAGGGTTAGGGTTAGCATCAACCCTAGGATAGTGTTAGGGTTAGGGTTAGGGTTAGCATCAGCCCTAGGATAGTATTATGGTTAGGGTTAGGGTTATGGTTAGCGTTAGCATCAGCTCTAGGATAGTGTTAGCGTTAGGGTTAGGGTTAGCATCAGCCCTAGGATAGTGTTAGGGTTAGGGTTAGGGTTGGCATCAGCCCTAGGATAGTGTTAGGGTTAGGGTTAGCATCAGCCCTAGGATAGTGTTAGGGTTAGGGTTAGGGTTAGCATCAGCCCTAGGATAGTGTTAGGGTTAGGGTTAGCATCAGCCCTAGGATAGTGTTAGGGTTACGGTTAGGGTTAGCATCAGCCCTAGGATAGTGTTAGGGTTAGGGTTAGCATCAGCCCTAGGATAGTGTTAGGGTTAGGGTTAGGGTTAGCATCAGCCCTAGGATAGTGTTAGGGTTAGGGTTAGCATCAGGCCTACTATACTGTTAGGGTTAGTGTTAGGGTTAACATCAGCCCTAGGATAGTGTTAGGGTTAGGGTTAGCCTGAGCCCTAGGAGAGTGTTAGGGTTAGGGATAGGGTTAGCATCAGGCCTAGGATAGTGTTAGGGTTAGGGTTAGGGTTAGCATCAGCCCTAGGATAGTGTTAGGGTTAGGGTTAGCATCAGGCCTAGGATAGTGTTAGGGTTAGGGTTAGCATCAGCCCAAGGAGAGTGTTAGGGTTAGGGTTAGGGTTAGCATCAGCCCTAGGATAGTGTTAGGTTTAGGGTTAACATCAGCCCTAGGATAGTGTTAGGGTTAGGGTTAGGGTTAGCATCAGCCCTAGGATAGTGTTAGGTTTAGGGTTAGCATCAGACCTAGGATAGTGTTAGGGTTAGGGTTAGCTTCAGGCCTAGGATAGTGTTAGGGTTAGGGTTAGCATGAGCCCTAGGAGAGTGTTAGGGTTAGGGTTAGGGTTAGCATCAGCCCTAGGATAGTGTTAGGGTTAGGGTTAACATCAGCCCTAGGAGAGTGTTAGGGTTAGGGTTACGGTTAGCATCAGCCCTAGGATAGTGTTAGGGTTAGGGTTAACATCAGCCCTAGGATAGTGTTAAGGTTAGGGTTAGGGTTAGCATCAGCCCTAGGATAGTGTTAGGTTTAGGGTTAGCATCAGACCTAGGATAGTGTTAGGGTTAGGGTTAGGGTTAGCATCAGCCCTAGGATAGTGTAAGTGTTAGGGTTAGGGTTAGCATCAGACCTAGGATAGTGTTAGGGTTAGGGTTAGGGTTAGCATCAGCCCTAGGATAGTGTAAGTGTTAGGGTTAGGGTTAGCATCAGCCCTAGGATAGTGTTAGGGTTAGGGTTAGCCTCAGCCCTAGGAGAGTGTTAGGGTTAGGGTTAGGGTTAGCATCAGCCCTAGGATAGTGTTAGGGTTAGGGTTAGCATCAGCCCTAGGATAGTGTTAGGGTTAGGGTTAGCATCAGCCCTACTCTAGTGTTAGGGTTAGTGTTAGGGTTAGCATCAGCCCTAGGATAGTGTTAGGGTTAGGGTTAGCCTCAGCCCTAGGATAGTGTTAGGGTTAGGGATAGGGTTAGCATCAGGCCTAGGATAGTGTTAGGGTTAGGGTTAGGGTTAGCATCAGCCCTAGGATAGTGTTAGGGTTAGGGTTAGCATCAGGCCTAGGATAGTGTTAGGGTTAGGGTTAGCATCAGCCCTAGGAGAGTGTTAGGGTTAGGGTTAGGGTTAGCATCAGCCCTAGGATAGTGTTAGGGTTAGGGTTAACATCAGCCCTAGGATAGTGTTAAGGTTAGGGTTAGGGTTAGCATCAGCCCTAGGATAGTGTTAGGGTTAGGGTTAACATCAGCCCTAGGATAGTGTTAGGGTTAGCGTTAGGGTTAGCATCAGCCCTAGGATAGTGTTAGGTTTAGGGTTAGCATCAGACCTAGGATAGTGTTAGGGTTAGGGTTAGCATCAGGCCTAGGATAGTGTTAGGGTTAGGGTTAGCATCAGCCCTAGGAGAGTGTTAGGGTTAGGGTTAGGGTTAGCATCAGCCCTAGGATAGTGTTAGGGTTAGGGTTAACATCAGCCCTAGGATAGTGTTAAGGTTAGGGTTAGGGTTAGCATCAGCCCTAGGATAGTGTTAGGTTTAGGGTTAGCATAAGACCTAGGATAGTGTTAGGGTTAGGGTTAGGGTTAGCATCAGCCCTAGGATAGTGTAAGTGTTAGGGTTAGGGTTAGCATCAGGCCTAGGATAGTGTAAGGGTTAGGGTTAGCATCAGCCCTAGGATAGTGTTAGGGTTAGGGTTAGGGTTAGCATCAGCCCTAGGATAGTGTTAGGGTTAGGGTTAGCATCAACCCTAGGATAGTGTTAGGGTTAGCGTTAGGGTTAGCATCAGCCCTAGGATAGTATTAGGGTTAGGGTTAGGGTTATGGTTAGCGTTAGCATCAGCTCTAGGATAGTGTTAGCGTTAGGGTTAGGGTTAGCATCAGCCCTAGGATAGTCTTAGGGTTAGGGTTAGGGTTGGCATCAGCCCTAGGATAGTGTTAGGGTTAGGGTTAGCATCAGCCCTAGGATAGTGTTAGGGTTAGGGTTAGCATCAGCCCTAGGGTAGTGTTAGGGTTAGGGTTAGGGTTAGCATCACCCTAGAATAGTGTTAGGGTTAGGGTTAGGGTTAGCATCAGCCCTAGGATAGTGTTAGGTTTAGGGTTAGCATCAGCCCTAGGATAGTGTTAGGGTTAGGGTTAGGGTTAGCATCAGCCCTAGTATAGTGTTATTGTTAGGGTTAGCATCAGCCCTAGGATAGTGTTAGGGTTAGGGTTAGGGTTAGCATCAGCCCTAGGATAGTGTTAGGGTTAGGGTTAGCATCAGGCCTACTATACTGTTAGGGTTAGTGTTAGGGTTAACATCAGCCCTAGGATAGTGTTAGTGTTAGGGTTAGCCTGAGCCCTAGGAGAGTGTTAGGGTTAGGGATAGGGTTATCATCAGGCCTAGGATAGTGTTAGGGTTAGGGTTAGGGTTAGCATCAGCCCTAGGATAGTGTTAGGGTTAGGGTTAGCATCAGGCCTAGGATAGTGTTAGGGTTAGGGTTAGCATCAGCCCAAGGAGAGTGTTAGGGTTAGGGTTAGGGTTAGCATCAGCCCTAGGATAGTGTTAGGTTTAGGGTTAACATCAGCCCTAGGATAGTGTTAGGGTTAGGGTTAGGGTTAGCATCAGCCCTAGGATAGTGTTAGGTTTAGGGTTAGCATCAGACCTAGGATAGTGTTAGGGTTAGGGTTAGCTTCAGGCCTAGGATAGTGTTAGGGTTAGGGTTAGCATGAGCCCTAGGAGAGTGTTAGGGTTAGGGTTAGGGTTAGCATCAGCCCTAGGATAGTGTTAGGGTTAGGGTTAACATCAGCCCTAGGATAGTGTTAAGGTTAGGGTTAGGGTTAGCATCAGCCCTAGGATAGTGTTAGGTTTAGGGTTAGCATCAGACCTAGGATAGTGTTAGGGTTAGGGTTAGGGTTAGCATCAGCCCTAGGATAGTGTAAGTGTTAGGGTTAGGGTTAGCATCAGACCTAGGATAGTGTTAGGGTTAGGGTTAGGGTTAGCATCAGCCCTAGGATAGTGTAAGTGTTAGGGTTAGGGTTAGCATCAGCCCTAGGATAGTGTTAGGGTTAGGGTTAGCCTCAGCCCTAGGAGAGTGTTAGGGTTAGGGTTAGGGTTAGCATCAGCCCTAGGATAGTGTTAGGGTTAGGGTTAGCATCAGCCCTAGGATAGTGTTAGGGTTAGGGTTAGGGTTAGCAACAGGGCTAGGATAGTGTTAGCGTTACGGTTAGAATCAGCCCTAGGATAGTGTTAGGGTTAGGGTTAGGGTTAGCATCAGCTCTAGGATAGTGTTAGGTTTAGGGTTAGGGATATCATCAGGCCTAGGATATTGTTAGGGTTAGGGTTAGCATCAGCCCTAGGATAGTGTTAGAGTTAGGGTTAGGGTTAGCATCAGCCCTAGGATAGTGTTAGGGTTAGGGTTAGTGTTAGCATCAGCCCTAGGATAGTGTTAGGGTTAGGGTTAGGGTTAGCATCAACCCTAGGATATTATTAGGGTTAGGGTTAGCATCAGCCCTAGGATAGTGTTAGGGTTAGGGTTAGGGTTAGCACAAGGCCTAGGATAGTGTTAGTGTTAGGGTTAGCATCAGCCTTAGGATAGTGTTAGGGTTAGGGTTAGGGTTACCATCAGCCGTAGGATAGTGTTAGGGTTAGGGTTAGCCTCAGCCCTAGAATAGTGTTAGAGTTAGGGTTAGGGTTAGCATCAGCCCTAGGATAGTGTTAGGGTTAGGGTTAGGGTTAGCATCAGCCCTAGGATAGCATTAGGGTTAGTGTTAGGGTTAGGGCTAGTGTTAGCTTCAGCTCTAGGATAGTGTTAGGGTTAGGGTTAGGGTTAGCATCAGCCCTAGGATAGTGTTAGGCTTAGGGTTAGCGTTAGCATCAGCCCTAGGATAGTGTTAGGGTTAGGGTTAGCATCAACCCTAGGATAGTGTTAGGGTTAGGGTTAGGGTTAGCATCAGCCCTAGGATAGTGTTAGAGTTAGGGTTAGGTTTAGCATCAGGCCTAGGATAGTGTTAGGGTTAGGGATAGGGTTAGCATCAGGCCTAGGATAGTGTTAGGATTAGGGTTAGGTTTAGCATCACCCTTGGATAGTGTTAGGGTTAGGGTTCGCATCAGGCCTAGGATAGTGTTAGGGTTAGGGTTAGCATCAGGCCTAGGATAGTGTTAGGGTTAGGGTTAGCATCAGCCCTAGGAGAGTGTTAGGATTAGGGTTAGGGTTAGCATCAGCCCTAGGATAGTGTTAGGGTTAGGGTTAACATCAGCCCTAGGAGAGTGTTAGGGTTAGGGTTAGGGTTAGCATCAGCCCTAGGATAGTGTTAGGGTTAGGGTTAACATCACCCCTAGGATAGTGTTAAGGTTAGGGTTAGGGTTAGCATCAGCCCTAGGATAGTGTTAGGTTTAGGGTTAGCATCAGACCTAGGATAGTGTTAGGGTTAGGGTTAGGGTTAGCATCAGCCCTAGGATAGTGTAAGTGTTAGGGTTAGGGTTATCATCAGGCCTAGGATAGTGTAAGGGTTAGGGTTAGCATCAGCCCTAGGATAGTGTTAGGGTTAGGGTTAGGGTTAGCATCAGCCCTAGGATAGTGTTAGGGTTAGGGTTAGCATCAACCCAAGGATAGTGTTAGCTTTAGTGTTAGGGTTAGCATCAGCCTTAGGATAGTGTTAGGGTTAGGGTTAGGGTTAGCATCAGCCGTAGGATAGTGTTTGGGTTAGGGTTAGCCTCAGCCCTAAGATAGTGTTAGAGTTAGGGTTAGGGTTAGCATCAGCCCTAGGATAGTGTTAGGGTTAGGGTTAGGGTTAGCATCAGCCCTAGGATAGTGTTAGTGTTAGGGTTAGCATCAGCCCTAGGATAATGTTAGGGTTAGGGTTAACATAAACCCTAGGATAGTGTTAGGGTTAGGTTTAGGGTTATCATCAGGCCTAGGATAGTGTTAGGGTTAGGGTTAGCATCAGCTCTAGGATATTGTTAGGGTTAGGGTTAGGGTTAGCATCAGCCCTAGGATAGTGTTAAGGTTAGGGTTAGGGTTATCATCAGGCCTAGGATAGTGTGAGGGCTAGGATTAGCATCAGACTTAGGATAGTGTTAGGGTTAGGGTTAGGGTTAGCATCAGCCCTAGGATAGTGTTAGGGTTAGGGTTAACATCAGCCCTAGGATAGTGTTAGTGTTAGCGTTAGGGTTAGCATCAGCCCTAGGATAGTGTTAGGTTTAGGGTTAGCATCAGACCTAGGATAGTGTTAGGGTTAGGGTTAGCATCAGGCCTAGGATAGTGTTAGGGTTAGGGTTAGCATCAGCCCTAGGAGAGTGTTAGGGTTACGGTTAGGGTTAGGGTTAGCATCAGCCCTAGGATAGTGTTAGGGTTAGGGTTAACATCAGCCCTAGGATAGTGTTAAGGTTAGGGTTAGGGTTAGCATCAGCCCTAGGATAGTGTTAGGTTTAGGGTTAGCATCAGACCTAGGATAGTGTTAGGGTTAGGGTTAGGGTTAGCATCAGCCCTAGGATAGTGTAAGTGTTAGGGTTAGGGTTAGCATCAGGCCTAGGATAGTGTAAGGGTTAGGGTTAGCATCAGCCCTAGGATAGTGTTAGGGTTAGGGTTAGGGTTAGCATCAGCCCTAGGATAGTGTTAGGGTTAGGGTTAGCATCAACCCTAGGATAGTGTTAGGGTTAGGGTTAGGGTTAGCATCAGCCCTAGGATAGTATTAGGCTTAGGGTTAGGGTTATGGTTAGCGTTAGCATCAGCTCTAGGATAGTGTTAGCGTTAGGGTTAGGGTTAGCATCAGCCCTAGGATAGTGTTAGGGTTAGGGTTAGGGTTGGCATCAGCCCTAGGATAGTGTTAGGGTTAGGGTTAGCATCAGCCCTAGGATAGTGTTAGGGTTAGGGTTAGGGTTAGCATCAGCCCTAGGATAGTGTTAGGGTTAGGGTTAGCATCAGCCCTAGGGTAGTGTTAGGGTTAGGGTTAGGGTTAGCATCACCCTAGAATAGTGTTAGGGTTAGGGTTAGGGTTAGCATCAGCCCTAGGATAGTGTTAGGTTTAGGGTTAGCATCAGCCCTAGGATAGTGTTAGGGTTAGTGTTAGGGTTAGCATCAGCCCTAGGATAGTGTTAGGGTTAGGGTTAGCATCAGCCCTAGGATAGTGTTAGGGTTAGGGTTAGGGTTAGCATCAGCCCTAGGATAGTGTTAGGGTTAGGGTTAGCATCAGGCCTACTATACTGTTAGGGTTAGTGTTAGGGTTAACATCAGCCCTAGGATAGTGTTAGGGTTAGGGTTAGCCTGAGCCCTAGGAGAGTGTTAGGGTTAGGGATAGGGTTAGCATCAGGCCTAGGATAGTGTTAGGGTTAGGGTTAGCATCAGCCCAAGGAGAGTGTTAGGGTTAGGGTTAGGGTTAGCATCAGCCCTAGGATAGTGTTAGGTTTAGGGTTAACATCAGCCCTAGGATAGTGTTAGGGTTAGGGTTAGGGTTACCATCAGCCCTAGGATAGTGTTAGGTTTAGGGTTAGCATCAGACCTAGGATAGTGTTAGTGTTAGGGTTAGCTTCAGGCCTAGGATAGTGTTAGGGTTAGGGTTAGCATGAGCCCTAGGAGAGTGTTAGGGTTAGGGTTAGGGTTAGCATCAGCCCAAGGAGAGTGTTAGGGTTAGGGTTAGGGTTAGCATCAGCCCTAGGATAGTGTTAGGTTTAGGGTTAACATCAGCCCTAGGATAGTGTTAGGGTTAGGGTTAGGGTTAGCATCAGCCCTAGGATAGTGTTAGGTTTAGGGTTAGCATCAGACCTAGGATAGTGTTAGGGTTAGGGTTAGCTTCAGGCCTAGGATAGTGTTAGGGTTAGGGTTAGCATGAGCCCTAGGAGAGTGTTAGGGTTAGGGTTAGGGTTAGCATCAGCCCTAGGATAGTGTTAGGGTTAGGGTTAACATCAGCCCTAGGAGAGTGTTAGGGTTAGGGTTACGGTTAGCATCAGCCCTAGGATAGTGTTAGGGTTAGGGTTAACATCAGCCCTAGGATAGTGTTAAGGTTAGGGTTAGGGTTAGCATCAGCCCTAGGATAGTGTTAGGTTTAGGGTTAGCATCAGACCTAGGATAGTGTTAGGGTTAGGGTTAGGGTTAGCATCAGCCCTAGGATAGTGTAAGTGTTAGGGTTAGGGTTAGGATCAGACCTAGGATAGTGTTAGGGTTAGGGTTAGGGTTAGCATCAGCCCTAGGATAGTGTAAGTGTTAGGGTTAGGGTTAGCATCAGCCCTAGGATAGTGTTAGGGTTAGGGTTAGCCTCAGCCCTAGGAGAGTGTTAGGGTTAGGGTTAGGGTTAGCATCAGCCCTAGGATAGTGTTAGGGTTAGGGTTAGCATCAGCCCTAGGATAGTGTTAGGGTTAGGGTTAGCATCAGCCCTACTCTAGTGTTAGGGTTAGTGTTAGGGTTAGCATCAGCCCTAGGATAGTGTTAGGGTTAGGGTTAGCCTCAGCCCTAGGAGAGTGTTAGGGTTAGGGATAGGGTTAGCATCAGGCCTAGGATAGTGTTAGGATTAGGGTTAGGGTTAGCATCACCCTTGGATAGTGTTAGGGTTAGGGTTCGCATCAGGCCTAGGATAGTGTTAGGGTTACGGTTAGCATCAGCAATAGGAGAGTGTTAGGGTTAGGGTTAGGGTTAGCATCAGCCCTAGGATAGTGTTAGGGTTAGGGTTAACATCAGCCCTAGGATAGTGTTAGGGTTAGCGTTAGGGTTAGCATCAGCCCTAGGATAGTGTTAGGTTTAGGGTTAGCATCAGACCTAGGATAGTGTTAGGGTTAGGGTTAGCATCAGCTCTAGGATAGTGTTAGGGTTAGTGTTAGGGTTAGCATCAGCCCTAGGATAGTGTTAAGGTTAGGGTTAGGGTTATCATCAGGCCTAGGATAGTGTGAGGGCTAGGATTAGCATCAGACTTAGGATAGGGTTAGGGTTAGGGTTAGGGTTAGCATCAGCCCTAGGATAGTGTTAGGGTTAGGGTTAACATCAGCCCTAGGATAGTGTTAGGGTTAGCGTTAGGGTTAGCATCAGCCCTAGGATAGTGTTAGGTTTAGGGTTAGCATCAGACCTAGGATAGTGTTAGGGTTAGGGTTAGCATCAGGCCTCGGATAGTGTTAGGGTTAGGGTTAGCATCAGCCCTAGGAGAGTGTTAGGGTTAGGTTTAGGGTTAGCATCAGCCCTAGGATAGTGTTAGGGTTAGGGTTAACATCAGCCCTAGGATAGTGTTAAGGTTAGGGTTAGGGTTAGCATCAGCCCTAGGATAGTGTTAGGTTTAGGGTTAGCATCAGACCTAGGATAGTGTTAGGGTTAGGGTTAGGGTTAGCATCAGCCCTAGGATAGTGTAAGTGTTAGGGTTAGGGTTAGCATCAGGCCTAGGATAGTGTAAGGGTTAGGGTTAGCATCAGCCCTAGGATAGTGTTAGGGTTAGGGTTAGGGTTAGCATCAGCCCTAGGATAGTGTTAGGGTTAGGGTTAGCATCAACCCTAGGATAGTGTTAGGGTTAGGGTTAGGGTTAGCATCAGCCCTAGGATAGTATTATGGTTAGGGTTAGGGTTATGGTTAGCGTTAGCATCAGCTCTAGGATAGTGTTAGCGTTAGGGTTAGGGTTAGCATCAGCCCTAGGATAGTGTTAGGGTTAGGGTTAGGGTTGGCATCAGCCCTAGGATAGTGTTAGGGTTAGGGTTAGCATCAGCCCTAGGATAGTGTTAGGGTTAGGGTTAGGGTTAGCATCAGCCCTAGGATAGTGTTAGGTTTAGGGTTAGCATCAGCCCTAGGATAGTGTTAGGGTTACGGTTAGGGTTAGCATCAGCCCTAGGATAGTGTTAGGGTTAGGGTTAGCATCAGCCCTAGGATAGTGTTAGGGTTAGGGTTAGGGTTAGCATCAGCCCTAGGATAGTGTTAGGGTTAGGGTTAGCATCAGGCCTACTATACTGTTAGGGTTAGTGTTAGGGTTAACATCAGCCCTAGGATAGTGTTAGGGTTAGGGTTAGCCTGAGCCCTAGGAGAGTGTTAGGGTTAGGGATAGGGTTAGCATCAGGCCTAGGATAGTGTTAGGGTTAGGGTTAGGGTTAGCATCAGCCCTAGGATAGTGTTAGGTTTAGGGTTAGCATCAGGCCTAGGATAGTGTTAGGGTTAGGGTTAGCATCAGCCCAAGGAGAGTGTTAGGGTTAGGGTTAGGGTTAGCATCAGCCCTAGGATAGTGTTAGGTTTAGGGTTAACATCAGCCCTAGGATAGTGTTAGGGTTAGGGTTAGGGTTAGCATCAGCCCTAGGATAGTGTTAGGTTTAGGGTTAGCATCAGACCTAGGATAGTGTTAGGGTTAGGGTTAGCTTCAGGCCTAGGATAGTGTTAGGGTTAGGGTTAGCATGAGCCCTAGGAGAGTGTTAGGGTTAGGGTTAGGGTTAGCATCAGCCCTAGGATAGTGTTAGGGTTAGGGTTAACATCAGCCCTAGGAGAGTGTTAGGGTTAGGGTTACGGTTAGCATCAGCCCTAGGATAGTGTTAGGGTTAGGGTTAACATCAGCCCTAGGATAGTGTTAAGGTTAGGGTTAGGGTTAGCATCAGCCCTAGGATAGTGTTAGGTTTAGGGTTAGCATCAGACCTAGGATAGTGTTAGGGTTAGGGTTAGGGTTAGCATCAGCCCTAGGATAGTGTAAGTGTTAGGGTTAGGGTTAGCATCAGACCTAGGATAGTGTTAGGGTTAGGGTTAGGGTTCGCATCAGCCCTAGGATAGTGTAAGTGTTAGGGTTAGGGTTAGCATCAGCCCTAGGATAGTGTTAGGGTTAGGGTTAGCCTCAGCCCTAGGAGAGTGTTAGGGTTAGGGTTAGGGTTAGCATCAGCCCTAGGATAGTGTTAGGGTTAGGGTTAGCATCAGCCCTAGGATAGTGTTAGGGTTAGGGTTAGCATCAGCCCTACTCTAGTGTTAGGGTTAGTGTTAGGGTTAGCATCAGCCCTAGGATAGTGTTAGGGTTAGGGTTAGCCTCAGCCCTAGGATAGTGTTAGGGTTAGGGATAGGGTTAGCATCAGGCCTAGGATAGTGTTAGGGTTAGGGTTAGGGTTAGCATCAGCCCTAGGATAGTGTTAGGGTTATGGTTAGCATCAGGCCTAGGATAGTGTTAGGGTTAGGGTTAGCATCAGCCCTAGGAGAGTGTTAGGGTTAGGGTTAGGGTTAGCATCAGCCCTAGGATAGTGTTAGGGTTAGGGTTAACATCAGCCCTAGGATAGTGTTAAGGTTAGGGTTAGGGTTAGCATCAGCCCTAGGATAGTATTAGGGTTAGGGTTAGCATCAGCCCTAGGATAGTGTTAGGGTTAGGGTTAGGGTTAGCACCAGGCCCAGGATAGTGTTAGTGTTAGGGTTAGCATCAGCCTTAGGATAGTGTTAGTGTTAGGGTTAGGGTTAGCATCAGCCGTACGATAGTGTTTGGGTTAGGGTTAGCCTCAGCCCTAAGATAGTGTTAGAGTTAGGGTTAGGGTTAGCATCAGCCCTAGGATAGTGTTAGGGTTAGGGTTAGGGTTAGCATCAGCCCTAGGATAGTGTTAGTGTTAGGGTTAGCATCAGCCCTAGGATAATGTTATTGTTAGGGTTAACATAAACCCTAGGATAGTGTTAGGGTTAGGTATAGGGTTATCATCAGGCCTAGGATAGTGTTAGGGTTAGGGTTAGCATCAGCTCTAGGATAGTGTTAGGGTTAGGGTTAGGGTTAGCATCAGCCCTAGGATAGTGTTAAGGTTAGGGTTAGGGTTATCATTAGGCCTAGGATAGTGTGAGGGCTAGGATTAGCATCAGACTTAGGATAGTGTTAGGGTTAGGGTTAGGGTTAGCATCAGCCCTAGGATAGTGTTAGGGTTAGGGTTAACATCAGCCCTAGGATAGTGTTAGGGTTAGCGTTAGGGTTAGCATCAGCCCTAGGATAGTGTTAGGTTTAGGGTTAGCATCAGACCTAGGATAGTGTTAGGGTTAGGGTTAGCATCAGGCCTAGGATAGTGTTAGGGTTAGGGTTAGCATCAGCCCTAGGAGAGTGTTAGGGTTAGGGTTAGGGTTAGCATCAGCCCTAGGATAGTGTTAGGGTTAGGGTTAACATCAGCCCTAGGATAGTGTTAACGTTAGGGTTAGGGTTAGCATCAGCCCTAGGATAGTGTTAGGTTTAGGGTTAGCATCAGACCTAGGATAGTGTCAGGGTTAGGGTTAGGGTTAGCATCAGCCCTAGGATAGTGTAAGTGTTAGGGTTAGGGTTAGCATCAGGCCTAGGATAGTGTAAGGGTTAGGGTTAGCATCAGCCCTAGGATAGTGTTAGGGTTAGGGTTAGGGTTAGCATCAGCCCTAGGATAGTGTTAGGGTTAGGGTTAGCATCAACCCTAGGATAGTGTTAGGGTTAGGGTTAGGGTTAGCATCAGCCCTAGGATAGTATTAGGGTTAGGGTTAGGGTTATGGTTAGCGTTAGCATCAGCTCTAGGATAGTGTTAGCGTTAGGGTTAGGGTTAGCATCAGCCCTAGGATAGTGTTAGGGTTAGGGTTAGGGTTGGCATCAGCCCTAGGATAGTGTTAGGGTTAGGGTTAGCATCAGCCCTAGGATAGTGTTAGGGTTAGGGTTAGGGTTAGCATCAGCCCTAGGATAGTGTTAGGGTTAGGGTTAGCATCAGCCCTAGGGTAGTGTTAGGGTTAGGGTTAGGGTTAGCATCACCCTAGAATAGTGTTAGGGTTAGGGTTAGGGTTAGCAACAGCCCTAGGATAGTGTTAGGTTTAGGGTTAGCATCAGCCCTAGGATAGTGTTAGGGTTAGGGTTAGGGTTAGCATCAGCCCTAGGATAGTGTTAGGGTTAGGGTTAGCATCAGCCCTAGGATACTGTTAGGGTTAGGGTTAGCATCAGCCCTAGGGTAGTGTTAGGGTTAGGGTTAGGGTTAGCATCACCCTAGAATAGTGTTAGGGTTAGGGTTAGGGTTAGCATCAGCCCTAGGATAGTGTTAGGTTTAGGGTTAGCATCAGCCCTAGGATAGTGTTAGGGTTAGGGTTAGGGTTAGCATCAGCCCTAGGATAGTGTTAGGGTTAGGGTTAGCATCAGGCCTACTATACTGTTAGGGTTAGTGTTAGGGTTAACATCAGCCCTAGGATAGTGTTAGGGTTAGGGTTAGCCTGAGCCCTAGGAGAGTGTTAGGGTTAGGGATAGGGTTAGCATCAGGCCTAGGATAGTGTTAGGGTTAGGGTTAGGGTTAGCATCAGCCCTAGGATAGTGTTAGGGTTAGGGTTAGCATCAGGCCTAGGATAGTGTTAGGGTTAGGGTTAGCATCAGCCCTAGGAGAGTGTTAGGGTTAGGGTTAGGGTTAGCATCAGCCCTAGGATAGTGTTAGGTTTAGGGTTAACATCAGCCCTAGGATAGTGTTAGGGTTAGGGTTAGGGTTAGCATCAGCCCTAGGATAGTGTTAGGTTTAGGGTTAGCATCAGACCTAGGATAGTGTTAGGGTTAGGGTTAGCTTCAGGCCTAGGATAGTGTTAGGGTTAGGGTTAGCATGAGCCCTAGGAGAGTGTTAGGGTTAGGGTTAGGGTTAGCATCAGCCCTAGGATAGTGTTAGGGTTAGGGTTAACATCAACCCTAGGAGAGAGTTAGGGTTAGGGTTACGGTTAGCATCAGCCCTAGGATAGTGTTAGGGTTAGGGTTAACATCAGCCCTAGGATAGTGTTAAGGTTAGGGTTAGGGTTAGCATCAGCCCTAGGATAGTGTTAGGTTTAGGGTTAGCATCAGACCTAGGATAGTGTTAGGGTTAGGGTTAGGGTTAGCATCAGCCCTAGGATAGTGTAAGTGTTAGGGTTAGGGTTAGCATCAGACCTAGGATAGTGTTAGGGTTAGGGTTAGGGTTAGCATCAGCCCTAGGATAGTGTAAGTGTTAGGGTTAGGGTTAGCATCAGCCCTAGGATAGTGTTAGGGTTAGGGTTAGCCTCAGCCCTAGGAGAGTGTTAGGGTTAGGGTTAGGGTTAGCATCAGCCCTAGGATAATGTTAGGGTTAGGGTTAGCATCAGCCCTAGGATAGTGTTAGGGTTAGGGTTAGCATCAGCCCTACTCTAGTGTTAGGGTTAGTGTTAGGGTTAGCATCAGCCCTAGGATAGTGTTAGGGTTAGGGTTAGCCTCAGCCCTAGGAGAGTGTTAGGGTTAGGGATAGGGTTAGCATCAGGCCTAGGATAGTGTTAGGATTAGGGTTAGGGTTAGCATCACCCTTGGATAGTGTTAGGGTTAGTGTTCGCATCAGGCCTAGGATAGTGTTAGGGTTACGGTTAGCATCAGCCCTAGGAGAGTGTTAGGGTTAGGGTTAGGGTTAGCATCAGCCCTAGGATAGTGTTAGGGTTAGGGTTAACATCAGCCCTAGGATAGTGTTAGGGTTAGCGTTAGGGTTAGCATCAGCCCTAGGATAGTGTTAGGTTTAGGGTTAGCATCAGACCTAGGATAGTGTTAGGGTTAGGGTTAGCATCAGGCCTAGGATAGTGTCAGGGTTAGGGTTAGCATCAGCCCTAGGATAGTGTTAAGGTTAGGGTTAGGGTTAGCATCAGCCCTAGGATAGTGTTAGGGTTAGGGTTAACATCAGCCCTAGGAGAGTGTTAGGGTTAGGGTTAGGGTTAGCATCAGCCCTAGGATAGTGTTAGGGTTAGGGTTAACATCAGCCCTAGGATAGTGTTAAGGTTGGGGTTAGGGTTAGCATCAGCCCTAGGATAGTGTTAGGTTTAGGGTTAGCATCAGACCTAGGATAGTGTTAGGGTTAGGGTTAGGGTTAGCATCAGCCCTAGGATAGTGTAAGTGTTAGGGTTAGGGTTAACATCAGGCCTAGGATAGTGTAAGGGTTAGGGTTAGCATCAGCCCTAGGATAGTGTTAGGGTTAGGGTTAGGGTTAGCATCAGCCCTAGGATAGTGTTAGGGTTAGGGTTAGCATCAACCCTAGGATAGTGTTAGGGTTAGGGTTAGGGTTAGCATCAGCCCTAGGATAGTATTAGGGTTAGGGATATGGTTATGGTTAGCGTTAGCATCAGCTCTAGGATAGTGTTAGCGTTAGGGTTAGGGTTAGCATCAGCCCTAGGATAGTGTTAGGGTTAGGGTTAGTGTTGGCATCAGCCCTAGGATAGTGTTAGGGTTAGGGTTAGCATCAGCCCAAGGATAGTGTTAGGGTTAGGGTTAGGGTTAGCATCAGCCCTAGGATAGTGTTAGGGTTAGGGTTAGCATCAGCCCTAGGGTAGTGTTAGGGTTAGGGTTAGGGTTAGCATCACCCTAGAATAGTGTTAGGGTTAGGGTTAGGGTTAGCATCAGCCCTAGGAGAGTGTTAGGTTTAGGGTTAGCATCAGCCCTAGGATAGTGTTAGGGTTAGTGTTAGGGTTAGCATCAGCCCTAGGATAGTGTTAGTGTTAGGGTTAGCATCAGCCCTAGGATAGTGTTAGGGTTAGGGTTAGGGTTAGCATCAGCCCTAGGATAGTGTTAGGGTTAGGGTTAGCATCAGGCCTACTATACTGTTAGGGTTAGTGTTAGGGTTAACATCAGCCCTAGGATAGTGTTAGGGTTAGGGTTAGCCTGAGCCCTAGGAGAGTGTTAGGGTTAGGGATAGGGTTAGCATCAGGCCTAGGATAGTGTTAGGGTTAGGGTTAGGGTTAGCATCAGCCCTAGGATAGTGTTAGGGTTAGGGTTAGCATCAGGCCTAGGATAGTGTTAGGGTTAGGGTTAGCATCAGCCCAAGGAGAGTGTTAGGGTTAGGTTACGGTTAGCATCAGCCCTAGGATAGTGTTAGGTTTAGGGTTAACATCAGCCCTAGGATAGTGTTAGGGTTAGGGTTAGGGTTAGCATCAGCCCTAGGATAGTGTTAGGTTTAGGGTTAGCATCAGCCCTAGGATAGTGTTAGGGTTAGTGTTAGGGTTAGCATCAGCCCTAGGATAGTGTTAGTGTTAGGGTTAGCATCAGCCCTAGGATAGTGTTAGGGTTAGGGTTAGGGTTAGCATCAGCCCTAGGATAGTGTTAGGGTTAGGGTTAACATCAGCCCTAGGATAGTGTTAAGGTTAGGGTTAGGGTTAGCATCAGCCCTAGGATAGTGTTAGGTTTAGGGTTAGCATCAGACCTAGGATAGTGTTAGGGTTAGGGTTAGGGTTAGCATCAGACCTAGGATAGTGTAAGTGTTAGGGTTAGGGTTAGCATCAGACCTAGGATAGTGTTAGGGTTAGGGTTAGGGTTAGCATCAGCCCTAGGATAGTGTAAGTGTTAGGGTTAGGGTTAGCATCAGCCCTAGGATAGTGTTAGGGTTAGGGTTAGCCTCAGCCCTAGGAGAGTGTTAGGGTTAGGGTTAGGGTTAGCATCAGCCCTAGGATAGTGTTAGGGTTAGGGTTAGCATCAGCCCTAGGATAGTGTTAGGGTTAGGGTTAGCATCAGCCCTACTCTAGTGTTAGGGTTAGTGTTAGGGTTAGCATCAGCCCTAGGATAGTGTTAGGGTTAGGGTTAGCCTCAGCCCTAGGAGAGTGTTAGGGTTAGGGATAGGGTTAGCATCAGGCCTAGGATAGTGTTAGGATTAGGGTTAGGGTTAGCATCACCCTTGGATAGTGTTAGGGTTAGGGTTCGCATCAGGCCTAGGATAGTGTTAGGGTTACGGTTAGCATCAGCCCTAGGAGAGTGTTAGGGTTAGGGTTAGGGTTAGCATCAGCCCTAGGATAGTGTTAGTGTTAGGGTTAACATCAGCCCTAGGATATTGTTAGGGTTAGCGTTAGGGTTAGCATCAGCCCTAGGATAGTGTTAGGTTTAGGGTTAGCATCAGACCTAGGATAGTGTTAGGGTTAGGGTTAGCATCAGCTCTAGGATAGTGTTAGGGTTAGGGTTAGGGTTAGCATCAGCCCTAGGATAGTGTTAAGGTTAGGGTTAGGGTTATCATCAGGCCTAGGATAGTGTGAGGGCTAGGATTAGCATCAGACTTAGGATAGTGTTAGGGTTAGGGTTAGGGTTAGCATCAGCCCTAGGATAGTGTTAGGGTTAGGGTTAACATCAGCCCTAGGATAGTGTTAGGGTTAGCGTTAGGGTTAGCATCAGCCCTAGGATAGTGTTAGGTTTAGGGTTAGCATCAGACCTAGGATAGTGTTAGGGTTAGGGTTAGCATCAGGCCTCGGATAGTGTTAGGGTTAGGGTTAGCATCAGCCCTAGGAGAGTGTTAGCGTTAGGGTTAGGGTTAGCATCAGCCCTAGGATAGTGTTAGGGTTAGGGTTAACATCAGCCCTAGGATAGTGATAAGGTTAGGGTTAGGGTTAGCATCAGCCCTAGGATAGTGTTAGGTTTAGGGTTAGCATCAGACCTAGGATAGTGTTATGGTTAGGGTTAGGGTTAGCATCAGCCCTAGGATAGTGTAAGTGTTAGGGTTAGGGTTAGCATCAGGCCTAGGATAGTGTAAGGGTTAGGGTTAGCATCAGCCCTAGGATAGTGTTAGGGTTAGGGTTAGGGTTAGCATCAACCCTAGGATAGTGTTAGGGTTAGGGTTAGCATCAACCCTAGGATAGTGTTAGGGTTAGGGTTAGGGTTAGCATCAGCCCTAGGATAGTATTAGGGTTAGGGTTAGGGTTATGGTTAGCGTTAGCATCAGCTCTAGGATAGTGTTAGCGTTAGGGTTAGGGTTAGCATCAGCCCTAGGATAGTGTTAGGGTTAGGGTTAGGGTTGGCATCAGCCCTAGGATAGTGTTAGGGTTAGGGTTAGCATCAGCCCTAGGATAGTGTTAGGGTTAGGGTTAGGGTTAGCATCAGCCCTAGGATAGTGTTAGGTTTAGGGTTAGCATCAGCCCTAGGATAGTGTTAGGGTTATGGTTAGGGTTAGCATCAGCCCTAGGATAGTGTTAGGGTTAGGGTTAGCATCAGCCCTAGGATAGTGTTAGGGTTAGGGTTAGGGTTAGCATCAGCCCTAGGATAGTGTTAGGGTTAGGGTTAGCATCAGGCCTACTATAATGTTAGGGTTAGTGTTAGGGTTAACATCAGCCCTAGGATAGTGTTAGGGTTAGGGTTAGCCTGAGCCCTAGGAGAGTGTTAGGGTTAGGGATAGGGTTAGCATCAGCCCTAGGATAGTGTTAGGGTTAGGGTTAGCATCAGCCCTAGGATAGTGTTAGGTTTAGGGTTAGCATCAGACCTAGGATAGTGTTAGGGTTAGGGTTAGCTTCAGGCCTAGGATAGTGTTAGGGTTAGGGTTAGCATGAGCCCTAGGAGAGTGTTAGGGTTAGGGTTAGGGTTAGCATCAGCCCTAGGATAGTGTTAGGGTTAGGGTTAACATCAGCCCTAGGAGAGTGTTAGGGTTAGGGTTACGGTTAGCATCAGCCCTAGGATAGTGTTAGGGTTAGGGTTAACATCAGCCCTAGGATAGTGTTAAGGTTAGGGTTAGGGTTAGCATCAGCCCTAGGATAGTGTTAGGTTTAGGGTTAGCATCAGACCTAGGATAGTGTTAGGGTTAGGGTTAGGGTTAGCATCAGCCCTAGGATAGTGTAAGTGTTAGGGTTAGGGTTAGCATCAGGCCTAGGATAGTGTAAGGGTTAGGGTTAGCATCAGCCCTAGGATAGTGTTAGGGTTAGGGTTAGGGTTAGCATCAGCCCTAGGATAGTGTTAGGGTTAGGGTTAGCATCAACCCTAGGATAGTGTTAGGGTTAGGGTTAGGGTTAGCATCAGCCCTAGGATAGTATTAGGGTTAGGGTTATGGTTATGGTTAGCGTTAGCATCAGCTCTAGGATAGTGTTAGCGTTAGAGTTAGGGTTAGCATCAGCCCTAGGATAGTGTTAGGGTTAGGGTTAGTGTTGGCATCAGCCCTAGGATAGTGTTAGGGTTAGGGTTAGCATCAGCCCAAGGATAGTGTTAGGGTTAGGGTTAGGGTTAGCATCAGCCCTAGGATAGTGTTAGGGTTAGGGTTAGCATCAGCCCTAGGGTAGTGTTAGGGTTAGGGTTAGGGTTAGCATCACCCTAGAATAGTGTTAGGTTTAGGGTTAGGGTTAGCATCAGCCCTAGGAGAGTGTTAGGTTTAGGGTTAGCATCAGCCCTAGGATAGTGTTAGGGTTAGTGTTAGGGTTAGCATCAGCCCTAGGATAGTGTTAGTGTTAGGGTTAGCATCAGCCCTAGGATAGTGTTAGGGTTAGGGTTAGGGTTAGCATCAGCCCTAGGATAGTGTTAGGGTTAGGGTTAGCATCAGGCCTACTATACTGTTAGGGTTAGTGTTAGGGTTAACATCAGCCCTAGGATAGTGTTAGGGTTAGGGTTAGCCTGAGCCCTAGGAGAGTGTTAGTGTTAGGGATAGGGTTAGCATCAGGCCTAGGATAGTGTTAGGGTTAGGGTTAGGGTTAGCATCAGCCCTAGGATAGTGTTAGGGTTAGGGTTAGCATCAGGCCTAGGATAGTGTTAGGGTTAGGGTTAGCATCAGCCCAAGGAGAGTGTTAGGGTTAGGGTTAGGGTTAGCATCAGCCCTAGGATAGTGTTAGGTTTAGGGTTAACATCAGCCCTAGGATAGTGTTAGGGTTAGGGTTAGGGTTAGCATCAGCCCTAGGATAGTGTTAGGTTTAGGGTTAGCATCAGACCTAGGATAGTGTTAGGGTTAGGGTTAGCTTCAGGCCTAGGATAGTGTTAGGGTTAGGGTTAGCATGAGCCCTAGGAGAGTGTTAGGGTTAGGGTTAGGGTTAGCATCAGCCCAAGGAGAGTGTTAGGGTTAGGGTTAGGGTTAGCATCAGCCCTAGGATAGTGTTAGGTTTAGGGTTAACATCAGCCCTAGGATAGTGTTAGGGTTAGGGTTAGGGTTAGCATCAGCCCTAGGATAGTGTTAGGTTTAGGGTTAGCATCAGACCTAGGATAGTGTTAGGGTTAGGGTTAGCTTCAGGCCTAGGATAGTGTTAGGGTTAGGGTTAGCATGAGCCCTAGGAGAGTGTTAGGGTTAGGGTTAGGGTTAGCATCAGCCCTAGGATAGTGTTAGGGTTAGGGTTAACATCAGCCCTAGGAGAGTGTTAGGGTTAGGGTTACGGTTAGCATCAGCCGTAGGATAGTGTTAGGGTTAGGGTTAACATCAGCCCTAGGATAGTGTTAAGGTTAGGGTTAGGGTTAGCATCAGCCCTAGGATAGTGTTAGGTTTAGGGTTAGCATCAGACCTAGGATAGTGTTAGGGTTAGGGTTAGGGTTAGCATCAGCCCTAGGATAGTGTAAGTGTTAGGGTTAGGGTTAGCATCAGACCTAGGTTAGTGTTAGGGTTAGGGTTAGGGTTAGCATCAGCCCTAGGATAGTGTAAGTGTTAGGGTTAGGGTTAGCATCAGCCCTAGGATAGTGTTAGGGTTAGGGTTAGCCTCAGCCCTAGGAGAGTGTTAGGGTTAGGGTTAGGGTTAGCATCAGCCCTAGGATAGTGTTAGGGTTAGGGTTAGCATCAGCCCTAGGATAGTGTTAGGGTTAGGGTTAGCATCAGCCCTACTCTAGTGTTAGGGTTAGTGTTAGGGTTAGCATCAGCCCTAGGATAGTGTTAGGGTTAGGGTTAGCCTCAGCCCTAGGAGAGTTTTAGGGTTAGGGATAGGGTTAGCATCAGGCCTAGGATAGTGTTAGGATTAGGGTTAGGGTTAGCATCACCCTTGGATAGTGTTAGGGTTAGGGTTCGCATCAGGCCTAGGATAGTGTTAGGGTTACGGTTAGCATCAGCCCTAGAAGAGTGTTAGGGTTAGGGTTAGGGTTAGCATCAGCCCTAGGATAGTGTTAGGGTTAGGGTTAACATCAGCCCTAGGATAGTGTTAGGGTTAGCGTTAGGGTTAGCATCAGCCCTAGGATAGTGTTAGGTTTAGGGTTAGCATCAGACCTAGGATAGTGTTAGGGTTAGGGTTAGCATCAGGCCTAGGATAGTGTTAGGGTTAGGGTTAGGGTTATCATCAGGCCTAGGATAGTGTGAGGGCTAGGATTAGCATCAGACTTAGGATAGTGTTAGGGTTAGGGTTAGGGTTAGCATCAGCCCTAGGATAGTGTTATGGTTAGGGTTAACATCAGCCCTAGGATAGTGTTAGGGTTAGCGTTAGGGTTAGCATCAGCCCTAGGATAGTGTTAGGTTTAGGGTTAGCATCAGACCTAGGATAGTGTTAGGGTTAGGGTTAGCATCAGGCCTAGGATAGTGTTAGGGTTAGGGTTAGCATCAGGCCTAGGATAGTGTTAGGGTTAGGGTTAGCATCAGCCCTAGGAGAGTGTTAGGGTTAGGGTTAGGGTTAGCATCAGCCCTAGGATAGTGTTAGGGTTAGGGTTAACATCAGCCCTAGGATAGTGTTAAGGTTAGGGTTAGGGTTAGCATCAGCCCTAGGATAGTGTTAGGTTTAGGGTTAGCATCAGCTCTAGGATAGTGTTAGGGTTAGGGTTAGGGTTAGCATCAGCCCTAGGATAGTGTTAAGGTTAGGGTTAGGGTTATCATCAGGCCTAGGATAGTGTGAGGGCTAGGATTAGCATCAGACTTAGGATAGTGTTAGGGTTAGGGTTAATGTTAGCATCAGCCCTAGGATAGTGTTAGGGTTAGGGTTAACATCAGCCCTAGGATAGTGTTAGGGTTAGCGTTAGGGTTAGCATCAGCCCTAGGATAGTGTTAGGTTTAGGGTTAGCATCAGACCTAGGATAGTGTTAGGGTTAGGGTTAGCATCAGGCCTAGGATAGTGTTAGGGTTAGGGTTAGCATCAGCCCTAGGAGAGTGTTAGGGTTAGGGTTAGGGTTAGCATCAGCCCTAGGATAGTGTTAGGGTTAGGGTTAACATCAGCCCTAGGATAGTGTTAAGGTTAGGGTTAGGGTTAGCATCAGCCCTAGGATAGTGTTAGGTTTAGGGTTAGCATCAGACCTAGGATAGTGTTAGGGTTAGGGTTAGGGTTAGCATCAGCCCTAGGATAGTGTAAGTGTTAGGGTTAGGGTTAGCATCAGGCCTAGGATAGTGTAAGGGTTAGGGTTAGCATCAGCCCTATGATAGTGTTAGGGTTAGGGTTAGGGTTAGCATCAGCCCTAGGATAGTGTTAGGGTTAGGGTTAGCATCAACCCTAGGATAGTGTTAGGGTTAGGGTTAGGGTTAGCATCAGCCCTAGGATAGTATTAGGGTTAGGGTTAGGGTTATGGTTAGCGTTAGCATCAGCTCTAGGATAGTGTTAGCGTTAGGGTTAGGGTTAGCATCAGCCCTAGGATAGTGTTAGGGTTAGGGTTAGGGTTGGCATCAGCCCTAGGATAGTGTTAGGGTTAGGGTTAGCATCAGCCCTAGGATAGTTTTAGGGTTAGGGTTAGGGTTAGCATCAGCCCTAGGATAGTGTTAGGGTTAGGGTTAGCATCAGCCCTAGGGTAGTGTTAGGGTTAGGGTTAGGGTTAGCATCACCCTAGAATAGTGTTAGGGTTAGGGTTAGGGTTAGCATCAGCCCTAGGATAGTGTTAGGTTTAGGGTTAGCATCAGCCCTAGGATAGTGTTAGGGTTAGGGTTAGGGTTAGCATCAGCCCTAGGATAGTGTTAGGGTTAGGGTTAGCATCAGCCCTAGGATAGTGTCAGGGTTACTGTTAGGGTTAGCATCAGCCCTAGGATAGTGTTAGGGTTAGGGTTAGCATCAGGCCTACTATACTGTTAGGGTTAGTGTTAGGGTTAACATCAGCCCTAGGATAGTGTTAGGGTTAGGGTTAGCCTGAGCCCTAGGAGAGTGTTAGGGTTAGGGATAGGGTTAGCATCAGGCCTAGGATAGTGTTAGGGTTAGGGTTAGGGTTAGCATCAGCCCTAGGATAGTGTTAGGGTTAGGGTTAGCATCAGGCCTAGGATAGTGTTAGGGTTAGGGTTAGCATCAGCCCAAGGAGAGTGTTAGGGTTAGGGTTAGGGTTAGCATCAGCCCTAGGATAGTGTTAGGTTTAGGGTTAACATCAGCCCTAGGATAGTGTTAGGGTTAGGGTTAGGGTTAGCATCAGCCCTAGGATAGTGTTAGGGTTAGTGTTAGGGTTAGCATCAGCCCTAGGATAGTGTTAGGGTTAGGGTTAGCATCAGCCCTAGGATAGTGTTAGGGTTAGGGTTAGCCTCAGCCCTAGGAGAGTGTTAGGGTTAGGGATAGGGTTAGCATCAGGCCTAGGATAGTGTTAGGGTTAGGGTTAGGGTTAGCATCAGCCCTAGGATAGTGTTAGGTTTAGGGTTAGCATCAGACCTAGGATAGTGTTAGGGTTAGGGTTAGCATGAGCCCTAGGAGAGTGTTAGGGTTAGGGTTAGGGTTAGCATCAGCCCTAGGATAGTGTTAGGGTTAGGGTTAACATCAGCCCTAGGAGAGTGTTAGGGTTAGGGTTACGGTTAGCATCAGCCCTAGGATAGTGTTAGGGTTAGGGTTAACATCAGCCCTAGGATAGTGTTAAGGTTAGGGTTAGGGTTAGCATCAGCCCTAGGATAGTGTTAGGTTTAGGGTTAGCATCAGACCTAGGATAGTGTTAGGGTTAGGGTTAGGGTTAGCATCAGCCCTAGGATAGTGTAAGTGTTAGGGTTAGGGTTAGCATCAGACCTAGGATAGTGTTAGGGTTAGGGTTAGGGTTAGCATCAGCCCTAGGATAGTGTAAGTGTTAGGGTTAGGGTTAGCATCAGCCCTAGGATAGTGTTAGGGTTAGGGTTAGCCACAGCCCTAGGAGAGTGTTAGGGTTAGGGTTAGGGTTAGCATCAGCCCTAGGATAGTGTTAGGGTTAGGGTTAGCATCAGCCCTAGGATAGTGTTAGGGTTAGGGTTAGCATCAGCCCTACTCTAGTGTTAGGGTTAGTGTTAGGGTTAGCATCAGCCCTAGGATAGTGTTAGGGTTAGGGTTAGCCTCAGCCCTAGGAGAGTGTAAAGGTTAGGGTTAGGGTTAGCATCAGCCCTAGGATAGTGTTAGGTTTAGGGTTAGCATCAGACCTAGGATAGTGTTAGGGTTAGGGTTAGGGTTAGCATCAGCCCTAGGATAGTGTAACTGTTAGGGTTAGGGTTAGCATCAGGCCTAGGATAGTGTAAGGGTTAGGGTTAGCATCAGCCCTATGATAGTGTTAGGGTTAGGGTTAGGGTTAGCATCAGCCCTAGGATAGTGTTAGGGTTAGGGTTAGCATCAACCCTAGGATAGTGTTAGGGTTAGGGTTAGGGTTAGCATCAGCCCTAGGATAGTATTAGGGTTAGGGTTAGGGTTATGGTTAGCGTTAGCATCAGCTCTAGGATAGTGTTAGCGTTAGGGTTAGGGTTAGCATCAGCCCTAGGATAGTGTTAGGGTTAGGGTTAGGGTTGGCATCAGCCCTAGGATAGTGTTAGGGTTAGGGTTAGCATCAGCCCTAGGATAGTGTTAGGGTTAGGGTTAGGGTTAGCATCAGCCCTAGGATAGTGTTAGGGTTATGGTTAGCATCAGCCCTAGGGTAGTGTTAGGGTTAGGGTTAGGGTTAGCATCACCCTAGAATAGTGTTAGGGTTAGGGTTAGGGTTAGCATCAGCCCTAGGATAGTGTTAGGTTTAGGGTTAGCATCAGCCCTAGGATAGTGTTAGGGTTAGGGTTAGGGTTAGCATCAGCCCTAGGATAGTGTTAGGGTTAGGGTTAGCATCAGCCCTAGGATAGTGTTAGGGTTACTGTTAGGGTTAGCATCAGCCCTAGGATAGTGTTAGTGTTAGGGTTAGCATCAGGCCTACTATACTGTTAGGGTTAGTGTTAGGGTTAACATCAGCCCTAGGATAGTGTTAGGGTTAGGGTTAGCCTGAGCCCTAGGAGAGTGTTAGGGTTAGGGTTAGGGTTAGCATCAGCCCTAGGATAGTGTTAGGGTTAGGGTTAGCCTCAGCCCTAGGAGAGTGTTAGGGTTAGGGTTAGGGTTAGCATCAGCCCTAGGATAGTGTTAGGGTTAGGGTTAGCATCAGCCCTAGGATAGTGTTAGGGTTAGGGTTAGCATCAGCCCTACTCTAGTGTTAGGGTTAGTGTTAGGGTTAGCATCAGCACTAGGATAGTGTTAGGGTTAGGGTTAGCCTCAGCCCTAGGAGAGTGTTAGGGTTAGGGATAGGGTTAGCATCAGGCCTAGGATAGTGTTAGGGTTAGGGTTAGGGTTAGCATCAGCCCTAGGATAGTGTTAGGGTTAGGGTTAGCATCAGGCCTAGGATAGTGTTAGGGTTAGGGTTAGCATCAGCCCTAGGAGAGTGTTAGGGTTAGGGTTAGGGTTAGCATCAGCCCTAGGATAGTGTTAGGGTTAGGGTTAACATCAGCCCTAGGATAGTGTTAAGGTTAGGGTTAGCGTTAGCATCAGCCCTAGGATAGTGTTAGGTTTAGGGTTAGCATCAGACCTAGGATAGTGTTTGTGTTAGGGTTAGGGTTAGCATCAGCCCTAGGATAGTGTTAGGATTAGGGTTATGGTTAGCATCAGCCCTAGGATAGTATTAGGGTTAGGGTTAGCATCAGCCCTAGGATAGTGTTAGGGTTAGGGTTAGGGTTAGCACCAGGCTCAGGATAGTGTTAGTGTTAGGGTTAGCATCAGCCTTAGGATAGTGTTAGGGTTAGGGTTAGGGTTAGCATCAGCCCTAGGAGAGTGTTAGGGTTAGGGTTAGGGTTAGGGTTAGCATCAGCCCTAGGATAGTGTTAGGGTTAGGGTTAACATCAGCCCTAGGATAGTGTTAAGGTTAGGGTTAGGGTTAGCATCAGCCCTAGGATAGTGTTAGGTTTAGGGTTAGCATCAGACCTAGGATAGTGATAGGGTTAGGGTTAGGGTTAGCATCAGCCCTAGGATAGTGTAAGTGTTAGGGTTAGGGTTAGCATCAGGCCTAGGATAGTGTAAGGGTTAGGGTTAGCATCAGCCCTAGGATAGTGTTAGGGTTAGGGTTAGGGTTAGCATCAGCCCTAGGATAGTGTTAGGGTTAGGGTTAGCATCAACCCTAGGATAGTGTTAGGGTTAGGGTTAGGGTTAGCATCAGCCCTAGGATAGTATTAGGGTTAGGGTTAGGGTTATGGTTAGCGTTAGCATCAGCTCTAGGATAGTGTTAGCGTTAGGGTTAGGGTTAGCATCAGCCCTAGGATAGTGTTAGGGTTAGGGTTAGGGTTGGCATCAGCCCTAGGATAGTGTTAGGGTTAGGGTTAGCATCAGCCCTAGGATAGTGTTAGGGTTAGGGTTAGGGTTAGCATCAGCCCTAGGATAGTGTTAGGGTTAGGGTTAGCATCAGCCCTAGGGTAGTGTTAGGGTTAGGGTTAGGGTTAGCATCACCCTAGAATAGTGTTAGGGTTAGGGTTAGGGTTAGCATCAGCCCTAGGATAGTGTTAGGTTTAGGGTTAGCATCAGCCCTAGGATAGTGTTAGGGTTAGTGTTAGGGTTAGCATCAGCCCTAGGATAGTGTTAGGGTTAGGGTTAGCATCAGCCCTAGGATAGTGTTAGGGTTAGGGTTAGGGTTAGCATCAGCCCTAGGATAGTGTTAGGGTTAGGGTTAGCATCAGGCCTACTATACTGTTAGGGTTAGTGTTAGGGTTTACATCAGCCCTAGGATAGTGTTAGGGTTAGGGTTAGCCTGAGCCCTAGGAGAGTGTTAGGGTTAGGGATAGGGTTAGCATCAGGCCTAGGATAGTGTTAGGGTTAGGGTTAGGGTTAGCATCAGCCCTAGGATAGTGTTAGGGTTAGGGTTAGCATCAGACCTAGGATAGTGTTAGGGTTAGGGTTAGCATCAGCCCAAGGAGAGTGTTAGGGTTAGGGTTAGGGTTAGCATCAGCCCTAGGATAGTGTTATGTTTAGGGTTAACATCAGCCCTAGGATAGTGTTAGGGTTAGGGTTAGGGTTACCATCAGCCCTAGGATAGTGTTAGGTTTAGGGTTAGCATCAGACCTAGGATAGTGTTAGGGTTAGGGTTAGCTTCAGGCCTAGGATAGTGTTAGGGTTAGGGTTAGCATGAGCCCTAGGAGAGTGTTAGGGTTAGGGTTAGGGTTAGCATCAGCCCAAGGAGAGTGTTAGGGTTAGGGTTAGGGTTAGCATCAGCCCTAGGATAGTGTTAGGTTTAGGGTTAACATCAGCCCTAGGATAGTGTTAGGGTTAGGGTTAGGGTTAGCATCAGCCCTAGGATAGTGTTAGGGTTAGGGTTAGCATCAGGCCTAGGATAGTGTTAGGGTTAGGGTTAGCATCAGCCCTAGGAGAGTGTTAGGGTTAGGGTTAGGGTTAGCATCAGCCCTAGGATAGTGTTAGGGTTAGGGTTAACATCAGCCCTAGGATAGTGTTAAGGTTAGGGTTAGCGTTAGCATCAGCCCTAGGATAGTGTTAGGTTTAGGGTTAGCATCAGACCTAGGATAGTGTTTGTGTTAGGGTTAGGGTTAGCATCAGCCCTAGGATAGTGTTAGGATTAGGGTTATGGTTAGCATCAGCCCTAGGATAGTATTAGGGTTAGGGTTAGCATCAGCCCTAGGATAGTGTTAGGGTTAGGGTTAGGGTTAGCACCAGGCCCAGGATAGTGTTAGTGTTAGGGTTAGCATCAGCCTTAGGAGAGTGTTAGGGTTAGGGTTAGGGTTAGCATCAGCCCGAGGAGAGTGTTAGGGTTAGGGTTAGGGTTAGGGTTAGCATCAGCCCTAGGATAGTGTTAGGGTTAGGGTTAACATCAGCCCTAGGATAGTGTTAAGGTTAGGATTAGGGTTAGCATCAGCCCTAGGATAGTGTTAGGTTTAGGGTTAGCATCAGACCTAGGATAGTGTTAGGGTTAGGGTTAGGGTTAGCATCAGCCCTAGGATAGTGTAAGTGTTAGGGTTAGGGTTAGCATCAGGCCTAGGATAGTGTAAGGGTTAGGGTTAGCATCAGCCCTAAGATAGTGTTAGGGTTAGGGTTAGGGTTAGCATCAGCCCTAGGATAGTGTTAGGGTTAGGGTTAGCATCAACCCTAGGATAGTGTTAGGGTTAGGGTTAGGGTTAGCATCAGCCCTAGGATAGTATTAGGGTTAGGGTTAGGGTTATGGTTAGCGTTAGCATCAGCTCTAGGATAGTGTTAGCGTTAGGGTTAGGGTTAGCATCAGCCCTAGGATAGTGTTAGGGTTAGGGTTAGGGTTGGCATCAGCCCTAGGATAGTGTTAGGGTTAGGGTTAGCATCAGCCCTAGGATAGTGTTAGGGTTAGGGTTAGGGTTAGCATCAGCCCTAGGATAGTGTTAGGGTTAGGGTTAGCATCAGCCCTAGGGTAGTGTTAGGGTTAGGGTTAGGGTTAGCATCACCCTAGAATAGTGTTAGGGTTAGGGTTAGGGTTAGCATCAGCCCTAGGATAGTGTTAGGTTTAGGGTTAGCATCAGCCCTAGGATAGTGTTAGGGTTAGTGTTAGGGTTAGCATCAGCCCTAGGATAGTGTTAGGGTTAGGGTTAGCATCAGCCCTAGGATAGTGTTAGGGTTAGGGTTAGGGTTAGCATCAGCCCTAGGATAGTGTTATGTTTAGGGTTAACATCAGCCCTAGGATAGTGTTAGGGTTAGGGTTAGGGTTACCATCAGCCCTAGGATAGTGTTAGGTTTAGGGTTAGCATCAGACCTAGGATAGTGTTAGGGTTAGGGTTAGCTTCAGGCCTAGGATAGTGTTAGGGTTAGGGTTAGCATGAGCCCTAGGAGAGTGTTAGGGTTAGGGTTAGGGTTAGCATCAGCCCAAGGAGAGTGTTAGGGTTAGGGTTAGGGTTAGCATCAGCCCTAGGATACTGTTAGGTTTAGGGTTAACATCAGCCCTAGGATAGTGTTAGGGTTAGGGTTAGGGTTAGCATCAGCCCTAGGATAGTGTTAGGGTTAGGGTTAGCATCAGGCCTAGGATAGTGTTAGGGTTAGGGTTAGCATCAGCCCTAGGAGAGTGTTAGGGTTAGGGTTAGGGTTAGCATCAGCCCTAGGATAGTGTTAGGGTTAGGGTTAACATCAGCCCTAGGATAGTGTTAAGGTTAGGGTTAGCGTTAGCATCAGCCCTAGGATAGTGTTAGGTTTAGGGTTAGCATCAGACCTAGGATAGTGTTTGTGTTAGGGTTAGGGTTAGCATCAGCCCTAGGATAGTGTTAGGATTAGGGTTATGGTTAGCATCAGCCCTAGGATAGTATTAGGGTTAGGGTTAGCATCAGCCCTAGGATAGTGTTAGGGTTAGGGTTAGGGTTAGCACCAGGCCCAGGATAGTGTTAGTGTTAGGGTTAGCATCAGCCCTAGGATAGTGTTAGGTTTAGGGTTAGCATCAGACCTAGGATAGTGTTAGGGTTAGGGTTAGGGTTAGCATCAGCCCTAGGATAGTGTAAGTGTTAGGGTTAGGGTTAGCATCAGGCCTAGGATAGTGTAAGGGTTAGGGTTAGCATCAGCCCTAAGATAGTGTTAGGGTTAGGGTTAGGGTTAGCATCAGCCCTAGGATAGTGTTAGGGTTAGGGTTAGCATCAACCCTAGGATAGTGTTAGGGTTAGGGTTAGGGTTAGCATCAGCCCTAGGATAGTATTAGGGTTAGGGTTAGGGTTATGGTTAGCGTTAGCATCAGCTCTAGGATAGTGTTAGCGTTAGGGTTAGGGTTAGCATCAGCCCTAGGATAGTGTTAGGGTTAGGGTTAGGGTTGGCATCAGCCCTAGGATAGTGTTAGGGTTAGGGTTAGCATCAGCCCTAGGATAGTGTTAGGGTTAGGGTTAGGGTTAGCATCAGCCCTAGGATAGTGTTAGGGTTAGGGTTAGCATCAGCCCTAGGGTAGTGTTAGGGTTAGGGTTAGGGTTAGCATCACCCTAGAATAGTGTTAGGGTTAGGGTTAGGGTTAGCATCAGCCCTAGGATAGTGTTAGGTTTAGGGTTAGCATCAGCCCTAGGATAGTGTTAGGGTTAGTGTTAGGGTTAGCATCAGCCCTAGGATAGTGTTAGGGTTAGGGTTAGCATCAGCCCTAGGATAGTGTTAGGGTTAGGGTTAGGGTTAGCATCAGCCCTAGGATAGTGTTAGGGTTAGGGTTAGCATCAGGCCTACTATACTGTTAGGGTTAGTGTTAGGGTTAACATCAGCCCTAGGATAGTGTTAGGGTTAGGGTTAGCCTGAGCCCTAGGAGAGTGTTAGGGTTAGGGATAGGGTTAGCATCAGGCCTAGGATAGTGTTAGGGTTAGGGTTAGGGTTAGCATCAGCCCTAGGATAGTGTTAGGGTTAGGGTTAGCATCAGACCTAGGATAGTGTTAGGGTTAGGGTTAGCATCAGCCCAAGGAGAGTGTTAGGGTTAGGGTTAGGGTTAGCATCAGCCCTAGGATAGTGTTATGTTTAGGGTTAACATCAGCCCTAGGATAGTGTTAGGGTTAGGGTTAGGGTTACCATCAGCCCTAGGATAGTGTTAGGTTTAGGGTTAGCATCAGACCTAGGATAGTGTTAGGGTTAGGGTTAGCTTCAGGCCTAGGATAGTGTTAGGGTTAGGGTTAGCATGAGCCCTAGGAGAGTGTTAGGGTTAGGGTTAGGGTTAGCATCAGCCCAAGGAGAGTGTTAGGGTTAGGGTTAGGGTTAGCATCAGCCCTAGGATAGTGTTAGGTTTAGGGTTAACATCAGCCCTAGGATAGTGTTAGGGTTAGGGTTAGGGTTAGCATCAGCCCTAGGATAGTGTTAGGTTTAGGGTTAGCATCAGACCTAGGATAGTGTTAGGGTTAGGGTTAGCTTCAGCCCTAGGATAGTGTTAGGGTTAGGGTTAGCATGAGCCCTAGGAGAGTGTTAGGGTTAGGGTTAGTGTTAGCATCAGCCCTAGGATAGTGTTAGGGTTAGGGTTAACATCAGCCCTAGGAGAGTGTTAGGGTTAGGGTTACGGTTAGCATCAGCCCTAGGATAGTGTTAGGGTTAGGGTTAACATCAGCCCTAGGATAGTGTTAAGGTTAGGGTTAGGGTTAGCATCAGCCCTAGGATAGTGTTAGGTTTAGGGTTAGCATCAGACCTAGGATAGTGTTAGGGTTAGGGTTAGGGTTAGCATCAGCCCTAGGATAGTGTAAGTGTTAGGGTTAGGGTTAGCATCAGACCTAGGATAGTGTTAGGGTTAGGGTTAGGGTTAGCATCAGCCCTAGGATAGTGTAAGTGTTAGGGTTAGGGTTAGCATCAGCCCTAGGATAGTGTTAGGGTTAGGGTTAGCCTCAGCCCTAGGAGAGTGTTAGGGTTAGGGTTAGGGTTAGCATCAGCCCTAGGATAGTGTTAGGGTTAGGGTTAGCATCAGCCCTAGGATAGTGTTAGGGTTAGGGTTAGCATCAGCCCTACTCTAGTGTTAGGGTTAGTGTTAGGGTTAGCATCAGCCCTAGGATAGTGTTAGGGTTAGGGTTAGCCTCAGCCCTAGGAGAGTGTTAGGGTTAGGGATAGGGTTAGCATCAGGCCTAGGATAGTGTTAGGATTAGGGTTAGGGTTAGCATCACCCTTGGATAGTGTTAGGGTTAGGGTTCGCATCGGGCCTAGGATAGTGTTAGGGTTACGGTTAGCATCAGCCCTAGGAGAGTGTTAGGGTTAGGGTTAGGGTTAGCATCAGCCCTAGGATAGTGTTAGTGTTAGGGTTAACATCAGCCCTAGGATAGTGTTAGGGTTAGCGTTAGGGTTAGCATCAGCCCTAGGATAGTGTTAGGTTTAGGGTTAGCATCAGACCTAGGATAGTGTTAGGGTTAGGGTTAGCATCAGCTCTAGGATAGTGTTAGGGTTAGGGTTAGGGTTAGCATCAGCCCTAGGATAGTGTTAAGGTTAGGGTTAGGGTTATCATCAGGCCTAGGATAGTGTGAGGGCTAGGATTAGCATCAGACTTAGGATAGTGTTAGGGTTAGGGTTAGGGTTAGCATCAGCCCTAGGATAGTGTTAGGGTTAGGGTTAACATCAGCCCTAGGATAGTGTTAGGGTTAGCGTTAGGGTTAGCATCAGCCCTAGGATAGTGTTAGGTTTAGGGTTAGCATCAGACCTAGGATATATTTTGGGTTAGGGTTAGCATCAGGCCTCGGATAGTGTTAGGGTTAGGGTTAGCATCAGCCCTAGGAGAGTGTTAGCGTTAGGGTTAGGGTTAGCATCAGCCCTAGGATAGTGTTAGGGTTAGGGTTAACATCAGCCCTAGGATAGTGTTAAGGTTAGGGTTAGGGTTAGCATCAGCCCTAGGATAGTGTTAGGTTTAGGGTTAGCATCAGACCTAGGATAGTGTTAGGGTTAGGGTTAGGGTTAGCATCAGCCCTAGGATAGTGTAAGTGTTAGGGTTAGGGTTAGCATCAGGCCTAGGATAGTGTAAGGGTTAGGGTTAGCATCAGCCCTAGGATAGTGTTAGGGTTAGGGTTAGGGTTAGCATCAGCCCTAGGATAGTGTTAGGGTTAGGGTTAGCATCAACCCTAGGATAGTGTTAGGGTTAGGGTTAGGGTTAGCATCAGCCCTAGGATAGTATTAGGGTTAGGGTTAGGGTTATGGTTAGCGTTAGCATCAGCTCTAGGATAGTGTTAGCGTTAGGGTTAGGGTTAGCATCAGCCCTAGGATAGCGTTAGGGTTAGGGTTAGGGTTGTCATCAGCCCTAGGATAGTGTTAGGGTTAGGGTTAGCATCAGCCCTAGGATAGTGTTAGGGTTAGGGTTAGGGTTAGCATCAGCCCTAGGATAGTGTTAGGTTTAGGGTTAGCATCAGCCCTAGGATAGTGTTAGGGTTAGGGTTAGGGTTAGCATCAGCCCTAGGATAGTGTTAGGGTTAGGGTTAGCATCAGCCCTAGGATAGTGTTAGGGTTAGGGTTAGGGTTAGCATCAGCCCTAGGATAGTGTTAGGGTTAGGGTTAGCATCAGGCCTACTATACTGTTAGGGTTAGTGTTAGGGTTAACATCAGCCCTAGGATAGTGTTAGGGTTAGGGTTAGCCTGAGCCCTAGGAGAGTGTTAGGGTTAGGGATAGGGTTAGCATCAGGCCTAGGATAGTGTTAGGGTTAGGGTTAGGGTTAGCATCAGCACTAGGATAGTGTTAGGGTTAGGGTTAGCATCAGGCCTAGGATAGTGTTAGGGTTAGGGTTAGCATCAGCCCAAGGAGAGTGTTAGGGTTAGGGTTAGGGTTAGCATCAGCCCTAGGATAGTGTTAGGTTTAGGGTTAACATCAGCCCTAGGATAGTGTTAGGGTTAGGGTTAGGGTTAGCATCAGCCCTAGTATAGTGTTAGGTTTAGGGTTAGCATCAGACCTAGGATAGTGTTAGGGTTAGGGTTAGCTTCAGGCCTAGGATAGTGTTAGGGTTAGGGTTAGCATGAGCCCTAGGAGAGTGTTAGGGTTAGGGTTAGGGTTAGCATCAGCCCTAGGATAGTGTTAGGGTTAGGGTTAACATCAGCCCTAGGAGAGTGTTAGGGTTAGGGTTACGGTTAGCATCAGCCCTAGGATAGTGTTAGGGTTAGGGTTAACATCAGCCCTAGGATAGTGTTAAGGTTAGGGTTAGGGTTAGCATCAGCCCTAGGATAGTGTTAGGTTTAGGGTTAGCATCAGACCTAGGATAGTGTTAGGGTTAGGGTTAGGGTTAGCATCAGCCCTAGGATAGTGTAAGTGTTAGGGTTAGGGTTAGCATCAGACCTAGGATAGTGTTAGGGTTAGGGTTAGGGTTAGCATCAGCCCTAGGATAGTGTAAGTGTTAGGGTTAGGGTTAGCATCAGCCCTAGGATAGTGTTAGGGTTAGGGTTAGCCTCAGCCCTAGGAGAGTGTTAGGGTTAGGGTTAGGGTTAGCATCAGCCCTAGGATAGTGTTAGGGTTAGGGTTAGCATCAGCCCTAGGATAGTGTTAGGGTTAGGGTTAGCATCAGCCCTACTCTAGTGTTAGGGTTAGTGTTAGGGTTAGCATCAGCCCTAGGATAGTGTTAGGGTTAGGGTTAGCCTCAGCCCTAGGAGAGTGTTAGGGTTAGGGATAGGGTTAGCATCAGGCCTAGGATAGTGTTAGGGTTAGGGTTAGGGTTAGCATCAGCCCTAGGATAGTGTTAGGGTTAGGGTTAGCATCAGGCCTAGGATAGTGTTAGGGTTAGGGTTAACATCAGCCCTAGGATAGTGTTAAGGTTAGGGTTAGGGTTAGCATCAGCCCTAGGATAGTGTTAGGTTTAGGGTTAGCATCAGACCTAGGATAGTGTTTGTGTTAGGGTTAGGGTTAGCATCAGCCCTAGGATAGTGTTAGGATTAGGGTTATGGTTAGCATCAGCGCTAGGATAGTATTAGGGTTAGGGTTAGCATCAGCCCTAGGATAGTGTTAGGGTTAGGGTTAGGGTTAGCACCAGGCCCAGGATAGTGTTAGTGTTAGGGTTAGCATCAGCCTTAGGATAGTGTTAGGGTTAGGGTTAGGGTTAGCATCAGCCGTAGGATAGTGTTTGGGTTAGGGTTAGCCTCAGCCCTAAGATAGTGTTAGAGTTAGGGTTAGGGTTAGCATCAGCCCTAGGATAGTGTTAGGGTTAGGGTTAGGGTTAGCATCAGCCCTAGGATAGTGTTAGTGTTAGGGTTAGCATCAGCCCTAGGATAATGTTAGGGTTAGGGTTAACATAAACCCTAGGATAGTGTTAGGGTTAGGTTTAGGGTTATCATCAGGCCTAGGATAGTGTTAGGGTTAGGGTTAGCATCAGCTCTAGGATAGTGTTAGGGTTAGGGTTAGGGTTAGCATCAGCCCTAGGATAGTGTTAAGGTTAGGGTTAGGGTTATCATCAGGCCTAGGATAGTGTGAGGGCTAGGATTAGCATCAGACTTAGGATAGTGTTAGGGTTAGGGTTAGGGTTAGCATCAGCCCTAGGATAGTGTTAGGGTTAGGGTTAACATCAGCCCTAGGATAGTGTTAGGGTTAGCGTTAGGGTTAGCATCAGCCCTAGGATAGTGTTAGGTTTAGGGTTAGCATCAGACCTAGGATAGTGTTAGGGTTAGGGTTAGCATCAGACCTAGGATAGTGTTAGGGTTAGGGTTAGCATCAGCCCTAGGAGAGTGTTAGGGTTAGGGTTAGGGTTAGCATCAGCCCTAGGATAGTGTTAGGGTTAGGGTTAACATCAGCCCTAGGATAGTGTTAAGGTTAGGGTTAGGGTTAGCATCAGCCCTAGGATAGTGTTAGGTTTAGGGTTAGCATCAGACCTAGGATAGTGTTAGGGTTAGGGTTAGGGTTAGCATCAGCCCTAGGATAGTGTAAGTGTTAGGGTTAGGGTTAGCATCAGGCCTAGGATAGTGTAAGGGTTAGGGTTAGCATCAGCCCTAGGATAGTGTTAGGGTTAGGGTTAGGGTTAGCATCAGCCCTAGGATAGTGTTAGGGTTAGGGTTAGCATCAACCCTAGGATAGTGTTAGGGTTAGGGTTAGTGTTAGCATCAGCCCTAGGATAGTATTAGGGTTAGGGTTAGGGTTATGGTTAGCGTTAGCATCAGCTCTAGGATAGTGTTAGCGTTAGGGTTAGGGTTAGCATCAGCCCTAGGATAGTGTTAGGGTTAGGGTTAGGGTTGGCATCAGCCCTAGGATAGTGTTAGGGTTAGGGTTAGCATCAGCCCTAGGATAGTGTTAGGGTTAGGGTTAGGGTTAGCATCAGCCCTAGGATAGTGTTAGGGTTAGGGTTAGCATCAGCCCTAGGGTAGTGTTAGGGTTAGGGTTAGGGTTAGCATCACCCTAGAATAGTGTTAGGGTTAGGGTTAGGGTTAGCAACAGCCCTAGGATAGTGTTAGGTTTAGGGTTAGCATCAGCCCTAGGATAGTGTTAGGGTTAGGGTTAGGGTTAGCATCAGCCCTAGGATAGTGTTAGGGTTAGGGTTAGCATCAGCCCTAGGATACTGTTAGGGTTAGGGTTAGCATCAGCCCTAGGGTAGTGTTAGGGTTAGGGTTAGGGTTAGCATCACCCTAGAATAGTGTTAGGGTTAGGGTTAGGGTTAGCATCAGCCCTAGGATAGTGTTAGGTTTAGGGTTAGCATCAGTCCTAGGATAGTGTTAGGGTTAGGGTTAGGGTTAGCATCAGCCCTAGGATAGTGTTAGGGTTAGGGTTAGCATCAGGCCTACTATACTGTTAGGGTTAGTGTTAGGGTTAACATCAGCCCTAGGATAGTGTTAGGGTTAGGGTTAGCCTGAGCCCTAGGAGAGTGTTAGGGTTAGGGATAGGGTTAGCATCAGGCCTAGGATAGTGTTAGGGTTAGGGTTAGGGTTAGCATCAGCCCTAGGATAGTGTTAGGGTTAGGGTTAGCATCAGGCCTAGGATAGTGTTAGGGTTAGGGTTAGCATCAGCCCTAGGAGAGTGTTAGGGTTAGGGTTAGGGTTAGCATCAGCCCTAGGATAGTGTTAGGTTTAGGGTTAACATCAGCCCTAGGATAGTGTTAGGGTTAGGGTTAGGGTTAGCATCAGCCCTAGGATAGTGTTAGGTTTAGGGTTAGCATCAGACCTAGGATAGTGTTAGGGTTAGGGTTAGCTTCAGGCCTAGGATAGTGTTAGGGTTAGGGTTAGCATGAGCCCTAGGAGAGTGTTAGGGTTAGGGTTAGGGTTAGCATCAGCCCTAGGATAGTGTTAGGGTTAGGGTTAACATCAGCCCTAGGAGAGTGTTAGGGTTAGGGTTACGGTTAGCATCAGCCCTAGGATAGTGTTAGGGTTAGGGTTAACATCAGCCCTAGGATAGTGTTAAGGTTAGGGTTAGGGTTAGCATCAGCCCTAGGATAGTGTTAGGTTTAGGGTTAGCATCAGACCTAGGATAGTGTTAGGGTTAGGGTTAGGGTTAGCATCAGCCCTAGGATAGTGTAAGTGTTAGGGTTAGGGTTAGCATCAGACCTAGGATAGTGTTAGGGTTAGGGTTAGGGTTAGCATCAGCCCTAGGATAGTGTAAGTGTTAGGGTTAGGGTTAGCATCAGCCCTAGGATAGTGTTAGGGTTAGGGTTAGCCTCAGCCCTAGGAGAGTGTTAGGGTTAGGGTTAGGGTTAGCATCAGCCCTAGGATAGTGTTAGGGTTAGGGATAGCATCAGCCCTAGGATAGTGTTAGGGTTAGGGTTAGCATCAGCCCTACTCTAGTGTTAGGGTTAGTGTTAGGGTTAGCATCAGCCCTAGGATAGTGTTAGGGTTAGGGTTAGCCTCAGCCCTAGGAGAGTGTTAGGGTTAGGGATAGGGTTAGCATCAGGCCTAGGATAGTGTTAGGATTAGGGTTAGGGTTAGCATCACCCTTGGATAGTGTTAGGGTTAGGGTTCGCATCAGGCCTAGGATAGTGTTAGGGTTACGGTTAGCATCAGCCCTAGGAGAGTGTTAGGGTTAGGGTTAGGGTTAGCATCAGCCCTAGGATAGTGTTAGGGTTAGGGTTAACATCAGCCCTAGGATAGTGTTAGGGTTAGCGTTAGGGTTAGCATCAGCCCTAGGATAGTGTTAGGTTTAGGGTTAGCATCAGACCTAGGATAGTGTTAGGGTTAGGGTTAGCATCAGGCCTAGGATAGTGTCAGGGTTAGGGTTAGCATCAGCCCTAGGAGAGTGTTAGGGTTAGGGTTAGGGTTAGCATCAGCCCTAGGATAGTGTTAGGGTTAGGGTTAACATCAGCCCTAGGAGAGTGTTAGAGTTAGGGTTAGGGTTAGCATCAGCCCTAGGATAGTGTTAGGGTTAGGGTTAACATCAGCCCTAGGATAGTGTTAAGGTTAGGGTTAGGGTTAGCATCAGCCCTAGGATAGTGTTAGGTTTAGGGTTAGCATCAGACCTAGGATAGTGTTAGGGTTAGGGTTAGGGTTAGCATCAGCCCTAGGATAGTGTAAGTGTTAGGGTTAGGGTTAGCATCAGGCCTAGGATAGTGTAAGGGTTAGGGTTAGCATCAGCCCTAGGATAGTGTTAGGGTTAGGGTTAGGGTTAGCATCAGCCCTAGGATAGTGTTAGGGTTAGGGTTAGCATCAACCCTAGGATAGTGTTAGGGTTAGGGTGGGTTAGCATCAGCCCTAGGATAGTGTTAGGGTTAGGGTTAGTGTTGGCATCAGCCCTAGGATAGTGTTAGGGTTAGGGTTAGCATCAGCCCTATGATAGTGTTAGGGTTAGGGTTAGGGTTAGCATCAGCCCTAGGAGAGTGTTAGGTTTAGGGTTAGCATCAGCCCTAGGATAGTGTTAGGGTTAGTGTTAGGGTTAGCATCAGCCCTAGGATAGTGTTAGTGTTAGGGTTATCATCAGCCCTAGGATAGTGTTAGGGTTAGGGTTAGGGTTAGCATCAGCCCTAGGATAGTGTTAGGGTTAGGGTTAGCATCAGGCCTACTATACTGTTAGGGTTAGTGTTAGGGTTAACATCAGCCCTAGGATAGTGTTAGGGTTAGGGTTAGCCTGAGCCCTAGGAGAGTGTTAGGGTTAGGGATAGGGTTAGCATCAGGCCTAGGATAGTGTTAGGGTTAGGGTTAGGGTTAGCATCAGCCCTAGGATAGTGTTAGGGTTAGGGTTAGCATCAGGCCTAGGATAGTGTTAGGGTTAGGGTTAGCATCAGCCCTAGGAGAGTGTTAGGGTTAGGGTTAGGGTTAGCATCAGCCCTAGGATAGTGTTAGGTTTAGGGTTAACATCAGCCCTAGGATAGTGTTAGGGTTAGGGTTAGGGTTAGCATCAGCCCTAGGATAGTGTTAGGTTTAGGGTTAGCATCAGACCTAGGATAGTGTTAGGGTTAGGGTTAGCTTCAGGCCTAGGATAGTGTTAGGGTTAGGGTTAGCATGAGCCCTAGGAGAGTGTTAGGGTGAGGGTTAGGGTTAGCATCAGCCCAAGGAGAGTGTTAGGGTTAGGGTTAGGGTTAGCATCAGCCCTAGGATAGTGTTAGGTTTAGGGTTAACATCAGCCCTAGGATAGTGTTAGGGTTAGGGTTAGGGTTAGCATCAGCCCTAGGATAGTGTTAGGTTTAGGGTTAGCATCAGACCTAGGATAGTGTTAGGGTTAGGGTTAGCTTCAGGCCTAGGATAGTGTTAGGGTTAGGGTTAGCATGAGCCCTAGGAGAGTGTTAGGGTTAGGGTTAAGGTTAGCATCAGCCCTAGGATAGTGTTAGGGTTAGGGTTAACATCAGCCCTAGGAGAGTGTTAGGGTTAGGGTTACGGTTAGCATCAGCCCTAGGATAGTGTTAGGGTTAGGGTTAACATCAGCCCTAGGATAGTGTTAAGGTTAGGGTTAGGGTTAGCATCAGCCCTAGGATAGTGTTAGGTTTAGGGTTAGCATCAGACCTAGGATAGTGTTAGGGTTAGGGTTAGGGTTAGCATCAGCCCTAGGATAGTGTAAGTGTTAGGGTTAGGGTTAGCATCAGACCTAGGATAGTGTTAGGGTTAGGGTTAGGGTTAGCATCAGCCATAGGATAGTGTAAGTGTTAGGGTTAGGGTTAGCATCAGCCCTAGGATAGTGTTAGGGTTAGGGTTAGCCTCAGCCCTAGGAGAGTGTTAGGGTTAGGGTTAGGGTTAGCATCAGCCCTAGGATAGTGTTAGGGTTAGGGTTAGCATCAGCCCTAGGATAGTGTTAGGGTTAGGGTTAGCATCAGCCCTACTCTAGTGTTAGGGTTAGTGTTAGGGTTAGCATCAGCCCTAGGATAGTGTTAGGGTTAGGGTTAGCCTCAGCCCTAGGAGAGTTTTAGGGTTAGGGATAGGGTTAGCATCAGGCCTAGGATAGTGTTAGGATTAGGGTTAGGGTTAGCATCACCCTTGGATAGTGTTAGGGTTAGGGTTCGCATCAGGCCTAGGATAGTGTTAGGGTTACGGTTAGCATCAGCCCTAGGAGAGTGTTAGGGTTAGGGTTAGGGTTAGCATCAGCCCTAGGATAGTGTTAGGGTTAGGGTTAACATCAGCCCTAGGATAGTGTTAGGGTTAGCGTTAGGGTTAGCATCAGCCCTAGGATATTGTTAGGTTTAGGGTTAGCATCAGACCTAGGATAGTGTTAGGGTTAGGGTTAGCATCAGGCCTAGGATAGTGTTAGGGTTAGGGTTAGGGTTATCATCAGGCCTAGGATAGTGTGAGGGCTAGGATTAGCATCAGACTTAGGATAGTGTTAGGGTTAGGTTTAGGGTTAGCATCAGCCCTAGGATAGTGTTAAGGTTAGGGTTAACATCAGCCCTAGGATAGTGTTAGGGTTAGCCTTAGGGTTAGCATCAGCCCTAGGATAGTGTTAGGTTTAGGGTTAGCATCAGAACTAGGATAGTGTTAGGGTTAGGGTTAGCATCAGGCCTAGGATAGTGTTAGGGTTAGGGTTAGCATCAGCCCTAGGAGAGTGTTAGGGTTAGGGTTAGGGTTAGCATCAGCCCTAGGATAGTGTTAGGGTTAGGGTTAACATCAGCCCTAGGATAGTGTTAAGGTTAGGGTTAGGGTTAGCATCAGCCCTAGGATAGTGTTAGGTTTAGGGTTAGCATCAGCTCTAGGATAGTGTTAGGGTTAGGGTTAGGGTTAGCATCAGCCCTAGGATAGTGTTAAGGTTAGGGTTAGGGTTATCATCAGGCCTAGGATAGTGTGAGGGCTAGGATTAGCATCAGACTTAGGATAGTGTTAGGGTTAGGGTTAGGGTTAGCATCAGCCCTAGGATAGTGTTAGGGTTAGGGTTAACATCAGCCCTAGGATAGTGTTAGGGTTAGCATCAGCCCTAGGAAAGTGTTAGGTTTAGGGTTAGCATCAGACCTAGGATAGTGTTAGGGTTAGGGTTAGCATCAGGCCTAGGATAGTGTTAGGGTTAGGGTTAGCATCAGCCCTAGGAGAGTGTTAGGGTTAGGGTTAGGGTTAGCATCAGCCCTAGGATAGTGTTAGGGTTAGGGTTAACATCAGCCCTAGGATAGTGTTAAGGTTAGGGTTAGGGTTAGCATCAGCCCTAGGATAGTGTTAGGTTTAGGGTTAGCATCAGACCTAGGATAGTGTTAGGGTTAGGGTTAGGGTTAGCATCAGCCCTAGGATAGTGTAAGTGTTAGGGTTAGGGTTAGCATCAGGCCTAGGATAGTGTAAGGGTTAGGGTTAGCATCAGCCCTAGGATAGTGTTAGGGTTAGGGTTAGGGTTAGCATCAGCCCTAGGATAGTGTTAGGGTTAGGGTTAGCATCAACCCTAGGATAGTGTTAGGGTTAGGGTTAGGGTTAGCATCAGCCCTAGGATAGTATTAGGGTTAGGGTTAGGGTTATGGTTAGCGTTAGCATCAGCTCTAGGATAGTGTTAGCGTTAGGGTTAGGGTTAGCATCAGCCCTAGGATAGTGTTAGGGTTAGGGTTAGGGTTGGCATCAGCCCTGGGATAGTGTTAGGGTTAGGGTTAGCATCAGCCCTAGGGTAGTGTTAGGGTTAGGGTTAGGGTTAGCATCACCCTAGAATAGTGTTAGGGTTAGGGTTAGGGTTAGCATCAGCCCTAGGATAGTGTTAGGTTTAGGGTTAGCATCAGCCCTAGGATAGTGTTAGGGTTAGGGTTAGGGTTAGCATCAGCCCTAGGATAGTGTTAGGGTTAGGGTTAGCATCAGCCCTAGGATAGTGTTAGGGTTACTGTTAGGGTTAGCATCAGCCCTAGGATAGTGTTAGGGTTAGGGTTAGCATCAGGCCTACTATACTGTTAGGGTTAGTGTTAGGGTTAACATCAGCCCTAGGATAGTGTTAGGGTTAGGGTTAGCCTGAGCCCTAGGAGAGTGTTAGGGTTAGGGATAGGGTTAGCATCAGGCCTAGGATAGTGTTAGGGTTAGGGTTACGGTTAGCATCAGCCCTAGGATAGTGTTAGGGTTAGGGTTAGCATCAGGCCTAGGATAGTGTTAGGGTTAGGGTTAGCATCAGCCCAAGGAGAGTGTTAGGGTTAGGGTTAGGGTTAGCATCAGCCCTAGGATAGTGTTAGGTTTAGGGTTAACATCAGCCCTAGGATAGTGTTAGGGTTAGGGTTAGGGTTAGCATCAGCCCTAGGATAGTGTTAGGGTTAGTGTTAGGGTTAGCATCAGCCCTAGGATAGTGTTATGGTTAGGGTTAGCATCAGCCCTACTCTAGTGTTAGGGTTAGTGTTAGGGTTAGCATCAGCCCTAGGATAGTGTTAGGGTTAGGGTTAGCCTCAGCCCTAGGAGAGTGTTAGGGTTAGGGATAGGGTTAGCATCAGGCCTAGGATAGTGTTAGGGTTAGGGTTAGGATTAGCATCAGCCCTAGGATAGTGTTAGGTTTAGGGTTAGCATCAGACCTAGGATAGTGTTAGGGTTAGGGTTAGCTTCAGGCCTAGGATAGTGTTAGGGTTAGGGTTAGCATGAGCCCTAGGAGAGTGTTAGGGTTAGGGTTAGGGTTAGCATCAGCCCTAGGATAGTGTTAGGGTTAGGGTTAACATCAGCCCTAGGAGAGTGTTAGGGTTAGGGTTACGGTTAGCATCAGCCCTAGGATAGTGTTAGGGTTAGGGTTAACATCAGCCCTAGGATAGTGTTAAGGTTAGGGTTAGGGTTAGCATCAGCCCTAGGATAGTGTTAGGTTTAGGGTTAGCATCAGACCTAGGATAGTGTTAGGGTTAGGGTTAGGGTTAGCATCAGCCCTAGGATAGTGTAAGTGTTAGGGTTAGGGTTAGCATCAGACCTAGGATAGTGTTAGGGTTAGGGTTAGGGTTAGCATCAGCCCTAGGATAGTGTAAGTGTTAGGGTTAGGGTTAGCATCAGCCCTAGGATAGTGTTAGGGTTAGGGTTAGCCTCAGCCCTAGGAGAGTGTTAGGGTTAGGGTTAGGGTTAGCATCAGCCCTAGGATAGTGTTAGGGTTAGGGTTAGCATCAGCCCTAGGATAGTGTTAGGGTTAGGGTTAGCATCAGCCCTACTCTAGTGTTAGGGTTAGTGTTAGGGTTAGCATCAGCCCTAGGATAGTGTTAGGGTTAGGGTTAGCCTCAGCCCTAGGAGAGTGTTAGGGTTAGGGATAGGGTTAGCATCAGGCCTAGGATAGTGTTAGGGTTAGGGTTAGGGTTAGCATCAGCCCTAGGATAGTGTTAGGGTTAGGGTTAGCATCAGGCCTAGGATAGTGTTAGGGTTAGGGTTAGCATCAGCCCTAGGAGAGTGTTAGGGTTAGGGTTAGGGTTAGCATCAGCCCTAGGATAGTGTTAGGGTTAGGGTTAACATCAGCCCTAGGATAGTGTTAAGGTTAGGGTTAGCGTTAGCATCAGCCCTAGGATAGTGTTAGGTTTAGGGTTAGCATCAGACCTAGGATAGTGTTTGTGTTAGGGTTAGGGTTAGCATCAGCCCTAGGATAGTGTTAGGATTAGGGTTATGGTTAGCATCAGCCCTAGGATAGTATTAGTGTTAGGGTTAGCATCAGCCCTAGGATAGTGTTAGGGTTAGGGTTAGGGTTAGCACCAGGCCCAGGATAGTGTTAGTGTTAGGGTTAGCATCAGCCTTAGGATAGTGTTAGGGTTAGGGTTAGGGTTAGCATCAGCCGTAGGATAGTGTTTGGGTTAGGGTTAGCCTCAGCCCTAAGATAGTGTTAGAGTTAGGGTTAGGGTTGGCATCAGCCCTAGGATAGTGTTAGGGTTAGGGTTAGGGTTAGCATCAGCCCTAGGATAGTGTTAGTGTTAGGGTTAGCATCAGCCCTAGGATAATGTTAGGGTTAGGGTTAACATAAACCCTAGGATAGTGTTAGGGTTAGGTTTAGGGTTATCATCAGGCCTAGGATAGTGTTAGGGTTAGGGTTAGCATCAGCTCTAGGATAGTGTTAGGGTTAGGGTTAGGGTTAGCATCAGCCCTAGGATAGTGTTAAGGTTAGGGTTAGGGTTATCATCAGGCCTAGGATAGTGTGAGGGCTAGGATTAGCATCAGACTTAGGATAGTGTTAGGGTTAGGGTTAGGGTTAGCATCAGCCCTAGGATAGTGTTAGGGTTAGGGTTAACATCAGCCCTAGGATAGTGTTAGGGTTAGCGTTAGGGTTAGCATCAGCCCTAGGATAGTGTTAGGTTTAGGGTTAGCATCAGACCTAGGATAGTGTTAGGGTTAGGGTTAGCATCAGGCCTAGGATAGTGTTAGGGTTAGGGTTAGCATCAGCCCTAGGACAGTGTTAAGGTTAGGGTTAGGGTTAGCATCAGCCCTAGGATAGTGTTAGGTTTAGGGTTAGCATCAGACCTAGGATAGTGTTAGGGTTAGGGTTAGGGTTAGCATCAGCCCTAGGATAGTGTAAGTGTTAGGGTTAGGGTTAGCATCAGGCCTAGGATAGTGTAAGGGTTAGGGTTAGCATCAGCCCTAGGATAGTGTTAGGGTTAGGGTTAGGGTTAGCATCAGCCCTAGGATAGTGTTAGGGTTAGGGTTAGCATCAACCCTAGGATAGTGTTAGGGTTAGGGTTAGGGTTAGCATCAGCCCTAGGATAGTATTAGGGTTAGGGTTAGGGTTATGTTTAGCGTTAGCATCAGCTCTAGGATAGTGTTAGCGTTAGGGTTAGGGTTAGCATCAGCCCTAGGATAGTGTTAGGGTTAGGGTTAGGGTTGGCATCAGCCCTAGGATAGTGTTAGGGTTAGGGTTAGCATCAGCCCTAGGATAGTGTTAGGGTTAGGGTTAGGGTTAGCATCAGCCCTAGGATAGTGTTAGGGTTAGGGTTAGCATCAGCCCTAGGGTAGTGTTAGGGTTAGGGTTAGGGTTAGCATCACCCTAGAATAGTGTTAGGGTTAGGGTTAGGGTTAGCAACAGCCCTAGGATAGTGTTAGGTTTAGGGTTAGCATCAGCCCTAGGATAGTGTTAGCGTTAGGGTTAGGGTTAGCATCAGCCCTAGGATAGTGTTAGGGTTAGGGTTAGCATCAGCCCTAGGATACTGTTAGGGTTAGGGTTAGCATCAGCCCTAGGGTAGTGTTAGGGTTAGGGTTAGGGTTAGCATCACCCTAGAATAGTGTTAGGGTTAGGGTTAGGGATAGCATCAGCCCTAGGATAGTGTTAGGTTTAGGGTTAGCATCAGCCCTAGGATAGTGTTAGGGTTAGGGTTAGGGTTAGCATCAGCCCTAGGATAGTGTTAGGGTTAGGGTTAGCATCAGGCCTACTATACTGTTAGGGTTAGTGTTAGGGTTAACATCAGCCCTAGGATAGTGTTAGGGTTAGGGTTAGCCTGAGCCCTAGGAGAGTGTTAGGGTTAGGGTTAGGGTTAGCATCAGGCCTAGGATAGTGTAAGGGTTAGGGTTAGCATCAGCCCTAGGATAGTGTTAGGTTTAGGGTTAGGGTTAGCATCAGCCCTAGGATAGTGTTAGGGTTAGGGTTAGCATCAACCCTAGGATAGTGTTAGGGTTAGGGTTAGGGTTAGCATCAGCCCTAGGATAGTATTAGGGTTAGGGTTAGGGTTATGGTTAGCGTTAGCATCAGCTCTAGGATAGTGTTAGCGTTAGGGTTAGGGTTAGCATCAGCCCTAGGATAGTGTTAGGGTTAGGGTTAGGGTTGGCATCAGCCCTAGGATAGTGTTAGGGTTAGGGTTAGCATCAGCCCTAGGATAGTGTTAGGGTTAGGGTTAGGGTTAGCATCAGCCCTAGGATAGTGTTAGGGTTAGGGTTAGCATCAGCCCTAGGGTAGTGTTAGGGTTAGGGTTAGGGTTAGCATCACCCTAGAATAGTGTTAGGGTTAGGGTTAGGGTTAGCAACAGCCCTAGGATAGTGTTAGGTTTAGGGTTAGCATCAGCCCTAGGATAGTGTTAGGGTTAGGGTTAGGGTTAGCATCAGCCCTAGGATAGTGTTAGGGTTAGGGTTAGCATCAGCCCTAGGATACTGTTAGGGTTAGGGTTAGCATCAGCCCTAGGGTAGTGTTAGGGTTAGGGTTAGGGTTAGCATCACCCTAGAATAGTGTTAGGGTTAGGGTTAGGGTTAGCATCAGCCCTAGGAGAGTGTTAGGTTTAGGGTTAGCATCAGCCCTAGGATAGTGTTAGGGTTAGGGTTAGGGTTAGCATCAGCCCTAGGATAGTGTTAGGGTTAGGGTTAGCATCAGGCCTACTATACTGTTAGGGTTAGTGTTAGGGTTAACATCAGCCCTAGGATAGTGTTAGGGTTAGGGTTAGCCTGAGCCCTAGGAGAGTGTTAGGGTTAGGGATAGGGTTAGCATCAGGCCTAGGATAGTGTTAGGGTTAGGGTTAGGGTTAGCATCAGCCCTAGGATAGTGTTAGGGTTAGGGTTAGCATCAGGCCTAGGATAGTGTTAGGGTTAGGGTTAGCATCAGCCCTAGGAGAGTGTTAGGGTTAGGGTTAGGGTTAGCATCAGCCCTAGGATAGTGTTAGGTTTAGGGTTAACATCAGCCCTAGGATAGTGTTAGGGTTAGGGTTAGGGTTAGCATCAGCCCTAGGATAGTGTTAGGTTTAGGGTTAGCATCAGACCTAGGATAGTGTTAGGGTTAGGGTTAGCTTCAGGCCTAGGATAGTGTTAGGGTTAGGGTTAGCATGAGCCCTAGGAGAGTGTTAGGGTTAGGGTTAGGGTTAGCATCAGCCCTAGGATAGTGTTAGGGTTAGGGTTAACATCAGCCCTAGGAGAGTGTTAGGGTTAGGGTTACGGTTAGCATCAGCCCTAGGATAGTGTTAGGGTTAGGGTTAACATCAGCCCTAGGATAGTGTTAAGGTTAGGGTTAGGGTTAGCATCAGCCCTAGGATAGTGTTCGGTTTAGGGTTAGCATCAGACCTAGGATAGTGTTAGGGTTAGGGTTAGGGTTAGCATCAGCCCTAGGATAGTGTAAGTGTTAGGGTTAGGGTTAGCATCAGACCTAGGATAGTGTTAGGGTTAGGGTTAGGGTTAGCATCAGCCCTAGGATAGTGTAAGTGTTAGGGTTAGGGTTAGCATCAGCCCTAGGATAGTGTTAGGGTTAGGGTTAGCCTCAGCCCTAGGAGAGTGTTAGGGTTAGGGTTAGGGTTAGCATCAGCCCTAGGATAGTGTTAGGGTTAGGGTTAGCATCAGCCCTAGGATAGTGTTAGGGTTAGGGTTAGCATCAGCCCTACTCTAGTGTTAGGGTTAGTGTTAGGGTTAGCATCAGCCCTAGGATAGTGTTAGGGTTAGGGTTAGCCTCAGCCCTAGGAGAGTGTTAGGGTTAGGGATAGGGTTAGCATCAGGCCTAGGATAGTGTTAGGGTTAGGGTTAGGGTTAGCATCAGCCCTAGGATAGTGTTAGGGTTAGGGTTAGCATCAGGCCTAGGATAGTGTTAGGGTTAGGGTTAGCATCAGCCCTAGGAGAGTGTTAGGGTTAGGGTTAGGGTTAGCATCAGCCCTAGGATAGTGTTAGGGTTAGGGTTAACATCAGCCCTAGGATAGTGTTAAGGTTAGGGTTAGCGTTAGCATCAGCCCTAGGATAGTGTTAGGTTTAGGGTTAGCATCAGACCTAGGATAGTGTTTGTGTTAGGGTTAGGGTTAGCATCAGCCCTAGGATAGTGTTAGGATTAGGGTTATGGTTAGCATCAGCCCTAGGATAGTATTAGGGTTAGGGTTAGCATCAGCCCTAGGATAGTGTTAGGGTTAGGGTTAGGGTTAGCACCAGGCCCAGGATAGTGTTAGTGTTAGGGTTAGCATCAGCCTTAGGATAGTGTTAGGGTTAGGGTTAGGGTTAGCATCAGCCGTAGGATAGTGTTTGGGTTAGGGTTAGCCTCAGCCCTAAGATAGTGTTAGAGTTAGGGTTAGGGTTGGCATCAGCCCTAGGATAGTGTTAGGGTTAGGGTTAGGGTTAGCATCAGCCCTAGGATAGTGTTAGTGTTAGGGTTAGCATCAGCCCTAGGATAATGTTAGGGTTAGGGTTAACATAAACCCTAGGATAGTGTTAGGGTTAGGTTTAGGGTTATCATCAGGCCTAGGATAGTGTTAGGGTTAGGGTTAGCATCAGCTCTAGGATAGTGTTAGGGTTAGGGTTAGGGTTAGCATCAGCCCTAGGATAGTGTTAAGGTTAGGGTTAGGGTTATCATCAGGCCTAGGATAGTGTGAGGGCTAGGATTAGCATCAGACTTAGGATAGTGTTAGGGTTAGGGTTAGGGTTAGCATCAGCCCTAGGATAGTGTTAGGGTTAGGGTTAACATCAGCCCTAGGATAGTGTTAGGGTTAGCGTTAGGGTTAGCATCAGCCCTAGGATAGTGTTAGGTTTAGGGTTAGCATCAGACCTAGGATAGTGTTAGGGTTAGGGTTAGCATCAGGCCTAGGATAGTGTTAGGGTTAGGGTTAGCATCAGCCCTAGGAGAGTGTTAGGGTTAGGGTTAGGGTTAGCATCAGCCCTAGGATAGTGTTAGGGTTAGGGTTAACATCAGCCCTAGGATAGTGTTAAGGTTAGGTTTAGGGTTAGCATCAGCCCTAGGATAGTGTTAGGTTTAGGGTTAGCATCAGACCTAGGATAGTGTTAGGGTTAGGGTTAGGGTTAGCATCAGCCCTAGGATAGTGTAAGTGTTAGGGTTAGGGTTAGCATCAGGCCTAGGATAGTGTAAGGGTTAGGGTTAGCATCAGCCCTAGGATAGTGTTAGGGTTAGGGTTAGGGTTAGCATCAGCCCTAGGATAGTGTTAGGGTTAGGGTTAGCATCAACCCTAGGATAGTGTTAGGGTTAGGGTTAGGGTTAGCATCAGCCCTAGGATAGTATTAGGGTTAGGGTTAGGGTTATGGTTAGCGTTAGCATCAGCTCTAGGATAGTGTTAGCGTTAGGGTTAGGGTTAGCATCAGCCCTAGGATAGTGTTAGGGTTAGGGTTAGGGTTGGCATCAGCCCTAGGATAGTGTTAGGGTTAGGGTTAGCATCAGCCCTAGGATAGTGTTAGGGTTAGGGTTAGGGTTAGCATCAGCCCTAGGATAGTGTTAGGGTTAGGGTTAGCATCAGCCCTAGGGTAGTGTTAGGGTTAGGGTTAGGGTTAGCATCACCCTAGAATAGTGTTAGGGTTAGGGTTAGGGTTAGCAACAGCCCTAGGATAGTGTTAGGTTTAGGGTTAGCATCAGCCCTAGGATAGTGTTAGGGTTAGGGTTAGGGTTAGCATCAGCCCTAGGATAGTGTTAGGGTTAGGGTTAGCATCAGCCCTAGGATACTGTTAGGGTTAGGGTTAGCATCAGCCCTAGGGTAGTGTTAGGGTTAGGGTTAGGGTTAGCATCACCCTAGAATAGTGTTAGGGTTAGGGTTAGGGTTAGCATCAGCCCTAGGATAGTGTTAGGTTTAGGGTTAGCATCAGCCCTAGGATAGTGTTAGGGTTAGGGTTAGGGTTAGCATCAGCCCTAGGATAGTGTTAGGGTTAGGGTTAGCATCAGGCCTACTATACTGTAAGGGTTAGTGTTAGGGTTAACATCAGCCCTAGGATAGTGTTAGGGTTAGGGTTAGCCTGAGCCCTAGGAGAGTGTTAGGGTTAGGGATAGGGTTAGCATCAGGCCTAGGATAGTGTTAGGGTTAGGGTTAGGGTTAGCATCAGCCCTAGGATAGTGTTAGGGTTAGGGTTAGCATCAGGCCTAGGATAGTGTTAGGGTTAGGGTTAGCATCAGCCCTAGGAGAGTGTTAGGGTTAGGGTTAGGGTTAGCATCAGCCCTAGGATAGTGTTAGGTTTAGGGTTAACATCAGCCCTAGGATAGTGTTAGGGTTAGGGTTAGGGTTAGCATCAGCCCTAGGATAGTGTTAGGTTTAGGGTTAGCATCAGACCTAGGATAGTGTTAGGGTTAGGGTTAGCTTCAGGCCTAGGATAGTGTTAGGGTTAGGGTTAGCATGAGCCCTAGGAGAGTGTTAGGGTTAGGTTTAGGGTTAGCATCAGCCCTAGGATATTGTTAGGGTTAGGGTTAACATCAGCCCTAGGAGAGTGTTAGGGTTAGGGTTACGGTTAGCATCAGCCCTAGGATAGTGTTAGGGTTAGGGTTAACATCAGCCCTAGGATAGTGTTAAGGTTAGGGTTAGGGTTAGCATCAGCCCTAGGATAGTGTTAGGTTTAGGGTTAGCATCAGACCTAGGATAGTGTTAGGGTTAGGGTTAGGGTTAGCATCAGCCCTAGGATAGTGTAAGTGTTAGGGTTAGGGTTAGCATCAGACCTAGGATAGTGTTAGGGTTAGGGTTAGGGTTAGCATCAGCCCTAGGATAGTGTAAGTGTTAGGGTTAGGGTTAGCATCAGCCCTAGGATAGTGTTAGGGTTAGGGTTAGCCTCAGCCCTAGGAGAGTGTTAGGGTTAGGGTTAGGGTTAGCATCAGCCCTAGGATAGTGTTAGGGTTAGGGTTAGCATCAGCCCTAGGATAGTGTTAGGGTTAGGGTTAGCATCAGCCCTACTCTAGTGTTAGGGTTAGTGTTAGGGTTAGCATCAGCCCTAGGATAGTGTTAGGGTTAGGGTTAGCCTCAGCCCTAGGAGAGTGTTAGGGTTAGGGATAGGGTTAGCATCAGGCCTAGGATAGTGTTAGGATTAGGGTTAGGGTTAGCATCACCCTTGGATAGTGTTAGGGTTAGGGTTCGCATCAGGCCTAGGATAGTGTTAGGGTTACGGTTAGCATCAGCCCTAGGAGAGTGTTAGGGTTAGGGTTAGGGTTAGCATCAGCCCTAGGATAGTGTTAGGGTTAGGGTTAACATCAGCCCTAGGATAGTGTTAGGGTTAGCGTTAGGGTTAGCATCAGCCCTAGGATAGTGTTAGGTTTAGGGTTAGCATCAGACCTAGGATAGTGTTAGGGTTAGGGTTAGGGTTAGCATCAGCCCTAGGATAGTGTTAGGTTTAGGGTTAGCATCAGACCTAGGATAGTGTTAGGGTTAGGGTTAGGGTTAGCATCAGCCCTAGGATAGTGTAAGTGTTAGGGTTAGGGTTAGCATCAGGCCTAGGATAGTGTAAGGGTTAGGGTTAGCATCAGCCCTAGGATAGTGTTAGGGTTAGGGTTAGGGTTAGCATCAGCCCTAGGATAGTGTTAGGGTTAGGGTTAGCATCAACCCTAGGATAGTGTTAGGGTTAGGGTTAGGGTTAGCATCAGCCCTAGGATAGTATTAGGGTTAGGGTTAGGGTTATGGTTAGCGTTAGCATCAGCTCTAGGATAGTGTTAGCGTTAGGGTTAGGGTTAGCATCAGCCCTAGGATAGTGTTAGGGTTAGGGTTAGTGTTGGCATCAGCCCTAGGATAGTGTTAGGGTTAGGGTTAGCATCAGCCCTAGGATAGTGTTAGTGTTAGGGTTAGCATCAGCCCTAGGATAATGTTAGGGTTAGGGTTAACATAAACCCTAGGATAGTGTTAGGGTTAGGTTTAGGGTTATCATCAGGCCTAGGATAGTGTTAGGGTTAGGGTTAGCATCAGCTCTAGGATAGTGTTAGGGTTAGGGTTAGGGTTAGCATCAGCCCTAGGATAGTGTTAAGGTTAGGGTTAGGGTTATCATCAGGCCTAGGATAGTGTGAGGGCTAGGATTAGCATCAGACTTAGGATAGTGTTAGGGTTAGGGTTAGGGTTAGCATCAGCCCTAGGATAGTGTTAGGGTTAGGGTTAACATCAGCCCTAGGATAGTGTTAGGGTTAGCGTTAGGGTTAGCATCAGCCCTAGGATAGTGTTAGGTTTAGGGTTAGCATCAGACCTAGGATAGTGTTAGGGTTAGGGTTAGCATCAGGCCTAGGATAGTGTTAGGGTTAGGGTTAGCATCAGCCCTAGGAGAGTGTTAGGGTTAGGGTTAGGGTTAGCATCAGCCCTAGGATAGTGTTAGGGTTAGGGTTAACATCAGCCCTAGGATAGTGTTAAGGTTAGGTTTAGGGTTAGCATCAGCCCTAGGATAGTGTTAGGTTTAGGGTTAGCATCAGACCTAGGATAGTGTTAGGGTTAGGGTTAGGGTTAGCATCAGCCCTAGGATAGTGTAAGTGTTAGGGTTAGGGTTAGCATCAGGCCTAGGATAGTGTAAGGGTTAGGGTTAGCATCAGCCCTAGGATAGTGTTAGGGTTAGGGTTAGGGTTAGCATCAGCCCTAGGATAGTGTTAGGGTTAGGGTTAGCATCAACCCTAGGATAGTGTTAGGGTTAGGGTTAGGGTTAGCATCAGCCCTAGGATAGTATTAGGGTTAGGGTTAGGGTTATGGTTAGCGTTAGCATCAGCTCTAGGATAGTGTTAGCGTTAGGGTTAGGGTTAGCATCAGCCCTAGGATAGTGTTAGGGTTAGGGTTAGGGTTGGCATCAGCCCTAGGATAGTGTTAGGGTTAGGGTTAGCATCAGCCCTAGGATAGTGTTAGGGTTAGGGTTAGGGTTAGCATCAGCCCTAGGATAGTGTTAGGGTTAGGGTTAGCATCAGCCCTAGGGTAGTGTTAGGGTTAGGGTTAGGGTTAGCATCACCCTAGAATAGTGTTAGGGTTAGGGTTAGGGTTAGCAACAGCCCTAGGATAGTGTTAGGTTTAGGGTTAGCATCAGCCCTAGGATAGTGTTAGGGTTAGGGTTAGGGTTAGCATCAGCCCTAGGATAGTGTTAGGGTTAGGGTTAGCATCAGCCCTAGGATACTGTTAGGGTTAGGGTTAGCATCAGCCCTAGGGTAGTGTTAGGGTTAGGGTTAGGGTTAGCATCACCCTAGAATAGTGTTAGGGTTAGGGTTAGGGTTAGCATCAGCCCTAGGATAGTGTTAGGTTTAGGGTTAGCATCAGCCCTAGGATAGTGTTAGGGTTAGGGTTAGGGTTAGCATCAGCCCTAGGATAGTGTTAGGGTTAGGGTTAGCATCAGGCCTACTATACTGTTAGGGTTAGTGTTAGGGTTAACATCAGCCCTAGGATAGTGTTAGGGTTAGGGTTAGCCTGAGCCCTAGGAGAGTGTTAGGGTTAGGGATAGGGTTAGCATCAGGCCTAGGATAGTGTTAGGGTTAGGGTTAGGGTTAGCATCAGCCCTAGGATAGTGTTAGGGTTAGGGTTAGCATCAGGCCTAGGATAGTGTTAGGGTTAGGGTTAGCATCAGCCCTAGGAGAGTGTTAGGGTTAGGGTTAGGGTTAGCATCAGCCCTAGGATAGTGTTAGGTTTAGGGTTAACTTCAGCCCTAGGATAGTGTTAGGGTTAGGGTTAGGGTTAGCATCAGCCCTAGGATAGTGTTAGGTTTAGGGTTAGCATCAGACCTAGGATAGTGTTAGGGTTAGGGTTAGCTTCAGGCCTAGGATAGTGTTAGGGTTAGGGTTAGCATGAGCCCTAGGAGAGTGTTAGGGTTAGGTTTAGGGTTAGCATCAGCCCTAGGATATTGTTAGGGTTAGGGTTAACATCAGCCCTAGGAGAGTGTTAGGGTTAGGGTTACGGTTAGCATCAGCCCTAGGATAGTGTTAGGGTTAGGGTTAACATCAGCCCTAGGATAGTGTTAAGGTTAGGGTTAGGGTTAGCATCAGCCCTAGGATAGTGTTAGGTTTAGGGTTAGCATCAGACCTAGGATAGTGTTAGGGTTAGGGTTAGGGTTAGCATCAGCCCTAGGATAGTGTAAGTGTTAGGGTTAGGGTTAGCATCAGACCTAGGATAGTGTTAGGGTTAGGGTTAGGGTTAGCATCAGCCCTAGGATAGTGTAAGTGTTAGGGTTAGGGTTAGCATCAGCCCTAGGATAGTGTTAGGGTTAGGGTTAGCCTCAGCCCTAGGAGAGTGTTAGGGTTAGGGTTAGGGTTAGCATCAGCCCTAGGATAGTGTTAGGGTTAGGGTTAGCATCAGCCCTAGGATAGTGTTAGGGTTAGGGTTAGCATCAGCCCTACTCTAGTGTTAGGGTTAGTGTTAGGGTTAGCATCAGCCCTAGGATAGTGTTAGGGTTAGGGTTAGCCTCAGCCCTAGGAGAGTGTTAGGGTTAGGGATAGGGTTAGCATCAGGCCTAGGATAGTGTTAGGATTAGGGTTAGGGTTAGCATCACCCTTGGATAGTGTTACGGTTAGGGTTCGCATCAGGCCTAGGATAGTGTTAGGGTTACGGTTAGCATCAGCCCTAGGAGAGTGTTAGGGTTAGGGTTAGGGTTAGCATCAGCCCTAGGATAGTGTTAGGGTTAGGGTTAACATCAGCCCTAGGATAGTGTTAGGGTTAGCGTTAGGGTTAGCATCAGCCCTAGGATAGTGTTAGGTTTAGGGTTAGCATCAGACCTAGGATAGTGTTAGGGTTAGGGTTAGGGTTAGCATCAGCCCTAGGATAGTGTTAGGTTTAGGGTTAGCATCAGACCTAGGATAGTGTTAGGGTTAGGGTTAGGGTTAGCATCAGCCCTAGGATAGTGTAAGTGTTAGGGTTAGGGTTAGCATCAGGCCTAGGATAGTGTAAGGGTTAGGGTTAGCATCAGCCCTAGGATAGTGTTAGGGTTAGGGTTAGGGTTAGCATCAGCCCTAGGATAGTGTTAGGGTTAGGGTTAGCATCAACCCTAGGATAGTGTTAGGGTTAGGGTTAGGGTTAGCATCAGCCCTAGGATAGTATTAGGGTTAGGGTTAGGGTTATGGTTAGCGTTAGCATCAGCTCTAGGATAGTGTTAGCGTTAGGGTTAGGGTTAGCATCAGCCCTAGGATAGTGTTAGGGTTAGGGTTAGTGTTGGCATCAGCCCTAGGATAGTGTTAGGGTTAGGGTTAGCATCAGCCCTAGGATAGTGTTAGGGTTAGGGTTAGGGTTAGCATCAGCCCTAGGATAGTGTTAGGGTTAGGGTTAGCATCAGCCCTAGGGTAGTGTTAGGGTTAGGGTTAGGGTTAGCATCACCCTAGAATAGTGTTAGGGTTAGGGTTAGGGTTAGCATCAGCCCTAGGAGAGTGTTAGGTTTAGGGTTAGCATCAGCCCTAGGGTAGTGTTAGGGTTAGTGTTAGGGTTAGCATCAGCCCTAGGATAGTGTTAGTGTTAGGGTTAGCATCAGCCCTAGGATAGTGTTAGGGTTAGGGTTAGGGTTAGCATCAGCCCTAGGATAGTGTTAGGGTTAGGGTTAGCATCATGCCTACTATACTTTTAGGGTTAGTGTTAGGGTTAACATCAGCCCTAGGATAGTGTTAGGGTTAGGGTTAGCCTGAGCCCTAGGAGAGTGTTAGGGATAGGGATAGGGTTAGCATCAGGCCTAGGATAGTGTTAGGGTTAGGGTTAGGGTTAGCATCAGCCCTAGGATAGTGTTAGGGTTAGGGTTAGCATCAGGCCTAGGATAGTGTTAGGGTTAGGGTTAGCATCAGCCCAAGGAGAGTGTTAGGGTTAGGGTTAGGGTTAGCATCAGCCCTAGGATAGTGTTAGGTTTAGGGTTAACATCAGCCCTAGGATAGTGTTAGGGTTAGGGTTAGGGTTAGCATCAGCCCTAGGATAGTGTTAGGTTTAGGGTTAGCATCAGACCTAGGATAGTGTTAGGGTTAGGGTTAGCTTCAGGCCTAGGATAGTGTTAGGGTTAGGGTTAGCATGAGCCCTAGGAGAGTGTTAGGGTTAGGGTTACGGTTAGCATCAGCCCAAGGAGAGTGTTAGGGTTAGGGTTAGGGTTAGCATCAGCCCTAGGATAGTGTTAGGTTTAGGGTTAACATCAGCCCTAGGATAGTGTTAGGGTTAGGGTTAGGGTTAGCATCAGCCCTAGGATAGTGTTAGGTTTAGGGTTAGCATCAGACCTAGGATAGTGTTAGGGTTAGGGTTAGCTTCAGGCCTAGGATAGTGTTAGGGTTAGGGTTAGCATGAGCCCTAGGAGAGTGTTAGGGTTAGGGTTAAGGTTAGCATCAGCCCTAGGATAGTGTTAGGGTTAGGGTTAACATCAGCCCTAGGAGAGTGTTAGGGTTAGGGTTACGGTTAGCATCAGCCCTAGGATAGTGTTAGGGTTAGGGTTAACATCAGCCCTAGGATAGTGTTAAGGTTAGGGTTAGGGTTAGCATCAGCCCTAGGATAGTGTTAGGTTTAGGGTTAGCATCAGACCTAGGATAGTGTTAGGGTTAGGGTTAGGGTTAGCATCAGCCCTAGGATAGTGTAAGTGTTAGGGTTAGGGTTAGCATCAGACCTAGGATAGTGTTAGGGTTAGGGTTAGGGTTAGCATCAGCCCTAGGATAGTGTAAGTGTTAGGGTTAGGGTTAGCATCAGCCCTAGGATAGTGTTAGGGTTAGGGTTAGCCTCAGCCCTAGGAGAGTGTTAGGGTTAGGGTTAGGGTTAGCATCAGCCCTAGGATAGTGTTAGGGTTAGGGTTAGCATCAGCCCTAGGATAGTGTTAGGGTTAGGGTTAGCATCAGCCCTACTCTAGTGTTAGGGTTAGTGTTAGGGTTAGCATCAGCCCTAGGATAGTGTTAGGGTTAGGGTTAGCCTCAGCCCTAGGAGAGTTTTAGGGTTAGGGATAGGGTTAGCATCAGGCCTAGGATAGTGTTAGGATTAGGGTTAGGGTTAGCATCACCCTTGGATAGTGTTAGGGTTAGGGTTCGCATCAGGCCTAGGATAGTGTTAGGGTTACGGTTAGCATCAGCCCTAGGAGAGTGTTAGGGTTAGGGTTAGGGTTAGCATCAGCCCTAGGATAGTGTTAGGGTTAGGGTTAACATCAGCCCTAGGATAGTGTTAGGGTTAGCGTTAGGGTTAGCATCAGCCCTAGGATATTGTTAGGTTTAGGGTTAGCATCAGACCTAGGATAGTGTTAGGGTTAGAGTTAGCATCAGGCCTAGGATAGTGTTAGGGTTAGGGTTAGGGTTATCATCAGGCCTAGGATAGTGTGAGGGCTAGGATTAGCATCAGACTTAGGATAGTGTTAGGGTTAGGGTTAGGGTTAGCATCAGCCCTAGGATAGTGTTATGGTTAGGGTTAACATCAGCCCTAGGATAGTGTTAGGGTTAGCGTTAGGGTTAGCATCAGCCCTAGGATAGTGTTAGGTTTAGGGTTAGCATCAGACCTAGGATAGTGTTAGGGTTAGGGTTAGCATCAGGCCTAGGATAGTGTTAGGGTTAGGGTTAGCATCAGCCCTAGGAGAGTGTTAGGGTTAGGGTTAGGGTTAGCATCAGCCCTAGGATAGTGTTAGGGTTAGGGTTAACATCAGCCCTAGGATAGTGTTAAGGTTAGGGTTAGGGTTAGCATCAGCCCTAGGATAGTGTTAGGTTTAGGGTTAGCATCAGCTCTAGGATAGTGTTAGGGTTAGGGTTAGGGTTAGCATCAGCCCTAGGATAGTGTTAAGGTTAGGGTTAGGGTTATCATCAGGCCTAGGATAGTGTGAGGGCTAGGATTAGCATCAGACTTAGGATAGTGTTAGGGTTAGGGTTAGGGTTAGCATCAGCCCTAGGATAGTGTTAGGGTTAGGGTTAACATCAGCCCTAGGATAGTGTTAGGGTTAGCATCAGCCCTAGGATAGTGTTAGGTTTAGGGTTAGCATCAGACCTAGGATAGTGTTAGGGTTAGCGTTAGGGTTAGCATCAGCCCTAGGATAGTGTTAGGGTTAGGGTTAGCATCAGCCCTAGGAGAGTGTTAGGGTTAGGGTTAGGGTTAGCATCAGCCCTAGGATAGTGTTAGGGTTAGGGTTAACATCAGCCCTAGGATAGTGTTAAGGTTAGGGTTAGGGTTAGCATCAGCCCTAGGATAGTGTTAGGTTTAGGGTTAGCATCAGACCTAGGATAGTGTTAGGGTTAGGGTTAGGGTTAGCATCAGCCCTAGGATAGTGTAAGTGTTAGGGTTAGGGTTAGCATCAGGCCTAGGATAGTGTAAGGGTTAGGGTTAGCATCAGCCCTAGGATAGTGTTAGGGTTAGGGTTAGGGTTAGCATCAGCCCTAGGATAGTGTTAGGGTTAGGGTTAGCATCAACCCTAGGATAGTGTTAGGGTTAGGGTTAGGGTTAGCATCAGCCCTAGGATAGTATTAGGGTTAGGGTTAGGGTTATGGTTAGCGTTAGCATCAGCTCTAGGATAGTGTTAGCGTTAGGGTTAGGGTTAGCATCAGCCCTAGGATAGTGTTAGGGTTAGGGTTAGGGTTGGCATCAGCCCTAGGATAGTGTTAGGGTTAGGGTTAGCATCAGCCCTAGGATAGTGTTAGGGTTAGGGTTAAGGTTAGCATCAGCCCTAGGATAGTGTTAGGGTTAGGGTTAGCATCAGCCCTAGGGTAGTGTTAGGGTTAGGGTTAGGGTTAGCATCACCCTAGAATAGTGTTAGGGTTAGGGTTAGGGTTAGCATCAGCCCTAGGATAGTGTTAGGTTTAGGGTTAGCATCAGCCCGAGGATAGTGTTAGGGTTAGGGTTAGGGTTAGCATCAGCCCTAGGATAGTGTTAGGGTTAGGGTTAGCATCAGCCCTAGGATAGTGTTAGGGTTACTGTTAGGGTTAGCATCAGCCCTAGGATAGTGTTAGGGTTAGGGTTAGCATCAGGCCTACTATACTGTTAGGGTTAGTGTTAGGGTTAACATCAGCCCTAGGATAGTGTTAGGGTTAGGGTTAGCCTGAGCCCTAGGAGAGTGTTAGGGTTAGGGATAGGGTTAGCATCAGGCCTAGGATAGTGTTAGGGTTAGGGTTAGGGTTAGCATCAGCCCTAGGATAGTGTTAGGGTTAGGGTTAGCATCAGGCCTAGGATAGTGTTAGGTTTAGGGTTAACATCAGCCCTAGGATAGTGTTAGGGTTAGGGTTAGGGTTAGCATCAGCCCAAGGAGAGTGTTAGGGTTAGGGTTAGGGTTAGCATCAGCCCTAGGATAGTGTTAGGTTTAGGGTTAACATCAGCCCTAGGATAGTGTTAGGGTTAGGGTTAGGGTTAGCATCAGCCCTAGGATAGTGTTAGGGTTAGTGTTAGGGTTAGCATCAGCCCTAGGATAGTGTTATGGTTAGGGTTAGCATCAGCCCTACTCTAGTGTTAGGGTTAGTGTTAGGGTTAGCATCAGCCCTAGGATAGTGTTAGGGTTAGGGTTAGCCTCAGCCCTAGGAGAGTGTTAGGGTTAGGGATAGGGTTAGCATCAGGCCTAGGATAGTGTTAGGGTTAGGGTTAGGGTTAGCATCAGCCCTAGGATAGTGTTAGGTTTAGGGTTAGCATCAGACCTAGGATAGTGTTAGGGTTAGGGTTAGCTTCAGGCCTAGGATAGTGTTAGGGTTAGGGTTAGCATGAGCCCTAGGAGAGTGTTAGGGTTAGGGTTAGGGTTAGCATCAGCCCTAGGATAGTGTTAGGGTTAGGGTTAACATCAGCCCTAGGAGAGTGTTAGGGTTAGGGTTACGGTTAGCATCAGCCCTAGGATAGTGTTAGGGTTAGGGTTAACATCAGCCCTAGGATAGTGTTAAGGTTAGGGTTAGGGTTAGCATCAGCCCTAGGATAGTGTTAGGTTTAGGGTTAGCATCAGACCTAGGATAGTGTTAGGGTTAGGGTTAGGGTTAGCATCAGCCCTAGGATAGTGTAAGTGTTAGGGTTAGGGTTAGCATCAGACCTAGGATAGTGTTAGGGTTAGGGTTAGGGTTAGCATCAGCCCTAGGATAGTGTAAGTGTTAGGGTTAGGGTTAGCATCAGCCCTAGGATAGTGTTAGGGTTAGGGTTAGCCTCAGCCCTAGGAGAGTGTTAGGGTTAGGGTTAGGGTTAGCATCAGCCCTAGGATAGTGTTAGGGTTAGGGTTAGCATCAGCCCTAGGATAGTGTTAGGGTTAGGGTTAGCATCAGCCCTACTCTAGTGTTAGGGTTAGTGTTAGGGTTAGCATCAGCCCTAGGATAGTGTTAGGGTTAGGGTTAGCCTCAGCCCTAGGAGAGTGTTAGGGTTAGGGATAGGGTTAGCATCAGGCCTAGGATAGTGTTAGGGTTAGGGTTAGGGTTAGCATCAGCCCTAGGATAGTGTTAGGGTTAGGGTTAGCATCAGGCCTAGGATAGTGTTAGGGTTAGGGTTAGCATCAGCCCTAGGAGAGTGTTAGGGTTAGGGTTAGGGTTAGCATCAGCCCTAGGATAGTGTTAGGGTTAGGGTTAACATCAGCCCTAGGATAGTGTTAAGGTTAGGGTTAGCGTTAGCATCAGCCCTAGGATAGTGTTAGGTTTAGGGTTAGCATCAGACCTAGGATAGTGTTTGTGTTAGGGTTAGGGTTAGCATCAGCCCTAGGATAGTGTTAGGATTAGGGTTATGGTTAGCATCAGCCCTAGGATAGTATTAGGGTTAGGGTTAGCATCAGCCCTAGGATAGTGTTAGGGTTAGGGTTAGGGTTAGCACCAGGCCCAGGATAGTGTTAGTGTTAGGGTTAGCATCAGCCTTAGGATAGTGTTAGGGTTAGGGTTAGGGTTAGCATCAGCCGTAGGATAGTGTTTGGGTTAGGGTTAGCCTCAGCCCTAAGATAGTGTTAGAGTTAGGGTTAGGGTTGGCATCAGCCCTAGGATAGTGTTAGGGTTAGGGTTAGGGTTAGCATCAGCCCTAGGATAGTGTTAGTGTTAGGGTTAGCATCAGCCCTAGGATAATGTTAGGGTTAGGGTTAACATAAACCCTAGGATAGTGTTAGGGTTAGGTTTAGGGTTATCATCAGGCCTAGGATAGTGGTAGGGTTAGGGTTAGCATCAGCTCTAGGATAGTGTTAGGGTTAGGGTTAGGGTTAGCATCAGCCCTAGGATAGTGTTAAGGTTAGGGTTAGGGTTATCATCAGGCCTAGGATAGTGTGAGGGCTAGGATTAGCATCAGACTTAGGATAGTGTTAGGGTTAGGGTTAGGGTTAGCATCAGCCCTAGGATAGTGTTAGGGTTAGGGTTAACATCAGCCCTAGGATAGTGTTAGGGTTAGCGTTAGGGTTAGCATCAGCCCTAGGATAGTGTTAGGTTTAGGGTTAGCATCAGACCTAGGATAGTGTTAGGGTTAGGGTTAGCATCAGGCCTAGGATAGTGTTATGGTTAGGGTTAGCATCAGCCCTAGGAGAGTGTTAGGGTTAGGGTTAGGGTTAGCATCAGCCCTAGGATAGTGTTAGGGTTAGGGTTAACATCAGCCCTAGGATAGTGTTAAGGTTAGGGTTAGGGTTAGCATCAGCCCTAGGATAGTGTTAGGTTTAGGGTTAGCATCAGACCTAGGATAGTGTTAGGGTTAGGGTTAGGGTTAGCATCAGCCCTAGGATAGTGTAAGTGTTAGGGTTAGGGTTAGCATCAGGCCTAGGATAGTGTAAGGGTTAGGGTTAGCATCAGCCCTAGGATAGTGTTAGGGTTAGGGTTAGGGTTAGCATCAGCCCTAGGATAGTGTTAGGGTTAGGGTTAGCATCAACCCTAGGATAGTGTTAGGGTTAGGGTTAGGGTTAGCATCAGCCCTAGGATAGTATTAGGGTTAGGGTTAGGGTTATGGTTAGCGTTAGCATCAGCTCTAGGATAGTGTTAGCGTTAGGGTTAGGGTTAGCATCAGCCCTAGGATAGTGTTAGGGTTAGGGTTAGGGTTGGCATCAGCCCTAGGATAGTGTTAGGGATAGGGTTAGCATCAGCCCTAGGATAGTGTTAGGGTTAGAGTTAGGGTTAGCATCAGCCCTAGGATAGTGTTAGGGTTAGGGTTAGCATCAGCCCTAGGGTAGTGTTAGGGTTAGGGTTAGGGTTAGCATCACTCTAGAATAGTGTTAGGGTTAGGGTTAGGGTTAGCATCAGCCCTAGGATAGTGTTAGGTTTAGGGTTAGCATCAGCCCTAGGATAGTGTTAGGGTTAGGGTTAGGGTTAGCATCAGCCCTAGGATAGTGTTAGGGTTAGGGTTAGCATCAGCCCTAGGATAGTGTTAGGGTTAGGGTTAGGGTTAGCATCAGCCCTAGGATAGTGTTAGGGTTAGGGTTAGCATCAGGCCTACTATACTGTTAGGGTTAGTGTTCGGGTTAACATCAGCCCTAGGATAGTGTTAGGGTTAGGGTTAGCCTGAGCCCTAGGAGAGTGTTAGGGTTAGGGATAGGGTTAGCATCAGGCCTAGGATAGTGTTAGGTTTAGGGTTAGGGTTAGCATCAGCCCTAGGATAGTGTTAGGGTTAGGGTTAGCATCAGGCCTAGGATAGTGTTAGGGTTAGGGTTAGCATCAGCCCAAGGAGAGTGTTAGGGTTAGGGTTAGGGTTAGCATCAGCCCTAGGATAGTGTTAGGTTTAGGGTTAACATCAGCCCTAGGATAGTGTTAGGGTTAGGGTTAGGGTTAGCATCAGCCCTAGGATAGTGTTAGGTTTAGGGTTAGCATCAGACCTAGGATAGTGTTAGGGTTAGGGTTAGGGTTAGCATCAGCCCTAGGATAGTGTAAGTGTTAGGGTTAGGGTTAGCATCAGGCCTAGGATAGTGTAAGGGTTAGGGTTAGCATCAGCCCTAGGATAGTGTTAGGGATAGGGTTAGGGTTAGCATCAGCCCTAGGATAGTGTTAGGGTTAGGGTTAGCATCAACCCTAGGATAGTGTTAGGGTTAGGGTTAGGGTTAGCATCAGCCCTAGGATAGTATTAGGGTTAGGGTTAGGGTTATGGTTAGCGTTAGCATCAGCTCTAGGATAGTGTTAGCGTTAGGGTTAGGGTTAGCATAAGCCCTAGGATAGTGTTAGGGTTAGGGTTAGGGTTGGCATCAGCCCTAGGATAGTGTTAGGGTTAGGGTTAGCATCAGCCCTAGGATAGTGTTAGGGTTAGGGTTAGGGTTAGCATCAGCCCTAGGATAGTGTTAGGGTTAGGGTTAGCATCAGCCCTAGGGTAGTGTTAGGGTTAGGGTTAGGGTTAGCATCACCCTAGAATAGTGTTAGGGTTAGGGTTAGGGATAGCATCAGCCCTAGGATAGTGTTAGGTATAGGGTTAGCATCAGCCCTAGGATAGTGTTAGGGTTAGGGTTAGGGTTAGCATCAGCCCTAGGATAGTGTTAAGGTTAGGGTTAGGATCAGCCCTAGGATAGTGTTAGGGTTACTGTTAGGGTTAGCATCAGCCCTAGGATAGTGTTAGGGTTAGGGTTAGCATCAGGCCTACTATACTGTTAGGGTTAGTGTTAGGGTTAACATCAGCCCTAGGATCGTGTTAGCGTTAGGGTTAGCCTGAGCCCTAGGAGAGTGTTAGGGTTAGGGATAGGGTTAGCATCAGGCCTAGGATAGTGTTAGGGTTAGGGTTAGGGTTAGCATCAGCCCTAGGATAGTGTTAGGGTTAGGGTTAGCATCAGGCCTAGGATAGTGTTAGGGTTAGGGTTAGGGTTAGCATCAGCCCTAGGATAGTGTTAGGTTTAGGGTTAACATCAGCCCTAGGATAGTGTTAGGGTTAGGGTTAGGGTTAGCATCAGCCCTAGGATAGTGTTAGGGTTAGTGTTAGGGTTAGCATCAGCCCTAGGATAGTGTTAGGGTTACGGTTAGCATCAGCCCTACTCTAGTGTTAGGGTTAGTGTTAGGGTTAGCATCAGCCTTAGGATAGTGTTAGGGTTAGGGTTAGGGTTATCATCAGGCCTAGGATAGTGTGAGGGCTAGGATTAGCATCAGACTTAGGATAGTGTTAGGGTTAGGGTTAGGGTTAGCATCAGCCCTAGGATAGTGTTAGGGTTAGCGTTAACATCAGCCCTAGGATAGTGTTAGGGTTAGCGTTAGGGTTAGCATCAGCCCTAGGATAGTGTTAGGTTTAGGGTTAGCATCAGACCTAGGATAGTGTTAGGGTTAGGGTTAGCATCAGGCCTAGGATAGTATTAGGGTTAGGGTTAGCATCAGCCCTAGGAGAGTGTTAGGGTTAGGGTTAGGGTTAGCATCAGCCCTAGGATAGTGTTAGGGTTAGGGTTAACATCAGCCCTAGGATAGTGTTAAGGTTAGGGTTAGGGTTAGCATCAGCCCTAGGATAGTGTTAGGTTTAGGGTTAGCATCAGACCTAGGATAGTGTTAGGGTTAGGGTTAGGGTTAGCATCAGCCCTAGGATAGTGTAAGTGTTAGGGTTAGGGTTAGCATCAGGCCTAGGATAGTGTAAGGGTTAGGGTTAGCATCAGCCCTAGGATAGTGTTAGGGTTAGGGTTAGGGTTAGCATCAGCCCTAGGATAGTGTTAGGGTTAGGGTTAGCATCAACCCTAGGATAGTGTTAGGGTTAGGGTTAGGGTTAGCATCAGCCCTAGGATAGTATTAGGGTTAGGGTTAGGGTTATGGTTAGCGTTAGCATCAGCTCTAGGATAGTGTTAGCGTTAGGGTTAGGGTTAGCATCAGCCCTAGGATAGTGTTAGGGTTAGGGTTAGGGTTGGCATCAGCCCTAGGATAGTGTTAGGGCTAGGGTTAGCATCAGCCCTAGGATAGTGTTAGGGTTAGGGTTAGGGTTAGCATCAGCCCTAGGATAGTGTTAGGGTTAGGGTTAGCATCAGCCCTAGGGTAGTGTTAGGGTTAGGGTTAGGGTTAGCATCACCCTAGAATAGTGTTAGGGTTAGGGTTAGGGTTAGCATCAGCCCTAGGATAGTGTTAGGTATAGGGTTAGCATCAGCCCTAGGATAGTGTTAGGGTTAGGGTTAGGGTTAGCATCAGCCCTAGGATAGTGTTAAGGTTAGGGTTAGGATCAGCCCTAGGATAGTGTTAGGGTTACTGTTAGGGTTAGCATCAGCCCTAGGATAGTGTTAGGGTTAGGGTTAGCATCAGGCCTACTATACTGTTAGGGTTAGTGTTAGGGTTAACATCAGCCCTAGGATAGTGTTAGCGTTAGGGTTAGCCTGAGCCCTAGGAGAGTGTTAGGGTTAGGGATAGGGTTAGCATCAGGCCTAGGATAGTGTTAGGGTTAGGGTTAGGGTTAGCATCAGCCCTAGGATAGTGTTAGGGTTAGGGTTAGCATCAGGCCTAGGATAGTGTTAGGGTTAGGGTTAGGGTTAGCATCAGCCCTAGGATAGTGTTAGGTTTAGGGTTAACATCAGCCCTAGGATAGTGTTAGGGTTAGGGTTAGGGTTAGCATCAGCCCTAGGATAGTGTTAGGGTTAGTGTTAGGGTTAGCATCAGCCCTAGGATAGTGTTAGGGTTACGGTTAGCATCAGCCCTACTCTAGTGTTAGGGTTAGTGTTAGGGTTAGCATCAGCCTTAGGATAGTGTTAGGGTTAGGGTTAGGGTTATCATCAGGCCTAGGATAGTGTGAGGGCTAGGATTAGCATCAGACTTAGGATAGTGTTAGGGTTAGGGTTAGGGTTAGCATCAGCCCTAGGATAGTGTTAGGGTTAGCGTTAACATCAGCCCTAGGATAGTGTTAGGGTTAGCGTTAGGGTTAGCATCAGCCCTAGGATAGTGTTAGGTTTAGGGTTAGCATCAGACCTAGGATAGTGTTAGGGTTAGGGTTAGCATCAGGCCTAGGATAGTATTAGGGTTAGGGTTAGCATCAGCCCTAGGAGAGTGTTAGGGTTAGGGTTAGGGTTAGCATCAGCCCTAGGATAGTGTTAGGGTTAGGGTTAACATCAGCCCTAGGATAGTGTTAAGGTTAGGGTTAGGGTTAGCATCAGCCCTAGGATAGTGTTAGGTTTAGGGTTAGCATCAGACCTAGGATAGTGTTAGGGTTAGGGTTAGGGTTAGCATCAGCCCTAGGATAGTGTAAGTGTTAGGGTTAGGGTTAGCATCAGGCCTAGGATAGTGTAAGGGTTAGGGTTAGCATCAGCCCTAGGATAGTGTTAGGGTTAGGGTTAGGGTTAGCATCAGCCCTAGGATAGTGTTAGGGTTAGGGTTAGCATCAACCCTAGGATAGTGTTAGGGTTAGGTTTAGGGTTAACATCAGCCCTAGGATAGTGTTAGGGTTAGGGTTAGGGTTAGCATCAGCCCTAGGATAGTGTTAGGTTTAGGGTTAGCATCAGACCTAGGATAGTGTTAGGGTTAGGGTTAGCTTCAGGCCTAGGATAGTGTTAGGGTTAGGGTTAGCATGAGCCCTAGGAGAGTGTTAGGGTTAGGGTTAAGGTTAGCATCAGCCCTAGGATAGTGTTAGGGTTAGGGTTAACATCAGCCCTAGGAGAGTGTTAGGGTTAGGGTTACGGTTAGCATCAGCCCTAGGATAGTGTTAGGGTTAGGGTTAACATCAGCCCTAGGATAGTGTTAAGGTTAGGGTTAGGGTTAGCATCAGCCCTAGGATAGTGTTAGGTTTAGGGTTAGCATCAGACCTAGGATAGTGTTAGGGTTAGGGTTAGGGTTAGCATCAGCCCTAGGATAGTGTAAGTGTTAGGGTTAGGGTTAGCATCAGACCTAGGATAGTGTTAGGGTTAGGGTTAGGGTTAGCATCAGCCCTAGGATAGTGTAAGTGTTAGGGTTAGGGTTAGCATCAGCCCTAGGATAGTGTTAGGGTTAGGGTTAGCCTCAGCCCTAGGAGAGTGTTAGGGTTAGGGTTAGGGTTAGCATCAGCCCTAGGATAGTGTTAGGGTTAGGGTTAGCATCAGCCCTAGGATAGTGTTAGGGTTAGGGTTAGCATCAGCCCTACTCTAGTGTTAGGGTTAGTGTTAGGGTTAGCATCAGCCCTAGGATAGTGTTAGGGTTAGGGTTAGCCTCAGCCCTAGGAGAGTTTTAGGGTTAGGGATAGGGTTAGCATCAGGCCTAGGATAGTGTTAGGATTAGGGTTAGGGTTAGCATCACCCTTGGATAGTGTTAGGGTTAGGGTTCGCATCAGGCCTAGGATAGTGTTAGGGTTACGGTTAGCATCAGCCCTAGGAGAGTGTTAGGGTTAGGGTTAGGGTTAGCATCAGCCCTAGGATAGTGTTAGGGTTAGGGTTAACATCAGCCCTAGGATAGTGTTAGGGTTAGCGTTAGGGTTAGCATCAGCCCTAGGATATTGTTAGGTTTAGGGTTAGCATCAGACCTAGGATAGTGTTAGGGTTAGAGTTAGCATCAGGCCTAGGATAGTGTTAGGGTTAGGGTTAGGGTTATCATCAGGCCTAGGATAGTGTGAGGGCTAGGATTAGCATCAGACTTAGGATAGTGTTAGGGTTAGGGTTAGGGTTAGCATCAGCCCTAGGATAGTGTTATGGTTAGGGTTAACATCAGCCCTAGGATAGTGTTAGGGTTAGCGTTAGGGTTAGCATCAGCCCTAGGATAGTGTTAGGTTTAGGGTTAGCATCAGACCTAGGATAGTGTTAGGGTTAGGGTTAGCATCAGGCCTAGGATAGTGTTAGGGTTAGGGTTAGCATCAGCCCTAGGAGAGTGTTAGGGTTAGGGTTAGGGTTAGCATCAGCCCTAGGATAGTGTTAGGGTTAGGGTTAACATCAGCCCTAGGATAGTGTTAAGGTTAGGGTTAGGGTTAGCATCAGCCCTAGGATAGTGTTAGGTTTAGGGTTAGCATCAGCTCTAGGATAGTGTTAGGGTTAGGGTTAGGGTTAGCATCAGCCCTAGGATAGTGTTAAGGTTAGGGTTAGGGTTATCATCAGGCCTAGGATAGTGTGAGGGCTAGGATTAGCATCAGACTTAGGATAGTGTTAGGGTTAGGGTTAGGGTTAGCATCAGCCCTAGGATAGTGTTAGGGTTAGGGTTAACATCAGCCCTAGGATAGTGTTAGGGTTAGCATCAGCCCTAGGATAGTGTTAGGTTTAGGGTTAGCATCAGACCTAGGATAGTGTTAGGGTTAGCGTTAGGGTTAGCATCAGCCCTAGGATAGTGTTAGGGTTAGGGTTAGCATCAGCCCTAGGAGAGTGTTAGGGTTAGGGTTAGGGTTAGCATCAGCCCTAGGATAGTGTTAGGGTTAGGGTTAACATCAGCCCTAGGATAGTGTTAAGGTTAGGGTTAGGGTTAGCATCAGCCCTAGGATAGTGTTAGGTTTAGGGTTAGCATCAGACCTAGGATAGTGTTAGGGTTAGGGTTAGGGTTAGCATCAGCCCTAGGATAGTGTAAGTGTTAGGGTTAGGGTTAGCATCAGGCCTAGGATAGTGTAAGGGTTAGGGTTAGCATCAGCCCTAGGATAGTGTTAGGGTTAGGGTTAGGGTTAGCATCAGCCCTAGGATAGTGTTAGGGTTAGGGTTAGCATCAACCCTAGGATAGTGTTAGGGTTAGGGTTAGGGTTAGCATCAGCCCTAGGATAGTATTAGGGTTAGGGTTAGGGTTATGGTTAGCGTTAGCATCAGCTCTAGGATAGTGTTAGCGTTAGGGTTAGGGTTAGCATCAGCCCTAGGATAGTGTTAGGGTTAGGGTTAGGGTTGGCATCAGCCCTAGGATAGTGTTAGGGTTAGGGTTAGCATCAGCCCTAGGATAGTGTTAGGGTTAGGGTTAAGGTTAGCATCAGCCCTAGGATAGTGTTAGGGTTAGGGTTAGCATCAGCCCTAGGGTAGTGTTAGGGTTAGGGTTAGGGTTAGCATCACCCTAGAATAGTGTTAGGGTTAGGGTTAGGGTTAGCATCAGCCCTAGGATAGTGTTAGGTTTAGGGTTAGCATCAGCCCGAGGATAGTGTTAGGGTTAGGGTTAGGGTTAGCATCAGCCCTAGGATAGTGTTAGGGTTAGGGTTAGCATCAGCCCTAGGATAGTGTTAGGGTTACTGTTAGGGTTAGCATCAGCCCTAGGATAGTGTTAGGGTTAGGGTTAGCATCAGGCCTACTATACTGTTAGGGTTAGTGTTAGGGTTAACATCAGCCCTAGGATAGTGTTAGGGTTAGGGTTAGCCTGAGCCCTAGGAGAGTGTTAGGGTTAGGGATAGGGTTAGCATCAGGCCTAGGATAGTGTTAGGGTTAGGGTTAGGGTTAGCATCAGCCCTAGGATAGTGTTAGGGTTAGGGTTAGCATCAGGCCTAGGATAGTGTTAGGTTTAGGGTTAACATCAGCCCTAGGATAGTGTTAGGGTTAGGGTTAGGGTTAGCATCAGCCCAAGGAGAGTGTTAGGGTTAGGGTTAGGGTTAGCATCAGCCCTAGGATAGTGTTAGGTTTAGGGTTAACATCAGCCCTAGGATAGTGTTAGGGTTAGGGTTAGGGTTAGCATCAGCCCTAGGATAGTGTTAGGGTTAGTGTTAGGGTTAGCATCAGCCCTAGGATAGTGTTATGGTTAGGGTTAGCATCAGCCCTACTCTAGTGTTAGGGTTAGTGTTAGGGTTAGCATCAGCCCTAGGATAGTGTTAGGGTTAGGGTTAGCCTCAGCCCTAGGAGAGTGTTAGGGTTAGGGATAGGGTTAGCATCAGGCCTAGGATAGTGTTAGGGTTAGGGTTAGGGTTAGCATCAGCCCTAGGATAGTGTTAGGTTTAGGGTTAGCATCAGACCTAGGATAGTGTTAGGGTTAGGGTTAGCTTCAGGCCTAGGATAGTGTTAGGGTTAGGGTTAGCATGAGCCCTAGGAGAGTGTTAGGGTTAGGGTTAGGGTTAGCATCAGCCCTAGGATAGTGTTAGGGTTAGGGTTAACATCAGCCCTAGGAGAGTGTTAGGGTTAGGGTTACGGTTAGCATCAGCCCTAGGATAGTGTTAGGGTTAGGGTTAACATCAGCCCTAGGATAGTGTTAAGGTTAGGGTTAGGGTTAGCATCAGCCCTAGGATAGTGTTAGGTTTAGGGTTAGCATCAGACCTAGGATAGTGTTAGGGTTAGGGTTAGGGTTAGCATCAGCCCTAGGATAGTGTAAGTGTTAGGGTTAGGGTTAGCATCAGACCTAGGATAGTGTTAGGGTTAGGGTTAGGGTTAGCATCAGCCCTAGGATAGTGTAAGTGTTAGGGTTAGGGTTAGCATCAGCCCTAGGATAGTGTTAGGGTTAGGGTTAGCCTCAGCCCTAGGAGAGTGTTAGGGTTAGGGTTAGGGTTAGCATCAGCCCTAGGATAGTGTTAGGGTTAGGGTTAGCATCAGCCCTAGGATAGTGTTAGGGTTAGGGTTAGCATCAGCCCTACTCTAGTGTTAGGGTTAGTGTTAGGGTTAGCATCAGCCCTAGGATAGTGTTAGGGTTAGGGTTAGCCTCAGCCCTAGGAGAGTGTTAGGGTTAGGGATAGGGTTAGCATCAGGCCTAGGATAGTGTTAGGGTTAGGGTTAGGGTTAGCATCAGCCCTAGGATAGTGTTAGGGTTAGGGTTAGCATCAGGCCTAGGATAGTGTTAGGGTTAGGGTTAGCATCAGCCCTAGGAGAGTGTTAGGGTTAGGGTTAGGGTTAGCATCAGCCCTAGGATAGTGTTAGGGTTAGGGTTAACATCAGCCCTAGGATAGTGTTAAGGTTAGGGTTAGCGTTAGCATCAGCCCTAGGATAGTGTTAGGTTTAGGGTTAGCATCAGACCTAGGATAGTGTTTGTGTTAGGGTTAGGGTTAGCATCAGCCCTAGGATAGTGTTAGGATTAGGGTTATGGTTAGCATCAGCCCTAGGATAGTATTAGGGTTAGGGTTAGCATCAGCCCTAGGATAGTGTTAGGGTTAGGGTTAGGGTTAGCACCAGGCCCAGGATAGTGTTAGTGTTAGGGTTAGCATCAGCCTTAGGATAGTGTTAGGGTTAGGGTTAGGGTTAGCATCAGCCGTAGGATAGTGTTTGGGTTAGGGTTAGCCTCAGCCCTAAGATAGTGTTAGAGTTAGGGTTAGGGTTGGCATCAGCCCTAGGATAGTGTTAGGGTTAGGGTTAGGGTTAGCATCAGCCCTAGGATAGTGTTAGTGTTAGGGTTAGCATCAGCCCTAGGATAATGTTAGGGTTAGGGTTAACATAAACCCTAGGATAGTGTTAGGGTTAGGTTTAGGGTTATCATCAGGCCTAGGATAGTGGTAGGGTTAGGGTTAGCATCAGCTCTAGGATAGTGTTAGGGTTAGGGTTAGGGTTAGCATCAGCCCTAGGATAGTGTTAAGGTTAGGGTTAGGGTTATCATCAGGCCTAGGATAGTGTGAGGGCTAGGATTAGCATCAGACTTAGGATAGTGTTAGGGTTAGGGTTAGGGTTAGCATCAGCCCTAGGATAGTGTTAGGGTTAGGGTTAACATCAGCCCTAGGATAGTGTTAGGGTTAGCGTTAGGGTTAGCATCAGCCCTAGGATAGTGTTAGGTTTAGGGTTAGCATCAGACCTAGGATAGTGTTAGGGTTAGGGTTAGCATCAGGCCTAGGATAGTGTTATGGTTAGGGTTAGCATCAGCCCTAGGAGAGTGTTAGGGTTAGGGTTAGGGTTAGCATCAGCCCTAGGATAGTGTTAGGGTTAGGGTTAACATCAGCCCTAGGATAGTGTTAAGGTTAGGGTTAGGGTTAGCATCAGCCCTAGGATAGTGTTAGGTTTAGGGTTAGCATCAGACCTAGGATAGTGTTAGGGTTAGGGTTAGGGTTAGCATCAGCCCTAGGATAGTGTAAGTGTTAGGGTTAGGGTTAGCATCAGGCCTAGGATAGTGTAAGGGTTAGGGTTAGCATCAGCCCTAGGATAGTGTTAGGGTTAGGGTTAGGGTTAGCATCAGCCCTAGGATAGTGTTAGGGTTAGGGTTAGCATCAACCCTAGGATAGTGTTAGGGTTAGGGTTAGGGTTAGCATCAGCCCTAGGATAGTATTAGGGTTAGGGTTAGGGTTATGGTTAGCGTTAGCATCAGCTCTAGGATAGTGTTAGCGTTAGGGTTAGGGTTAGCATCAGCCCTAGGATAGTGTTAGGGTTAGGGTTAGGGTTGGCATCAGCCCTAGGATAGTGTTAGGGATAGGGTTAGCATCAGCCCTAGGATAGTGTTAGGGTTAGAGTTAGGGTTAGCATCAGCCCTAGGATAGTGTTAGGGTTAGGGTTAGCATCAGCCCTAGGGTAGTGTTAGGGTTAGGGTTAGGGTTAGCATCACTCTAGAATAGTGTTAGGGTTAGGGTTAGGGTTAGCATCAGCCCTAGGATAGTGTTAGGTTTAGGGTTAGCATCAGCCCTAGGATAGTGTTAGGGTTAGGGTTAGGGTTAGCATCAGCCCTAGGATAGTGTTAGGGTTAGGGTTAGCATCAGCCCTAGGATAGTGTTAGGGTTAGGGTTAGGGTTAGCATCAGCCCTAGGATAGTGTTAGGGTTAGGGTTAGCATCAGGCCTACTATACTGTTAGGGTTAGTGTTCGGGTTAACATCAGCCCTAGGATAGTGTTAGGGTTAGGGTTAGCCTGAGCCCTAGGAGAGTGTTAGGGTTAGGGATAGGGTTAGCATCAGGCCTAGGATAGTGTTAGGTTTAGGGTTAGGGTTAGCATCAGCCCTAGGATAGTGTTAGGGTTAGGGTTAGCATCAGGCCTAGGATAGTGTTAGGGTTAGGGTTAGCATCAGCCCAAGGAGAGTGTTAGGGTTAGGGTTAGGGTTAGCATCAGCCCTAGGATAGTGTTAGGTTTAGGGTTAACATCAGCCCTAGGATAGTGTTAGGGTTAGGGTTAGGGTTAGCATCAGCCCTAGGATAGTGTTAGGTTTAGGGTTAGCATCAGACCTAGGATAGTGTTAGGGTTAGGGTTAGGGTTAGCATCAGCCCTAGGATAGTGTAAGTGTTAGGGTTAGGGTTAGCATCAGGCCTAGGATAGTGTAAGGGTTAGGGTTAGCATCAGCCCTAGGATAGTGTTAGGGATAGGGTTAGGGTTAGCATCAGCCCTAGGATAGTGTTAGGGTTAGGGTTAGCATCAACCCTAGGATAGTGTTAGGGTTAGGGTTAGGGTTAGCATCAGCCCTAGGATAGTATTAGGGTTAGGGTTAGGGTTATGGTTAGCGTTAGCATCAGCTCTAGGATAGTGTTAGCGTTAGGGTTAGGGTTAGCATAAGCCCTAGGATAGTGTTAGGGTTAGGGTTAGGGTTGGCATCAGCCCTAGGATAGTGTTAGGGTTAGGGTTAGCATCAGCCCTAGGATAGTGTTAGGGTTAGGGTTAGGGTTAGCATCAGCCCTAGGATAGTGTTAGGGTTAGGGTTAGCATCAGCCCTAGGGTAGTGTTAGGGTTAGGGTTAGGGTTAGCATCACCCTAGAATAGTGTTAGGGTTAGGGTTAGGGATAGCATCAGCCCTAGGATAGTGTTAGGTATAGGGTTAGCATCAGCCCTAGGATAGTGTTAGGGTTAGGGTTAGGGTTAGCATCAGCCCTAGGATAGTGTTAAGGTTAGGGTTAGGATCAGCCCTAGGATAGTGTTAGGGTTACTGTTAGGGTTAGCATCAGCCCTAGGATAGTGTTAGGGTTAGGGTTAGCATCAGGCCTACTATACTGTTAGGGTTAGTGTTAGGGTTAACATCAGCCCTAGGATCGTGTTAGCGTTAGGGTTAGCCTGAGCCCTAGGAGAGTGTTAGGGTTAGGGATAGGGTTAGCATCAGGCCTAGGATAGTGTTAGGGTTAGGGTTAGGGTTAGCATCAGCCCTAGGATAGTGTTAGGGTTAGGGTTAGCATCAGGCCTAGGATAGTGTTAGGGTTAGGGTTAGGGTTAGCATCAGCCCTAGGATAGTGTTAGGTTTAGGGTTAACATCAGCCCTAGGATAGTGTTAGGGTTAGGGTTAGGGTTAGCATCAGCCCTAGGATAGTGTTAGGGTTAGTGTTAGGGTTAGCATCAGCCCTAGGATAGTGTTAGGGTTACGGTTAGCATCAGCCCTACTCTAGTGTTAGGGTTAGTGTTAGGGTTAGCATCAGCCTTAGGATAGTGTTAGGGTTAGGGTTAGGGTTATCATCAGGCCTAGGATAGTGTGAGGGCTAGGATTAGCATCAGACTTAGGATAGTGTTAGGGTTAGGGTTAGGGTTAGCATCAGCCCTAGGATAGTGTTAGGGTTAGCGTTAACATCAGCCCTAGGATAGTGTTAGGGTTAGCGTTAGGGTTAGCATCAGCCCTAGGATAGTGTTAGGTTTAGGGTTAGCATCAGACCTAGGATAGTGTTAGGGTTAGGGTTAGCATCAGGCCTAGGATAGTATTAGGGTTAGGGTTAGCATCAGCCCTAGGAGAGTGTTAGGGTTAGGGTTAGGGTTAGCATCAGCCCTAGGATAGTGTTAGGGTTAGGGTTAACATCAGCCCTAGGATAGTGTTAAGGTTAGGGTTAGGGTTAGCATCAGCCCTAGGATAGTGTTAGGTTTAGGGTTAGCATCAGACCTAGGATAGTGTTAGGGTTAGGGTTAGGGTTAGCATCAGCCCTAGGATAGTGTAAGTGTTAGGGTTAGGGTTAGCATCAGGCCTAGGATAGTGTAAGGGTTAGGGTTAGCATCAGCCCTAGGATAGTGTTAGGGTTAGGGTTAGGGTTAGCATCAGCCCTAGGATAGTGTTAGGGTTAGGGTTAGCATCAACCCTAGGATAGTGTTAGGGTTAGGGTTAGGGTTAGCATCAGCCCTAGGATAGTATTAGGGTTAGGGTTAGGGTTATGGTTAGCGTTAGCATCAGCTCTAGGATAGTGTTAGCGTTAGGGTTAGGGTTAGCATCAGCCCTAGGATAGTGTTAGGGTTAGGGTTAGGGTTGGCATCAGCCCTAGGATAGTGTTAGGGCTAGGGTTAGCATCAGCCCTAGGATAGTGTTAGGGTTAGGGTTAGGGTTAGCATCAGCCCTAGGATAGTGTTAGGGTTAGGGTTAGCATCAGCCCTAGGGTAGTGTTAGGGTTAGGGTTAGGGTTAGCATCACCCTAGAATAGTGTTAGGGTTAGGGTTAGGGTTAGCATCAGCCCTAGGATAGTGTTAGGTATAGGGTTAGCATCAGCCCTAGGATAGTGTTAGGGTTAGGGTTAGGGTTAGCATCAGCCCTAGGATAGTGTTAGGGTTACTGTTAGGGTTAGCATCAGCCCTAGGATAGTGTTAGGGTTAGGGTTAGCATCAGGCCTACTATACTGTTAGGGTTAGTGTTAGGGTTAACATCAGCCCTAGGATAGTGTTAGCGTTAGGGTTAGCCTGAGCCCTAGGAGAGTGTTAGGGTTAGGGATAGGGTTAGCATCAGGCCTAGGATAGTGTTAGGGTTAGGGTTAGGGTTAGCATCAGCCCTAGGATAGTGTTAGGGTTAGGGTTAGCATCAGGCCTAGGATAGTGTTAGGGTTAGGGTTAGGGTTAGCATCAGCCCTAGGATAGTGTTAGGTTTAGGGTTAACATCAGCCCTAGGATAGTGTTAGGGTTAGGGTTAGGGTTAGCATCAGCCCTAGGATAGTGTTAGGGTTAGTGTTAGGGTTAGCATCAGCCCTAGGATAGTGTTAGGGTTACGGTTAGCATCAGCCCTACTCTAGTGTTAGGGTTAGTGTTAGGGTTAGCATCAGCCTTAGGATAGTGTTAGGGTTAGGGTTAGGGTTATCATCAGGCCTAGGATAGTGTGAGGGCTAGGATTAGCATCAGACTTAGGATAGTGTTAGGGTTAGGGTTAGGGTTAGCATCAGCCCTAGGATAGTGTTAGGGTTAGCGTTAACATCAGCCCTAGGATAGTGTTAGGGTTAGCGTTAGGGTTAGCATCAGCCCTAGGATAGTGTTAGGTTTAGGGTTAGCATCAGACCTAGGATAGTGTTAGGGTTAGGGTTAGCATCAGGCCTAGGATAGTATTAGGGTTAGGGTTAGCATCAGCCCTAGGAGAGTGTTAGGGTTAGGGTTAGGGTTAGCATCAGCCCTAGGATAGTGTTAGGGTTAGGGTTAACATCAGCCCTAGGATAGTGTTAAGGTTAGGGTTAGGGTTAGCATCAGCCCTAGGATAGTGTTAGGTTTAGGGTTAGCATCAGACCTAGGATAGTGTTAGGGTTAGGGTTAGGGTTAGCATCAGCCCTAGGATAGTGTAAGTGTTAGGGTTAGGGTTAGCATCAGGCCTAGGATAGTGTAAGGGTTAGGGTTAGCATCAGCCCTAGGATAGTGTTAGGGTTAGGGTTAGGGTTAGCATCAGCCCTAGGATAGTGTTAGGGTTAGGGTTAGCATCAACCCTAGGATAGTGTTAGGGTTAGGGTTAGGGTTAGCATCAGCCCTAGGATAGTATTAGGGTTAGGGTTAGGGTTATGGTTAGCGTTAGCATCAGCTCTAGGATAGTGTTAGCGTTAGGGTTAGGGTTAGCATCAGCCCTAGGATAGTGTTAGGGTTAGGGTTAGGGTTGGCATCAGCCCTAGGATAGTGTTAGGGCTAGGGTTAGCATCAGCCCTAGGATAGTGTTAGGGTTAGGGTTAGGGTTAGCATCAGCCCTAGGATAGTGTTAGGGTTAGGGTTAGCATCAGCCCTAGGGTAGTGTTAGGGTTAGGGTTAGGGTTAGCATCACCCTAGAATAGTGTTAGGGTTAGGGTTAGGGTTAGCATCAGCCCTAGGATAGTGTTAGGTTTAGGGTTGGCATCAGCCCTAGGATAGTGTTAGGGTTAGGGTTAGGGTTAGCATCAGCCCTAGGATAGTGTTAGGGTTAGGGTTAGCATCAGCCCTAGGATAGTGTTAGGGTTACTGTTAGGGTTAGCATCAGCCCTAGGATAGTGTTAGGGTTAGGGTTAGCATCAGGCCTACTATACTGTTAGGGTTAGTGTTAGGGTTAACATCAGCCCTAGGATAGTGTTAGGGTTAGGGTTAGCCTGAGCCCTAGGAGAGTGTTAGGGTTAGGGATAGGGTTAGCATCAGGCCTAGGATAGTGTTAGGGTTAGGGTTAGGGTTAGCATCAGCACTAGGATAGTGTTAGGGTTAGGGTTAGCATCAGGCCTAGGATAGTGTTAGGGTTAGGGTTAGCATCAGCCCAAGGAGAGTGTTAGGGTTAGGGTTAGGGTTAGCATCAGCCCTAGGATAGTGTTAGGTTTAGGGTTAACATCAGCCCTAGGATAGTGTTAGGGTTAGGGTTAGGGTTAGCATCAGCCCTAGGATAGTGTTAGGGTTAGGGTTAGCATCAGCCCTACTCTAGTGTTAGGGTTAGTGTTAGGGTTAGCATCAGCCCTAGGATAGTGTTAGGGTTAGGGTTAGCCTCAGCCCTAGGAGAGTGTTAGGGTTAGGGATAGGGTTAGCATCAGGCCTAGGATAGTGTTAGGGTTAGGGTTAGGGTTAGCATCAGCCCTAGGATAGTGTTAGTTTTAGGGTTAGCATCAGACCTAGGATAGTGTTAGGGTTAGGGTTAGCTTCAGGCCTAGGATAGTGTTAGGGTTAGGGTTAGCATGAGCCCTAGGAGAGTGTTAGGGTTAGGGTTAGGGTTAGCATCAGCCCTAGGATAGTGTTAGGGTTAGGGTTAACATCAGCCCTAGGAGAGTGTTAGGGTTAGGGTTACGGTTAGCATCAGCCCTAGGATAGTGTTAGGGTTAGGGTTAACATCAGCCCTAGGATAGTGTTAAGGTTAGGGTTAGGGTTAGCATCAGCCCTAGGATAGTGTTAGGTTTAGGGTTAGCATCAGACCTAGGATAGTGTTAGGGTTAGGGTTAGGGTTAGCATCAGCCCTAGGATAGTGTAAGTGTTAGGGTTAGGGTTAGCATCAGACCTAGGATAGTGTTAGGGTTAGGGTTAGGGTTAGCATCAGCCCTAGGATAGTGTAAGTGTTAGGGTTAGGGTTAGCATCAGCCCTAGGATAGTGTTAGGGTTAGGGTTAGCCTCAGCCCTAGGAGAGTGTTAGGGTTAGGGTTAGGGTTAGCATCAGCCCTAGGATAGTGTTAGGGTTAGGGTTAGCATCAGCCCTAGGATAGTGTTAGGGTTAGGGTTAGCATCAGCCCTACTCTAGTGTTAGGGTTAGTGTTAGGGTTAGCATCAGCCCTAGGATAGTGTTAGGGTTAGGGTTAGCCTCAGCCCTAGGAGAGTGTTAGGGTTAGGGATAGGGTTAGCATCAGGCCTAGGATAGTGTTAGGGTTAGGGTTAGGGTTAGCATCAGCCCTAGGATAGTGTTAGGGTTAGGGTTAGCATCAGGCCTAGGATAGTGTTAGGGTTAGGGTTAGCATCAGCCCTAGGAGAGTGTTAGGGTTAGGGTTAGGGTTAGCATCAGCCCTAGGATAGTGTTAGGGTTACGGTTAACATCAGCCCTAGGATAGTGTTAAGGTTAGGGTTAGGGTTAGCATCAGCCCTAGGATAGTGTTAGGTTTAGGGTTAGCATCAGACCTAGGATAGTGTTTGTGTTAGGGTTAGGGTTAGCATCAGCCCTAGGATAGTGTTAGGATTAGGGTTATGGTTAGCATCAGCCCTAGGATAGTATTAGGGTTAGGGTTAGCATCAGCCCTAGGATAGTGTTAGGGTTAGGGTTAGGGTTAGCACCAGGCCCAGGATAGTGTTAGTGTTAGGGTTAGCATCAGCCTTAGGATAGTGTTAGGGTTAGGGTTAGGGTTAGCATCAGCCGTAGGATAGTGTTTGGGTTAGGGTTAGCCTCAGCCCTAAGATAGTGTTAGAGTTAGGGTTAGGGTTAGCATCAGCCCTAGGATAGTGTTAGGGTTAGGGTTAGGGTTAGCATCAGCCCTAGGATAGTGTTAGTGTTAGGGTTAGCATCAGCCCTAGGATAATGTTAGGGTTAGGGTTAACATAAACCCTAGGATAGTGTTAGGGTTAGGTTTAGGGTTATCATCAGGCCTAGGATAGTGTTAGGGTTAGGGTTAGCATCAGCTCTAGGATAGTGTTAGGGTTAGGGTTTGGGTTAGCATCAGCCCTAGGATAGTGTTAAGGTTAGGGTTAGGGTTATCATCAGGCCTAGGATAGTGTGAGGGCTAGGATTAGCATCAGACTTAGGATAGTGTTAGGGTTAGGGTTAGGGTTAGCATCAGCCCTAGGATAGTGTTAGGGTTAGGGTTAACATCAGCCCTAGGATAGTGTTAGGGTTAGCGTTAGGGTTAGCATCAGCCCTAGGATAGTGTTAGGTTTAGGGTTAGCATCAGACCTAGGATAGTGTTAGGGTTAGGGTTAGCATCAGGCCTAGGATAGTGTTAGGGTTAGGGTTAGCATCAGCCCTAGGAGAGTGTTAGGGTTAGGGTTAGGGTTAGCATCAGCCCTAGGATAGTGTTAGGGTTAGGGTTAACATCAGCCCTAGGATAGTGTTAAGGTTAGGGTTAGGGTTAGCATCAGCCCTAGGATAGTGTTAGGTTTAGGGTTAGCATCAGACCTAGGATAGTGTTAGGGTTAGGGTTAGGGTTAGCATCAGCCCTAGGATAGTGTTAGGGTTAGGGTTAGCATCAACCCTAGGATAGTGTTAGGGTTAGGGTTAGGGTTAGCATCAGCCCTAGGATAGTATTAGGGTTAGGGTTAGGGTTATGGTTAGCGTTAGCATCAGCTCTAGGATAGTGTTAGCGTTAGGGTTAGGGTTAGCATCAGCCCTAGGATAGTGTTAGGGTTAGGGTTAGGGTTGGCATCAGCCCTAGGATAGTGTTAGGGTTAGGGTTAGCATCAGCCCTAGGGTAGTGTTAGGGTTAGGGTTAGGGTTAGCATCACCCTAGAATAGTGTTAGGGTTAGGGTTAGGGTTAGCATCAGCCCTAGGATAGTGTTAGGTTTAGGGTTAGCGTCAGCCCTAGGATAGTGTTAGGGTTAGGGTTAGGGTTAGCATCAGCCCTAGGATAGTGTTAGGGTTAGGGTTAGCATCAGCCCTAGGATAGTGTTAGGGTTAGGGTTAGGGTTAGCATCAGCCCTAGGATAGTGTTAGGGTTAGGGTTAGCATCAGGCCTACTATACTGTTAGGGTTAGTGTTAGGGTTAACATCAGCCCTAGGATAGTGTTAGGGTTAGGGTTAGCCTGAGCCCTAGGAGAGTGTTAGGGTTAGGGATAGGGTTAGCATCAGGCCTAGGATAGTGTTAGGGTTAGGGTTAGGGTTAGGATCAGCCCTAGGATAGTGTTAGGTTTAGGGTTAGCATCAGACCTAGGATAGTGTTAGGGTTAGCGTTAGGGTTAGCATCAGCCCTAGGATAGTGTAAGTGTTAGGGTTAGGGTTAGCATCAGGCCTAGGATAGTGTAAGGGTTAGGGTTAGCATCAGCCCTAGGATAGTGTTAGGGTTAGGGTTAGGGTTAGCATCAGCCCTAGGATAGTGTTAGGGTTAGGGTTAGATCAACCCTAGGATAGTGTTAGGGTTAGGGTTAGGGTTAGCATCAGCCCTAGGATAGTATTAGGGTTAGGGTTAGGGTTATGGTTAGCGTTAGCATCAGCTCTAGGATAGTGTTAGCGTTAGGGTTAGGGTTAGCATCAGCCCTAGGATAGTGTTAGGGTTAGGGTTAGGGTTGGCATCAGCCCTATGATAGTGTTAGGGTTAGGGTTATCATCAGCCCTAGGATAGTGTTAGGGTTAGGGTTAGGGTTAGCATCAGCCCTAGGATAGTGTTAGGGTTAGGGTTAGCATCAGCCCTAGGGTAGTGTTAGGGTTAGGGTTAGGGTTAGCATCACCCTAGAATAGTGTTAGGGTTAGGATTAGGGTTAGCATCAGCCCTAGGATAGTGTTAGGTTTAGGGTTAGCATCAGCCCTAGGATAGTGTTAGGGTTAGGGTTAGGGTTAGCATCAGCCCTAGGATAGTGTTAAGGTTAGGGTTAGCATCAGCCCTAGGATAGTGTTAGGGTTAGGGTTAGGGTTAGCATCAGCCCTAGGATAGTGTTAGGGTTAGGGTTAGCATCAGGCCTACTATACTGTTAGGGTTAGTGTTATGGTTAACATCAGCCCTAGGATAGTGTTAGGGTTAGGGTTAGCCTGAGCCCTAGGAGAGTGTTAGGGTTAGGGATAGGGTTAGCATCAGGCCTAGGATAGTGTTAGGGTTAGGGTTAGGGTTAGCATCAGCCCTAGGATAGTGTTAGGGTTAGGGTTAGCATCAGGCCTAGGATAGTGTTAGGGTTAGGGTTAGCATCAGCCCAAGGAGAGTGTTAGGGTTAGGGTTAGGGTTAGCATCAGCCCTAGGATAGTGTTAGGTTTAGGGTTAACATCAGCCCTAGGATAGTGTTAGGGTTAGGGTTAGGGTTAGCATCAGCCCTAGGATAGTGTTAGGTTTATTGTTAGCATCAGACCTAGGATAGTGTTAGGGTTAGGGTTAGGGTTAGCATCAGCCCTAGGATAGTGTAAGTGTTAGGGTTAGGGTTAGCATCAGGCCTAGGATAGTGTAAGGGTTAGGGTTAGCATCAGCCCTAGGATAGTGTTAGGGTTAGGGTTAGGGTTAGCATCAGCCCTAGGATAGTGTTAGGGTTAGGGTTAGCATCAACCCTAGGATAGTGTTAGGGTTAGGGTTAGGGTTAGCATCAGCCCTAGGATAGTATTAGGGTTAGGGTTAGGGTTATGGTTAGCGTTAGCATCAGCTCTAGGATAGTGTTAGCGTTAGGGTTAGGGTTAGCATCAGCCGTAGGATAGTGTTAGGGTTAGGGTTAGGGTTGGCATCAGCCCTAGGATAGTGTTAGGGTTAGGGTTAGCATCAGCCCTAGGATAGTGTTAGGGTTAGGGTTAGGGTTAGCATCAGCCCTAGGATAGTGTTAGGGTTAGGGTTAGCATCAGCCCTAGGGTAGTGTTAGGGTTAGGGTTAGGGTTAGCATCACCCTAGAATAGTGTTAGGGTTAGGGTTAGGGTTAGCATCAGCCCTAGGATAGTGTTAGGTTTAGGGTTAGCATCAGCCCTAGGATAGTGTTAGGGTTAGGGTTAGGGTTAGCATCAGCCCTAGGATAGTGTTAGGGTTAGGGTTAGCATCAGCCCTAGGATAGTGTTAGGGTTACTGTTAGGGTTAGCATCAGCCCTAGGATAGTGTTAGGGTTAGGGTTAGCATCAGGCCTACTATACTGTTAGGGTTAGTGTTAGGGTTAACATCAGCCCTAGGATAGTGTTAGGGTTAGGGTTAGCCTGAGCCCTAGGAGAGTGTTAGGGTTAGGGATAGGGTTAGCATCAGCCCTAGGATAGTGTTAGGGTTAGGGTTAGCATCAGGCCTAGGATAGTGTTAGGGTTAGGGTTAGCATCAGCCCAAGGAGAGTGTTAGGGTTAGGGTTAGGGTTAGCATCAGCCCTAGGATAGTGTTAGGTTTAGGGTTAACATCAGCCCTAGGATAGTGTTAGGGTTAGGGTTAGGGTTAGCATCAGCCCTAGGATAGTGTTAGGGTTAGTGTTAGGGTTAGCATCAGCCCTAGGATAGTGTTATGGTTAGGGTTAGCATCAGCCCTACTCTAGTGTTAGGGTTAGTGTTAGGGTTAGCATCAGCCCTAGGATAGTGTTAGGGTTAGGGTTAGCCTCAGCCCTAGGAGAGTGTTAGGGTTAGGGATAGGGTTAGCATCAGGCCTAGGATAGTGTTAGGGTTAGGGTTAGGGTTAGCATCAGCCCTAGGATAGTGTTAGGTTTAGGGTTAGCATCAGACCTAGGATAGTGTTAGGGTTAGGGTTAGCTTCAGGCCTAGGATAGTGTTAGGGTTAGGGTTAGCATGAGCCCTAGGAGAGTGTTAGGGTTAGGGTTAGGGTTAGCATCAGCCCTAGGATAGTGTTAGGGTTAGGGTTAACATCAGCCCTAGGAGAGTGTTAGGGTTAGGGTTACGGTTAGCATCAGCCCTAGGATAGTGTTAGGGTTAGGGTTAACATCAGCCCTAGGATAGTGTTAAGGTTAGGGTTAGGGTTAGCATCAGCCCTAGGATAGTGTTAGGTTTAGGGTTAGCATCAGACCTAGGATAGTGTTAGGGTTAGGGTTAGGGTTAGCATCAGCCCTAGGATAGTGTAAGTGTTAGGGTTAGGGTTAGCATCAGACCTAGGATAGTGTTAGGGTTAGGGTTAGGGTTAGCATCAGCCCTAGGATAGTGTAATTGTTAGGGTTAGGGTTAGCATCAGCCCTAGGATAGTGTTAGGGTTAGGGTTAGCCTCAGCCCTAGGAGAGTGTTAGGGTTAGGGTTAGGGTTAGCATCAGCAATAGGATAGTGTTAGGGTTAGGGTTAGCATCAGCCCTAGGATAGTGTTAGGGTTAGGGTTAGCATCAGCCCTACTCTAGTGTTAGGGTTAGTGTTAGGGTTAGCATCAGCCCTAGGATAGTGTTAGGGTTAGGGTTAGCCTCAGCCCTAGGAGAGTGTTAGGGTTAGGGATATGGTTAGCATCAGGCCTAGGATACTGTTAGGGTTAGGGTTAGGGTTAGCATCAGCCCTAGGATAGTGTTAGGGTTAGGGTTAGCATCAGGCCTAGGATAGTGTTAGGGTTAGGGTTAGCATCAGCCCTAGGAGAGTGTTAGGGTTAGGGTTAGGGTTAGCATCAGCCCTAGGATAGTGTTAGGGTTAGGGTTAACATCAGCCCTAGGATAGTGTTAAGGTTAGGGTTAGGGTTAGCATCAGCCCTAGGATAGTGTTAGGTTTAGGGTTAGCATCAGACCTAGGATAGTGTTTGTGTTAGGGTTAGGGTTAGCATCAGCCCTAGGATAGTGTTAGGATTAGGGTTATGGTTAGCATCAGCCCTAGGATAGTATTAGGGTTAGGGTTAGCATCAGCCCTAGGATAGTGTTAAGGTTAGGGTTAGGGTTAGCACCAGGCCCAGGATAGTGTTAGTGTTAGGGTTAGCATCAGCCTTAGGATAGTGTTAGGGTTAGGGTTAGGGTTAGCATCAGCCGTAGGATAGTGTTTGGGTTAGGGTTAGCCTCAGCCCTAAGATAGTGTTAGAGTTAGGGTTAGGGTTAGCATCAGCCCTAGGATAGTGTTAGGGTTAGGGTTAGGGTTAGCATCAGCCCTAGGATAGTGTTAGTGTTAGGGTTAGCATCAGCCCTAGGATAATGTTAGGGTTAGGGTTAACATAAACCCTAGGATAGTGTTAGGGTTAGGTTTAGGGTTATCATCAGGCCTAGGATAGTGTTAGGGTTAGGGTTAGCATCAGCTCTAGGATAGTGTTAGGGTTAGGGTTAGGGTTAGCATCAGCCCTAGGATAGTGTTAAGGTTAGGGTTAGGGTTATCATCAGGCCTAGGATAGTGTGAGGGCTAGGATTAGCATCAGACTTAGGATAGTGTTAGGGTTAGGGTTAGGGTTAGCATCAGCCCTAGGATAGTGTTAGGGTTAGGGTTAACATCAGCCCTAGGATAGTGTTAGGGTTAGCGTTAGGGTTAGAATCAGCCCTAGGATAGTGTTAGGTTTAGGGTTAGCATCAGACCTAGGATAGTGTTAGGGTTAGGGTTAGCATCAGGCCTAGGATAGTGTTAGGGTTAGGGTTAGCATCAGCCCTAGGAGAGTGTTATTGTTAGGGTTAGGGTTAGCATCAGCCCTAGGATAGTGTTAGGGTTAGGGTTAACATCAGCCCTAGGATAGTGTTAAGGTTAGGGTTAGGGTTAGCATCAGCCCTAGGATAGTGTTAGGTTTAGGGTTAGCATCAGACCTAGGATAGTGTTAGGGTTAGGGTTAGGGTTAGCATCAGCCCTAGGATAGTGTAAGTGTTAGGGTTAGGGTTAGCATCAGGCCTAGGATAGTGTAAGGGTTAGGGTTAGCATCAGCCCTAGGATAGTGTTAGGGTTAGGGTTAGGGTTAGCATCAGCCCTAGGATAGTGTTAGGGTTAGGGTTAGCATCAACCCTAGGATAGTGTTAGGGTTAGGGTTAGGGTTATCATCAGCCCTAGGATAGTATTAGGGTTAGGGTTAGGGTTATGGTTAGCGTTAGCATCAGCTCTAGGATAGTGTTAGCGTTAGGGTTAGGGTTAGCATCAGCCCTAGCATAGTGTTAGGGTTAGGGTTAGGGTTGGCATCAGCCCTAGGATAGTGTTAGGGTTAGGGTTAGCATCAGCCCTAGGATAGTGTTAGGGTTAGGGTTAGGGTTAGCATCTGCCCTAGGATAGTGTTAGGGTTAGGGTTAGCATCAGCCCTAGGGTAGTGTTAGGGTTAGGGTTAGGGTTAGCATCACCCTAGAATAGTGTTAGGGTTAGGGTTAGGGTTAGCATCAGCCCTAGGATAGTGTTAGGTTTAGGGTTAGCATCAGCCCTAGGATAGTGTTAGGGTTAGGGTTAGGGTTAGCATCAGCCCTAGGATAGTGTTAGGGTTAGGGTTAGCATCAGCCCTAGGATAGTGTTAGGGTTAGGGTTAGGGTTAGCATCAGCCCTAGGATAGTGTTAGGGTTAGGGTTAGCATCAGGCCTACTATACTGTTAGGGTTAGTGTTAGGGTTAACATCAGCCCTAGGATAGTGTTAGGGTTAGGGTTAGCCTGAGCCCTAGGAGAGTGTTAGGGTTAGGGATAGGGTTAGCATCAGGCCTAGGATAGTGTTAGGGTTAGGGTTAGGGTTAGCATCAGCCCTAGGATAGTGTTAGGGTTAGGGTTAGCATCAGGCCTAGGATAGTGTTAGGGTTAGGGTTAGCATCAGCCCAAGGAGAGTGTTAGGGTTAGGGTTAGGGTTAGCATCAGCCCTAGGATAGTGTTAGGTTTAGGGTTAACATCAGCCCTAGGATAGTGTTAGGGTTAGGGTTAGGGTTAGCATCAGCCCTAGGATAGTGTTAGGTTTAGGGTTAGCATCAGACCTAGGATAGTGTTAGGGTTAGGGTTAGCTTCAGGCCTAGGATAGTGTTAGGGTTAGGGTTAGCATGAGCCCTAGGAGAGTGTTAGGGTTAGGGTTAGGGTTATCATCAGCCCTAGGATAGTGTTAGGGTTAGGGTTAACATCAGCCCTAGGAGAGTGTTAGGGTTAGGGTTACGGTTAGCATCAGCCCTAGGATAGTGTTAGGGTTAGGGTTAACATCAGCCCTAGGATAGTGTTAAGGTTAGGGTTAGGGTTAGCATCAGCCCTAGGATAGTGTTAGGTTTAGGGTTAGCATCAGACCTAGGATAGTGTTAGGGTTAGGGTTAGGGTTAGCATCAGCCCTAGGATAGTGTAAGTGTTAGGGTTAGGGTTAGCATCAGACCTAGGATAGTGTTAGGGTTAGGGTTAGGGTTAGCATCAGCCCTAGGATAGTGTAAGTGTTAGGGTTAGGGTTAGCATCAGCCCTAGGATAGTGTTAGGGTTAGGGTTAGCCTCAGCCCTAGGAGAGTGTTAGGGTTAGGGTTAGGGTTAGCATCAGCCCTAGGATAGTGTTAGGGTTAGGGTTAGCATCAGGCCTAGGATAGTGTTAGGGTTAGGGTTAGGGTTAGCATCAGGGCTAGGATAGTGTTAGCGTTACGGTTAGAATCAGCCCTAGGATAGTGTTAGGGTTAGGGTTAGGGTTAGCATCAGCTCTAGGATAGTGTTAGGTTTAGGGTTAGGGATATCATCAGGCCTAGGATATTGTTAGGGTTAGGGTTAGCATCAGCCCTAGGATAGTGTTAGAGATAGGGTTAGGGTTAGCATCAGCCCTAGGATAGTGTTAGGGTTAGGGTTAGGGTTAGCATCAGCCCTAGGATAGTGTTAGGGTTAGGGTTAGGGTTAGCATCAACCCTAGGATATTATTAGGGTTAGGGTTTGCATCAGCCCTAGGATAGTGTTAGGGTTAGGGTTAGGGTTAGCACAAGGCCTAGGATAGTGTTAGTGTTAGGGTTAGCATCAGCCTTAGGATAGTGTTAGGGTTAGGGTTAGGGTTACCATCAGCCGTAGGATAGTGTTAGGGTTAGGGTTAGCCTCAGCCCTAGAATAGTGTTAGAGTTAGGGTTAGGGTTAGCATCAGCCCTAGGATAATGTTAGGGTTAGGGTTAGGGTTAGCATCAGCCCTAGGATAGCATTAGGGTTATTGTTAGGGTTAGGGCTAGCGTTAGCTTCAGCTCTAGGATAGTGTTAGGGTTAGGGTTAGGGTTAGCATCAGCCCTAGGATAGTGTTAGGCTTAGGGTTAGCGTTAGCATCAGCCCAGGATAGTGTTAGGGTTAGGGTTAGCATCAACCCTAGGATAGTGTTAGGGTTAGGGTTAGGGTTAGCATCAGCCCTAGGATAGTGTTAGAGTTAGGGTTAGGTTTAGCATCAGGCCTAGGATAGTGTTAGGGTTAGGGATAGGGTTAGCATCAGGCCTAGGATAGTGTTAGGATTAGGGTTAGGGTTAGCATCACCCTTGGATAGTGTTAGGGTTAGGGTTCGCATCAGGCCTAGGATAGTGTTAGGGTTACGGTTAGCATCAGCCCTAGGAGAGTGTTAGGGTTAGGGTTAGGGTTAGCATCAGCCCTAGGATAGTGTTAGGGTTAGGGTTAACATCAGCCCTAGGATAGTGTTAGGGTTAGCGTTAGGGTTAGCATCAGCCCTAGGATAGTGTTAGGTTTAGGGTTAGCATCAGACCTAGGATAGTGTTAGGGTTAGGGTTAGCATCAGGCCTAGGATAGTGTTAGGGTTAGGGTTAGCATCAGCCCTAGGAGAGTGTTAGGGTTAGGGTTAGGGTTAGCATCAGCCCTAGGATAGTGTTAGGGTTACGGTTAACATCAGCCCTAGGAGAGTGTTAGGGTTAGGGTTAGGGTTAGCATCAGCCCTAGGATAGTGTTAGGGTTAGGGTTAACATCAGCCCTAGGATAGTGTTAAGGTTAGGGTTAGGGTTAGCATCAGCCCTAGGATAGTGTTAGGTTTAGGGTTAGCATCAGACCTAGGATAGTGTTAGGGTTAGGGTTAGGGTTAGCATCAGCCCTAGGATAGTGTAAGTGTTAGGGTTAGGGTTAGCATCAGGCCTAGGATAGTGTAAGGGTTAGGGTTAGCATCAGCCCTAGGATAGTGTTAGGGTTAGGGTTATGGTTAGCATCAGCCCTAGGATAGTGTTAGGGTTAGGGTTAGCATCAACCCAAGGATAGTGTTAGCTTTAGGTTTAGGGTTAGCATCAGCCCTAGGATAGTATTAGGGTTAGGGTTAGGGTTATGGTTAGCGTTAGCATCAGCTCTAGGATAGTGTTAGGGTTAGGGTTAGGGTTAGCATCAGCCCTAGGATAGTGTTAGGGTTAGGGTTAGGGTTGGCATCAGCCCTAGGATAGTGTTAGGGTTAGGGTTAGCATCAGCCCTAGAATAGTGTTAGGGTTAGGGATAGGGTTAGCATCAGCCCGAGGATAGTGTTAGGGTTAGGGTTAGCATCAGCCCTAGGATAGTGTTAGGGTTAGGGTTAGGGTTAGCATCAGCCCTAGGATAGTGTTAGGGTTAGGGTTAGCATCAGCCCTAGGATAGTGTTAGGGTTAGGGTTAGCATCAGCCCTACTCTAGTGTTAGGGTTAGTGTTAGGGTTAGCATCAGCCCTAGGATAGTGTTAGGGTTAGGGTTAGCCTCAGCCCTAGGAGAGTGTTAGGGTTAGGGTTAGGGTTAGCATCAACCCTAGGATAGTGTTACGGTTAGGGTTAGCATCAGCCCTAGGATAGTGTTAGGGTTAGGGTTAGGGTTATCATCAGGCCTAGGATAGTGTTAGGGTTAGGGTTAACATCAGCCCTAGGATAGTGTTAGGGTTAGGGTTAGGGTTAGCATCAGGCCTAGGATAGTGTTAGGGTTAGGGTTAGGGTTAGCATCAGCCCTAGGATAGTGTTAGGGTTAGGGTTAGCATCAGGCCTAGGATAGTGTTAGGGTTAGGGTTAGCATCAGCCCTAGGAGAGTGTTAGGGTTAGGGTTAGGGTTAGCATCAGCCGTAGGATAGTGTTTGGGTTAGGGTTAGCCTCAGCCCTAAGATAGTGTTAGAGTTAGGGTTAGGGTTAGCATCAGCCCTAGGATAGTGTTAGGGTTAGGGTTAGGGTTAGCATCAGCCCTAGGATAGTGTTAGTGTTAGGGTTAGCATCAGCCCTAGGATAATGTTAGGGTTAGGGTTAACATAAACCCTAGGATAGTGTTAGGGTTAGGTTTAGGGTTATCATCAGGCCTAGGATAGTGTTAGGGTTAGGGTTAGCATCAGCTCTAGGATAGTGTTAGGGTTAGGGTTTGGGTTAGCATCAGCCCTAGGATAGTGTTAAGGTTAGGGTTAGGGTTATCATCAGGCCTAGGATAGTGTGAGGGCTAGGATTAGCATCAGACTTAGGATAGTGTTAGGGTTAGGGTTAGGGTTAGCATCAGCCCTAGGATAGTGTTAGGGTTAGGGTTAACATCAGCCCTAGGATAGTGTTAGGGTTAGCGTTAGGGTTAGCATCAGCCCTAGGATAGTGTTAGGTTTAGGGTTAGCATCAGACCTAGGATAGTGTTAGGGTTAGGGTTAGCATCAGGCCTAGGATAGTGTTAGGGTTAGGGTTAGCATCAGCCCTAGGAGAGTGTTAGGGTTAGGGTTAGGGTTAGCATCAGCCCTAGGATAGTGTTAGGGTTAGGGTTAACATCAGCCCTAGGATAGTGTTAAGGTTAGGGTTAGGGTTAGCATCAGCCCTAGGATAGTGTTAGGTTTAGGGTTAGCATCAGACCTAGGATAGTGTTAGGGTTAGGGTTAGGGTTAGCATCAGCCCTAGGATAGTGTTAGGGTTAGGGTTAGCATCAACCCTAGGATAGTGTTAGGGTTAGGGTTAGGGTTAGCATCAGCCCTAGGATAGTATTAGGGTTAGGGTTAGGGTTATGGTTAGCGTTAGCATCAGCTCTAGGATAGTGTTAGCGTTAGGGTTAGGGTTAGCATCAGCCCTAGGATAGTGTTAGGGTTAGGGTTAGGGTTGGCATCAGCCCTAGGATAGTGTTAGGGTTAGGGTTAGCATCAGCCCTAGGGTAGTGTTAGGGTTAGGGTTAGGGTTAGCATCACCCTAGAATAGTGTTAGGGTTAGGGTTAGGGTTAGCATCAGCCCTAGGATAGTGTTAGGTTTAGGGTTAGCGTCAGCCCTAGGATAGTGTTAGGGTTAGGGTTAGGGTTAGCATCAGCCCTAGGATAGTGTTAGGGTTAGGGTTAGCATCAGCCCTAGGATAGTGTTAGGGTTAGGGTTAGGGTTAGCATCAGCCCTAGGATAGTGTTAGGGTTAGGGTTAGCATCAGGCCTACTATACTGTTAGGGTTAGTGTTAGGGTTAACATCAGCCCTAGGATAGTGTTAGGGTTAGGGTTAGCCTGAGCCCTAGGAGAGTGTTAGGGTTAGGGATAGGGTTAGCATCAGGCCTAGGATAGTGTTAGGGTTAGGGTTAGGGTTAGGATCAGCCCTAGGATAGTGTTAGGTTTAGGGTTAGCATCAGACCTAGGATAGTGTTAGGGTTAGCGTTAGGGTTAGCATCAGCCCTAGGATAGTGTAAGTGTTAGGGTTAGGGTTAGCATCAGGCCTAGGATAGTGTAAGGGTTAGGGTTAGCATCAGCCCTAGGATAGTGTTAGGGTTAGGGTTAGGGTTAGCATCAGCCCTAGGATAGTGTTAGGGTTAGGGTTAGATCAACCCTAGGATAGTGTTAGGGTTAGGGTTAGGGTTAGCATCAGCCCTAGGATAGTATTAGGGTTAGGGTTAGGGTTATGGTTAGCGTTAGCATCAGCTCTAGGATAGTGTTAGCGTTAGGGTTAGGGTTAGCATCAGCCCTAGGATAGTGTTAGGGTTAGGGTTAGGGTTGGCATCAGCCCTATGATAGTGTTAGGGTTAGGGTTATCATCAGCCCTAGGATAGTGTTAGGGTTAGGGTTAGGGTTAGCATCAGCCCTAGGATAGTGTTAGGGTTAGGGTTAGCATCAGCCCTAGGGTAGTGTTAGGGTTAGGGTTAGGGTTAGCATCACCCTAGAATAGTGTTAGGGTTAGGATTAGGGTTAGCATCAGCCCTAGGATAGTGTTAGGTTTAGGGTTAGCATCAGCCCTAGGATAGTGTTAGGGTTAGGGTTAGGGTTAGCATCAGCCCTAGGATAGTGTTAAGGTTAGGGTTAGCATCAGCCCTAGGATAGTGTTAGGGTTAGGGTTAGGGTTAGCATCAGCCCTAGGATAGTGTTAGGGTTAGGGTTAGCATCAGGCCTACTATACTGTTAGGGTTAGTGTTATGGTTAACATCAGCCCTAGGATAGTGTTAGGGTTAGGGTTAGCCTGAGCCCTAGGAGAGTGTTAGGGTTAGGGATAGGGTTAGCATCAGGCCTAGGATAGTGTTAGGGTTAGGGTTAGGGTTAGCATCAGCCCTAGGATAGTGTTAGGGTTAGGGTTAGCATCAGGCCTAGGATAGTGTTAGGGTTAGGGTTAGCATCAGCCCAAGGAGAGTGTTAGGGTTAGGGTTAGGGTTAGCATCAGCCCTAGGATAGTGTTAGGTTTAGGGTTAACATCAGCCCTAGGATAGTGTTAGGGTTAGGGTTAGGGTTAGCATCAGCCCTAGGATAGTGTTAGGTTTATTGTTAGCATCAGACCTAGGATAGTGTTAGGGTTAGGGTTAGGGTTAGCATCAGCCCTAGGATAGTGTAAGTGTTAGGGTTAGGGTTAGCATCAGGCCTAGGATAGTGTAAGGGTTAGGGTTAGCATCAGCCCTAGGATAGTGTTAGGGTTAGGGTTAGGGTTAGCATCAGCCCTAGGATAGTGTTAGGGTTAGGGTTAGCATCAACCCTAGGATAGTGTTAGGGTTAGGGTTAGGGTTAGCATCAGCCCTAGGATAGTATTAGGGTTAGGGTTAGGGTTATGGTTAGCGTTAGCATCAGCTCTAGGATAGTGTTAGCGTTAGGGTTAGGGTTAGCATCAGCCGTAGGATAGTGTTAGGGTTAGGGTTAGGGTTGGCATCAGCCCTAGGATAGTGTTAGGGTTAGGGTTAGCATCAGCCCTAGGATAGTGTTAGGGTTAGGGTTAGGGTTAGCATCAGCCCTAGGATAGTGTTAGGGTTAGGGTTAGCATCAGCCCTAGGGTAGTGTTAGGGTTAGGGTTAGGGTTAGCATCACCCTAGAATAGTGTTAGGGTTAGGGTTAGGGTTAGCATCAGCCCTAGGATAGTGTTAGGTTTAGGGTTAGCATCAGCCCTAGGATAGTGTTAGGGTTAGGGTTAGGGTTAGCATCAGCCCTAGGATAGTGTTAGGGTTAGGGTTAGCATCAGCCCTAGGATAGTGTTAGGGTTACTGTTAGGGTTAGCATCAGCCCTAGGATAGTGTTAGGGTTAGGGTTAGCATCAGGCCTACTATACTGTTAGGGTTAGTGTTAGGGTTAACATCAGCCCTAGGATAGTGTTAGGGTTAGGGTTAGCCTGAGCCCTAGGAGAGTGTTAGGGTTAGGGATAGGGTTAGCATCAGCCCTAGGATAGTGTTAGGGTTAGGGTTAGCATCAGGCCTAGGATAGTGTTAGGGTTAGGGTTAGCATCAGCCCAAGGAGAGTGTTAGGGTTAGGGTTAGGGTTAGCATCAGCCCTAGGATAGTGTTAGGTTTAGGGTTAACATCAGCCCTAGGATAGTGTTAGGGTTAGGGTTAGGGTTAGCATCAGCCCTAGGATAGTGTTAGGGTTAGTGTTAGGGTTAGCATCAGCCCTAGGATAGTGTTATGGTTAGGGTTAGCATCAGCCCTACTCTAGTGTTAGGGTTAGTGTTAGGGTTAGCATCAGCCCTAGGATAGTGTTAGGGTTAGGGTTAGCCTCAGCCCTAGGAGAGTGTTAGGGTTAGGGATAGGGTTAGCATCAGGCCTAGGATAGTGTTAGGGTTAGGGTTAGGGTTAGCATCAGCCCTAGGATAGTGTTAGGTTTAGGGTTAGCATCAGACCTAGGATAGTGTTAGGGTTAGGGTTAGCTTCAGGCCTAGGATAGTGTTAGGGTTAGGGTTAGCATGAGCCCTAGGAGAGTGTTAGGGTTAGGGTTAGGGTTAGCATCAGCCCTAGGATAGTGTTAGGGTTAGGGTTAACATCAGCCCTAGGAGAGTGTTAGGGTTAGGGTTACGGTTAGCATCAGCCCTAGGATAGTGTTAGGGTTAGGGTTAACATCAGCCCTAGGATAGTGTTAAGGTTAGGGTTAGGGTTAGCATCAGCCCTAGGATAGTGTTAGGTTTAGGGTTAGCATCAGACCTAGGATAGTGTTAGGGTTAGGGTTAGGGTTAGCATCAGCCCTAGGATAGTGTAAGTGTTAGGGTTAGGGTTAGCATCAGACCTAGGATAGTGTTAGGGTTAGGGTTAGGGTTAGCATCAGCCCTAGGATAGTGTAATTGTTAGGGTTAGGGTTAGCATCAGCCCTAGGATAGTGTTAGGGTTAGGGTTAGCCTCAGCCCTAGGAGAGTGTTAGGGTTAGGGTTAGGGTTAGCATCAGCAATAGGATAGTGTTAGGGTTAGGGTTAGCATCAGCCCTAGGATAGTGTTAGGGTTAGGGTTAGCATCAGCCCTACTCTAGTGTTAGGGTTAGTGTTAGGGTTAGCATCAGCCCTAGGATAGTGTTAGGGTTAGGGTTAGCCTCAGCCCTAGGAGAGTGTTAGGGTTAGGGATATGGTTAGCATCAGGCCTAGGATACTGTTAGGGTTAGGGTTAGGGTTAGCATCAGCCCTAGGATAGTGTTAGGGTTAGGGTTAGCATCAGGCCTAGGATAGTGTTAGGGTTAGGGTTAGCATCAGCCCTAGGAGAGTGTTAGGGTTAGGGTTAGGGTTAGCATCAGCCCTAGGATAGTGTTAGGGTTAGGGTTAACATCAGCCCTAGGATAGTGTTAAGGTTAGGGTTAGGGTTAGCATCAGCCCTAGGATAGTGTTAGGTTTAGGGTTAGCATCAGACCTAGGATAGTGTTTGTGTTAGGGTTAGGGTTAGCATCAGCCCTAGGATAGTGTTAGGATTAGGGTTATGGTTAGCATCAGCCCTAGGATAGTATTAGGGTTAGGGTTAGCATCAGCCCTAGGATAGTGTTAAGGTTAGGGTTAGGGTTAGCACCAGGCCCAGGATAGTGTTAGTGTTAGGGTTAGCATCAGCCTTAGGATAGTGTTAGGGTTAGGGTTAGGGTTAGCATCAGCCGTAGGATAGTGTTTGGGTTAGGGTTAGCCTCAGCCCTAAGATAGTGTTAGAGTTAGGGTTAGGGTTAGCATCAGCCCTAGGATAGTGTTAGGGTTAGGGTTAGGGTTAGCATCAGCCCTAGGATAGTGTTAGTGTTAGGGTTAGCATCAGCCCTAGGATAATGTTAGGGTTAGGGTTAACATAAACCCTAGGATAGTGTTAGGGTTAGGTTTAGGGTTATCATCAGGCCTAGGATAGTGTTAGGGTTAGGGTTAGCATCAGCTCTAGGATAGTGTTAGGGTTAGGGTTAGGGTTAGCATCAGCCCTAGGATAGTGTTAAGGTTAGGGTTAGGGTTATCATCAGGCCTAGGATAGTGTGAGGGCTAGGATTAGCATCAGACTTAGGATAGTGTTAGGGTTAGGGTTAGGGTTAGCATCAGCCCTAGGATAGTGTTAGGGTTAGGGTTAACATCAGCCCTAGGATAGTGTTAGGGTTAGCGTTAGGGTTAGAATCAGCCCTAGGATAGTGTTAGGTTTAGGGTTAGCATCAGACCTAGGATAGTGTTAGGGTTAGGGTTAGCATCAGGCCTAGGATAGTGTTAGGGTTAGGGTTAGCATCAGCCCTAGGAGAGTGTTATTGTTAGGGTTAGGGTTAGCATCAGCCCTAGGATAGTGTTAGGGTTAGGGTTAACATCAGCCCTAGGATAGTGTTAAGGTTAGGGTTAGGGTTAGCATCAGCCCTAGGATAGTGTTAGGTTTAGGGTTAGCATCAGACCTAGGATAGTGTTAGGGTTAGGGTTAGGGTTAGCATCAGCCCTAGGATAGTGTAAGTGTTAGGGTTAGGGTTAGCATCAGGCCTAGGATAGTGTAAGGGTTAGGGTTAGCATCAGCCCTAGGATAGTGTTAGGGTTAGGGTTAGGGTTAGCATCAGCCCTAGGATAGTGTTAGGGTTAGGGTTAGCATCAACCCTAGGATAGTGTTAGGGTTAGGGTTAGGGTTATCATCAGCCCTAGGATAGTATTAGGGTTAGGGTTAGGGTTATGGTTAGCGTTAGCATCAGCTCTAGGATAGTGTTAGCGTTAGGGTTAGGGTTAGCATCAGCCCTAGCATAGTGTTAGGGTTAGGGTTAGGGTTGGCATCAGCCCTAGGATAGTGTTAGGGTTAGGGTTAGCATCAGCCCTAGGATAGTGTTAGGGTTAGGGTTAGGGTTAGCATCTGCCCTAGGATAGTGTTAGGGTTAGGGTTAGCATCAGCCCTAGGGTAGTGTTAGGGTTAGGGTTAGGGTTAGCATCACCCTAGAATAGTGTTAGGGTTAGGGTTAGGGTTAGCATCAGCCCTAGGATAGTGTTAGGTTTAGGGTTAGCATCAGCCCTAGGATAGTGTTAGGGTTAGGGTTAGGGTTAGCATCAGCCCTAGGATAGTGTTAGGGTTAGGGTTAGCATCAGCCCTAGGATAGTGTTAGGGTTAGGGTTAGGGTTAGCATCAGCCCTAGGATAGTGTTAGGGTTAGGGTTAGCATCAGGCCTACTATACTGTTAGGGTTAGTGTTAGGGTTAACATCAGCCCTAGGATAGTGTTAGGGTTAGGGTTAGCCTGAGCCCTAGGAGAGTGTTAGGGTTAGGGATAGGGTTAGCATCAGGCCTAGGATAGTGTTAGGGTTAGGGTTAGGGTTAGCATCAGCCCTAGGATAGTGTTAGGGTTAGGGTTAGCATCAGGCCTAGGATAGTGTTAGGGTTAGGGTTAGCATCAGCCCAAGGAGAGTGTTAGGGTTAGGGTTAGGGTTAGCATCAGCCCTAGGATAGTGTTAGGTTTAGGGTTAACATCAGCCCTAGGATAGTGTTAGGGTTAGGGTTAGGGTTAGCATCAGCCCTAGGATAGTGTTAGGTTTAGGGTTAGCATCAGACCTAGGATAGTGTTAGGGTTAGGGTTAGCTTCAGGCCTAGGATAGTGTTAGGGTTAGGGTTAGCATGAGCCCTAGGAGAGTGTTAGGGTTAGGGTTAGGGTTATCATCAGCCCTAGGATAGTGTTAGGGTTAGGGTTAACATCAGCCCTAGGAGAGTGTTAGGGTTAGGGTTACGGTTAGCATCAGCCCTAGGATAGTGTTAGGGTTAGGGTTAACATCAGCCCTAGGATAGTGTTAAGGTTAGGGTTAGGGTTAGCATCAGCCCTAGGATAGTGTTAGGTTTAGGGTTAGCATCAGACCTAGGATAGTGTTAGGGTTAGGGTTAGGGTTAGCATCAGCCCTAGGATAGTGTAAGTGTTAGGGTTAGGGTTAGCATCAGACCTAGGATAGTGTTAGGGTTAGGGTTAGGGTTAGCATCAGCCCTAGGATAGTGTAAGTGTTAGGGTTAGGGTTAGCATCAGCCCTAGGATAGTGTTAGGGTTAGGGTTAGCCTCAGCCCTAGGAGAGTGTTAGGGTTAGGGTTAGGGTTAGCATCAGCCCTAGGATAGTGTTAGGGTTAGGGTTAGCATCAGGCCTAGGATAGTGTTAGGGTTAGGGTTAGGGTTAGCATCAGGGCTAGGATAGTGTTAGCGTTACGGTTAGAATCAGCCCTAGGATAGTGTTAGGGTTAGGGTTAGGGTTAGCATCAGCTCTAGGATAGTGTTAGGTTTAGGGTTAGGGATATCATCAGGCCTAGGATATTGTTAGGGTTAGGGTTAGCATCAGCCCTAGGATAGTGTTAGAGATAGGGTTAGGGTTAGCATCAGCCCTAGGATAGTGTTAGGGTTAGGGTTAGGGTTAGCATCAGCCCTAGGATAGTTTTAGGGTTAGGGTTAGGGTTAGCATCAACCCTAGGATATTATTAGGGTTAGGGTTTGCATCAGCCCTAGGATAGTGTTAGGGTTAGGGTTAGGGTTAGCACAAGGCCTAGGATAGTGTTAGTGTTAGGGTTAGCATCAGCCTTAGGATAGTGTTAGGGTTAGGGTTAGGGTTACCATCAGCCGTAGGATAGTGTTAGGGTTAGGGTTAGCCTCAGCCCTAGAATAGTGTTAGAGTTAGGGTTAGGGTTAGCATCAGCCCTAGGATAATGTTAGGGTTAGGGTTAGGGTTAGCATCAGCCCTAGGATAGCATTAGGGTTATTGTTAGGGTTAGGGCTAGCGTTAGCTTCAGCTCTAGGATAGTGTTAGGGTTAGGGTTAGGGTTAGCATCAGCCCTAGGATAGTGTTAGGCTTAGGGTTAGCGTTAGCATCAGCCCAGGATAGTGTTAGGGTTAGGGTTAGCATCAACCCTAGGATAGTGTTAGGGTTAGGGTTAGGGTTAGCATCAGCCCTAGGATAGTGTTAGAGTTAGGGTTAGGTTTAGCATCAGGCCTAGGATAGTGTTAGGGTTAGGGATAGGGTTAGCATCAGGCCTAGGATAGTGTTAGGATTAGGGTTAGGGTTAGCATCACCCTTGGATAGTGTTAGGGTTAGGGTTCGCATCAGGCCTAGGATAGTGTTAGGGTTACGGTTAGCATCAGCCCTAGGAGAGTGTTAGGGTTAGGGTTAGGGTTAGCATCAGCCCTAGGATAGTGTTAGGGTTAGGGTTAACATCAGCCCTAGGATAGTGTTAGGGTTAGCGTTAGGGTTAGCATCAGCCCTAGGATAGTGTTAGGTTTAGGGTTAGCATCAGACCTAGGATAGTGTTAGGGTTAGGGTTAGCATCAGGCCTAGGATAGTGTTAGGGTTAGGGTTAGCATCAGCCCTAGGAGAGTGTTAGGGTTAGGGTTAGGGTTAGCATCAGCCCTAGGATAGTGTTAGGGTTACGGTTAACATCAGCCCTAGGAGAGTGTTAGGGTTAGGGTTAGGGTTAGCATCAGCCCTAGGATAGTGTTAGGGTTAGGGTTAACATCAGCCCTAGGATAGTGTTAAGGTTAGGGTTAGGGTTAGCATCAGCCCTAGGATAGTGTTAGGTTTAGGGTTAGCATCAGACCTAGGATAGTGTTAGGGTTAGGGTTAGGGTTAGCATCAGCCCTAGGATAGTGTAAGTGTTAGGGTTAGGGTTAGCATCAGGCCTAGGATAGTGTAAGGGTTAGGGTTAGCATCAGCCCTAGGATAGTGTTAGGGTTAGGGTTATGGTTAGCATCAGCCCTAGGATAGTGTTAGGGTTAGGGTTAGCATCAACCCAAGGATAGTGTTAGCTTTAGGTTTAGGGTTAGCATCAGCCCTAGGATAGTATTAGGGTTAGGGTTAGGGTTATGGTTAGCGTTAGCATCAGCTCTAGGATAGTGTTAGGGTTAGGGTTAGGGTTAGCATCAGCCCTAGGATAGTGTTAGGGTTAGGGTTAGGGTTGGCATCAGCCCTAGGATAGTGTTAGGGTTAGGGTTAGCATCAGCCCTAGAATAGTGTTAGGGTTAGGGATAGGGTTAGCATCAGCCCGAGGATAGTGTTAGGGTTAGGGTTAGCATCAGCCCTAGGATAGTGTTAGGGTTAGGGTTAGGGTTAGCATCAGCCCTAGGATAGTGTTAGGGTTAGGGTTAGCATCAGCCCTAGGATAGTGTTAGGGTTAGGGTTAGCATCAGCCCTACTCTAGTGTTAGGGTTAGTGTTAGGGTTAGCATCAGCCCTAGGATAGTGTTAGGGTTAGGGTTAGCCTCAGCCCTAGGAGAGTGTTAGGGTTAGGGTTAGGGTTAGCATCAACCCTAGGATAGTGTTACGGTTAGGGTTAGCATCAGCCCTAGGATAGTGTTAGGGTTAGGGTTAGGGTTATCATCAGGCCTAGGATAGTGTTAGGGTTAGGGTTAACATCAGCCCTAGGATAGTGTTAGGGTTAGGGTTAGGGTTAGCATCAGGCCTAGGATAGTGTTAGGGTTAGGGTTAGGGTTAGCATCAGCCCTAGGATAGTGTTAGGGTTAGGGTTAGCATCAGGCCTAGGATAGTGTTAGGGTTAGGGTTAGCATCAGCCCTAGGAGAGTGTTAGGGTTAGGGTTAGGGTTAGCATCAGCCCTAGGATAGTGTTAGGGTTAGGGTTAACATCAGCCCTAGGATAGTGTTAAGGTTAGGGTTAGGGTTAGCATCAGCCCTAGGATAGTGTTAGGTTTAGGGTTAGCATCAGACCTAGGATAGTGTTTGTGTTAGGGTTAGGGTTAGCATCAGCCCTAGGATAGTGTTAGGATTAGGGTTATGGTTAGCATCAGCCCTAGGATAGTATTAGGGTTAGGGTTAGCATCAGCCCTAGGATAGTGTTAGGGTTAGGGTTAGGGTTAGCACCAGGCCCAGGATAGTGTTAGTGTTTGGGTTAGCATCAGCCTTAGGATAGTGTTAGGGTTAGGGTTAGGGTTAGCATCAGCCGTAGGATAGTGTTTGGGTTAGGGTTAGCCTCAGCCCTAAGATAGTGTTAGAGTTATGGTTAGGGTTAGCATCAGCCCTAGGATAGTGTTAGGGTTAGGGTTAGGGTTAGCATCAGCCCTAGGATAGTGTTAGTGTTAGGGTTAGCATCAGCCCTAGGATAATGTTAGGGTTAGGGTTAACATAAACCCTAGGATAGTGTTATGGTTAGGTTTAGGGTTATCATCAGGCCTAGGATAGTGTTAGGGTTAGGGTTAGCATCAGCTCTAGGATAGTGTTAGGGTTAGGGTTAGGGTTAGCATCAGGCCTAGGATAGTGTGAGGGCTAGGATTAGCATCAGACTTAGGATAGTGTTAGGGTTAGGGTTAGGGTTAGCATCAGCCCTAGGATAGTGTTAGGGTTAGGGTTAACATCAGCCCTAGGATAGTGTTAGGGTTAGCGTTAGGGTTAGCATCAGACCTAGGATAGTGTTAGGTTTAGGGTTAGCATCAGACCTAGGATAGTGTTAGGGTTAGGGTTAGCATCAGGCCTAGGATAGTGTTAGGGTTAGGGTTAGCATCAGCCCTAGGAGAGTGTTAGGGTTAGGGTTAGGGTTAGCATCAGCCCTAGGATAGTGTTAGGGTTAGGGTTAACATCAGCCCTAGGATAGTGTTAAGGTTAGGGTTAGGGTTAGCATCAGCCCTAGGATAGTGTTAGGTTTAGGGTTAGCATCAGACCTAGGATAGTGTTAGGGTTAGGGTTAGGGTTAGCATCAGCCCTAGGATAGTGTAAGTGTTAGGGTTAGGGTTAGCATCAGGCCTAGGATAGTGTAAGGGTTAGGGTTAGCATCAGCCCTAGGATAGTGTTAGGGTTAGGGTTAGGGTTAGCATCAGCCCTAGGATAGTGTTAGGGTTAGGGTTAGCATCAACCCTAGGATAGTGTTAGGGTTAGGGTTAGGGTTAGCATCAGCCCTAGGATAGTATTAGGGTTAGGGTTAGGGTTATGGTTAGCGTTAGCATCAGCTCTAGGATAGTGTTAGCGTTAGGGTTAGGGTTAGCATCAGCCCTAGGATAGTGTTAGGGTTAGGGTTAGGGTTGGCATCAGCCCTAGGATAGTGTTAGGGTTAGGGTTAGCATCAGCCCTAGGATAGTGTTAGGGTTAGGGTTAGGGTTAGCATCAGCCCTAGGATAGTGTTAGGGTTAGGGTTAGCATCAGCCCTAGGGTAGTGTTAGGGTTAGGGTTAGGGTTAGCATCACCCTAGAATAGTGTTAGGGTTAGGGTTAGGGTTAGCATCAGCCCTAGGATAGTGTTAGGTTTAGGGTTAGCATCAGCCCTAGGATAGTGTTAGGGTTAGGGTTAGGGTTAGCATCAGCCCTAGGATAGTGTTAGGGTTAGGGTTAGCATCAGCCCTAGGATAGTGTTAGGGTTAGGGTTAGGGTTAGCATCAGCCCTAGGATAGTGTTAGGGTTAGGGTTAGCATCAGGCCTACTATACTGTTAGGGTTAGTGTTAGGGTTAACATCAGCCCTAGGATAGTGTTAGGGTTAGGGTTAGCCTGAGCCCTAGGAGAGTGTTAGGGTTAGGGATAGGGTTAGCATCAGGCCTAGGATAGTGTTAGGGTTAGGGTTAGGGTTAGCATCAGCCCTAGGATAGTGTTAGGGTTAGGGTTAGCATCAGGCCTAGGATAGTGTTAGGGTTAGGGTTAGCATCAGCCCAAGGAGAGTGTTAGGGTTAGGGTTAGGGTTAGCATCAGCCCTAGGATAGTGTTAGGTTTAGGGTTAACATCAGCCCTAGGATAGTGTTAGGGTTAGGGTTAGGGTTAGCATCAGCCCTAGGATAGTGTTAGGTTTAGGGTTAGCATCAGACCTAGGATAGTGTTAGGGTTAGGGTTAGCTTCAGGCCTAGGATAGTGTTAGGGTTAGGGTTAGCATGAGCCCTAGGAGAGTGTTAGGGTTAGGGTTAGGGTTAGCATCAGCCCTAGGATAGTGTTAGGGTTAGGGTTAACATCAGCCCTAGGAGAGTGTTAGGGTTAGGGTTACGGTTAGCATCAGCCCTAGGATAGTGTTAGGGTTAGGGTTAACATCAGCCCTAGGATAGTGTTAAGGTTAGGGTTAGGGTTAGCATCAGCCCTAGGATAGTGTTAGGTTTAGGGTTAGCATCAGACCTAGGATAGTGTTAGGGTTAGGGTTAGGGTTAGCATCAGCCCTAGGATAGTGTAAGTGTTAGGGTTAGGGTTAGCATCAGACCTAGGATAGTGTTAGGGTTAGGGTTAGGGTTAGTATCAGCCCTAGGATAGTGTAAGTGTTAGGGTTAGGGTTAGGGTTAGGGTTAGGGTTAGGGTTAGGGTTAGGGTTAGGGTTAGGGTTAGCATCAGCCCTAGGATAGTGTTAGGGTTAGGGTTAACATCAGCCCTAGGATAGTGTTAGGGTTAGCGTTAGGGTTAGCATCAGCCCTAGGATAGTGTTAGGTTTAGGGTTAGCATCAGACCTAGGATAGTGTTAGGGTTAGGGTTAGCATCAGGCCTAGGATAGTGTTAGGGTTAGGGTTAGCATCAGCCCTAGGAGAGTGTTAGGGTTAGGGTTAGGGTTAGCATCAGCCCTAGGATAGTGTTAGGGTTACGGTTAACATCAGCCCTAGGAGAGTGTTAGGGTTAGGGTTAGGGTTAGCATCAGCCCTAGGATAGTGTTAGGGTTAGGGTTAACATCAGCCCTAGGATAGTGTTAAGGTTAGGGTTAGGGTTAGCATCAGCCCTAGGATAGTGTTAGGTTTAGGGTTAGCATCAGACCTAGGATAGTGTTAGGGTTAGGGTTAGGGTTAGCATCAGCCCTAGGATAGTGTAAGTGTTAGGGTTAGGGTTAGCATCAGGCCTAGGATAGTGTAAGGGTTAGGGTTAGCATCAGCCCTAGGATAGTGTTAGGGTTAGGGTTATGGTTAGCATCAGCCCTAGGATAGTGTTAGGGTTAGGGTTAGCATCAACCCAAGGATAGTGTTAGCTTTAGGTTTAGGGTTAGCATCAGCCCTAGGATAGTATTAGGGTTAGGGTTAGGGTTATGGTTAGCGTTAGCATCAGCTCTAGGATAGTGTTAGGGTTAGGGTTAGGGTTAGCATCAGCCCTAGGATAGTGTTAGGGTTAGGGTTACGGTTGGCATCAGCCCTAGGATAGTGTTAGGGTTAGGGTTAGCATCAGCCCTAGAATAGTGTTAGGGTTAGGGATAGGGTTAGCATCAGCCCGAGGATAGTGTTAGGGTTAGGGTTAGCATCAGCCCTAGGATAGTGTTAGGGTTAGGGTTAGGGTTAGCATCAGCCCTAGGATAGTGTTAGGGTTAGGGTTAGCATCAGCCCTAGGATAGTGTTAGGGTTAGGGTTAGCATCAGCCCTACTCTAGTGTTAGGGTTAGTGTTAGGGTTAGCATCAGCCCTAGGATAGTGTTAGGGTTAGGGTTAGCCTCAGCCCTAGGAGAGTGTTAGGGTTAGGGTTAGGGTTAGCATCAACCCTAGGATAGTGTTACGGTTAGGGTTAGCATCAGCCCTAGGATAGTGTTAGGGTTAGGGTTAGGGTTATCATCAGGCCTAGGATAGTGTTAGGGTTAGGGTTAACATCAGCCCTAGGATAGTGTTAGGGTTAGGGTTAGGGTTAGCATCAGGCCTAGGATAGTGTTAGGGTTAGGGTTAGGGTTAGCATCAGCCCTAGGATAGTGTTAGGGTTAGGGTTAGCATCAGGCCTAGGATAGTGTTAGGGTTAGGGTTAGCATCAGCCCTAGGAGAGTGTTAGGGTTAGGGTTAGGGTTAGCATCAGCCCTAGGATAGTGTTAGGGTTAGGGTTAACATCAGCCCTAGGATAGTGTTAAGGTTAGGGTTAGGGTTAGCATCAGCCCTAGGATAGTGTTAGGTTTAGGGTTAGCATCAGACCTAGGATAGTGTTTGTGTTAGGGTTAGGGTTAGCATCAGCCCTAGGATAGTGTTAGGATTAGGGTTATGGTTAGCAACAGCCCTAGGATAGTATTAGGGTTAGGGTTAGCATCAGCCCTAGGATAGTGTTAGGGTTAGGGTTAGGGTTAGCATCAGCCGTAGGATAGTGTTTGGGTTAGGGTTAGCCTCAGCCCTAAGATAGTGTTAGAGTTAGGGTTAGGGTTAGCATCAGCCCTAGGATAGTGTTAGGGTTAGGGTTAGGGTTAGCATCAGCCCTAGGATAGTGTTAGTGTTAGGGTTAGCATCAGCCCTAGGATAATGTTAGGGTTAGGGTTAACATAAACCCTAGGATAGTGTTATGGTTAGGTTTAGGGTTATCATCAGGCCTAGGATAGTGTTAGGGTTAGTGTTAGCATCAGCTCTAGGATAGTGTTAGGGTTAGGGTTAGGGTTAGCATCAGGCCTAGGATAGTGTGAGGGCTAGGATTAGCATCAGACTTAGGATAGTGTTAGGGTTAGGGTTAGGGTTAGCATCAGCCCTAGGATAGTGTTAGGGTTAGGGTTAACATCAGCCCTAGGATAGTGTTAGGGTTAGCGTTAGGGTTAGCATCAGACCTAGGATAGTGTTAGGTTTAGGGTTAGCATCAGACCTAGGATAGTGTTAGGGTTAGGGTTAGCATCAGGCCTAGGATAGTGTTAGGTTTAGGGTTAGCATCAGCCCTAGGAGAGTGTTAGGGTTAGGGTTAGGGTTAGCATCAGCCCTAGGATAGTGTTAGGGTTAGGGTTAACATCAGCCCTAGGATAGTGTTAAGGTTAGGGTTAGGGTTAGCATCAGCCCTAGGATAGTGTTAGGTTTAGGGTTAGCATCAGACCTAGGATAGTGTTAGGGTTAGGGTTAGGGTTAGCATCAGCCCTAGGATAGTGTAAGTGTTAGGGTTAGGGTTAGCATCAGGCCTAGGATAGTGTAAGGGTTAGGGTTAGCATCAGCCCTAGGATAGTGTTAGGGTTAGGGTTAGGGTTAGCATCAGCCCTAGGATAGTGTTAGGGTTAGGGTTAGCATCAACCCTAGGATAGTGTTAGGGTTAGGGTTAGGGTTAGCATCAGCCCTAGGATAGTATTAGGGTTAGGGTTAGGGTTATGGTTAGCGTTAGCATCAGCTCTAGGATAGTGTTAGCGTTAGGGTTAGGGTTAGCATCAGCCCTAGGATAGTGTTAGGGTTAGGGTTAGGGTTGGCATCAGCCCTAGGATAGTGTTAGGGTTAGGGTTAGCATCAGCCCTAGGATAGTGTTAGGGTTAGGGTTAGGGTTAGCATCAGCCCTAGGATAGTGTTAGGGTTAGGGTTAGCATCAGCCCTAGGGTAGTGTTAGGGTTAGGGTTAGGGTTAGCATCACCCTAGAATAGTGTTAGGGTTAGGGTTAGGGTTAGCATCAGCCCTAGGATAGTGTTAGGTTTAGGGTTAGCATCAGCCCTAGGATAGTGTTAGGGTTAGGGTTAGGGTTAGCATCAGCCCTAGGATTGTGTTAGGGTTAGGGTTAGCATCAGCCCTAGGATAGTGTTAGGGTTAGGGTTAGGGTTAGCATCAGCCCTAGGATAGTGTTAGGGTTAGGGTTAGCATCAGGCCTACTATACTGTTAGGGTTAGTGTTAGGGTTAACATCAGCCCTAGGATAGTGTTAGGGTTAGGGTTAGCCTGAGCCCTAGGAGAGTGTTAGGGTTAGGGATAGGGTTAGCATCAGGCCTAGGATAGTGTTAGGGTTAGGGTTAGGGTTAGCATCAGCCCTAGGATAGTGTTAGGGTTAGGGTTAGCATCAGGCCTAGGATAGTGTTAGGGTTAGGGTGAGCATCAGCCCAAGGAGAGTGTTAGGGTTAGGGTTAGGGTTAGCATCAGCCCTAGGATAGTGTTAGGTTTAGGGTTAACATCAGCCCTAGGATAGTGTTAGGGTTAGGGTTAGGGTTAGCATCAGCCCTAGGATAGTGTTAGGTTTAGGGTTAGCATCAGACCTAGGATAGTGTTAGGGTTAGGGTTAGCTTCAGGCCTAGGATAGTGTTAGGGTTAGGGTTAGCATGAGCCCTAGGAGAGTGTTAGGGTTAGGGTTAGGGTTAGCATCAGCCCTAGGATAGTGTTAGGGTTAGGGTTAACATCAGCCCTAGGAGAGTGTTAGGGTTAGGGTTACGGTTAGCATCAGCCCTAGGATAGTGTTAGGGTTAGGGTTAACATCAGCCCTAGGATAGTGTTAAGGTTAGGGTTAGGGTTAGCATCAGCCCTAGGATAGTGTTAGGTTTAGGGTTAGCATCAGACCTAGGATAGTGTTAGGGTTAGGGTTAGGGTTAGCATCAGCCCTAGGATAGTGTAAGTGTTAGGGTTAGGGTTAGCATCAGACCTAGGATAGTGTTAGGGTTAGGGTTAGGGTTAGCATCAGCCCTAGGATAGTGTAAGTGTTAGGGTTAGGGTTAGCATCAGCCCTAGGATAGTGTTAGGGTTAGGGTTAGCCTCAGCCCTAGGAGAGTGTTAGGGTTAGGGTTAGCATCAGCCCTAGGATAGTGTTAGGGTTAGGGTTAGCATCAGCCCTACTCTAGTGTTAGGGTTAGTGTTAGGGTTAGCATCAGCCCTAGGATAGTGTTAGGGTTAGGGTTAGCCTCAGCCCTAGGAGAGTGTTAGGGTTAGGGATAGGGTTAGCATCAGGCCTAGGATAGTGTTAGGATTAGGGTTAGGGTTAGCATCACCCTTGGATAGTGTTAGGGTTAGGGTTCGCATCAGGCCTAGGATAGTGTTAGGGTTACGGTTAGCATCAGCCCTAGGAGAGTGTTAGGGTTAGGGTTAGGGTTAGCATCAGCCCTAGGATAGTGTTAGGGTTAGGGTTAACATCAGCCCTAGGATAGTGTTAGGGTTAGCGTTAGTGTTAGCATCAGCCCTAGGATAGTGTTAGGTTTAGGGTTAGCATCAGACCTAGGATAGTGTTAGGGTTAGGGTTAGCATCAGGCCTAGGATAGTGTTAGGGTTAGGGTTAGCATCAGCCCTAGGAGAGTGTTAGGGTTAGGGTTAGGGTTAGCATCAGCCCTAGGATAGTGTTAGGGTTAGGGTTAACATCAGCCCTAGGAGAGTGTTAGGGTTAGGGTTAGGGTTAGCATCAGCCCTAGGATAGTGTTAGGGTTAGGGTTAACATCAGCCCTAGGATAGTGTTAAGGTTAGGGTTAGGGTTAGCATCAGCCCTAGGATAGTTTAGGTTTAGGGTTAGCATCAGACCTAGGATAGTGTTAGGGTTAGGGTTAGGGTTAGCATCAGCCCTAGGATAGTTTAAGTGTTAGGGTTAGGGTTAGCATCAGGCCTAGGATAGTGTAAGGGTTAGGGTTAGCATCAGCCCTAGGATAGTGTTAGGGTTAGGGTTAGGGTTAGCATCAGCCCTAGGATAGTGTTAGGGTTAGGGTTAGCATCAACCCAAGGATAGTGTTAGCTTTAGGGTTAGGGTTAGCATCAGCCCTAGGATAGTATTAGGGTTAGGGTTAGGGTTATGGTTAGCGTTAGCATCAGCTCTAGGATAGTGTTAGGGTTAGGGTTAGGGTTAGCATCAGCCCTAGGATAGTGTTAGGGTTAGGGTTAGGGTTGGCATCAGCCCTAGGATAGTGTTAGGGTTAGGGTTAGCATCAGACCTAGGATAGTGTAAGTGTTAGGGTTAGGGTTAGCATCAGCCCGAGGATAGTGTTAGGGTTAGGGTTAGCATCAGCCCTAGGATAGTGTTAGGGTTAGGGTTAGGGTTAGCATCAGCCCTAGGATAGTGTTAGGGTTAGGGTTAGCATCAGCCCTAGGATAGTGTTAGGGTTATGGTTAGCATCAGCCCTACTCTAGTGTTAGGGTTAGTGTTAGGGTTAGCATCAGCCCTAGGATAGTGTTAGGGTTAGGGTTAGCCTCAGCCCTAGGAGAGTGTTAGGGTTAGGGATAGGGTTAGCATCAGGCCTAGGATAGTGTTAGGGTTAGGGTTAGGGTTAGCATCAGCCCTAGGATAGTGTTAGGGTTAGGGTTAGCATCAGGCCTAGGATAGTGTTAGGGTTAGGGTTAGCATCAGCCCTAGGAGAGTGTTAGGGTTAGGGTTAGGGTTAGCATCAGCCCTAGGATAGTGTTAGGGTTAGGGTTAACATCAGCCCTAGGATAGTGTTAAGGTTAGGGTTAGGGTTAGCATCAGCCCTAGGATAGTGTTAGGTTTAGGGTTAGCATCAGACCTAGGATAGTGTTTGTGTTAGGGTTAGGGTTAGCATCAGCCCTAGGATAGTGTTAGGATTAGGCTTATGGTTAGCATCAGCCCTAGGATAGTATTAGGGTTAGGGTTAGCATCAGCCCTAGGATAGTGTTAGGGTTAGGGTTAGGGTTAGCACCAGGCCCAGGATAGTGTTAGTGTTAGGGTTAGCATCAGCCTTAGGATAGTGTTAGGGTTAGGGTTAGGGTTAGCATCAGCCGTAGGATAGTGTTTGGGTTAGGGTTAGCCTCAGCCCTAAGATAGTGTTAGAGTTAGGGTCAGGGTTAGCATCAGCCCTAGGATAGTGTTAGGGTTAGGGTTAGGGTTAGCATCAGCCCTAGGATAGTGTTAGTGTTAGGGTTAGCATCAGCCCTAGGATAATGTTAGGGTTAGGGTTAACATAAACCCTAGGATAGTGTTAGGGTTAGGTTTAGGGTTATCATCAGGCCTAGGATAGTGTTAGGGTTAGGGTTAGCATCAGCTCTAGGATAGTGTTAGGGTTAGGGTTAGGGTTAGCATCAGCCCTAGGATAGTGTTAAGGATAGGGTTAGGGTTATCATCAGGCCTAGGATAGTGTGAGGGCTAGGATTAGCATCAGACTTAGGATAGTGTTAGGGTTAGGGTTAGGGGTAGCATCAGCCCTAGGATAGTGTTAGGGTTAGGGTTAACATCAGCCCTAGGATAGTGTTAGGGTTAGCGTTAGGGTTAGCATCAGCCCTAGGATAGTGTTAGGTTTAGGGTTAGCATCAGACCTAGGATAGTGTTAGGGTTAGGGTTAGCATCAGGCCTAGGATAGTGTTAGGGTTAGGGTTAGCATCAGCCCTAGGAGAGTGTTAGGGTTAGGGTTAGGGTTAGCATCAGGCCTAGGATAGTGTGAGGGCTAGGATTAGCATCAGACTTAGGATAGTGTTAGGGTTAGGGTTAGGGTTAGCATCAGCCCTAGGATAGTGTTAGGGTTAGGGTTAACATCAGCCCTAGGATAGTGTTAGGGTTAGCGTTAGGGTTAGCATCAGACCTAGGATAGTGTTAGGTTTAGGGTTAGCATCAGACCTAGGATAGTGTTAGGGTTAGGGTTAGCATCAGGCCTAGGATAGTGTTAGGGTTAGGGTTAGCATCAGCCCTAGGAGAGTGTTAGGGTTAGGGTTAGGGTTAGCATCAGCCCTAGGATAGTGTTAGGGTTAGGGTTAACATCAGCCCTAGGATAGTGTTAAGGTTAGGGTTAGGGTTAGCATCAGCCCTAGGATAGTGTTAGGTTTAGGGTTAGCATCAGACCTAGGATAGTGTTAGGGTTAGGGTTAGGGTTAGCATCAGCCCTAGGATAGTGTAAGTGTTAGGGTTAGGGTTAGCATCAGGCCTAGGATAGTGTAAGGGTTAGGGTTAGCATCAGCCCTAGGATAGTGTTAGGGTTAGGGTTAGGGTTAGCATCAGCCCTAGGATAGTGTTAGGGTTAGGGTTAGCATCAACCCTAGGATAGTGTTAGGGTTAGGGTTAAGGTTAGCATCAGCCCTAGGATAGTATTAGGGTTAGGGTTAGGGTTATGGTTAGCGTTAGCATCAGCTCTAGGATAGTGTTAGCGTTAGGGTTAGGGTTAGCATCAGCCCTAGGATAGTGTTAGGGTTAGGGTTAGGGTTGGCATCAGCCCTAGGATAGTGTTAGGGTTAGGGTTAGCATCAGCCCTAGGATAGTGTTAGGGTTAGGGTTAGGGTTAGCATCAGCCCTAGGATAGTGTTAGGGTTAGGGTTAGCATCAGCCCTAGGGTAGTGTTAGGGTTAGGGTTAGGGTTAGCATCACCCTAGAATAGTGTTAGGGTTAGGGTTAGGGTTAGCATCAGCCCTAGGATAGTGTTAGGTTTAGGGTTAGCATCAGCCCTAGGATAGTGTTAGGGTTAGGGTTAGGGTTAGCATCAGCCCTAGGATAGTGTTAGGGTTAGGGTTAGCATCAGCCCTAGGATAGTGTTAGGGTTAGGGTTAGGGTTAGCATCAGCCCTAGGATAGTGTTAGGGTTAGGGTTAGCATCAGGCCTACTATACTGTTAGGGTTAGTGTTAGGGTTAACATCAGCCCTAGGATAGTGTTAGGCTTAGGGTTAGCCTGAGCCCTAGGAGAGTGTTAGGGTTAGGGATAGGGTTAGCATCAGGCCTAGGATAGTGTTAGGGTTAGGGTTAGGGTTAGCATCAGCCCTAGGATAGTGTTAGGGTTAGGGTTAGCATCAGGCCTAGGATAGTGTTAGGGTTAGGGTTAGCATCAGCCCAAGGAGAGTGTTACTGTTAGGGTTAGGGTTAGCATCAGCCCTAGGATAGTGTTAGGTTTAGGGTTAACATCAGCCCTAGGATAGTGTTAGGGTTAGGGTTAGGGTTAGCATCAGCCCTAGGATAGTGTTAGGTTTAGGGTTAGCATCAGACCTAGGATAGTGTTAGGGTTAGGGTTAGCTTCAGGCCTAGGATAGTGTTAGGGTTAGGGTTAGCATGAGCCCTAGGAGAGTGTTAGGGTTAGGGTTAGGGTTAGCATCAGCCCTAGGATAGTGTTAGGGTTAGGGTTAACATCAGCCCTAGGAGAGTGTTAGGGTTAGGGTTACGGTTAGCATCAGCCCTAGGATAGTGTTAGGGTTAGGGTTAACATCAGCCCTAGGATAGTGTTAAGGTTAGGGTTAGGGTTAGCATCAGCCCTAGGATAGTGTTAGGGTTAGGGTTAGCATCAGACCTAGGATAGTGTTAGGGTTAGGGTTAGGGTTAGCATCAGCCCTAGGATAGTGTAAGTGTTAGGGTTAGGGTTAGCATCAGACCTAGGATAGTGTTAGGGTTAGGGTTAGGGTTAGCATCAGCCGTAGGATAGTGTAAGTGTTAGGGTTAGGGTTAGCATCAGCCCTAGGATAGTGTTAGGGTTAGGGTTAGCCTCAGCCCTAGGAGAGTGTTAGGGTTAGGGTTAGGGTTAGCATCAGCCCTAGGATAGTGTTAGGGTTAGGGTTAGCATCAGCCCTAGGATAGTGTTAGGGTTAGGGTTAGCATCAGCCCTACTCTAGTGTTAGGGTTAGTGTTAGGGTTAGCATCAGCCCTAGGATAGTGTTAGGGTTAGGGTTAACATCAGCCCTAGGATAGTGTTAAGGTTAGGGTTAGGGTTAGCATCAGCCCTAGGATAGTTTAGGTTTAGGGTTAGCATCAGACCTAGGATAGTGTTAGGGTTAGGGTTAGGGTTAGCATCAGCCCTAGGATAGTTTAAGTGTTAGGGTTAGGGTTAGCATCAGGCCTAGGATAGTGTAAGGGTTAGGGTTAGCATCAGCCCTAGGATAGTGTTAGGGTTAGGGTTAGGGTTAGCATCAGCCCTAGGATAGTGTTAGGGTTAGGGTTAGCATCAACCCAAGGATAGTGTTAGCTTTAGGGTTAGGGTTAGCATCAGCCCTAGGATAGTATTAGGGTTAGGGTTAGGGTTATGGTTAGCGTTAGCATCAGCTCTAGGATAGTGTTAGGGTTAGGGTTAGGGTTAGCATCAGCCCTAGGATAGTGTTAGGGTTAGGGTTAGGGTTGGCATCAGCCCTAGGATAGTGTTAGGGTTAGGGTTAGCATCAGACCTAGGATAGTGTAAGTGTTAGGGTTAGGGTTAGCATCAGCCCGAGGATAGTGTTAGGGTTAGGGTTAGCATCAGCCCTAGGATAGTGTTAGGGTTAGGGTTAGGGTTAGCATCAGCCCTAGGATAGTGTTAGGGTTAGGGTTAGCATCAGCCCTAGGATAGTGTTAGGGTTATGGTTAGCATCAGCCCTACTCTAGTGTTAGGGTTAGTGTTAGGGTTAGCATCAGCCCTAGGATAGTGTTAGGGTTAGGGTTAGCCTCAGCCCTAGGAGAGTGTTAGGGTTAGGGATAGGGTTAGCATCAGGCCTATGATAGTGTTAGGGTTAGGGTTAGGGTTAGCATCAGCCCTAGGATAGTGTTAGGGTTAGGGTTAGCATCAGGCCTAGGATAGTGTTAGGGTTAGGGTTAGCATCAGCCCTAGGAGAGTGTTAGGGTTAGGGTTAGGGTTAGCATCAGCCCTAGGATAGTGTTAGGGTTAGGGTTAACATCAGCCCTAGGATAGTGTTAAGGTTAGGGTTAGGGTTAGCATCAGCCCTAGGATAGTGTTAGGTTTAGGGTTAGCATCAGACCTAGGATAGTGTTTGTGTTAGGGTTAGGGTTAGCATCAGCCCTAGGATAGTGTTAGGATTAGGGTTATGGTTAGCATCAGCCCTAGGATAGTATTAGGGTTAGGGTTAGCATCAGCCCTAGGATAGTGTTAGGGTTAGGGTTAGGGTTAGCACCAGGCCCAGGATAGTGTTAGTGTTAGGGTTAGCATCAGCCTTAGGATAGTGTTAGGGTTAGGGTTAGGGTTAGCATCAGCCGTAGGATAGTGTTTGGGTTAGGGTTAGCCTCAGCCCTAAGATAGTGTTAGAGTTAGGGTCAGGGTTAGCATCAGCCCTAGGATAGTGTTAGGGTTAGGGTTAGGGTTAGCATCAGCCCTAGGATAGTGTTAGTGTTAGGGTTAGCATCAGCCCTAGGATAATGTTAGGGTTAGGGTTAACATAAACCCTAGGATAGTGTTAGGGTTAGGTTTAGGGTTATCATCAGGCCTAGGATAGTGTTAGGGTTAGGGTTAGCATCAGCTCTAGGATAGTGTTAGGGTTAGGGTTAGGGTTAGCATCAGCCCTAGGATAGTGTTAAGGTTAGGGTTAGGGTTATCATCAGGCCTAGGATAGTGTGAGGGCTAGGATTAGCATCAGACTTAGGATAGTGTTAGGGTTAGGGTTAGGGGTAGCATCAGCCCTAGGATAGTGTTAGGGTTAGGGTTAACATCAGCCCTAGGATAGTGTTAGGGTTAGCGTTAGGGTTAGCATCAGCCCTAGGATAGTGTTAGGTTTAGGGTTAGCATCAGACCTAGGATAGTGTTAGGGTTAGGGTTAGCATCAGGCCTAGGATAGTGTTAGGGTTAGGGTTAGCATCAGCCCTAGGAGAGTGTTAGGGTTAGGGTTAGGGTTAGCATCAGGCCTAGGATAGTGTGAGGGCTAGGATTAGCATCAGACTTAGGATAGTGTTAGGGTTAGGGTTAGGGTTAGCATCAGCCCTAGGATAGTGTTAGGGTTAGGGTTAACATCAGCCCTAGGATAGTGTTAGGGTTAGCGTTAGGGTTAGCATCAGACCTAGGATAGTGTTAGGTTTAGGGTTAGCATCAGACCTAGGATAGTGTTAGGGTTAGGGTTAGCATCAGGCCTAGGATAGTGTTAGGGTTAGGGTTAGCATCAGCCCTAGGAGAGTGTTAGGGTTAGGGTTAGGGTTAGCATCAGCCCTAGGATAGTGTTAGGGTTAGGGTTAACATCAGCCCTAGGATAGTGTTAAGGTTAGGGTTAGGGTTAGCATCAGCCCTAGGATAGTGTTAGGTTTAGGGTTAGCATCAGACCTAGGATAGTGTTAGGGTTAGGGTTAGGGTTAGCATCAGCCCTAGGATAGTGTAAGTGTTAGGGTTAGGGTTAGCATCAGGCCTAGGATAGTGTAAGGGTTAGGGTTAGCATCAGCCCTAGGATAGTGTTAGGGTTAGGGTTAGGGTTAGCATCAGCCCTAGGATAGTGTTAGGGTTAGGGTTAGCATCAACCCTAGGATAGTGTTAGGGTTAGGGTTAAGGTTAGCATCAGCCCTAGGATAGTATTAGGGTTAGGGTTAGGGTTATGGTTAGCGTTAGCATCAGCTCTAGGATAGTGTTAGCGTTAGGGTTAGGGTTAGCATCAGCCCTAGGATAGTGTTAGGGTTAGGGTTAGGGTTGGCATCAGCCCTAGGATAGTGTTAGGGTTAGGGTTAGCATCAGCCCTAGGATAGTGTTAGGGTTAGGGTTAGGGTTAGCATCAGCCCTAGGATAGTGTTAGGGTTAGGGTTAGCATCAGCCCTAGGGTAGTGTTAGGGTTAGGGTTAGGGTTAGCATCACCCTAGAATAGTGTTAGGGTTAGGGTTAGGGTTAGCATCAGCCCTAGGATAGTGTTAGGTTTAGGGTTAGCATCAGCCCTAGGATAGTGTTAGGGTTAGGGTTAGGGTTAGCATCAGCCCTAGGATAGTGTTAGGGTTAGGGTTAGCATCAGCCCTAGGATAGTGTTAGGGTTAGGGTTAGGGTTAGCATCAGCCCTAGGATAGTGTTAGGGTTAGGGTTAGCATCAGGCCTACTATACTGTTAGGGTTAGTGTTAGGGTTAACATCAGCCCTAGGATAGTGTTAGGGTTAGGGTTAGCCTGAGCCCTAGGAGAGTGTTAGGGTTAGGGATAGGGTTAGCATCAGGCCTAGGATAGTGTTAGGGTTAGGGTTAGGGTTAGCATCAGCCCTAGGATAGTGTTAGGGTTAGGGTTAGCATCAGGCCTAGGATAGTGTTAGGGTTAGGGTTAGCATCAGCCCAAGGAGAGTGTTACTGTTAGGGTTAGGGTTAGCATCAGCCCTAGGATAGTGTTAGGTTTAGGGTTAACATCAGCCCTAGGATAGTGTTAGGGTTAGGGTTAGGGTTAGCATCAGCCCTAGGATAGTGTTAGGTTTAGGGTTAGCATCAGACCTAGGATAGTGTTAGGGTTAGGGTTAGCTTCAGGCCTAGGATAGTGTTAGGGTTAGGGTTAGCATGAGCCCTAGGAGAGTGTTAGGGTTAGGGTTAGGGTTAGCATCAGCCCTAGGATAGTGTTAGGGTTAGGGTTAACATCAGCCCTAGGAGAGTGTTAGGGTTAGGGTTACGGTTAGCATCAGCCCTAGGATAGTGTTAGGGTTAGGGTTAACATCAGCCCTAGGATAGTGTTAAGGTTAGGGTTAGGGTTAGCATCAGCCCTAGGATAGTGTTAGGGTTAGGGTTAGCATCAGACCTAGGATAGTGTTAGGGTTAGGGTTAGGGTTAGCATCAGCCCTAGGATAGTGTAAGTGTTAGGGTTAGGGTTAGCATCAGACCTAGGATAGTGTTAGGGTTAGGGTTAGGGTTAGCATCAGCCCTAGGATAGTGTAAGTGTTAGGGTTAGGGTTAGCATCAGCCCTAGGATAGTGTTAGGGTTAGGGTTAGCCTCAGCCCTAGGAGAGTGTTAGGGTTAGGGTTAGGGTTAGCATCAGCCCTAGGATAGTGTTAGGGTTAGGGTTAGCATCAGCCCTAGGATAGTGTTAGGGTTAGGGTTAGCATCAGCCCTACTCTAGTGTTAGGGTTAGTGTTAGGGTTAGCATCAGCCCTAGGATAGTGTTAGGGTTAGGGTTAGCCTCAGCCCTAGGAGAGTGTTAGGGTTAGGGATAGGGTTAGCATCAGGCCTAGGATAGTGTTAGGATTAGGGTTAGGGTTAGCATCACCCTTGGATAGTGTTAGGGTTAGGGTTCGCATCAGGCCTAGGATAGTGTTAGGGTTACGGTTAGCATCAGCCCTAGGAGAGTGTTAGGGTTAGGGTTAGGGTTAGCATCAGCCCTAGGATAGTGTTAGGGTTAGGGTTAACATCAGCCCTAGGATAGTGTTAGGGTTAGCGTTAGTGTTAGCATCAGCCCTAGGATAGTGTTAGGTTTAGGGTTAGCATCAGACCTAGGATAGTGTTAGGGTTAGGTTTAGCATCAGGCCTAGGATAGTGTTAGGGTTAGGGTTAGCATCAGCCCTAGGAGAGTGTTAGGGTTAGGGTTAGGGTTAGCATCAGCCCTAGGATAGTGTTAGGGTTAGGGTTAACATCAGCCCTAGGAGAGTGTTAGGGTTAGGGTTAGGGTTAGCATCAGCCCTAGGATAGTGTTAGGGTTAGGGTTAACATCAGCCCTAGGATAGTGTTAAGGTTAGGGTTAGGGTTAGCATCAGCCCTAGGATAGTTTAGGTTTAGGGTTAGCATCAGACCTAGGATAGTGTTAGGGTTAGGGTTAGGGTTAGCATCAGCCCTAGGATAGTTTAAGTGTTAGGGTTAGGGTTAGCATCATGCCTAGGATAGTGTAAGGGTTAGGGTTAGCATCAGCCCTAGGATAGTGTTAGGGTTAGGGTTAGGGTTAGCATCAGCCCTAGGATAGTGTTAGGGTTAGGGTTAGCATCAACCCAAGGATAGTGTTAGCTTTAGGGTTAGGGTTAGCATCAGCCCTAGGATAGTATTAGGGTTAGGGTTAGGGTTATGGTTAGCGTTAGCATCAGCTCTAGGATAGTGTTAGGGTTAGGGTTAGGGTTAGCATCAGCCCTAGGATAGTGTTAGGGTTAGGGTTAGGGTTGGCATCAGCCCTAGGATAGTGTTAGGGTTAGGGTTAGCATCAGACCTAGGATAGTGTAAGTGTTAGGGTTAGGGTTAGCATCAGCCCGAGGATAGTGTTAGGGTTAGGGTTAGCATCAGCCCTAGGATAGTGTTAGGGTTAGGGTTAGGGTTAGCATCAGCCCTAGGATAGTGTTAGGGTTAGGGTTAGCATCAGCCCTAGGATAGTGTTAGGGTTATGGTTAGCATCAGCCCTACTCTAGTGTTAGGGTTAGTGTTAGGGTTAGCATCAGCCCTAGGATAGTGTTAGGGTTAGGGTTAGCCTCAGCCCTAGGAGAGTGTTAGGGTTAGGGATAGGGTTAGCATCAGGCCTAGGATAGTGTTAGGGTTAGGGTTAGGGTTAGCATCAGCCCTAGGATAGTGTTAGGGTTAGGGTTAGCATCAGGCCTAGGATAGTGTTAGGGTTAGGGTTAGCATCAGCCCTAGGAGAGTGTTAGGGTTAGGGTTAGGGTTAGCATCAGCCCTAGGTAAGTGTTAGGGTTAGGGTTAACATCAGCCCTAGGATAGTGTTAAGGTTAGGGTTAGGGTTAGCATCAGCCCTAGGATAGTGTTAGGTTTAGGGTTAGCATCAGACCTAGGATAGTGTTTGTGTTAGGGTTAGGGTTAGCATCAGCCCTAGGATAGTGTTAGGATTAGGGTTATGGTTAGCATCAGCCCTAGGATAGTATTAGGGTAGGGTTAGCATCAGCCCTAGGATAGTGTTAGGGTTAGGGTTAGGGTTAGCACCAGGCCCAGGATAGTGTTAGTGTTAGGGTTAGCATCAGCCTTAGGATAGTGTTAGGGTTAGGGTTAGGGTTAGCATCAGCCGTAGGATAGTGTTTGGGTTAGGGTTAGCCTCAGCCCTAAGATAGTGTTAGAGTTAGGGTTAGGGTTAGCATCAGCCCTAGGATAGTGTTAGGGTTAGGGTTAGGGTTAGCATCAGCCCTAGGATAGTGTTAGTGTTAGGGTTAGCATCAGCCCTAGGATAATGTTAGGGTTAGGGTTAACATAAACCCTAGGATAGTGTTAGGGTTAGGTTTAGGGTTATCATCAGGCCTAGGATAGTGTTAGGGTTAGGGTTAGCATCAGCTCTAGGATAGTGTTAGGGTTAGGGTTAGGGTTAGCATCAGCCCTAGGATAGTGTTAAGGTTAGGGTTAGGGTTATCATCAGGCCTAGGATAGTGTGAGGGCTAGGATTAGCATCAGACTTAGGATAGTGTTAGGGTTAGGGTTAGGGGTAGCATCAGCCCTAGGATAGTGTTAGGGTTAGGGTTAACATCAGCCCTAGGATAGTGTTAGGGTTAGCGTTAGGGTTAGCATCAGCCCTAGGATAGTGTTAGGTTTAGGGTTAGCATCAGACCTAGGATAGTGTTAGGGTTAGGGTTAGCATCAGGCCTAGGATAGTGTTAGGGTTAGGGTTAGCATCAGCCCTAGGAGAGTGTTAGGGTTAGGGTTAGGGTTAGCATCAGCCCTAGGATAGTGTTAGGGTTAGGGTTAACATCAGCCCTAGGATAGTGTTAAGGTTAGGGTTAGGGTTAGCATCAGCCCTAGGATAGTGTTAGGTTTAGGGTTAGCATCAGACCTAGGATAGTCTTAGGGTTAGGGTTAGGGTTAGCATCAGCCCTAGGATAGTGTAAGTGTTAGGGTTAGGGTTAGCATCAGGCCTAGGATAGTGTAAGGGTTAGGGTTAGCATCAGCCCTAGGATAGTGTTAGGGTTAGGGTTAGGGTTAGCATCAGCCCTAGGATAGTGTTAGGGTTAGGGTTAGCATCAACCCTAGGATAGTGTTAGGGTTAGGGTTAGGGTTAGCATCAGCCCTAGGATAGTATTAGGGTTAGGGTTAGGGTTATGGTTAGCGTTAGCATCAGCTCTAGGATAGTGTTAGCGTTAGGGTTAGGGTTAGCATCAGCCCTAGGATAGTGTTAGGGTTAGGGTTAGGGTTGGCATCAGCCCTAGTATAGTGTTAGGGTTAGGGTTAGCATCAGCCCTAGGATAGTGTTAGGGTTAGGGTTAGGGTTAGCATCAGCCCTAGGATAGTGTTAGGGTTAGGGTTAGCATCAGCCCTAGGGTAGTGTTAGGGTTAGGGTTAGGGTTAGCATCACCCTAGAATAGTGTTAGGGTTAGGGTTAGGGTTAGCATCAGCCCTAGGATAGTGTTAGGTTTAGGGTTAGCATCAGCCCTAGGATAGTGTTAGGGTTAGGGTTAGGGTTAGCATCAGCCCTAGGATAGTGTTAAGGTTAGGGTTAGGGTTAGCATCAGCCCTAGGATAGTGTTAGGTTTAGGGTTAGCATCAGACCTAGGATAGTGTTTGTGTTAGGGTTAGGGTTAGCATCAGCCCTAGGATAGTGTTAGGATTAGGGTTATGGTTAGCATCAGCCCTAGGATAGTATTAGGGTTAGGGTTAGCATCAGCCCTAGGATAGTGTTAGGGTTAGGGTTAGGGTTAGCACCAGGCCCAGGATAGTGTTAGTGTTAGGGTTAGCATCAGCCTTAGGATAGTGTTAGGGTTAGGGTTAGGGTTAGCATCAGCCGTAGGATAGTGTTTGGGTTAGGGTTAGCCTCAGCCCTAAGATAGTGTTAGAGTTAGGGTCAGGGTTAGCATCAGCCCTAGGATAGTGTTAGGGTTAGGGTTAGGGTTAGCATCAGCCCTAGGATAGTGTTAGTGTTAGGGTTAGCATCAGCCCTAGGATAATGTTAGGGTTAGGGTTAACATAAACCCTAGGATAGTGTTAGGGTTAGGTTTAGGGTTATCATCAGGCCTAGGATAGTGTTAGGGTTAGGGTTAGCATCAGCTCTAGGATAGTGTTAGGGTTAGGGTTAGGGTTAGCATCAGCCCTAGGATAGTGTTAAGGTTAGGGTTAGGGTTATCATCAGGCCTAGGATAGTGTGAGGGCTAGGATTAGCATCAGACTTAGGATAGTGTTAGGGTTAGGGTTAGGGGTAGCATCAGCCCTAGGATAGTGTTAGGGTTAGGGTTAACATCAGCCCTAGGATAGTGTTAGGGTTAGCGTTAGGGTTAGCATCAGCCCTAGGATAGTGTTAGGTTTACGGTTAGCATCAGACCTAGGATAGTGTTAGGGTTAGGGTTAGCATCAGCCCTAGGAGAGTGTTAGGGTTAGGGTTAGGGTTAGCATCAGGCCTAGGATAGTGTGAGGGCTAGGATTAGCATCAGACTTAGGATAGTGTTAGGGTTAGGGTTAGGGTTAGCATCAGCCCTAGGATAGTGTTAGGGTTAGGGTTAACATCAGCCCTAGGATAGTGTTAGGGTTAGCGTTAGGGTTAGCATCAGACCTAGGATAGTGTTAGGTTTAGGGTTAGCATCAGACCTAGTATAGTGTTAGGGTTAGGGTTAGCATCAGGCCTAGGATAGTGTTAGGGTTAGGGTTAGCATCAGCCCTAGGAGAGTGTTAGGGTTAGGGTTAGGGTTAGCATCAGCCCTAGGATAGTGTTAGGGTTAGGGTTAACATCAGCCCTAGGATAGTGTTAAGGTTAGGGTTAGGGTTAGCATCAGCCCTAGGATAGTGTTAGGTTTAGGGTTAGCATCAGACCTAGGATAGTGTTAGGGTTAGGGTTAGGGTTAGCATCAGCCCTAGGATAGTGTAAGTGTTAGGGTTAGGGTTAGCATCAGGCCTAGGATAGTGTAAGGGTTAGGGTTAGCATCAGCCCTAGGATAGTGTTAGGGTTAGGGTTAGGGTTAGCATCAGCCCTAGGATAGTGTTAGGGTTAGGGTTAGCATCAACCCTAGGATAGTGTTAGGGTTAGGGTTAAGGTTAGCATCAGCCCTAGGATAGTATTAGGGTTAGGGTTAGGGTTATGGTTAGCGTTAGCATCAGCTCTAGGATAGTGTTAGCGTTAGGGTTAGGGTTAGCATCAGCCCTAGGATAGTGTTAGGGTTAGGGTTAGGGTTGGCATCAGCCCTAGGATAGTGTTAGGGTTAGGGTTAGCATCAGCCCTAGGATAGTGTTAGGGTTAGGGTTAGGGTTAGCATCAGCCCTAGGATAGTGTTAGGGTTAGGGTTAGCATCAGCCCTAGGGTAGTGTTAGGGTTAGGGTTAGGGTTAGCATCACCCTAGAATAGTGTTAGGGTTAGGGTTAGGGTTAGCATCAGCCCTAGGATAGTGTTAGGTTTAGGGTTAGCATCAGCCCTAGGATAGTGTTAGGGTTAGGGTTAGGGTTAGCATCAGCCCTAGGATAGTGTTAGGGTTAGGGTTAGCATCAGCCCTAGGATAGTGTTAGGGTTAGGGTTAGGGTTAGCATCAGCCCTAGGATAGTGTTAGGGTTAGGGTTAGCATCAGGCCTACTATACTGTTAGGGTTAGTGTTAGGGTTAACATCAGCCCTAGGATAGTGTTAGGGTTAGGGTTAGCCTGAGCCCTAGGAGAGTGTTAGGGTTAGGGATAGGGTTAGCATCAGGCCTAGGATAGTGTTAGGGTTAGGGTTAGGGTTAGCATCAGCCCTAGGATAGTGTTAGGGTTAGGGTTAGCATCAGGCCTAGGATAGTGTTAGGGTTAGGGTTAGCATCAGCCCAAGGAGAGTGTTACTGTTAGGGTTAGGGTTAGCATCAGCCCTAGGATAGTGTTAGGTTTAGGGTTAACATCAGCCCTAGGATAGTGTTAGGGTTAGGGTTAGGGTTAGCATCAGCCCTAGGATAGTGTTAGGTTTAGGGTTAGCATCAGACCTAGGATAGTGTTAGGGTTAGGGTTAGCTTCAGGCCTAGGATAGTGTTAGGGTTAGGGTTAGCATGAGCCCTAGGAGAGTGTTAGGGTTAGGGTTAGGGTTAGCATCAGCCCTAGGATAGTGTTAGGGTTAGGGTTAACATCAGCCCTAGGAGAGTGTTAGGGTTAGGGTTACGGTTAGCATCAGCCCTAGGATAGTGTTAGGGTTAGGGTTAACATCAGCCCTAGGATAGTGTTAAGGTTAGGGTTAGGGTTAGCATCAGCCCTAGGATAGTGTTAGGTTTAGGGTTAGCATCAGACCTAGGATAGTGTTAGGGTTAGGGTTAGGGTTAGCATCAGCCCTAGGATAGTGTAAGTGTTAGGGTTAGGGTTAGCATCAGACCTAGGATAGTGTTAGGGTTAGGGTTAGGGTTAGCATCAGCCCTAGGATAGTGTAAGTGTTAGGGTTAGGGTTAGCATCAGCCCTAGGATAGTGTTAGGGTTAGGGTTAGCCTCAGCCCTAGGAGAGTGTTAGGGTTAGGGTTAGGGTTAGCATCAGCCCTAGGATAGTGTTAGGGTTAGGGTAAGCATCAGCCCTAGGATAGTGTTAGGGTTAGGGTTAGCATCAGCCCTACTCTAGTGTTAGGGTTAGTGTTAGGGTTAGCATCAGCCCTAGGATAGTGTTAGGGTTAGGGTTAGCCTCAGCCCTAGGAGAGTGTTAGGGTTAGGGATAGGGTTAGCATCAGGCCTAGGATAGTGATAGGATTAGGGTTAGGGTTAGCATCACCCTTGGATAGTGTTAGGGTTAGGGTTCGCATCAGGCCTAGGATAGTGTTAGGGTTACGGTTAGCATCAGCCCTAGGAGAGTGTTAGGGTTAGGGTTAGGGTTAGCATCAGCCCTAGGATAGTGTTAGGGTTAGGGTTAACATCAGCCCTAGGATAGTGTTAGGGTTAGCGTTAGTGTTAGCATCAGCCCTAGGATAGTGTTAGGTTTAGGGTTAGCATCAGACCTAGGATAGTGTTAGGGTTAGGGTTAGCATCAGGCCTAGGATAGTGTTAGGGTTAGGGTTAGCATCAGCCCTAGGAGAGTGTTAGGGTTAGGGTTAGGGTTAGCATCAGCCCTAGGATAGTGTTAGGGTTAGGGTTAACATCAGCCCTAGGAGAGTGTTAGGGTTAGGGTTAGGGTTAGCATCAGCCCTAGGATAGTGTTAGGGTTAGGGTTAACATCAGCCCTAGGATAGTGTTAAGGTTAGGGTTAGGGTTAGCATCAGCCCTAGGATAGTTTAGGTTTAGGGTTAGCATCAGACCTAGGATAGTGTTAGGGTTAGGGTTAGGGTTAGCATCAGCCCTAGGATAGTTTAAGTGTTAGGGTTAGGGTTAGCATCAGGCCTAGGATAGTGTAAGGGTTAGGGTTAGCATCAGCCCTAGGATAGTGTTAGGGTTAGGGTTAGGGTTAGCATCAGCCCTAGGATAGTGTTAGGGTTAGGGTTAGCATCAACCCAAGGATAGTGTTAGCTTTAGGGTTAGGGTTAGCATCAGCCCTAGGATAGTATTAGGGTTAGGGTTAGGGTTATGGTTAGCGTTAGCATCAGCTCTAGGATAGTGTTAGGGTTAGGGTTAGGGTTAGCATCAGCCCTAGGATAGTGTTAGGGTTAGGGTTAGGGTTGGCATCAGCCCTAGGATAGTGTTAGGGTTAGGGTTAGCATCAGACCTAGGATAGTGTAAGTGTTAGGGTTAGGGTTAGCATCAGCCCGAGGATAGTGTTAGGGTTAGGGTTAGCATCAGCCCTAGGATAGTGTTAGGGTTAGGGTTAGGGTTAGCATCAGCCCTAGGATAGTGTTAGGGTTAGGGTTAGCATCAGCCCTAGGATAGTGTTAGGGTTATGGTTAGCATCAGCCCTACTCTAGTGTTAGGGTTAGTGTTAGGGTTAGCATCAGCCCTAGGATAGTGTTAGGGTTAGGGTTAGCCTCAGCCCTAGGAGAGTGTTAGGGTTAGGGATAGGGTTAGCATCAGGCCTAGGATAGTGTTAGGGTTAGGGTTAGGGTTAGCATCAGCCCTAGGATAGTGTTAGGGTTAGGGTTAGCATCAGGCCTAGGATAGTGTTAGGGTTAGGGTTAGCATCAGCCCTAGGAGAGTGTTAGGGTTAGGGTTAGGGTTAGCATCAGCCCTAGGATAGTGTTAGGGTTAGGGTTAACATCAGCCCTAGGATAGTGTTAAGGATAGGGTTAGGGTTAGCATCAGCCCTAGGATAGTGTTAGGTTTAGGGTTAGCATCAGACCTAGGATAGTGTTTGTGTTAGGGTTAGGGTTAGCATCAGCCCTAGGATAGTGTTAGGATTAGGGTTATGGTTAGCATCAGCCCTAGGATAGTATTAGGGTTAGGGTTAGCATCAGCCCTAGGATAGTGTTAGGGTTAGGGTTAGGGTTAGCACCAGGCCCAGGATAGTGTTAGTGTTAGGGTTAGCATCAGCCTTAGGATAGTGTTAGGGTTAGGGTTAGGGTTAGCATCAGCCGTAGGATAGTGTTTGGGTTAGGGTTAGCCTCAGCCCTAAGATAGTGTTAGAGTTAGGGTTAGGGTTAGCATCAGCCCTAGGATAGTGTTAGGGTTAGGGTTAGGGTTAGCATCAGCCCTAGGATAGTGTTAGTGTTAGGGTTAGCATCAGCCCTAGGATAATGTTAGGGTTAGGGTTAACATAAACCCTAGGATAGTGTTAGGGTTAGGTTTAGGGTTATCATCAGGCCTAGGATAGTGTTAGGGTTAGGGTTAGCATCAGCTCTAGGATAGTGTTAGGGTTAGGGTTAGGGTTAGCATCAGCCCTAGGATAGTGTTAAGGTTAGGGTTAGGGTTATCATCAGGCCTAATATAGTGTGAGGGCTAGGATTAGCATCAGACTTAGGATAGTGTTAGGGTTAGGGTTAGGGGTAGCATCAGCCCTAGGATAGTGTTAGGGTTAGGGTTAACATCAGCCCTAGGATAGTGTTAGGGTTAGCGTTAGGGTTAGCATCAGCCCTAGGATAGTGTTAGGTTTAGGGTTAGCATCAGCCCTAGGATAGTGTTAGGGTTAGGGTTAGCATCAGGCCTAGGATAGTGTTAGGGTTAGGGTTAGCATCAGCCCTAGGAGAGTGTTAGGGTTAGGGTTAGGGTTAGCATCAGCCCTAGGATAGTGTTAGGGTTAGGGTTAACATCAGCCCTAGGATAGTGTTAAGGTTAGGGTTAGGGTTAGCATCAGCCCTAGGATAGTGTTAGGTTTAGGGTTAGCATCAGACCTAGGATAGTCTTAGGGTTAGGGTTAGGGTTAGCATCAGCCCTAGGATAGTGTAAGTGTTAGGGTTAGGGTTAGCATCAGGCCTAGAATAGTGTAAGGGTTAGGGTTAGCATCAGCCCTAGGATAGTGTTAGGGTTAGGGTTAGGGTTAGCATCAGCCCTAGGATAGTGTTAGGGTTAGGGTTAGCATCAACCCTAGGATAGTGTTAGGGTTAGGGTTAGGGTTAGCATCAGCCCTAGGATAGTATTAGGGTTAGGGTTAGGGTTATGGTTAGCGTTAGCATCAGCTCTAGGATAGTGTTAGCGTTAGGGTTAGGGTTAGCATCAGCCCTAGGATAGTGTTAGGGTTAGGGTTAGGGTTGGCATCAGCCCTAGTATAGTGTTAGGGTTAGGGTTAGCATCAGCCCTAGGATAGTGTTAGGGTTAGGGTTAGGGTTAGCATCAGCCCTAGGATAGTGTTAGGGTTAGGGTTAGCATCAGCCCTAGGGTAGTGTTAGGGTTAGGGTTAGGGTTAGCATCACCCTAGAATAGTGTTAGGGTTAGGGTTAGGGTTAGCATCAGCCCTAGGATAGTGTTAGGTTTAGGGTTAGCATCAGCCCTAGGATAGTGTTAGGGTTAGGGTTAGGGTTAGCATCAGCCCTAGGATAGTGTTAGGGTTAGGGTTAGCATCAGCCCTAGGATAGTGTTAGGGTTAGGGTTAGGGTTAGCATCAGCCCTAGGATAGTGTTAGGGTTAGGGTTAGCATCAGGCCTACTATACTGTTAGGGTTAGTGTTAGGGTTAACATCAGCCCTAGGATAGTGTTAGGGTTAGGGTTAGCCTGAGCCCTAGGAGAGTGTTAGGGATAGGGATAGGGTTAGCATCAGGCCTAGGATAGTGTTAGGGTTAGGGTTAGGGGTAGCATCAGCCCTAGGATAGTGTTAGGGTTAGGGTTAACATCAGCCCTAGGATAGTGTTAGGGTTAGCGTTAGGGTTAGCATCAGCCCTAGGATAGTGTTAGGTTTAGGGTTAGCATCAGACCTAGGATAGTGTTAGGGTTAGGGTTAGCATCAGGCCTAGGATAGTGTTAGGGTTAGGGTTAGCATCAGCCCTAGGAGAGTGTTAGGGTTAGGGTTAGGGTTAGCATCAGCCCTAGGATAGTGTTAGGGTTAGGGTTAACATCAGCCCTAGGATAGTGTTAAGGTTAGGGTTAGGGTTAGCATCAGCCCTAGGATAGTGTTAGGTTTAGGGTTAGCATCAGACCTAGGATAGTGTTAGGGTTAGGGTTAGGGTTAGCATCAGCCCTAGGATAGTGTAAGTGTTAGGGTTAGGGTTAGCATCAGGCCTAGGATAGTGTAAGGGTTAGGGTTAGCATCAGCCCTAGGATAGTGTTAGGGTTAGGGTTAGGGTTAGCATCAGCCCTAGGATAGTGTTAGGGTTAGGGTTAGCATCAACCCTAGGATAGTGTTAGGGTTAGGGTTAGGGTTAGCATCAGCCCTAGGATAGTATTAGGGTTAGGGTTAGGGTTATGGTTAGCGTTAGCATCAGCTCTAGGATAGTGTTAGCGTTAGGGTTAGGGTTAGCATCAGCCCTAGGATAGTGTTAGGGTTAGGGTTAGGGTTGGCATCAGCCCTAGTATAGTGTTAGGGTTAGGGTTAGCATCAGCCCTAGGATAGTGTTAGGGTTAGGGTTAGGGTTAGCATCAGCCCTAGGATAGTGTTAGGGTTAGGGTTAGCATCAGCCCTAGGGTAGTGTTAGGGTTAGGGTTAGGGTTAGCATCACCCTAGAATAGTGTTAGGGTTAGGGTTAGGGTTAGCATCAGCCCTAGGATAGTGTTAGGTTTAGGGTTAGCATCAGCCCTAGGATAGTGTTAGGGTTAGGGTTAGGGTTAGCATCAGACCTAGGATAGTGTTAGGGTTAGGGTTAGCATCAGCCCTAGGATAGTGTTAGGGTTAGGGTTAGGGTTAGCATCAGCCCTAGGATAGTGTTAGGTTTAGGGTTAGCATCAGACCTAGGATAGTGTTAGGGTTAGGGTTAGGGTTAGCATCAGCCCTAGGATAGTGTAAGTGTTAGGGTTAGGGTTAGCATCAGACCTAGGATAGTGTTAGGGTTAGGGTTAGGGTTAGCATCAGCCCTAGGATAGTGTAAGTGTTAGGGTTAGAGTTAGCATCAGCCCTAGGATAGTGTTAGGGTTAGGGTTAGCCTCAGCCCTAGGAGAGTGTTAGGGTTAGGGATTGGGTTAGCATCAGGCCTAGGATAGTGTTAGGGTTAGGGTTAGGGTTAGCATCAGGCCTAGGATAGTGTTAGGGTTAGGGTTAGGGTTAGCATCAGGGCTAGGATAGTGTTAGCGTTACGGTTAGAATCAGCCCTAGGATAGTGTTAGGGTTAGGGTTAGGGTTAGCATCAGCTCTAGGATAGTGTTAGGTTTAGGGTTAGGGATATCATCAGGCCTAGGATATTGTTAGGGTTAGGGTTAGCATCAGCCCTAGGATAGTGTTAGAGTTAGGGTTAGGGTTAGCATCAGCCCTAGGATAGTGTTAGGGTTAGGGTTAGGGTTAGCATCAGCCCTAGGATAGTGTTAGGGTTAGGGTTAGGGTTAGCATCAACCCTAGGATATTATTAGGGTTAGGGTTAGCATCAGCCCTAGGATAGTGTTAGGGTTAGGGTTAGGGTTAGCACAAGGCCTAGGATAGTGTTAGTGTTAGGGTTAGCATCAGCCTTAGGATAGTGTTAGGGTTAGGGTTAGGGTTACCATCAGCCGTAGGATAGTGTTAGGGTTAGGGTTAGCCTCAGCCCTAGAATAGTGTTAGAGTTAGGGTTAGGGTTAGCATCAGCCCTAGGATAGTGTTAGGGTTAGGGTTAGGGTTAGCATCAGCCCTAGGATAGCATTAGGGTTATTGTTAGGGTTAGGGCTAGCGTTAGCTTCAGCTCTAGGATAGTGTTAGGGTTAGGGTTAGGGTTAGCATCAGCCCTAGGATAGTGTTAGGCTTAGGGTTAGCGTTAGCATCAGCCCTAGGATAGTGTTAGGGTTAGGGTTAGCATCAACCCTAGGATAGTGTTAGGGTTAGGGTTATGGTTAGCATCAGCCCTAGGATAGTGTTAGAGTTAGGGTTAGGTTTAGCATCAGGCCTAGGATAGTGTTAGGGTTAGGGATAGGGTTAGCATCAGGCCTAGGATAGTGTTAGGATTAGGGTTAGGGTTAGCATCACCCTTGGATAGTGTTAGGGTTAGGGTTCGCATCAGGCCTAGGATAGTGTTAGGGTTACGGTTAGCATCAGCCCTAGGAGAGTGTTAGGGTTAGGGTTAGGGTTAGCATCAGCCCTAGGATAGTGTTAGGGTTAGGGTTAACATCAGCCCTAGGATAGTGTTAGGGTTAGCGTTAGGGTTAGCATCAGCCCTAGGATAGTGTTAGGTTTAGGGTTAGCATCAGACCTAGGATAGTGTTAGGGTTAGGGTTAGCATCAGGCCTAGGATAGTGTTAGGGTTAGGGTTAGCATCAGCCCTAGGAGAGTGTTAGGGTTAGGGTTAGGGTTAGCATCAGCCCTAGGATAGTGTTAGGGTTAGGGTTAACATCAGCCCTAGGAGAGTGTTAGGGTTAGGGTTAGGGTTAGCATCAGCACTAGGATAGTGTTAGGTTTAGGGTTAACATCAGCCCTAGGATAGTGTTAAGGTTAGGGTTAGGGTTAGCATCAGCCCTAGGATAGTGTTAGGTTTAGGGTTAGCATCAGACCTAGGATAGTGTTAGGGTTAGGGTTAGGGTTAGCATCAGCCCTAGGATAGTGTAAGTGTTAGGGTTAGGGTTAGCATCAGGCCTAGGATAGTGTAAGGGTTAGGGTTAGAATCAGCCCTAGGATAGTGTTAGGGTTAGGGTTAGGGTTAGCATCAGCCCTAGGATAGTGTTAGGGTTAGGGTTAGCATCAACCCAAGGATAGTGTTAGCTTTAGGGTTAGGGTTACCATCAGCCCTTGGATAGTATTAGGGTTAGGGTTAGGGTTATGGTTAGCGTTAGCATCAGCTCTAGGATAGTGTTAGGGTTAGGGTTAGGGTTAGCATCAGCCCTAGGATAGTGTTAGGGTTAGGGTTAGGGTTGGCATTAGCCCTAGGATAGTGTTAGGGTTAGGGTTAGCATCAGCCTTAGAATAGTGTTAGGGTTAGGGATAGGGTTAGCATCAGCCCGAGGATAGTGTTAGGGTTAGGGTTAGCATCAGCCCTGGGATAGTGTTAGGGTTAGGGTTAGGTTTAGCATCAGCCCTAGGATAGTGTTAGGGTTAGGGTTAGCATCAGCCCTAGGATAGTCTTAGGGTTAGGGTTAGCATCAGCCCTACTCTAGTGTTAGGGTTAGTGTTAGGGTTAGCATCAGCCCTAGGATAGTGTTAGGGTTAGGGTTAGCCTCAGCCCTAGGAGAGTGTTAGGGTTAGGGATAGGGTTAGCATCAGGCGTAGGATAGTGTTAGGGTTAGGGTTAGGGTTAGCATCAGCCCTAGGATAGTGTTAGGGTTAGGGTTAGCATCAGGCCTAGGATAGTGTTAGGGTTAGGGTTAGCATCAGCCCTAGGAGAGTGTTAGGGTTAGGGTTAGGGTTAGCATCAGCCCTAGGATAGTGTTAGGGTTAGGGTTAACATCAGCCCTAGGATAGTGTTAAGGTTAGGGTTAGGGTTAGCATCAGCCCTAGGATAGTGTTAGGTTTAGGGTTAGCATCAGACCTAGGATAGTGTTTGTGTTAGGGTTAGGGTTAGCATCAGCCCTAGGATAGTGTTAGGATTAGGGTTATGGTTAGCATCAGCCCTAGGATAGTATTAGGGTTAGGGTTAGCATCAGCCCTAGGATAGTGTTAGGGTTAGGGTTAGGGTTAGCACCAGGCCCAGGATAGTGTTAGTGTTAGGGTTAGCGTCAGCCTTAGGATAGTGTTAGGGTTAGGGTTAGGGTTAGCATCAGCCGTAGGATAGTGTTTGGGTTAGGGTTAGCCTCAGCCCTAAGATAGTGTTAGAGTTAGGGTTAGGGTTAGCATCAGCCCTAGGATAGTGTTAGGGTTAGGGTTAGGGTTAGCATCAGCCCTAGGATAGCATTAGGGTTAGTGTTAGGGTTAGGGCTAGCGTTAGCTTCAGCTCTAGGATAGTGTTAGGGTTAGGGTTAGGGTTAGCATCAGCCCTAGGATAGTGTTAGGCTTAGGGTTAGCGTTAGCATCAGCCCTAGGATAGTGTTAGGGTTAGGGTTAGCATCAACCCTAGGATAGTGTTAGGGTTAGGGTTAGGGTTAGCATCAGCCCTAGGATAGTGTTAGAGTTAGGGTTAGGTTTAGCATCAGACCTAGGATAGTGTTAGGGTTAGGGATAGGGTTAGCATCAGGCCTAGGATAGTGTTAGGATTAGGGTTAGGGTTAGCATCACCCTTGGATAGTGTTAGGGTTAGGGTTCGCATCAGGCCTAGGATAGTGTTAGGGTTACGGTTAGCATCAGCCCTACGAGAGTGTTAGGGTTAGGGTTAGGGTTAGCATCAGCCCTAGGATAGTGTTAGGGTTAGGGTTAACATCAGCCCTAGGATAGTGTTAGGGTTAGCGTTAGGGTTAGCATCAGCCCTAGGATAGTGTTAGGTTTAGGGTTAGCATCAGACCTAGGATAGTGTTAGGGTTAGGGTTAGCATCAGGCCTAGGATAGTGTTAGGGTTAGGGTTAGCATCAGCCCTAGGAGAGTGTTAGGGTTAGGGTTAGGGTTAGCATCAGCCCTAGGATAGTGTTAGGGTTAGGGTTAACATCAGCCCTAGGAGAGTGTTAGGGTTAGGGTTAGGGTTAGCATCAGCACTAGGATAGTGTTAGGTTTAGGGTTAACATCAGCCCTAGGATAGTGTTAAGGTTAGGGTTAGGGTTAGCATCAGCCCTAGGATAGTGTTAGGTTTAGGGTTAGCATCAGACCTAGGATAGTGTTAGTGTTAGGGTTAGGGTTAGCATCAGCCCTAGGATAGTGTAAGTGTTAGGGTTAGGGTTAGCATCAGGCCTAGGATAGTGTAAGGGTTAGGGTTAGCATCAGCCCTAGGATAGTGTTAGGGTTAGGGTTAGGGTTAGCATCAGCCCTAGGATAGTGTTAGGGTTAGGGTTAGCATCAACCCAAGGATAGTGTTAGCTTTAGGGTTAGGGTTAGCATCAGCCCTTGGATAGTATTAGGGTTAGGGTTAGGGTTATGGTTAGCGTTAGCATCAGCTCTAGGATAGTGTTAGGGTTAGGGTTAGGGTTAGCATCAGCCCTAGGATAGTGTTAGGGTTAGGGTTAGGGTTGGCATCAGCCCTAGGATAGTGTTAGGGTTAGGGTTAGCATCAGCCTTAGAATAGTGTTAGGGTTAGGGATAGGGTTAGCATCAGCCCGAGGATAGTGTTAGGGTTAGGGTTAGCATCAGCCCTAGGATAGTGTTAGGGTTAGGGTTAGGGTTAGCATCAGCCCTAGGATAGTGTTAGGGTTAGGGTTAGCATCAGCCCTAGGATAGTGTTAGGGTTAGGGTTAGCATCAGCCCTACTCTAGTGTTAGGGTTAGTGTTAGGTTTAGCATCAGCCCTAGGATAGTGTTAGGGTTAGGGTTAGCCTCAGCCCTAGGAGAGTGTTAGGGTTAGGGATAGGGTTAGCATCAGGCCTAGGATAGTGTTAGGGTTAGGGTTAGTGTTAGCATCAGCCCTAGGATAGTGTTAGGGTTAGGGTTAGCATCAGGCCTAGGATAGTGTTAGGGTTAGGGTTAGCATCAGCCCTAGGAGAGTGTTAGGGTTAGGGTTAGGGTTAGCATCAGCCCTAGGATAGTGTTAGGGTTAGGGTTAACATCAGCCCTAGGATAGTGTTAAGGTTAGGGTTAGGGTTAGCATCAGCCCTAGGATAGTGTTAGGTTTAGGGTTAGCATCAGACCTAGGATAGTGTTTGTGTTAGGGTTACGGTTAGCATCAGCCCTAGGATAGTGTTAGGATTAGGGTTATGGTTAGCATCAGCCCTAGGATAGTATTAGGGTTAGGGTTAGCATCAGCCCTAGGATAGTGTTAGGGTTAGGGTTAGGGTTAGCACCAGGCCCAGGATAGTGTTAGTGTTAGGGTTAGCATCAGCCTTAGGATAGTGTTAGGGTTAGGGTTAGGGTTAGCATCAGCCGTAGGATAGTGTTTGGGTTAGGGTTAGCCTCAGCCCTAAGATAGTGTTAGAGTTAGGGTTAGGGTTAGCATCAGCCCTAGGATAGTGTTAGGGTTAGGGTTAGGGTTAGCATCAGCCCTAGGATAGTGTTAGTGTTAGGGTTAGCATCAGCCCTAGGATAATGTTAGGGTTAGGGTTAACATAAACCCTAGGATAGTGTTAGGGTTAGGGTTAGGGTTAGCATCAGCCCTAGGATAGTGTTAGGGTTAGGGTTAACATCAGCCCTAGGATAGTGTTAGGGTTAGCGTTAGGGTTAGCATCAGCCCTAGGATAGTGTTAGGTTTAGGGTTAGCATCAGACCTAGGATAGTGTTAGGGTTAGGGTTAGCATCAGGCCTAGGATAGTGTTAGGGTTAGGGTTAGCATCAGCCCTAGGAGAGTGTTAGGGTTAGGGTTAGGGTTAGCATCAGCCCTAGGATAGTGTTAGGGTTAGGGTTAACATCAGCCCTAGGAGAGTGTTAGGGTTAGGGTTAGGGTTAGCATCAGCACTAGGATAGTGTTAGGTTTAGGGTTAACATCAGCCCTAGGATAGTGTTAAGGTTAGGGTTAGGGTTAGCATCAGCCCTAGGATAGTGTTAGGTTTAGGGTTAGCATCAGACCTAGGATAGTGTTAGGGTTAGGGTTAGGGTTAGCATCAGCCCTAGGATAGTGTAAGTGTTAGGGTTAGGGTTAGCATCAGGCCTAGGATAGTGTAAGGGTTAGGGTTAGAATCAGCCCTAGGATAGTGTTAGGGTTAGGGTTAGGGTTAGCATCAGCCCTAGGATAGTGTTAGGGTTAGGGTTAGCATCAACCCAAGGATAGTGTTAGCTTTAGGGTTAGGGTTACCATCAGCCCTTGGATAGTATTAGGGTTAGGGTTAGGGTTATGGTTAGCGTTAGCATCAGCTCTAGGATAGTGTTAGGGTTAGGGTTAGGGTTAGCATCAGCCCTAGGATAGTGTTAGGGTTAGGGTTAGGGTTGGCATTAGCCCTAGGATAGTGTTAGGGTTAGGGTTAGCATCAGCCTTAGAATAGTGTTAGGGTTAGGGATAGGGTTAGCATCAGCCCGAGGATAGTGTTAGGGTTAGGGTTAGCATCAGCCCTGGGATAGTGTTAGGGTTAGGGTTAGGTTTAGCATCAGCCCTAGGATAGTGTTAGGGTTAGGGTTAGCATCAGCCCTAGGATAGTCTTAGGGTTAGGGTTAGCATCAGCCCTACTCTAGTGTTAGGGTTAGTGTTAGGGTTAGCATCAGCCCTAGGATAGTGTTAGGGTTAGGGTTAGCCTCAGCCCTAGGAGAGTGTTAGGGTTAGGGATAGGGTTAGCATCAGGCGTAGGATAGTGTTAGGGTTAGGGTTAGGGTTAGCATCAGCCCTAGGATAGTGTTAGGGTTAGGGTTAGCATCAGGCCTAGGATAGTGTTAGGGTTAGGGTTAGCATCAGCCCTAGGAGAGTGTTAGGGTTAGGGTTAGGGTTAGCATCAGCCCTAGGATAGTGTTAGGGTTAGGGTTAACATCAGCCCTAGGATAGTGTTAAGGTTAGGGTTAGGGTTAGCATCAGCCCTAGGATAGTGTTAGGTTTAGGGTTAGCATCAGACCTAGGATAGTGTTTGTGTTAGGGTTAGGGTTAGCATCAGCCCTAGGATAGTGTTAGGATTAGGGTTATGGTTAGCATCAGCCCTAGGATAGTATTAGGGTTAGGGTTAGCATCAGCCCTAGGATAGTGTTAGGGTTAGGGTTAGGGTTAGCACCAGGCCCAGGATAGTGTTAGTGTTAGGGTTAGCGTCAGCCTTAGGATAGTGTTAGGGTTAGGGTTAGGGTTAGCATCAGCCGTAGGATAGTGTTTGGGTTAGGGTTAGCCTCAGCCCTAAGATAGTGTTAGAGTTAGGGTTAGGGTTAGCATCAGCCCTAGGATAGTGTTAGGGTTAGGGTTAGGGTTAGCATCAGCCCTAGGATAGCATTAGGGTTAGTGTTAGGGTTAGGGCTAGCGTTAGCTTCAGCTCTAGGATAGTGTTAGGGTTAGGGTTAGGGTTAGCATCAGCCCTAGGATAGTGTTAGGCTTAGGGTTAGCGTTAGCATCAGCCCTAGGATAGTGTTAGGGTTAGGGTTAGCATCAACCCTAGGATAGTGTTAGGGTTAGGGTTAGGGTTAGCATCAGCCCTAGGATAGTGTTAGAGTTAGGGTTAGGTTTAGCATCAGACCTAGGATAGTGTTAGGGTTAGGGATAGGGTTAGCATCAGGCCTAGGATAGTGTTAGGATTAGGGTTAGGGTTAGCATCACCCTTGGATAGTGTTAGGGTTAGGGTTCGCATCAGGCCTAGGATAGTGTTAGGGTTACGGTTAGCATCAGCCCTACGAGAGTGTTAGGGTTAGGGTTAGGGTTAGCATCAGCCCTAGGATAGTGTTAGGGTTAGGGTTAACATCAGCCCTAGGATAGTGTTAGGGTTAGCGTTAGGGTTAGCATCAGCCCTAGGATAGTGTTAGGTTTAGGGTTAGCATCAGACCTAGGATAGTGTTAGGGTTAGGGTTAGCATCAGGCCTAGGATAGTGTTAGGGTTAGGGTTAGCATCAGCCCTAGGAGAGTGTTAGGGTTAGGGTTAGGGTTAGCATCAGCCCTAGGATAGTGTTAGGGTTAGGGTTAACATCAGCCCTAGGAGAGTGTTAGGGTTAGGGTTAGGGTTAGCATCAGCACTAGGATAGTGTTAGGTTTAGGGTTAACATCAGCCCTAGGATAGTGTTAAGGTTAGGGTTAGGGTTAGCATCAGCCCTAGGATAGTGTTAGGTTTAGGGTTAGCATCAGACCTAGGATAGTGTTAGTGTTAGGGTTAGGGTTAGCATCAGCCCTAGGATAGTGTAAGTGTTAGGGTTAGGGTTAGCATCAGGCCTAGGATAGTGTAAGGGTTAGGGTTAGCATCAGCCCTAGGATAGTGTTAGGGTTAGGGTTAGGGTTAGCATCAGCCCTAGGATAGTGTTAGGGTTAGGGTTAGCATCAACCCAAGGATAGTGTTAGCTTTAGGGTTAGGGTTAGCATCAGCCCTTGGATAGTATTAGGGTTAGGGTTAGGGTTATGGTTAGCGTTAGCATCAGCTCTAGGATAGTGTTAGGGTTAGGGTTAGGGTTAGCATCAGCCCTAGGATAGTGTTAGGGTTAGGGTTAGGGTTGGCATCAGCCCTAGGATAGTGTTAGGGTTAGGGTTAGCATCAGCCTTAGAATAGTGTTAGGGTTAGGGATAGGGTTAGCATCAGCCCGAGGATAGTGTTAGGGTTAGGGTTAGCATCAGCCCTAGGATAGTGTTAGGGTTAGGGTTAGGGTTAGCATCAGCCCTAGGATAGTGTTAGGGTTAGGGTTAGCATCAGCCCTAGGATAGTGTTAGGGTTAGGGTTAGCATCAGCCCTACTCTAGTGTTAGGGTTAGTGTTAGGTTTAGCATCAGCCCTAGGATAGTGTTAGGGTTAGGGTTAGCCTCAGCCCTAGGAGAGTGTTAGGGTTAGGGATAGGGTTAGCATCAGGCCTAGGATAGTGTTAGGGTTAGGGTTAGTGTTAGCATCAGCCCTAGGATAGTGTTAGGGTTAGGGTTAGCATCAGGCCTAGGATAGTGTTAGGGTTAGGGTTAGCATCAGCCCTAGGAGAGTGTTAGGGTTAGGGTTAGGGTTAGCATCAGCCCTAGGATAGTGTTAGGGTTAGGGTTAACATCAGCCCTAGGATAGTGTTAAGGTTAGGGTTAGGGTTAGCATCAGCCCTAGGATAGTGTTAGGTTTAGGGTTAGCATCAGACCTAGGATAGTGTTTGTGTTAGGGTTACGGTTAGCATCAGCCCTAGGATAGTGTTAGGATTAGGGTTATGGTTAGCATCAGCCCTAGGATAGTATTAGGGTTAGGGTTAGCATCAGCCCTAGGATAGTGTTAGGGTTAGGGTTAGGGTTAGCACCAGGCCCAGGATAGTGTTAGTGTTAGGGTTAGCATCAGCCTTAGGATAGTGTTAGGGTTAGGGTTAGGGTTAGCATCAGCCGTAGGATAGTGTTTGGGTTAGGGTTAGCCTCAGCCCTAAGATAGTGTTAGAGTTAGGGTTAGGGTTAGCATCAGCCCTAGGATAGTGTTAGGGTTAGGGTTAGGGTTAGCATCAGCCCTAGGATAGTGTTAGTGTTAGGGTTAGCATCAGCCCTAGGATAATGTTAGGGTTAGGGTTAACATAAACCCTAGGATAGTGTTAGGGTTAGGTTTAGGGTTATCATCAGGCCTAGGATAGTGTTAGGGTTAGGGTTAGCATCAGCTCTAGGATAGTGTTAGGGTTAGGGTTAGGGTTAGCATCAGGCCTAGGATAGTGTTAGGGTTACGGTTAGAATCAGCCCTAGGATAGTGTTAGGTTTAGGGTTAGGGTTAGCATCAGCCCTAGGATAGTGTTAGGTTTAGGGTTATGGATATCATCAGGCATAGGGTATTGTTAGTGTTAGGGTTAGCATCAGCCCTAGGATAGTGTTAGGGTTTGGGTTAGGGTTAGCATCAGCCCTAGGATAGTGTTAGGGTTAGGGTTAGGGTTAGCTTCAACCCTAGGATACTGTTAGGGTTAGGGTTAGGGTTAGCATCAGCCCTAGTATATTATTAGGGTTAGGGTTAGCATCAGACCTAGAATAGTGTTAGGGTTAGGGTTAGGGTTAGCATCAGCCGTAGGATAGTGTTGGGGTTAGGGTTAGCCTCAGCCCTAGGATAGTGTTAGAGTTAGGGTTAGTGTTAGCATCAGCCCTAGGATAGTGATAGGGTTAGGGTTTGGGTTAGCATCAGCCCTAGGATAGTGTTAGTGTTAGGGTTAGCATCAGCCCTAGGATAGTGTTACCGTTAGTGTTAGGGTTAGCATCAGCCCTAGGATAGTATTAGGGTTAGGGTTAGGGTTAGCATCAGCTCTAGGATAGTGTTAGGGTTAGGCTTAGGGTTAGCATCAGTCCTACGATAGTGTTAGGGTTAGGGTTAGGGTTATCATCAGGCCTAGGATAGTGTTAGGGTTAGGGTAAGCATCAGCCCTTGGATAGTGTCAGGGTTAGGGTTAGGGTTAGCATCAGCCCTAGGATAGTGTCAGCGTTAGGGTTAGCATCAACCCTAGGATAGTGTTTGGGTTAGGGTTAGGGTTAGCATCACCCTTAGGATAGTGTTAGGGTTAGGGTTAGGGTTAGCATCAGCCGTACGATAGTGTTTGGGTTAGGGTTAGCCTCAGCCCTAAGATAGTGTTAGAGTTAGGGTTAGGGTTAGCATCAGCCCTAGGATAGTGTTAGGGTTAGGGTTAGCATCAGCCCTAGGAGAGTGTTAGGGTTAGGGTTAGGGTTAGCATCAGCCCTAGGATAGTGTTAGGATTAGGGTTAGAATCAACCCTAGGATAGTGTTAGGGTTAGGGTTAGGGTTAGCATCAGCCCTAGGATAGTGTTAGGGTTAGGGTTAGCCTCAGCCCTAGGAGAGTGTTAGGGTTAGGGTTAGGGTTAGCATCAGCCCTAGGATAGTGTTAGGGTTAGGGTTATGGTTAGCATCCGCCCTAGGATAGTGTTAGGGTTAGGGATAGGGTTAGCATCAGCCCTAGGATAGTGTTAGGGTTAGGGTTCGGGTTAGGGTTAGGGTTAGGGTTAGGGTTAGCATCAGCTCTAGGACAGTGTTAGGGTAGGGGTTAGGGTTAGCATCAGGCCTAGGATAGTGTTAGGGTTACGGTTAGAATCAGCCCTAGGATAGTGTTAGGTTTAGGGTTAGGGTTAGCATCAGCCCTAGGATAGTGTTATGTTTAGGGTTATGGATATCATCAGGCATAGGGTATTGTTAGTGTTAGGGTTAGCATCAGCCCTAGGATAGTGTTAGGGTTTGGGTTAGGGTTAGCATCAGCCCTAGAATAGTGTTACGGTTAGGGTTAGGGTTAGCTTCAACCCTAGGATACTGTTAGGGTTAGGGTTAGGGTTAGCATCAGCCCTAGTATATTATTAGGGTTAGGGTTAGCATCAGACCTAGAATAGTGTTAGGGTTAGGGTTAGGGTTAGCATCAGCCGTAGGATAGTGTTGGGGTTAGGGTTAGCCTCAGCCCTATGATAGTGTTAGAGTTAGGGTTAGTGTTAGCATCAGCCCTAGGATAGTGATAGGGTTAGGGTTTGGGTTAGCATCAGCCCTAGGATAGTGTTAGTGTTAGGGTTAGCATCAGCCCTAGGATAGTGTTACCGTTAGTGTTAGGGTTAGCATCAGCCCTAGGATAGTATTAGGGTTAGGGTTAGGGTTAGCATCAGCTCTAGGATAGTGTTAGGGTTAGGGTTAGGGTTAGCATCAGCCCTACGATAGTGTTAGGGTTAGGGTTAGGGTTATCATCAGGCCTAGGATAGTGTTAGGGTTAGGGTTAGGGTTAGCATCAGCCGTACGATAGTGTTTGGGTTAGGGTTAGCCTCAGCCCTAAGATAGTGTTAGAGTTAGGGTTAAGGTTAGCATCAGCCCTAGGATAGTGTTAGGGTTAGGGTTAGGGTTAGCATCAGCCCTAGGATAGTGTTAGTGTTAGGGTTAGCATCAGCCCTAGGATAGTGTTAGGGTTAGGGTTAACATAAACCCTAGGATAGTGTTAGGGTTAGGTTTAGGGTTATCATCAGGCCTAGGATAGTGTTAGGGTTAGGGTTAGCATCAGCTCTAGGATAGTGTTAGGGTTAGGGTCAGGGTTAGCATCAGCCCTAGGATAGTGTTAAGGTTAGGGTTAGGGTTATAATCACGCCTAGGATAGTGTGAGGGCTAGGGTTAGCATCAGACTTAGGATAGTGTTAGGGTTAGGGTTAGGGTTAGCATCAGCCCTAGGATAGTGTTAGGGTTAGGGTTAGCATCAGCCCTAGGATAGTGTTAGGGTTAGGGTTAGCATCAGCCCTAGCATAGTGTTAGGGTTAGGGTTAACATAAACCCTAGGATAGTGTTAGGGTTAGGGTTAGGGTTATCATCAGGCCTAGGATAGTGTTAGGGTTAGGGTTAGGGTTAGCATCAGTTAAAGGATAGTGTTAGGGTTAGCGTTATGGTTAGCATCAGCCCTAGGATAGTGTTAGGGTTAGGGTTAGGGTTAGCATCAGCCCTAGGATAGTGTTAGGGTTACGGTTAGCATCAGCCCTAGGATAGTGTTAGGGTTAGGGTTAGGGTTATCATCAGGCCTAGGATAGTGTTAGGGTTAGGGATAGCATCAGCCCTAGGATACTGTTAGGGTTAGGGTTAGGGTTAGCATCAGCCCTAGGATAGTGTTAGGGTTAGGGTTAGCATCAGCCCTAGGATAGTGTTAGGGTTAGGGTTAGGGTTAGCATCAGGCCTAGGATAGTGTTAGGGTTAGGGTTAGCATCAGCCCTAGGACAGCGTTAGGGTTAGGGTTAGGGTTAGCATCAGCCCTAGGATAGTGTTAGGGTTAGGGTTAGCATCAGCCCTAGGATAGTGTTAGGGTTAGGGTTAGGGTTAGCATCAGGCCTAGGATAGTGTTAGGGTTAGGGTTAGCATTAGCCCTAGGATAGTGTTAGGGTTAGTGTTAGGGTTAGCATCAGCCGTAGGATAGTGTTAGGGTTAGGGTTAGCCTCAGCCCTAAGATAGTGTTAGAGTTAGTGTTAGGGTTAGCATCAGCCCTAGGATAGTGTTAGGGTTAGGGTTAGGGTTAGCATCAGCCCTAGGATAGTGTTAGTGTTAGGGTTAGCATTAGCCCTAGGATAGTGTTAGGGTTAGGGTTAGGGTTAGCATCCGCCCTAGGATAGTGTTAGGGTTAGGGATAGGGTTAGCATCAGCCCTAGGATAGTGTTAGGGTTATGGTTAGGTTTAGCATCAGCCCTAGGATAGTGTTAGGGTAAGGGTTAGGGTTAGCATCAGGCCTAGGATTGTGTTAGGGTTACGGTTAGAATCAGCCCTAGGATAGTGTTAGGGTTAGGGTTAGGGTTAGCATCAGCCCTACGATAGTGTTAGGGTTAGGGTTAGGGTTATCATCAGGCCTAGGATAGTGTTAGGGTTAGGGTAAGCATCAGCCCTTGGATAGTGTTAGGGTTAGGGTTAGGGTTAGCATCATCCCTAGGATAGTGTCAGCGTTAGGGTTAGCATCAACCCTAGGATAGTGTTTGGGTTAGGGTTAGGGTTAGCATCAGCCTTAGGATAGTGTTAGGGTTAGGGTTAGGGTTAGCATCAGCCGTACGATAGTGTTTGGGTTAGGGTTAGCCTCAGCCCTAAGATAGTGTTAGAGTTAGGGTTAGGGTTAGCATCAGCCCTAGGATAGTGTTAGGGTTAGGGTTAGCATCAGCCCTAGGAGAGTGTTAGGGTTAGGGTTAGGGTTAGCATCAGCCCTAGGATAGTGTTAGGATTAGGGTTAGAATCAACCCTAGGATAGTGTTAGGGTTAGGGTTAGGGTTAGCTTCAGCCCTAGGATAGTGTTAGGGTTAGGGTTAGCCTCAGCCCTAGGAGAGTGTTAGGGTTAGGGTTAGGGTTAGCATCAGCCCTAGGATAATGTTAGGGTTAGGGTTAGGGTTAGCAACCGCCCAAGGATAGTGTTAGGGTTAGGGATAGGGTTAGCATCAGCCCTAGGATAGTGTTAGGGTTAGGGTTCGGGTTAGGGTTAGGGTTAGGGTTAGGGTTAGCATCAGCTCTATGATAGTGTTAGGGTAGGGGTTAGGGTTAGCATCAGGCCTAGGATAGTGTTAGGATTACGGTTAGAATCAGCCCTAGGATAGTGTTACATTTAGGGTTAGGGTTAGCATCAGCCCTAGGATAGTGTTAGGTTTAGGGTTATGGATATCATCAGGCATAGGGTATTGTTAGTGTTAGGGTTAGCATCAGCCCTAGGATAGTGTTAGGGTTTGGGTTAGGGTTAGCATCAGCCCTAGGATAGTGTTAGGGTTAGGGTTAGGGTTAGCTTCAACCCTAGGATACTGTTAGGGTTAGGGTTAGGGTTAGCATCAGCCCTAGTATATTATTAGGGTTAGGGTTAGCATCAGACCTAGAATAGTGTTAGGGTTAGGGTTAGGGTTAGCATCAGCCGTAGGATAGTGTTGGGGTAGGGTTAGCCTCAGCCCTAGGATAGTGTTAGAGTTAGGGTTAGTGTTAGCATCAGCCCTAGGATAGTGATAGGGTTAGGGTTTGGGTTAGCATCAGCCCTAGGATAGTGTTAGTGTTAGGGTTAGCATCAGCCCTAGGATAGTGTTACCGTTAGTGTTAGGGTTAGCATCAGCCCTAGGATAGTATTAGGGTTAGGGTTAGGGTTAGCATCAGCTCTAGGATAGTGTTAGGGTTAGGGTTAGGGTTAGCATCAGCCCTACGATAGTGTTAGGGTTAGGGTTAGGGTTATCATCAGGCCTAGGATAGTGTTAGGGTTAGGGTAAGCATCAGCCCTTGGATAGTGTTAGGGTTAGGGTTAGGGTTAGCATCAGCCCTAGGATAGTGTCAGCGTTAGGGTTAGCATCAACCCTAGGATAGTGTTTGGGTTAGGGTTAGGGTTAGCATCAGCCTTAGGATAGTGTTAGGGTTAGGGTTAGGGTTAGCATCAGCCGTACGATAGTGTTTGGGTTAGGGTTAGCCTCAGCCCTAAGATAGTGTTAGAGTTAGGGTTAAGGTTAGCATCAGCCCTAGGATAGTGTTAGGGTTAGGGTTAGGGTTAGCATCAGCCCTAGGATAGTGTTAGTGTTAGGGTTAGCATCAGCCCTAGGATAGTGTTAGGGTTAGGGTTAACATAAACCCTAGGATAGTGTTAGGGTTAGGTTTAGGGTTATCATCAGGCCTAGGATAGTGTTAGGGTTAGGGTTAGCATCAGCTCTAGGATAGTGTTAGGGTTAGGGTCAGGGTTAGCATCAGCCCTAGGATAGTGTTAAGGTTAGGGTTAGGGTTATCATCACGCGTAGGATAGTGTGAGTGCTAGGGTTAGCATCAGACTTAGGATAGTGTTAGGGTTAGGGTTAGGGTTAGCATCAGCCCTAGGATAGTGTTAGGGTTAGGGTTAGCATCAGCCCTAGGATAGTGTTAGGGTTAGGGTTAGCATCAGCCCTAGCATAGTGTTAGGATTAGGGTTAACATAAACCCTAGGATAGTGTTAGGGTTAGGGTTAGGGTTATCATCAGGCCTAGGATAGTGTTAGGGTTAGGGTTAGGGTTAGCATCAGTTAAAGGATAGTGTTAGGGTTAGCGTTATGGTTAGCATCAGCCCTAGGATAGTGTTAGGGTTAGGGTTAGGGTTAGCATCAGCCCTAGGATAGTGTTAGGGTTACGGTTAGCATCAGCCCTAGGATAGTGTTAGGGTTAGGGTTAGGGTTATCATCAGGCCTAGGATAGTGTTAGGGTTAGGGATAGCATCAGCCCTAGGATACTGTTAGGGTTAGGGTTAGGGTTAGCATCAGCCCTAGGATAGTGTTAGGGTTAGGGTTAGCATCAGCCCTAGGATAGTGTTAGGGTTAGGGTTAGGGTTAGCATCAGGCCTAGGATAGTGTTAGGGTTAGGGTTAGCATCAGCCCTAGGACAGCGTTAGGGTTAGGGTTAGGGTTAGCATCAGCCCTAGGATAGTGTTAGGGTTAGGGTTAGCATCAGCCCTAGGATAGTGTTAGGGTTAGGGTTAGGGTTAGCATCAGGCCTAGGATAGTGTTAGGGTTAGGGTTAGCATTAGCCCTAGGATAGTGTTAGGTTAGTGTTAGGGTTAGCATAAGCCGTAGGATAGTGTTAGGGTTAGGGTTAGCCTCAGCCCTAAGATAGTGTTAGAGTTAGTGTTAGGGTTAGCATCAGCCCTAGGATAGTGTTAGGGTTAGGGTTAGGGTTAGCATCAGCCCTAGGATAGTGTTAGTGTTAGGGTTAGCATTAGCCCTAGGATAGTGTTAGGGTTAGGGTTAGGGTTAGCATCCGCCCTAGGATAGTGTTAGGGTTAGGGATAGGGTTAGCATCAGCCCTAGGATAGTGTTAGGGTTAGGGTTAGGGTTGGCATCAGCCCTAGGATAGTGTTAGGGTTAGGGTTAGCATCAGCCCTAGGATAGTGTTAGGGTTAGGGTTAGGGTTAGCATCAGCCCTAGGATAGTGTTAGGGTTAGGGTTAGCATCAGCCCTAGGGTAGTGTGAGGGTTAGGGTTAGGGTTAGCATCACCCTAGAATAGTGTTAGGGTTAGGGTTAGGGTTAGCATCAGCCCTAGGATAGTGTTAGGTTTAGGGTTAGCATCAGCCCTAGGATAGTGTTAGGGTTAGGGTTAGGGTTAGCATCAGCCCTAGGATAGTGTTAGGGTTAGGGTTAGCATCAGCCCTAGGATAGTGTTAGGGTTAGGGTTAGGGTTAGCATCAGCCCTAGGATAGTGTTAGGGTTAGGGTTAGCATCAGGCCTACTATACTGTTAGGGTTAGTGTTAGGGTTAACATCAGCCCTAGGATAGTGTTAGGGTTAGGGTTAGCCTGAGCCCTAGGAGAGTGTTAGGGTTAGGGATAGGGTTAGCATCAGGCCTAGGATAGTGTTAGGGTTAGGGTTAGGGTTAGCATCAGCCCTAGGATAGTGTTAGGGTTAGGGTTAGCATCAGGCCTAGGATAGTGTTAGGGTTAGGGTTAGCATCAGCCCAAGGAGAGTGTTAGGGTTAGGGTTAGGGTTAGCATCAGCCCTAGGATAGTGTTAGGTTTAGGGTTAACATCAGCCCTAGGATAGTGTTAGGGTTAGGGTTAGGGTTAGCATCAGCCCTAGGATAGTGTTAGGTTTAGGGTTAGCATCAGACCTAGGATAGTGTTAGGGTTAGGGTTAGCTTCAGGCCTAGGATAGTGTTAGGGTTAGGGTTAGCATGAGCCCTAGGAGAGTGTTAGGGTTAGGGTTAGGGTTAGCATCAGCCCTAGGATAGTGTTAGGGTTAGGGTTAACATCAGCCCTAGGAGAGTGTTAGGGTTAGGGTTACGGTTAGCATCAGCCCTAGGATAGTGTTAGGGTTAGGGTTAACATCAGCCCTAGGATAGTGTTAAGGTTAGGGTTAGGGTTAGCATCAGCCCTAGGATAGTGTTAGGTTTAGGGTTAGCATCAGACCTAGGATAGTGTTAGGGTTAGGGTTAGGGTTAGCATCAGCCCTAGGATAGTGTAAGTGTTAGGGTTAGGGTTAGCATCAGACCTAGGATAGTGTTAGGGTTAGGGTTAGGGTTAGCATCAGCCCTAGGATAGTGTAAGTGTTAGGGTTAGGGTTAGGGTTAGGGTTAGGGTTAGGGTTAGGGTTAGGGTTAGGGTTAGCATCAGCCCTAGGATAGTGTTAGGGTTAGGGTTAACATCAGCCCTAGGATAGTGTTAGGGTTAGCGTTAGGGTTAGCATCAGCCCTAGGATAGTGTTAGGTTTAGGGTTAGCATCAGACATAGGATAGTGTTAGGGTTAGGGTTAGCATCAGGCCTAGGATAGTGTTAGGGTTAGGGTTAGCATCAGCCCTAGGAGAGTGTTAGGGTTATGGTTAGGGTTAGCATCAGCCCTAGGATAGTGTTAGGGTTACGGTTAACATCAGCCCTAGGAGAGTGTTAGGGTTAGGGTTAGGGTTAGCATCAGCCCTAGGATAGTGTTAGGGTTAGGGTTAACATCAGCCCTAGGATAGTGTTAAGGTTAGGGTTAGGGTTAGCATCAGCCCTAGGATAGTGTTAGGTTTAGGGTTAGCATCAGACCTAGGATAGTGTTAGGGTTAGGGTTAGGGTTAGCATCAGCCCTAGGATAGTGTAAGTGTTAGGGTTAGGGTTAGCATCAGGCCTAGGATAGTGTAAGGGTTAGGGTTAGCATCAGCCCTAGGATAGTGTTAGGGTTAGGGTTATGGTTAGCATCAGCCCTAGGATAGTGTTAGGGTTAGGGTTAGCATCAACCCAAGGATAGTGTTAGCTTTAGGTTTAGGGTTAGCATCAGCCCTAGGATAGTATTAGGGTTAGGGTTAGGGTTATGGTTAGCGTTAGCATCAGCTCTAGGATAGTGTTAGGGTTAGGGTTAGGGTTAGCATCAGCCCTAGGATAGTGTTAGGGTTAGGGTTACGGTTGGCATCAGCCCTAGGATAGTGTTAGGGTTAGGGTTAGCATCAGCCCTAGAATAGTGTTAGGGTTAGGGATAGGGTTAGCATCAGCCCGAGGATAGTGTTAGGGTTAGGGTTAGCATCAGCCCTAGGATAGTGTTAGGGTTAGGGTTAGGGTTAGCATCAGCCCTAGGATAGTGTTAGGGTTAGGGTTAGCATCAGCCCTAGGATAGTGTTAGGGTTAGGGTTAGCATCAGCCCTACTCTAGTGTTAGGGTTAGTGTTAGGGTTAGCATCAGCCCTAGGATAGTGTTAGGGTTAGGGTTAGCCTCAGCCCTAGGAGAGTGTTAGGGTTAGGGTTAGGGTTAGCATCAACCCTAGGATAGTGTTACGGTTAGGGTTAGCATCAGCCCTAGGATAGTGTTAGGGTTAGGGTTAGGGTTATCATCAGGCCTAGGATAGTGTTAGGGTTAGGGTTAACATCAGCCCTAGGATAGTGTTAGGGTTAGGGTTAGGGTTAGCATCAGGCCTAGGATAGTGTTAGGGTTAGGGTTAGGGTTAGCATCAGCCCTAGGATAGTGTTAGGGTTAGGGTTAGCATCAGGCCTAGGATAGTGTTAGGGTTAGGGTTAGCATCAGCCCTAGGAGAGTGTTAGGGTTAGGGTTAGGGTTAGCATCAGCCCTAGGATAGTGTTAGGGTTAGGGTTAACATCAGCCCTAGGATAGTGTTAAGGTTAGGGTTAGGGTTAGCATCAGCCCTAGGATAGTGTTAGGTTTAGGGTTAGCATCAGACCTAGGATAGTGTTTGTGTTAGGGTTAGGGTTAGCATCAGCCCTAGGATAGTGTTAGGATTAGGGTTATGGTTAGCATCAGCCCTAGGATAGTATTAGGGTTAGGGTTAGCATCAGCCCTAGGATAGTGTTAGGGTTAGGGTTAGGGTTAGCACCAGGCCCAGGATAGTGTTAGTGTTAGGGTTAGCATCAGCCTTAGGATAGTGTTAGGGTTAGGGTTAGGGTTAGCATCAGCCGTAGGATAGTGTTTGGGTTAGGGTTAGCCTCAGCCCTAAGATAGTGTTAGAGTTAGGGTTAGGGTTAGCATCAGCCCTAGGATAGTGTTAGGGTTAGGGTTAGGGTTAGCATCAGCCCTAGGATAGTGTTAGTGTTAGGGTTAGCATCAGCCCTAGGATAATGTTAGGGTTAGGGTTAACATAAACCCTAGGATAGTGTTATGGTTAGGTTTAGGGTTATCATCAGGCCTAGGATAGTGTTAGGGTTAGGGTTAGCATCAGCTCTAGGATAGTGTTAGGGTTAGGGTTAGGGTTAGCATCAGGCCTAGGATAGTGTGAGGGCTAGGATTAGCATCAGACTTAGGATAGTGTTAGGGTTAGGGTTAGGGTTAGCATCAGCCCTAGGATAGTGTTAGGGTTAGGGTTAACATCAGCCCTAGGATAGTGTTAGGGTTAGCGTTAGGGTTAGCATCAGACCTAGGATAGTGTTAGGTTTAGGGTTAGCATCAGACCTAGGATAGTGTTAGGGTTAGGGTTAGCATCAGGCCTAGGATAGTGATAGGTTTAGGGTTAGCATCAGCCCTAGGAGAGTGTTAGGGTTAGGGTTAGGGTTAGCATCAGCCCTAGGATAGTGTTAGGGTTAGGGTTAACATCAGCCCTAGGATAGTGTTAAGGTTAGGGTTAGGGTTAGCATCAGCCCTAGGATAGTGTTAGGTTTAGGGTTAGCATCAGACCTAGGATAGTGTTAGGGTTAGGGTTAGGGTTAGCATCAGCCCTAGGATAGTGTAAGTGTTAGGGTTAGGGTTAGCATCAGGCCTAGGATAGTGTAAGGGTTAGGGTTAGCATCAGCCCTAGGATAGTGTTAGGGTTAGGGTTAGGGTTAGCATCAGCCCTAGGATAGTGTTAGGGTTAGGGTTAGCATCAACCCTAGGATAGTGTTAGGGTTAGGGTTAGGGTTAGCATCAGCCCTAGGATAGTATTAGGGTTAGGGTTAGGGTTATGGTTAGCGTTAGCATCAGCTCTAGGATAGTGTTAGCGTTAGGGTTAGGGTTAGCATCAGCCCTAGGATAGTGTTAGGGTTAGGGTTAGGGTTGGCATCAGCCCTAGGATAGTGTTAGGGTTAGGGTTAGCATCAGCCCTAGGGTAGTGTTAGGGTTAGGGTTAGGGTTAGCATCACCCTAGAATAGTGTTAGGGTTAGGGTTAGGGTTAGCATCAGCCCTAGGATAGTGTTAGGTTTAGGGTTAGCATCAGCCCTAGGATAGTGTTAGGGTTAGGGTTAGGGTTAGCATCAGCCCTAGGATAGTGTTAGGGTTAGGGTTAGCATCAGCCCTAGGATAGTGTTAGGGTTAGGGTTAGGGTTAGCATCAGCCCTAGGATAGTGTTAGGGTTAGGGTTAGCATCAGGCCTACTATACTGTTAGGGTTAGTGTTAGGGTTAACATCAGCCCTAGGATAGTGTTAGGGTTAGGGTTAGCCTGAGCCCTAGGAGAGTGTTAGGGTTAGGGATAGGGTTAGCATCAGGCCTAGGATAGTGTTAGGGTTAGGGTTAGGGTTAGCATCAGCCCTAGGATAGTGTTAGGGTTAGGGTTAGCATCAGGCCTAGGATAGTGTTAGGGTTAGGGTTAGCATCAGCCCAAGGAGAGTGTTAGGGTTAGGGTTAGGGTTAGCATCAGCCCTAGGATAGTGTTAGGTTTAGGGTTAACATCAGCCCTAGGATAGTGTTAGGGTTAGGGTTAGGGTTAGCATCAGCCCTAGGATAGTGTTAGGTTTAGGGTTAGCATCAGACCTAGGATAGTGTTAGGGTTAGGGTTAGCTTCAGGCCTAGGATAGTGTTAGGGTTAGGGTTAGCATGAGCCCTAGGAGAGTGTTAGGGTTAGGGTTAGGGTTAGCATCAGCCCTAGGATAGTGTTAGGGTTAGGGTTAACATCAGCCCTAGGAGAGTGTTAGGGTTAGGGTTACGGTTAGCAACAGCCCTAGGATAGTGTTAGGGTTAGGGTTAACATCAGCCCTAGGATAGTGTTAAGGTTAGGGTTAGGGTTAGCATCAGCCCTAGGATAGTGTTAGGTTTAGGGTTAGCATCAGACCTAGGATAGTGTTAGGGTTAGGGTTAGGGTTAGCATCAGCCCTAGGATAGTGTAAGTGTTAGGGTTAGGGTTAGCATCAGACCTAGGATAGTGTTAGGGTTAGGGTTAGGGTTAGCATCAGCCCTAGGATAGTGTAAGTGTTAGGGTTAGGGTTAGCATCAGCCCTAGGATAGTGTTAGGGTTAGGGTTAGCCTCAGCCCTAGGAGAGTGTTAGGGTTAGGGTTAGCATCAGCCCTAGGATAGTGTTAGGGTTAGGGTTAGCATCAGCCCTACTCTAGTGTTAGGGTTAGTGTTAGGGTTAGCATCAGCCCTAGGATAGTGTTAGGGTTAGGGTTAGCCTCAGCCCTAGGAGAGTGTTAGGGTTAGGGATAGGGTTAGCATCAGGCCTAGGATAGTGTTAGGATTAGGGTTAGGGTTAGCATCACCCTTGGATAGTGTTAGGGTTAGGGTTCGCATCAGGCCTAGGATAGTGTTAGGGTTACGGTTAGCATCAGCCCTAGGAGAGTGTTAGGGTTAGGGTTAGGGTTAGCATCAGCCCTAGGATAGTGTTAGGGTTAGGGTTAACATCAGCCCTAGGATAGTGTTAGGGTTAGCGTTAGTGTTAGCATCAGCCCTAGGATAGTGTTAGGTTTAGGGTTAGCATCAGACCTAGGATAGTGTTAGGGTTAGGGTTAGCATCAGGCCTAGGATAGTGTTAGGGTTAGGGTTAGCATCAGCCCTAGGAGAGTGTTAGGGTTAGGGTTAGGGTTAGCATCAGCCCTAGGATAGTGTTAGGGTTAGGGTTAACATCAGCCCTAGGAGAGTGTTAGGGTTAGGGTTAGGGTTAGCATCAGCCCTAGGATAGTGTTAGGGTTAGGGTTAACATCAGCCCTAGGATAGTGTTAAGGTTAGGGTTAGGGTTAGCATCAGCCCTAGGATAGTTTAGGTTTAGGGTTAGCATCAGACCTAGGATAGTGTTAGGGTTAGGGTTAGGGTTAGCATCAGCCCTAGGATAGTTTAAGTGTTAGGGTTAGGGTTAGCATCAGGCCTAGGATAGTGTAAGGGTTATGGTTAGCATCAGCCCTAGGATAGTGTTAGGGTTAGGGTTAGGGTTAGCATCAGCCCTAGGATAGTGTTAGGGTTAGGGTTAGCATCAACCCAAGGATAGTGTTAGCTTTAGGGTTAGGGTTAGCATCAGCCCTAGGATAGTATTAGGGTTAGGGTTAGGGTTATGGTTAGCGTTAGCATCAGCTCTAGGATAGTGTTAGGGTTAGGGTTAGGGTTAGCATCAGCCCTAGGATAGTGTTAGGGTTAGGGTTAGGGTTGGCATCAGCCCTAGGATAGTGTTAGGGTTAGGGTTAGCATCAGACCTAGGATAGTGTAAGTGTTAGGGTTAGGGTTAGCATCAGCCCGAGGATAGTGTTAGGGTTAGGGTTAGCATCAGCCCTAGGATAGTGTTAGGGTTAGGGTTAGGGTTAGCATCAGCCCTAGGATAGTGTTAGGGTTAGGGTTAGCATCAGCCCTAGGATAGTGTTAGGGTTATGGTTAGCATCAGCCCTACTCTAGTGTTAGGGTTAGTGTTAGGGTTAGCATCAGCCCTATGATAGTGTTAGGGTTAGGGTTAGCCTCAGCCCTAGGAGAGTGTTAGGGTTAGGGATAGGGTTAGCATCAGGCCTAGGATAGTGTTAGGGTTAGGGTTAGGGTTAGCATCAGCCCTAGGATAGTGTTAGGGTTAGGGTTAGCATCAGGCCTAGGATAGTGTTAGGGTTAGGGTTAGCATCAGCCCTAGGAGAGTGTTAGGGTTAGGGTTAGGGTTAGCATCAGCCCTAGGATAGTGTTAGGGTTAGGGTTAACATCAGCCCTAGGATAGTGTTAAGGTTAGGGTTAGGGTTAGCATCAGCCCTAGGATAGTGTTAGGTTTAGGGTTAGCATCAGACCTAGGATAGTGTTTGTGTTAGGGTTAGGGTTAGCATCAGCCCTAGGATAGTGTTAGGATTAGGGTTATGGTTAGCATCAGCCCTAGGATAGTATTAGGGTTAGGGTTAGCATCAGCCCTAGGATAGTGTTAGGGTTAGGGTTAGGGTTAGCACCAGGCCCAGGATAGTGTTAGTGTTAGGGTTAGCATCAGCCTTAGGATAGTGTTAGGGTTAGGGTTAGGGTTAGCATCAGCCGTAGGATAGTGTTTGGGTTAGGGTTAGCCTCAGCCCTAAGATAGTGTTAGAGTTAGGGTCAGGGTTAGCATCAGCCCTAGGATAGTGTTAGGGTTAGGGTTAGGGTTAGCATCAGCCCTAGGATAGTGTTAGTGTTAGGGTTAGCATCAGCCCTAGGATAATGTTAGGGTTAGGGTTAACATAAACCCTAGGATAGTGTTAGGGTTAGGTTTAGGGTTATCATCAGGCCTAGGATAGTGTTAGGGTTAGGGTTAGCATCAGCTCTAGGATAGTGTTAGGGTTAGGGTTAGGGTTAGCATCAGCCCTAGGATAGTGTTAAGGTTAGGGTTAGGGTTATCATCAGGCCTAGGATAGTGTGAGGGCTAGGATTAGCATCAGACTTAGGATAGTGTTAGGGTTAGGGTTAGGGGTAGCATCAGCCCTAGGATAGTGTTAGGGTTAGGGTTAACATCAGCCCTAGGATAGTGTTAGGGTTAGCGTTAGGGTTAGCATCAGCCCTAGGATAGTGTTAGGTTTAGGGTTAGCATCAGACCTAGGATAGTGTTAGGGTTAGGGTTAGCATCAGGCCTAGGATAGTGTTAGGGTTAGGGTTAGCATCAGCCCTAGGAGAGTGTTAGGGTTAGGGTTAGGGTTAGCATCAGGCCTAGGATAGTGTGAGGGCTAGGATTAGCATCAGACTTAGGATAGTGTTAGGGTTAGGGTTAGGGTTAGCATCAGCCCTAGGATAGTGTTAGGGTTAGGGTTAACATCAGCCCTAGGATAGTGTTAGGGTTAGCGTTAGGGTTAGCATCAGACCTAGGATAGTGTTAGGTTTAGGGTTAGCATCAGACCTAGGATAGTGTTAGGGTTAGGGTTAGCATCAGGCCTAGGATAGTGTTAGGGTTAGGGTTAGCATCAGCCCTAGGAGAGTGTTAGGGTTAGGGTTAGGGTTAGCATCAGCCCTAGGATAGTGTTAGGGTTAGGGTTAACATCAGCCCTAGGATAGTGTTAAGGTTAGGGTTAGGGTTAGCATCAGCCCTAGGATAGTGTTAGGTTTAGGGTTAGCATCAGACCTAGGATAGTGTTAGGGTTAGGGTTAGGGTTAGCATCAGCCCTAGGATAGTGTAAGTGTTAGGGTTAGGGTTAGCATCAGGCCTAGGATAGTGTAAGGGTTAGGGTTAGCATCAGCCCTAGGATAGTGTTAGGGTTAGGGTTAGCATCAACCCTAGGATAGTGTTAGGGTTAGGGTTAAGGTTAGCATCAGCCCTAGGATAGTATTAGGGTTAGGGTTAGGGTTATGGTTAGCGTTAGCATCAGCTCTAGGATAGTGTTAGCGTTAGGGTTAGGGTTAGCATCAGCCCTAGGATAGTGTTAGGGTTAGGGTTAGGGTTGGCATCAGCCCTAGGATAGTGTTAGGGTTAGGGTTAGCATCAGCCCTAGGATAGTGTTAGGGTTAGGGTTAGGGTTAGCATCAGCCCTAGGATAGTGTTAGGGTTAGGGTTAGCATCAGCCCTAGGGTAGTGTTAGGGTTAGGGTTAGGGTTAGCATCACCCTAGAATAGTGTTAGGGTTAGGGTTAGGGTTAGCATCAGCCCTAGGATAGTGTTAGGTTTAGGGTTAGCATCAGCCCTAGGATAGTGTTAGGGTTAGGGTTAGGGTTAGCATCAGCCCTAGGATAGTGTTAGGGTTAGGGTTAGCATCAGCCCTAGGATAGTGTTAGGGTTAGGGTTAGGGTTAGCATCAGCCCTAGGATAGTGTTAGGGTTAGGGTTAGCATCAGGCCTACTATACTGTTAGGGTTAGTGTTAGGGTTAACATCAGCCCTAGGATAGTGTTAGGGTTAGGGTTAGCCTGAGCCCTAGGAGAGTGTTAGGGTTAGGGATAGGGTTAGCATCAGGCCTAGGATAGTGTTAGGGTTAGGGTTAGGGTTAGCATCAGCCCTAGGATAGTGTTAGGGTTAGGGTTAGCATCAGGCCTAGGATAGTGTTAGGGTTAGGGTTAGCATCAGCCCAAGGAGAGTGTTACTGTTAGGGTTAGGGTTAGCATCAGCCCTAGGATAGTGTTAGGTTTAGGGTTAACATCAGCCCTAGGATAGTGTTAGGGTTAGGGTTAGGGTTAGCATCAGCCCTAGGATAGTGTTAGGTTTAGGGTTAGCATCAGACCTAGGATAGTGTTAGGGTTAGGGTTAGCTTCAGGCCTAGGATAGTGTTAGGGTTAGGGTTAGCATGAGCCCTAGGAGAGTGTTAGGGTTAGGGTTAGGGTTAGCATCAGCCCTAGGATAGTGTTAGGGTTAGGGTTAACATCAGCCCTAGGAGAGTGTTAGGGTTAGGGTTACGGTTAGCATCAGCCCTAGGATAGTGTTAGGGTTAGGGTTAACATCAGCCCTAGGATAGTGTTAAGGTTAGGGTTAGGGTTAGCATCAGCCCTAGGATAGTGTTAGGTTTAGGGTTAGCATCAGACCTAGGATAGTGTTAGGGTTAGGGTTAGGGTTAGCATCAGCCCTAGGATAGTGTAAGTGTTAGGGTTAGGGTTAGCATCAGACCTAGGATAGTGTTAGGGTTAGGGTTAGGGTTAGCATCAGCCCTAGGATAGTGTAAGTGTTAGGGTTAGGGTTAGCATCAGCCCTAGGATAGTGTTAGGGTTAGGGTTAGCCTCAGCCCTAGGAGAGTGTTAGGGTTAGGGTTAGGGTTAGCATCAGCCCTAGGATAGTGTTAGGGTTAGGGTTAGCATCAGCCCTAGGATAGTGTTAGGGTTAGGGTTAGCATCAGCCCTACTCTAGTGTTAGGGTTAGTGTTAGGGTTAGCATCAGCCCTAGGATAGTGTTAGGGTTAGGGTTAGCCTCAGCCCTAGGAGAGTGTTAGGGTTAGGGATAGGGTTAGCATCAGGCCTAGGATAGTGTTAGGATTAGGGTTAGGGTTAGCATCACCCTTGGATAGTGTTAGGGTTAGGGTTCGCATCAGGCCTAGGATAGTGTTAGGGTTACGGTTAGCATCAGCCCTAGGAGAGTGTTAGGGTTAGGGTTAGGGTTAGCATCAGCCCTAGGATAGTGTTAGGGTTAGGGTTAACATCAGCCCTAGGATAGTGTTAGGGTTAGCGTTAGTGTTAGCATCAGCCCTAGGATAGTGTTAGGTTTAGGGTTAGCATCAGACCTAGGATAGTGTTAGGGTTAGGTTTAGCATCAGGCCTAGGATAGTGTTAGGGTTAGGGTTAGCATCAGCCCTAGGAGAGTGTTAGGGTTAGGGTTAGGGTTAGCATCAGCCCTAGGATAGTGTTAGGGTTAGGGTTAACATCAGCCCTAGGAGAGTGTTAGGGTTAGGGTTAGGGTTAGCATCAGCCCTAGGATAGTGTTAGGGTTAGGGTTAACATCAGCCCTAGGATAGTGTTAAGGTTAGGGTTAGGGTTAGCATCAGCCCTAGGATAGTTTAGGTTTAGGGTTAGCATCAGACCTAGGATAGTGTTAGGGTTAGGGTTAGGGTTAGCATCAGCCCTAGGATAGTTTAAGTGTTAGGGTTAGGGTTAGCATCATGCCTAGGATAGTGTAAGGGTTAGGGTTAGCATCAGCCCTAGGATAGTGTTAGGGTTAGGGTTAGGGTTAGCATCAGCCCTAGGATAGTGTTAGGGTTAGGGTTAGCATCAACCCAAGGATAGTGTTAGCTTTAGGGTTAGGGTTAGCATCAGCCCTAGGATAGTATTAGGGTTAGGGTTAGGGTTATGGTTAGCGTTAGCATCAGCTCTAGGATAGTGTTAGGGTTAGGGTTAGGGTTAGCATCAGCCCTAGGATAGTGTTAGGGTTAGGGTTAGGGTTGGCATCAGCCCTAGGATAGTGTTAGGGTTAGGGTTAGCATCAGACCTAGGATAGTGTAAGTGTTAGGGTTAGGGTTAGCATCAGCCCGAGGATAGTGTTAGGGTTAGGGTTAGCATCAGCCCTAGGATAGTGTTAGGGTTAGGGTTAGGGTTAGCATCAGCCCTAGGATAGTGTTAGGGTTAGGGTTAGCATCAGCCCTAGGATAGTGTTAGGGTTATGGTTAGCATCAGCCCTACTCTAGTGTTAGGGTTAGTGTTAGGGTTAGCATCAGCCCTAGGATAGTGTTAGGGTTAGGGTTAGCCTCAGCCCTAGGAGAGTGTTAGGGTTAGGGATAGGGTTAGCATCAGGCCTAGGATAGTGTTAGGGTTAGGGTTAGGGTTAGCATCAGCCCTAGGATAGTGTTAGGGTTAGGGTTAGCATCAGGCCTAGGATAGTGTTAGGGTTAGGGTTAGCATCAGCCCTAGGAGAGTGTTAGGGTTAGGGTTAGGGTTAGCATCAGCCCTAGGATAGTGTTAGGGTTAGGGTTAACATCAGCCCTAGGATAGTGTTAAGGTTAGGGTTAGGGTTAGCATCAGCCCTAGGATAGTGTTAGGTTTAGGGTTAGCATCAGACCTAGGATAGTGTTTGTGTTAGGGTTAGGGTTAGCATCAGCCCTAGGATAGTGTTAGGATTAGGGTTATGGTTAGCATCAGCCCTAGGATAGTATTAGGGTTAGGGTTAGCATCAGCCCTAGGATAGTGTTAGGGTTAGGGTTAGGGTTAGCACCAGGCCCAGGATAGTGTTAGTGTTAGGGTTAGCATCAGCCTTAGGATAGTGTTAGGGTTAGGGTTAGGGTTAGCATCAGCCGTAGGATAGTGTTTGGGTTAGGGTTAGCCTCAGCCCTAAGATAGTGTTAGAGTTAGGGTTAGGGTTAGCATCAGCCCTAGGATAGTGTTAGGGTTAGGGTTAGGGTTAGCATCAGCCCTAGGATAGTGTTAGTGTTAGGGTTAGCATCAGCCCTAGGATAATGTTAGGGTTAGGGTTAACATAAACCCTAGGATAGTGTTAGGGTTAGGTTTAGGGTTATCATCAGGCCTAGGATAGTGTTAGGGTTAGGGTTAGCATCAGCTCTAGGATAGTGTTATGGTTAGGGTTAGGGTTAGCATCAGCCCTAGGATAGTGTTAAGGTTAGGGTTAGGGTTATCATCAGGCCTAGGATAGTGTGAGGGCTAGGATTAGCATCAGACTTAGGATAGTGTTAGGGTTAGGGTTAGGGGTAGCATCAGCCCTAGGATAGTGTTAGGGTTAGGGTTAACATCAGCCCTAGGATAGTGTTAGGGTTAGCGTTAGGGTTAGCATCAGCCCTAGGATAGTGTTAGGTTTAGGGTTAGCATCAGACCTAGGATAGTGTTAGGGTTAGGGTTAGCATCAGGCCTAGGATAGTGTTAGGGTTAGGGTTAGCATCAGCCCTAGGAGAGTGTTAGGGTTAGGGTTAGGGTTAGCATCAGCCCTAGGATAGTGTTAGGGTTAGGGTTAACATCAGCCCTAGGATAGTGTTAAGGTTAGGGTTAGGGTTAGCATCAGCCCTAGGATAGTGTTAGGGTTAGGGTTAGGGTTAGCATCAGCCCTAGGATAGTGTTAGGGTTAGGGTTAGCATCAGGCCTACTATACTGTTAGGGTTAGTGTTAGGGTTAACATCAGCCCTAGGATAGTGTTAGGGTTAGGGTTAGCCTGAGCCCTAGGAGAGTGTTAGGGTTAGGGATAGGGTTAGCATCAGGCCTAGGATAGTGTTAGGGTTAGGGTTAGGGTTAGCATCAGCCCTAGGATAGTGTTAGGGTTAGGGTTAGCATCAGGCCTAGGATAGTGTTAGGGTTAGGGTTAGCATCAGCCCAAGGAGAGTGTTAGGGTTAGGGTTAGGGTTAGCATCAGCCCTAGGATAGTGTTAGGTTTAGGGTTAACATCAGCCCTAGGATAGTGTTAGGGTTAGGGTTAGGGTTAGCATCAGCCCTAGGATAGTGTTAGGTTTAGGGTTAGCATCAGACCTAGGATAGTGTTAGGGTTAGGGTTAGCTTCAGGCCTAGGATAGTGTTAGGGTTAGGGTTAGCATGAGCCCTAGGAGAGTGTTAGGGTTAGGGTTAGGGTTAGCATCAGCCCTAGGATAGTGTTAGGGTTAGGGTTAACATCAGCCCTAGGAGAGTGTTAGGGTTAGGGTTACGGTTAGCATCAGCCCTAGGATAGTGTTAGGGTTAGGGTTAACATCAGCCCTAGGATAGTGTTAAGGTTAGGGTTAGGGTTAGCATCAGCCCTAGGATAGTGTTAGGTTTAGGGTTAGCATCAGACCTAGGATAGTGTTAGGGTTAGGGTTAGGGTTAGCATCAGCCCTAGGATAGTGTAAGTGTTAGGGTTAGGGTTAGCATCAGACCTAGGATAGTGTTAGGGTTAGGGTTAGGGTTAGCATCAGCCCTAGGATAGTGTAAGTGTTAGGGTTAGGGTTAGCATCAGCCCTAGGATAGTGTTAGGGTTAGGGTTAGCCTCAGCCCTAGGAGAGTGTTAGGGTTAGGGTTAGCATCAGCCCTAGGATAGTGTTAGGGTTAGGGTTAGCATCAGCCCTACTCTAGTGTTAGGGTTAGTGTTAGGGTTAGCATCAGCCCTAGGATAGTGTTAGGGTTAGGGTTAGCCTCAGCCCTAGGAGAGTGTTAGGGTTAGGGATAGGGTTAGCATCAGGCCTAGGATAGTGTTAGGATTAGGGTTAGGGTTAGCATCACCCTTGGATAGTGTTAGGGTTAGGGTTCGCATCAGGCCTAGGATAGTGTTAGGGTTACGGTTAGCATCAGCCCTAGGAGAGTGTTAGGGTTAGGGTTAGGGTTAGCATCAGCCCTAGGATAGTGTTAGGGTTAGGGTTAACATCAGCCCTAGGATAGTGTTAGGGTTAGCGTTAGTGTTAGCATCAGCCCTAGGATAGTGTTAGGTTTAGGGTTAGCATCAGACCTAGGATAGTGTTAGGGTTAGGGTTAGCATCAGGCCTAGGATAGTGTTAGGGTTAGGGTTAGCATCAGCCCTAGGAGAGTGTTAGGGTTAGGGTTAGGGTTAGCATCAGCCCTAGGATAGTGTTAGGGTTAGGGTTAACATCAGCCCTAGGAGAGTGTTAGGGTTAGGGTTAGGGTTAGCATCAGCCCTAGGATAGTGTTAGGGTTAGGGTTAACATCAGCCCTAGGATAGTGTTAAGGTTAGGGTTAGGGTTAGCATCAGCCCTAGGATAGTTTAGGTTTAGGGTTAGCATCAGACCTAGGATAGTGTTAGGGTTAGGGTTAGGGTTAGCATCAGCCCTAGGATAGTTTAAGTGTTAGGGTTAGGGTTAGCATCAGGCCTAGGATAGTGTAAGGGTTATGGTTAGCATCAGCCCTAGGATAGTGTTAGGGTTAGGGTTAGGGTTAGCATCAGCCCTAGGATAGTGTTAGGGTTAGGGTTAGCATCAACCCAAGGATAGTGTTAGCTTTAGGGTTAGGGTTAGCATCAGCCCTAGGATAGTATTAGGGTTAGGGTTAGGGTTATGGTTAGCGTTAGCATCAGCTCTAGGATAGTGTTAGGGTTAGGGTTAGGGTTAGCATCAGCCCTAGGATAGTGTTAGGGTTAGGGTTAGGGTTGGCATCAGCCCTAGGATAGTGTTAGGGTTAGGGTTAGCATCAGACCTAGGATAGTGTAAGTGTTAGGGTTAGGGTTAGCATCAGCCCGAGGATAGTGTTAGGGTTAGGGTTAGCATCAGCCCTAGGATAGTGTTAGGGTTAGGGTTAGGGTTAGCATCAGCCCTAGGATAGTGTTAGGGTTAGGGTTAGCATCAGCCCTAGGATAGTGTTAGGGTTATGGTTAGCATCAGCCCTACTCTAGTGTTAGGGTTAGTGTTAGGGTTAGCATCAGCCCTAGGATAGTGTTAGGGTTAGGGTTAGCCTCAGCCCTAGGAGAGTGTTAGGGTTAGGGATAGGGTTAGCATCAGGCCTAGGATAGTGTTAGGGTTAGGGTTAGGGTTAGCATCAGCCCTAGGATAGTGTTAGGGTTAGGGTTAGCATCAGGCCTAGGATAGTGTTAGGGTTAGGGTTAGCATCAGCCCTAGGAGAGTGTTAGGGTTAGGGTTAGGGTTAGCATCAGCCCTAGGATAGTGTTAGGGTTAGGGTTAACATCAGCCCTAGGATAGTGTTAAGGTTAGGGTTAGGGTTAGCATCAGCCCTAGGATAGTGTTAGGTTTAGGGTTAGCATCAGACCTAGGATAGTGTTTGTGTTAGGGTTAGGGTTAGCATCAGCCCTAGGATAGTGTTAGGATTAGGGTTATGGTTAGCATCAGCCCTAGGATAGTATTAGGGTTAGGGTTAGCATCAGCCCTAGGATAGTGTTAGGGTTAGGGTTAGGGTTAGCACCAGGCCCAGGATAGTGTTAGTGTTAGGGTTAGCATCAGCCTTAGGATAGTGTTAGGGTTAGGGTTAGGGTTAGCATCAGCCGTAGGATAGTGTTTGGGTTAGGGTTAGCCTCAGCCCTAAGATAGTGTTAGAGTTAGGGTCAGGGTTAGCATCAGCCTTAGGATAGTGTTAGGGTTAGGGTTAGGGTTAGCATCAGCCCTAGGATAGTGTTAGTGTTAGGGTTAGCATCAGCCCTAGGATAATGTTAGGGTTAGGGTTAACATAAACCCTAGGATAGTGTTAGGGTTAGGTTTAGGGTTATCATCAGGCCTAGGATAGTGTTAGGGTTAGGGTTAGCATCAGCTCTAGGATAGTGTTAGGGTTAGGGTTAGGGTTAGCATCAGCCCTAGGATAGTGTTAAGGTTAGGGTTAGGGTTATCATCAGGCCTAGGATAGTGTGAGGGCTAGGATTAGCATCAGACTTAGGATAGTGTTAGGGTTAGGGTTAGGGGTAGCATCAGCCCTAGGATAGTGTTAGGGTTAGGGTTAACATCAGCCCTAGGATAGTGTTAGGGTTAGCGTTAGGGTTAGCATCAGCCCTAGGATAGTGTTAGGTTTAGGGTTAGCATCAGACCTAGGATAGTGTTAGGGTTAGGGTTAGCATCAGGCCTAGGATAGTGTTAGGGTTAGGGTTAGCATCAGCCCTAGGAGAGTGTTAGGGTTAGGGTTAGGGTTAGCATCAGGCCTAGGATAGTGTGAGGGCTAGGATTAGCATCAGACTTAGGATAGTGTTAGGGTTAGGGTTAGGGTTAGCATCAGCCCTAGGATAGTGTTAGGGTTAGGGTTAACATCAGCCCTAGGATAGTGTTAGGGTTAGCGTTAGGGTTAGCATCAGACCTAGGATAGTGTTAGGTTTAGGGTTAGCATCAGACCTAGGATAGTGTTAGGGTTAGGGTTAGCATCAGGCCTAGGATAGTGTTAGGGTTAGGGTTAGCATCAGCCCTAGGAGAGTGTTAGGGTTAGGGTTAGGGTTAGCATCAGCCCTAGGATAGTGTTAGGGTTAGGGTTAACATCAGCCCTAGGATAGTGTTAAGGTTAGGGTTAGGGTTAGCATCAGCCCTAGGATAGTGTTAGGTTTAGGGTTAGCATCAGACCTAGGATAGTGTTAGGGTTAGGGTTAGGGTTAGCATCAGCCCTAGGATAGTGTAAGTGTTAGGGTTAGGGTTAGCATCAGGCCTAGGATAGTGTAAGGGTTAGGGTTAGCATCAGCCCTAGGATAGTGTTAGGGTTAGGGTTAGCATCAACCCTAGGATAGTGTTAGGGTTAGGGTTAAGGTTAGCATCAGCCCTAGGATAGTATTAGGGTTAGGGTTAGGGTTATGGTTAGCGTTAGCATCAGCTCTAGGATAGTGTTAGCGTTAGGGTTAGGGTTAGCATCAGCCCTAGGATAGTGTTAGGGTTAGGGTTAGGGTTGGCATCAGCCCTAGGATAGTGTTAGGGTTAGGGTTAGCATCAGCCCTAGGATAGTGTTAGGGTTAGGGTTAGGGTTAGCATCAGCCCTAGGATAGTGTTAGGGTTAGGGTTAGCATCAGCCCTAGGGTAGTGTTAGGGTTAGGGTTAGGGTTAGCATCACCCTAGAATAGTGTTAGGGTTAGGGTTAGGGTTAGCATCAGCCCTAGGATAGTGTTAGGTTTAGGGTTAGCATCAGCCCTAGGATAGTGTTAGGGTTAGGGTTAGGGTTAGCATCAGCCCTAGGATAGTGTTAGGGTTAGGGTTAGCATCAGCCCTAGGATAGTGTTAGGGTTAGGGTTAGGGTTAGCATCAGCCCTAGGATAGTGTTAGGGTTAGGGTTAGCATCAGGCCTACTATACTGTTAGGGTTAGTGTTAGGGTTAACATCAGCCCTAGGATAGTGTTAGGGTTAGGGTTAGCCTGAGCCCTAGGAGAGTGTTAGGGTTAGGGATAGGGTTAGCATCAGGCCTAGGATAGTGTTAGGGTTAGGGTTAGGGTTAGCATCAGCCCTAGGATAGTGTTAGGGTTAGGGTTAGCATCAGGCCTAGGATAGTGTTAGGGTTAGGGTTAGCATCAGCCCAAGGAGAGTGTTACTGTTAGGGTTAGGGTTAGCATCAGCCCTAGGATAGTGTTAGGTTTAGGGTTAACATCAGCCCTAGGATAGTGTTAGGGTTAGGGTTAGGGTTAGCATCAGCCCTAGGATAGTGTTAGGTTTAGGGTTAGCATCAGACCTAGGATAGTGTTAGGGTTAGGGTTAGCTTCAGGCCTAGGATAGTGTTAGGGTTAGGGTTAGCATGAGCCCTAGGAGAGTGTTAGGGTTAGGGTTAGGGTTAGCATCAGCCCTAGGATAGTGTTAGGGTTAGGGTTAACATCAGCCCTAGGAGAGTGTTAGGGTTAGGGTTACGGTTAGCATCAGCCCTAGGATAGTGTTAGGGTTAGGGTTAACATCAGCCCTAGGATAGTGTTAAGGTTAGGGTTAGGGTTAGCATCAGCCCTAGGATAGTGTTAGGTTTAGGGTTAGCATCAGACCTAGGATAGTGTTAGGGTTAGGGTTAGGGTTAGCATCAGCCCTAGGATAGTGTAAGTGTTAGGGTTAGGGTTAGCATCAGACCTAGGATAGTGTTAGGGTTAGGGTTAGGGTTAGCATCAGCCCTAGGATAGTGTAAGTGTTAGGGTTAGGGTTAGCATCAGCCCTAGGACAGTGTTAGGGTTAGGGTTAGCCTCAGCCCTAGGAGAGTGTTAGGGTTAGGGTTAGGGTTAGCATCAGCCCTAGGATAGTGTTAGGGTTAGGGTTAGCATCAGCCCTAGGATAGTGTTAGGGTTAGGGTTAGCATCAGCCCTACTCTAGTGTTAGGGTTAGTGTTAGGGTTAGCATCAGCCCTAGGATAGTGTTAGGGTTAGGGTTAGCCTCAGCCCTAGGAGAGTGTTAGGGTTAGGGATAGGGTTAGCATCAGGCCTAGGATAGTGTTAGGATTAGGGTTAGGGTTAGCATCACCCTTGGATAGTGTTAGGGTTAGGGTTCGCATCAGGCCTAGGATAGTGTTAGGGTTACGGTTAGCATCAGCCCTAGGAGAGTGTTAGGGTTAGGGTTAGGGTTAGCATCAGCCCTAGGATAGTGTTAGGGTTAGGGTTAACATCAGCCCTAGGATAGTGTTAGGGTTAGCGTTAGTGTTAGCATCAGCCCTAGGATAGTGTTAGGTTTAGGGTTAGCATCAGACCTAGGATAGTGTTAGGGTTAGGTTTAGCATCAGGCCTAGGATAGTGTTAGGGTTAGGGTTAGCATCAGCCCTAGGAGAGTGTTAGGGTTAGGGTTAGGGTTAGCATCAGCCCTAGGATAGTGTTAGGGTTAGGGTTAACATCAGCCCTAGGAGAGTGTTAGGGTTAGGGTTAGGGTTAGCATCAGCCCTAGGATAGTGTTAGGGTTAGGGTTAACATCAGCCCTAGGATAGTGTTAAGGTTAGGGTTAGGGTTAGCATCAGCCCTAGGATAGTTTAGGTTTAGGGTTAGCATCAGACCTAGGATAGTGTTAGGGTTAGGGTTAGGGTTAGCATCAGCCCTAGGATAGTTTAAGTGTTAGGGTTAGGGTTAGCATCATGCCTAGGATAGTGTAAGGGTTAGGGTTAGCATCAGCCCTAGGATAGTGTTAGGGTTAGGGTTAGGGTTAGCATCAGCCCTAGGATAGTGTTAGGGTTAGGGTTAGCATCAACCCAAGGATAGTGTTAGCTTTAGGGTTAGGGTTAGCATCAGCCCTAGGATAGTATTAGGGTTAGGGTTAGGGTTATGGTTAGCGTTAGCATCAGCTCTAGGATAGTGTTAGGGTTAGGGTTAGGGTTAGCATCAGCCCTAGGATAGTGTTAGGGTTAGGGTTAGGGTTGGCATCAGCCCTAGGATAGTGTTAGGGTTAGGGTTAGCATCAGACCTAGGATAGTGTAAGTGTTAGGGTTAGGGTTAGCATCAGCCCGAGGATAGTGTTAGGGTTAGGGTTAGCATCAGCCCTAGGATAGTGTTAGGGTTAGGGTTAGGGTTAGCATCAGCCCTAGGATAGTGTTAGGGTTAGGGTTAGCATCAGCCCTAGGATAGTGTTAGGGTTATGGTTAGCATCAGCCCTACTCTAGTGTTAGGGTTAGTGTTAGGGTTAGCATCAGCCCTAGGATAGTGTTAGGGTTAGGGTTAGCCTCAGCCCTAGGAGAGTGTTAGGGTTAGGGATAGGGTTAGCATCAGGCCTAGGATAGTGTTAGGGTTAGGGTTAGGGTTAGCATCAGCCCTAGGATAGTGTTAGGGTTAGGGTTAGCATCAGGCCTAGGATAGTGTTAGGGTTAGGGTTAGCATCAGCCCTAGGAGAGTGTTAGGGTTAGGGTTAGGGTTAGCATCAGCCCTAGGATAGTGTTAGGGTTAGGGTTAACATCAGCCCTAGGATAGTGTTAAGGTTAGGGTTAGGGTTAGCATCAGCCCTAGGATAGTGTTAGGTTTAGGGTTAGCATCAGACCTAGGATAGTGTTTGTGTTAGGGTTAGGGTTAGCATCAGCCCTAGGATAGTGTTAGGATTAGGGTTATGGTTAGCATCAGCCCTAGGATAGTATTAGGGTTAGGGTTAGCATCAGCCCTAGGATAGTGTTAGGGTTAGGGTTAGGGTTAGCACCAGGCCCAGGATAGTGTTAGTGTTAGGGTTAGCATCAGCCTTAGGATAGTGTTAGGGTTAGGGTTAGGGTTAGCATCAGCCGTAGGATAGTGTTTGGGTTAGGGTTAGCCTCAGCCCTAAGATAGTGTTAGAGTTAGGGTTAGGGTTAGCATCAGCCCTAGGATAGTGTTAGGGTTAGGGTTAGGGTTAGCATCAGCCCTAGGATAGTGTTAGTGTTAGGGTTAGCATCAGCCCTAGGATAATGTTAGGGTTAGGGTTAACATAAACCCTAGGATAGTGTTAGGGTTAGGTTTAGGGTTATCATCAGGCCTAGGATAGTGTTAGGGTTAGGGTTAGCATCAGCTCTAGGATAGTGTTAGGGTTAGGGTTAGGGTTAGCATCAGCCCTAGGATAGTGTTAAGGTTAGGGTTAGGGTTATCATCAGGCCTAGGATAGTGTGAGGGCTAGGATTAGCATCAGACTTAGGATAGTGTTAGGGTTAGGGTTAGGGGTAGCATCAGCCCTAGGATAGTGTTAGGGTTAGGGTTAACATCAGCCCTAGGATAGTGTTAGGGTTAGCGTTAGGGTTAGCATCAGCCCTAGGATAGTGTTAGGTTTAGGGTTAGCATCAGACCTAGGATAGTGTTAGGGTTAGGGTTAGCATCAGGCCTAGGATAGTGTTAGGGTTAGGGTTAGCATCAGCCCTAGGAGAGTGTTAGGGTTAGGGTTAGGGTTAGCATCAGCCCTAGGATAGTGTTAGGGTTAGGGTTAACATCAGCCCTAGGATAGTGTTAAGGTTAGGGTTAGGGTTAGCATCAGCCCTAGGATAGTGTTAGGTTTAGGGTTAGCATCAGACCTAGGATAGTCTTAGGGTTAGGGTTAGGGTTAGCATCAGCCCTAGGATAGTGTAAGTGTTAGGGTTAGGGTTAGCATCAGGCCTAGGATAGTGTAAGGGTTAGGGTTAGCATCAGCCCTAGGATAGTGTTAGGGTTAGGGTTAGGGTTAGCATCAGCCCTAGGATAGTGTTAGGGTTAGGGTTAGCATCAACCCTAGGATAGTGTTAGGGTTAGGGTTAGGGTTAGCATCAGCCCTAGGATAGTATTAGGGTTAGGGTTAGGGTTATGGTTAGCGTTAGCATCAGCTCTAGGATAGTGTTAGCGTTAGGGTTAGGGTTAGCATCAGCCCTAGGATAGTGTTAGGGTTAGGGTTAGGGTTGGCATCAGCCCTAGTATAGTGTTAGGGTTAGGGTTAGCATCAGCCCTAGGATAGTGTTAGGGTTAGGGTTAGGGTTAGCATCAGCCCTAGGATAGTGTTAGGGTTAGGGTTAGCATCAGCCCTAGGGTAGTGTTAGGGTTAGGGTTAGGGTTAGCATCACCCTAGAATAGTGTTAGGGTTAGGGTTAGGGTTAGCATCAGCCCTAGGATAGTGTTAGGTTTAGGGTTAGCATCAGCCCTAGGATAGTGTTAGGGTTAGGGTTAGGGTTAGCATCAGCCCTAGGATAGTGTTAAGGTTAGGGTTAGGGTTAGCATCAGCCCTAGGATAGTGTTAGGTTTAGGGTTAGCATCAGACCTAGGATAGTGTTTGTGTTAGGGTTAGGGTTAGCATCAGCCCTAGGATAGTGTTAGGATTAGGGTTATGGTTAGCATCAGCCCTAGGATAGTATTAGGGTTAGGGTTAGCATCAGCCCTAGGATAGTGTTAGGGTTAGGGTTAGGGTTAGCACCAGGCCCAGGATAGTGTTAGTGTTAGGGTTAGCATCAGCCTTAGGATAGTGTTAGGGTTAGGGTTAGGGTTAGCATCAGCCGTAGGATAGTGTTTGGGTTAGGGTTAGCCTCAGCCCTAAGATAGTGTTAGAGTTAGGGTCAGGGTTAGCATCAGCCCTAGGATAGTGTTAGGGTTAGGGTTAGGGTTAGCATCAGCCCTAGGATAGTGTTAGTGTTAGGGTTAGCATCAGCCCTAGGATAATGTTAGGGTTAGGGTTAACATAAACCCTAGGATAGTGTTAGGGTTAGGTTTAGGGTTATCATCAGGCCTAGGATAGTGTTAGGGTTAGGGTTAGCATCAGCTCTAGGATAGTGTTAGGGTTAGGGTTAGGGTTAGCATCAGCCCTAGGATAGTGTTAAGGTTAGGGTTAGGGTTATCATCAGGCCTAGGATAGTGTGAGGGCTAGGATTAGCATCAGACTTAGGATAGTGTTAGGGTTAGGGTTAGGGGTAGCATCAGCCCTAGGATAGTGTTAGGGTTAGGGTTAACATCAGCCCTAGGATAGTGTTAGGGTTAGCGTTAGGGTTAGCATCAGCCCTAGGATAGTGTTAGGTTTACGGTTAGCATCAGACCTAGGATAGTGTTAGGGTTAGGGTTAGCATCAGCCCTAGGAGAGTGTTAGGGTTAGGGTTAGGGTTAGCATCAGGCCTAGGATAGTGTGAGGGCTAGGATTAGCATCAGACTTAGGATAGTGTTAGGGTTAGGGTTAGGGTTAGCATCAGCCCTAGGATAGTGTTAGGGTTAGGGTTAACATCAGCCCTAGGATAGTGTTAGGGTTAGCGTTAGGGTTAGCATCAGACCTAGGATAGTGTTAGGTTTAGGGTTAGCATCAGACCTAGGATAGTGTTAGGGTTAGGGTTAGCATCAGGCCTAGGATAGTGTTAGGGTTAGGGTTAGCATCAGCCCTAGGAGAGTGTTAGGGTTAGGGTTAGGGTTAGCATCAGCCCTAGGATAGTGTTAGGGTTAGGGTTAACATCAGCCCTAGGATAGTGTTAAGGTTAGGGTTAGGGTTAGCATCAGCCCTAGGATAGTGTTAGGTTTAGGGTTAGCATCAGACCTAGGATAGTGTTAGGGTTAGGGTTAGGGTTAGCATCAGCCCTAGGATAGTGTAAGTGTTAGGGTTAGGGTTAGCATCAGGCCTAGGATAGTGTAAGGGTTAGGGTTAGCATCAGCCCTAGGATAGTGTTAGGGTTAGGGTTAGGGTTAGCATCAGCCCTAGGATAGTGTTAGGGTTAGGGTTAGCATCAACCCTAGGATAGTGTTAGGGTTAGGGTTAAGGTTAGCATCAGCCCTAGGATAGTATTAGGGTTAGGGTTAGGGTTATGGTTAGCGTTAGCATCAGCTCTAGGATAGTGTTAGCGTTAGGGTTAGGGTTAGCATCAGCCCTAGGATAGTGTTAGGGTTAGGGTTAGGGTTGGCATCAGCCCTAGGATAGTGTTAGGGTTAGGGTTAGCATCAGCCCTAGGATAGTGTTAGGGTTAGGGTTAGGGTTAGCATCAGCCCTAGGATAGTGTTAGGGTTAGGGTTAGCATCAGCCCTAGGGTAGTGTTAGGGTTAGGGTTAGGGTTAGCATCACCCTAGAATAGTGTTAGGGTTAGGGTTAGGGTTAGCATCAGCCCTAGGATAGTGTTAGGTTTAGGGTTAGCATCAGCCCTAGGATAGTGTTAGGGTTAGGGTTAGGGTTAGCATCAGCCCTAGGATAGTGTTAGGGTTAGGGTTAGCATCAGCCCTAGGATAGTGTTAGGGTTAGGGTTAGGGTTAGCATCAGCCCTAGGATAGTGTTAGGGTTAGGGTTAGCATCAGGCCTACTATACTGTTAGGGTTAGTGTTAGGGTTAACATCAGCCCTAGGATAGTGTTAGGGTTAGGGTTAGCCTGAGCCCTAGGAGAGTGTTAGGGTTAGGGATAGGGTTAGCATCAGGCCTAGGATAGTGTTAGGGTTAGGGTTAGGGTTAGCATCAGCCCTAGGATAGTGTTAGGGTTAGGGTTAGCATCAGGCCTAGGATAGTGTTAGGGTTAGGGTTAGCATCAGCCCAAGGAGAGTGTTACTGTTAGGGTTAGGGTTAGCATCAGCCCTAGGATAGTGTTAGGTTTAGGGTTAACATCAGCCCTAGGATAGTGTTAGGGTTAGGGTTAGGGTTAGCATCAGCCCTAGGATAGTGTTAGGTTTAGGGTTAGCATCAGACCTAGGATAGTGTTAGGGTTAGGGTTAGCTTCAGGCCTAGGATAGTGTTAGGGTTAGGGTTAGCATGAGCCCTAGGAGAGTGTTAGGGTTAGGGTTAGGGTTAGCATCAGCCCTAGGATAGTGTTAGGGTTAGGGTTAACATCAGCCCTAGGAGAGTGTTAGGGTTAGGGTTACGGTTAGCATCAGCCCTAGGATAGTGTTAGGGTTAGGGTTAACATCAGCCCTAGGATAGTGTTAAGGTTAGGGTTAGGGTTAGCATCAGCCCTAGGATAGTGTTAGGTTTAGGGTTAGCATCAGACCTAGGATAGTGTTAGGGTTAGGGTTAGGGTTAGCATCAGCCCTAGGATAGTGTAAGTGTTAGGGTTAGGGTTAGCATCAGACCTAGGATAGTGTTAGGGTTAGGGTTAGGGTTAGCATCAGCCCTAGGATAGTGTAAGTGTTAGGGTTAGGGTTAGCATCAGCCCTAGGATAGTGTTAGGGTTAGGGTTAGCCTCAGCCCTAGGAGAGTGTTAGGGTTAGGGTTAGGGTTAGCATCAGCCCTAGGATAGTGTTAGGGTTAGGGTTAGCATCAGCCCTAGGATAGTGTTAGGGTTAGGGTTAGCATCAGCCCTACTCTAGTGTTAGGGTTAGTGTTAGGGTTAGCATCAGCCCTAGGATAGTGTTAGGGTTAGGGTTAGCCTCAGCCCTAGGAGAGTGTTAGGGTTAGGGATAGGGTTAGCATCAGGCCTAGGATAGTGTTAGGATTAGGGTTAGGGTTAGCATCACCCTTGGATAGTGTTAGGGTTAGGGTTCGCATCAGGCCTAGGATAGTGTTAGGGTTACGGTTAGCATCAGCCCTAGGAGAGTGTTAGGGTTAGGGTTAGGGTTAGCATCAGCCCTAGGATAGTGTTAGGGTTAGGGTTAACATCAGCCCTAGGATAGTGTTAGGGTTAGCGTTAGTGTTAGCATCAGCCCTAGGATAGTGTTAGGTTTAGGGTTAGCATCAGACCTAGGATAGTGTTAGGGTTAGGGTTAGCATCAGGCCTAGGATAGTGTTAGGGTTAGGGTTAGCATCAGCCCTAGGAGAGTGTTAGGGTTAGGGTTAGGGTTAGCATCAGCCCTAGGATAGTGTTAGGGTTAGGGTTAACATCAGCCCTAGGAGAGTGTTAGGGTTAGGGTTAGGGTTAGCATCAGCCCTAGGATAGTGTTAGGGTTAGGGTTAACATCAGCCCTAGGATAGTGTTAAGGTTAGGGTTAGGGTTAGCATCAGCCCTAGGATAGTTTAGGTTTAGGGTTAGCATCAGACCTAGGATAGTGTTAGGGTTAGGGTTAGGGTTAGCATCAGCCCTAGGATAGTTTAAGTGTTAGGGTTAGGGTTAGCATCAGGCCTAGGATAGTGTAAGGGTTAGGGTTAGCATCAGCCCTAGGATAGTGTTAGGGTTAGGGTTAGGGTTAGCATCAGCCCTAGGATAGTGTTAGGGTTAGGGTTAGCATCAACCCAAGGATAGTGTTAGCTTTAGGGTTAGGGTTAGCATCAGCCCTAGGATAGTATTAGGGTTAGGGTTAGGGTTATGGTTAGCGTTAGCATCAGCTCTAGGATAGTGTTAGGGTTAGGGTTAGGGTTAGCATCAGCCCTAGGATAGTGTTAGGGTTAGGGTTAGGGTTGGCATCAGCCCTAGGATAGTGTTAGGGTTAGGGTTAGCATCAGACCTAGGATAGTGTAAGTGTTAGGGTTAGGGTTAGCATCAGCCCGAGGATAGTGTTAGGGTTAGGGTTAGCATCAGCCCTAGGATAGTGTTAGGGTTAGGGTTAGGGTTAGCATCAGCCCTAGGATAGTGTTAGGGTTAGGGTTAGCATCAGCCCTAGGATAGTGTTAGGGTTATGGTTAGCATCAGCCCTACTCTAGTGTTAGGGTTAGTGTTAGGGTTAGCATCAGCCCTAGGATAGTGTTAGGGTTAGGGTTAGCCTCAGCCCTAGGAGAGTGTTAGGGTTAGGGATAGGGTTAGCATCAGGCCTAGGATAGTGTTAGGGTTAGGGTTAGGGTTAGCATCAGCCCTAGGATAGTGTTAGGGTTAGGGTTAGCATCAGGCCTAGGATAGTGTTTGTGTTAGGGTTAGGGTTAGCATCAGCCCTAGGATAGTGTTAGGATTAGGGTTATGGTTAGCATCAGCCCTAGGATAGTATTAGGGTTAGGGTTAGCATCAGCCCTAGGATAGTGTTAGGGTTAGGGTTAGGGTTAGCACCAGACCCAGGATAGTGTTAGTGTTAGGGTTAGCATCAGCCTTAGGATAGTGTTAGGGTTAGGGTTAGGGTTAGCATCAGCCGTAGGATAGTGTTTGGGTTAGGGTTAGCCTCAGCCCTAAGATAGTGTTAGAGTTAGGGTTAGGGTTAGCATCAGCCCTAGGATAGTGTTAGGGTTAGGGTTAGGGTTAGCATCAGCCCTAGGATAGTGTTAGTGTTAGGGTTAGCATCAGCCCTAGGATAATGTTAGGGTTAGGGTTAACATAAACCCTAGGATAGTGTTAGGGTTAGGTTTAGGGTTATCATCAGGCCTAGGATAGTGTTAGGGTTAGGGTTAGCATCAGCTCTAGGATAGTGTTAGGGTTAGGGTTAGGGTTAGCATCAGCCCTAGGATAGTGTTAAGGTTAGGGTTAGGGTTATCATCAGGCCTAGGATAGTGTGAGGGCTAGGATTAGCATCAGACTTAGGATAGTGTTAGGGTTAGGGTTAGGGGTAGCATCAGCCCTAGGATAGTGTTAGGGTTAGGGTTAACATCAGCCCTAGGATAGTGTTAGGGTTAGCGTTAGGGTTAGCATCAGCCCTAGGATAGTGTTAGGTTTAGGGTTAGCATCAGCCCTAGGATAGTGTTAGGGTTAGGGTTAGCATCAGGCCTAGGATAGTGTTAGGGTTAGGGTTAGCATCAGCCCTAGGAGAGTGTTAGGGTTAGGGTTAGGGTTAGCATCAGCCCTAGGATAGTGTTAGGGTTAGGGTTAACATCAGCCCTAGGATAGTGTTAAGGTTAGGGTTAGGGTTAGCATCAGCCCTAGGATAGTGTTAGGTTTAGGGTTAGCATCAGACCTAGGATAGTGTTAGGGTTAGGGTTAGGGTTAGCATCAGCCCTAGGATAGTGTAAGTGTTAGGGTTAGGGTTAGCATCAGGCCTAGGATAGTGTAAGGGTTAGGGTTAGCATCAGCCCTAGGATAGTGTTAGGGTTAGGGTTAGGGTTAGCATCAGCCCTAGGATAGTGTTAGGGTTAGGGTTAGCATCAACCCTAGGATAGTGTTAGGGTTAGGGTTAAGGTTAGCATCAGCCCTAGGATAGTATTAGGGTTAGGGTTAGGGTTATGGTTAGCGTTAGCATCAGCTCTAGGATAGTGTTAGCGTTAGGGTTAGGGTTAGCATCAGCCCTAGGATAGTGTTAGGGTTAGGGTTAGGGTTGGCATCAGCCCTAGGATAGTGTTAGGGTTAGGGTTAGCATCAGCCCTAGGATAGTGTTAGGGTTAGGGTTAGGGTTAGCATCAGCCCTAGGATAGTGTTAGGTTTAGGGTTAGCATCAGCCCTAGGGTAGTGTTAGGGTTAGGGTTAGGGTTAGCATCACCCTAGAATAGTGTTAGGGTTAGGGTTAGGGTTAGCATCAGCCCTAGGATAGTGTTAGGTTTAGGGTTAGCATCAGCCCTTGGATAGTGTTAGGGTTAGGGTTAGGGTTAGCATCAGCCCTAGGATAGTGTTAGGGTTAGGGTTAGCATCAGCCCTAGGATAGTGTTAGGGTTAGGGTTAGGGTTAGCATCAGCCCTAGGATAGTGTTAGGGTTAGGGTTAGCATCAGGCCTACTATACTGTTAGGGTTAGTGTTAGGGTTAACATCAGCCCTAGGATAGTGTTAGGGTTAGGGTTAGCCTGAGCCCTAGGAGAGTGTTAGGGTTAGGGATAGGGTTAGCATCAGGCCTAGGATAGTGTTAGGGTTAGGGTTAGGGTTAGCATCAGCCCTAGGATAGTGTTAGGGTTAGGGTTAGCATCAGGCCTAGGATAGTGTTAGGGTTAGGGTTAGCATCAGCCCAAGGAGAGTGTTACTGTTAGGGTTAGGGTTAGCATCAGCCCTAGGATAGTGTTAGGTTTAGGGTTAACATCAGCCCTAGGATAGTGTTAGGGTTAGGGTTAGGGTTAGCATCAGCCCTAGGATAGTGTTAGGTTTAGGGTTAGCATCAGACCTAGGATAGTGTTAGGGTTAGGGTTAGCTTCAGGCCTAGGATACTGTTAGGGTTAGGGTTAGCATGAGCCCTAGGAGAGTGTTAGGGTTAGGGTTAGGGTTAGCATCAGCCCTAGGATAGTGTTAGGGTTAGGGTTAACATCAGCCCTAGGAGAGTGTTAGGGTTAGGGTTACGGTTAGCATCAGCCCTAGGATAGTGTTAGGGTTAGGGTTAACATCAGCCCTAGGATAGTGTTAAGGTTAGGGTTAGGGTTAGCATCAGCCCTAGGATAGTGTTAGGTTTAGGGTTAGCATCAGACCTAGGATAGTGTTAGGGTTAGGGTTAGGGTTAGCATCAGCCCTAGGATAGTGTAAGTGTTAGGGTTAGGGTTAGCATCAGACCTAGGATAGTGTTAGGGTTAGGGTTAGGGTTAGCATCAGCCCTAGGATAGTGTAAGTGTTAGGGTTAGGGTTAGCATCAGCCCTAGGATAGTGTTAGGGTTAGGGTTAGCCTCAGCCCTAGGAGAGTGTTAGGGTTAGGGTTAGGGTTAGCATCAGCCCTAGGATAGTGTTAGGGTTAGGGTTAGCATCAGCCCTAGGATAGTGTTAGGGTTAGGGTTAGCATCAGCCCTACTCTAGTGTTAGGGTTAGTGTTAGGGTTAGCATCAGCCCTAGGATAGTGTTAGGGTTAGGGTTAGCCTCAGCCCTAGGAGAGTGTTAGGGTTAGGGATAGGGTTAGCATCAGGCCTAGGATAGTGTTAGGATTAGGGTTAGGGTTAGCATCACCCTTGGATAGTGTTAGGGTTAGGGTTCGCATCAGGCCTAGGATAGTGTTAGGGTTACGGTTAGCATCAGCCCTAGGAGAGTGTTAGGGTTAGGGTTAGGGTTAGCATCAGCCCTAGGATAGTGTTAGGGTTAGGGTTAACATCAGCCCTAGGATAGTGTTAGGGTTAGCGTTAGTGTTAGCATCAGCCCTAGGATAGTGTTAGGTTTAGGGTTAGCATCAGACCTAGGATAGTGTTAGGGTTAGGGTTAGCATCAGGCCTAGGATAGTGTTAGGGTTAGGGTTAGCATCAGCCCTAGGAGAGTGTTAGGGTTAGGGTTAGGGTTAGCATCAGCCCTAGGATAGTGTTAGGGTTAGGGTTAACATCAGCCCTAGGAGAGTGTTAGGGTTAGGGTTAGGGTTAGCATCAGCCCTAGGATAGTGTTAGGGTTAGGGTTAACATCAGCCCTAGGATAGTGTTAAGGTTAGGGTTAGGGTTAGCATCAGCCCTAGGATAGTTTAGGTTTAGGGTTAGCATCAGACCTAGGATAGTGTTAGGGTTAGGGTTAGGGTTAGCATCAGCCCTAGGATAGTTTAAGTGTTAGGGTTAGGGTTAGCATCAGGCCTAGGATAGTGTAAGGGTTAGGGTTAGCATCAGCCCTAGGATAGTGTTAGGGTTAGGGTTAGGGTTAGCATCAGCCCTAGGATAGTGTTAGGGTTAGGGTTAGCATCAACCCAAGGATAGTGTTAGCTTTAGGGTTAGGGTTAGCATCAGCCCTAGGATAGTATTAGGGTTAGGGTTAGGGTTATGGTTAGCGTTAGCATCAGCTCTAGGATAGTGTTAGGGTTAGGGTTAGGGTTAGCATCAGCCCTAGGATAGTGTTAGGGTTAGGGTTAGGGTTGGCATCAGCCCTAGGATAGTGTTAGGGTTAGGGTTAGCATCAGACCTAGGATAGTGTAAGTGTTAGGGTTAGGGTTAGCATCAGCCCGAGGATAGTGTTAGGGTTAGGGTTAGCATCAGCCCTAGGATAGTGTTAGGGTTAGGGTTAGGGTTAGCATCAGCCCTAGGATAGTGTTAGGGTTAGGGTTAGCATCAGCCCTAGGATAGTGTTAGGGTTATGGTTAGCATCAGCCCTACTCTAGTGTTAGGGTTAGTGTTAGGGTTAGCATCAGCCCTAGGATAGTGTTAGGATTAGGGTTAGCCTCAGCCCTAGGAGAGTGTTAGGGTTAGGGATAGGGTTAGCATCAGGCCTAGGATAGTGTTAGGGTTAGGGTTAGGGTTAGCATCAGCCCTAGGATAGTGTTAGGGTTAGGGTTAGCATCAGGCCTAGGATAGTGTTAGGGTTAGGGTTAGCATCAGCCCTAGGAGAGTGTTAGGGTTAGGGTTAGGGTTAGCATCAGCCCTAGGATAGTGTTAGGGTTAGGGTTAACATCAGCCCTAGGATAGTGTTAAGGATAGGGTTAGGGTTAGCATCAGCCCTAGGATAGTGTTAGGTTTAGGGTTAGCATCAGACCTAGGATAGTGTTTGTGTTAGGGTTAGGGTTAGCATCAGCCCTAGGATAGTGTTAGGATTAGGGTTATGGTTAGCATCAGCCCTAGGATAGTATTAGGGTTAGGGTTAGCATCAGCCCTAGGATAGTGTTAGGGTTAGGGTTAGGGTTAGCACCAGGCCCAGGATAGTGTTAGTGTTAGGGTTAGCATCAGCCTTAGGATAGTGTTAGGGTTAGGGTTAGGGTTAGCATCAGCCGTAGGATAGTGTTTGGGTTAGGGTTAGCCTCAGCCCTAAGATAGTGTTAGAGTTAGGGTTAGGGTTAGCATCAGCCCTAGGATAGTGTTAGGGTTAGGGTTAGGGTTAGCATCAGCCCTAGGATAGTGTTAGTGTTAGGGTTAGCATCAGCCCTAGGATAATGTTAGGGTTAGGGTTAACATAAACCCTAGGATAGTGTTAGGGTTAGGTTTAGGGTTATCATCAGGCCTAGGATAGTGTTAGGGTTAGGGTTAGCATCAGCTCTAGGATAGTGTTAGGGTTAGGGTTAGGGTTAGCATCAGCCCTAGGATAGTGTTAAGGTTAGGGTTAGGGTTATCATCAGGCCTAGGATAGTGTGAGGGCTAGGATTAGCATCAGACTTAGGATAGTGTTAGGGTTAGGGTTAGGGGTAGCATCAGCCCTAGGATAGTGTTAGGGTTAGGGTTAACATCAGCCCTAGGATAGTGTTAGGGTTAGCGTTAGGGTTAGCATCAGCCCTAGGATAGTGTTAGGTTTAGGGTTAGCATCAGCCCTAGGATAGTGTTAGGGTTAGGGTTAGCATCAGGCCTAGGATAGTGTTAGGGTTAGGGTTAGCATCAGCCCTAGGAGAGTGTTAGGGTTAGGGTTAGGGTTAGCATCAGCCCTAGGATAGTGTTAGGGTTAGGGTTAACATCAGCCCTAGGATAGTGTTAAGGTTAGGGTTAGGGTTAGCATCAGCCCTAGGATAGTGTTAGGTTTAGGGTTAGCATCAGACCTAGGATAGTCTTAGGGTTAGGGTTAGGGTTAGCATCAGCCCTAGGATAGTGTAAGTGTTAGGGTTAGGGTTAGCATCAGGCCTAGGATAGTGTAAGGGTTAGGGTTAGCATCAGCCCTAGGATAGTGTTAGGGTTAGGGTTAGGGTTAGCATCAGCCCTAGGATAGTGTTAGGGTTAGGGTTAGCATCAACCCTAGGATAGTGTTAGGGTTAGGGTTAGGGTTAGCATCAGCCCTAGGATAGTATTAGGGTTAGGGTTAGGGTTATGGTTAGCGTTAGCATCAGCTCTAGGATAGTGTTAGCGTTAGGGTTAGGGTTAGCATCAGCCCTAGGATAGTGTTAGGGTTAGGGTTAGGGTTGGCATCAGCCCTAGTATAGTGTTAGGGTTAGGGTTAGCATCAGCCCTAGGATAGTGTTAGGGTTAGGGTTAGGGTTAGCATCAGCCCTAGGATAGTGTTAGGGTTAGGGTTAGCATCAGCCCTAGGGTAGTGTTAGGGTTAGGGTTAGGGTTAGCATCACCCTAGAATAGTGTTAGGGTTAGGGTTAGGGTTAGCATCAGCCCTAGGATAGTGTTAGGTTTAGGGTTAGCATCAGCCCTAGGATAGTGTTAGGGTTAGGGTTAGGGTTAGCATCAGCCCTAGGATAGTGTTAGGGTTAGGGTTAGCATCAGCCCTAGGATAGTGTTAGGGTTAGGGTTAGGGTTAGCATCAGCCCTAGGATAGTGTTAGGGTTAGGGTTAGCATCAGGCCTACTATACTGTTAGGGTTAGTGTTAGGGTTAACATCAGCCCTAGGATAGTGTTAGGGTTAGGGTTAGCCTGAGCCCTAGGAGAGTGTTAGGGTTAGGGATAGGGTTAGCATCAGGCCTAGGATAGTGTTAGGGTTAGGGTTAGGGGTAGCATCAGCCCTAGGATAGTGTTAGGGTTAGGGTTAACATCAGCCCTAGGATAGTGTTAGGGTTAGCGTTAGGGTTAGCATCAGCCCTAGGATAGTGTTAGGTTTAGGGTTAGCATCAGACCTAGGATAGTGTTAGGGTTAGGGTTAGCATCAGGCCTAGGATAGTGTTAGGGTTAGGGTTAGCATCAGCCCTAGGAGAGTGTTAGGGTTAGGGTTAGGGTTAGCATCAGCCCTAGGATAGTGTTAGGGTTAGGGTTAACATCAGCCCTAGGATAGTGTTAAGGTTAGGGTTAGGGTTAGCATCAGCCCTAGGATAGTGTTAGGTTTAGGGTTAGCATCAGACCTAGGATAGTGTTAGGGTTAGGGTTAGGGTTAGCATCAGCCCTAGGATAGTGTAAGTGTTAGGGTTAGGGTTAGCATCAGGCCTAGGATAGTGTAAGGGTTAGGGTTACCATCAGCCCTAGGATAGTGTTAGGGTTAGGGTTAGGGTTAGCATCAGCCCTAGGATAGTGTTAGGGTTAGGGTTAGCATCAACCCTAGGATAGTGTTAGGGTTAGGGTTAGGGTTAGCATCAGCCCTAGGATAGTATTAGGGTTAGGGTTAGGGTTATGGTTAGCGTTAGCATCAGCTCTAGGATAGTGTTAGCGTTAGGGTTAGGGTTAGCATCAGCCCTAGGATAGTGTTAGGGTTAGGGTTAGGGTTGGCATCAGCCCTAGTATAGTGTTAGGGTTAGGGTTAGCATCAGCCCTAGGATAGTGTTAGGGTTAGGGTTAGGGTTAGCATCAGCCCTAGGATAGTGTTAGGGTTAGGGTTAGCATCAGCCCTAGGGTAGTGTTAGGGTTAGGGTTAGGGTTAGCATCACCCTAGAATAGTGTTAGGGTTAGGGTTAGGGTTAGCATCAGCCCTAGGATAGTGTTAGGTTTAGGGTTAGCATCAGCCCTAGGATAGTGTTAGGGTTAGGGTTAGGGTTAGCATCAGACCTAGGATAGTGTTAGGGTTAGGGTTAGCATCAGCCCTAGGATAGTGTTAGGGTTAGGGTTAGGGTTAGCATCAGCCCTAGGATAGTGTTAGGTTTAGGGTTAGCATCAGACCTAGGATAGTGTTAGGGTTAGGGTTAGGGTTAGCATCAGCCCTAGGATAGTGTAAGTGTTAGGGTTAGGGTTAGCATCAGACCTAGGATAGTGTTAGGGTTAGGGTTAGGGTTAGCATCAGCCCTAGGATAGTGTAAGTGTTAGGGTTAGAGTTAGCATCAGCCCTAGGATAGTGTTAGGGTTAGGGTTAGCCTCAGCCCTAGGAGAGTGTTAGGGTTAGGGATTGGGTTAGCATCAGGCCTAGGATAGTGTTAGGGTTAGGGTTAGGGTTAGCATCAGGCCTAGGATAGTGTTAGGGTTAGGGTTAGGGTTAGCATCAGGGCTAGGATAGTGTTAGCGTTACGGTTAGAATCAGCCCTAGGATAGTGTTAGGGTTAGGGTTAGGGTTAGCATCAGCTCTAGGATAGTGTTAGGTTTAGGGTTAGGGATATCATCAGGCCTAGGATATTGTTAGGGTTAGGGTTAGCATCAGCCCTAGGATAGTGTTAGAGTTAGGGTTAGGGTTAGCATCAGCCCTAGGATAGTGTTAGGGTTAGGGTTAGGGTTAGCATCAGCCCTAGGATAGTGTTAGGGTTAGGGTTAGGGTTAGCATCAACCCTAGGATATTATTAGGGTTAGGGTTAGCATCAGCCCTAGGATAGTGTTAGGGTTAGGGTTAGGGTTAGCACAAGGCCTAGGATAGTGTTAGTGTTAGGGTTAGCATCAGCCTTAGGATAGTGTTAGGGTTAGGGTTAGGGTTACCATCAGCCGTAGGATAGTGTTAGGGTTAGGGTTAGCCTCAGCCCTAGAATAGTGTTAGAGTTAGGGTTAGGGTTAGTTCAGCCCTAGGATAGTGTTAGGGTTAGGGTTAGGGTTAGCATCAGCCCTAGGATAGCATTAGGGTTAGTGTTAGGGTTAGGGCTAGCGTTAGCTTCAGCTCTAGGATAGTGTTAGGGTTAGGGTTAGGGTTAGCATCAGCCCTAGGATAGTGTTAGGCTTAGGGTTAGCGTTAGCATCAGCCCTAGGATAGTGTTAGGGTTAGGGTTAGCATCAACCCTAGGATAGTGTTAGGGTTAGGGTTAGGGTTAGCATCAGCCCTAGGATAGTGTTAGAGTTAGGGTTAGGTTTAGCATCAGGCCTAGGATAGTGTTAGGGTTAGGGATAGGGTTAGCATCAGGCCTAGGATAGTGTTAGGATTAGGGTTAGGGTTAGCATCACCCTTGGATAGTGTTAGGGTTAGGGTTCGCATCAGGCCTAGGATAGTGTTAGGGTTACGGTTAGCATCAGCCCTAGGAGAGTGTTAGGGTTAGGGTTAGGGTTAGCATCAGCCCTAGGATAGTGTTAGGGTTAGGGTTAACATCAGCCCTAGGATAGTGTTAGGGTTAGCGTTAGGGTTAGCATCAGCCCTAGGATAGTGTTAGGTTTAGGGTTAGCATCAGACCTAGGATAGTGTTAGGGTTAGGGTTAGCATCAGGCCTAGGATAGTGTTAGGGTTAGGGTTAGCATCAGCCCTAGGAGAGTGTTAGGGTTAGGGTTAGGGTTAGCATCAGCCCTAGGATAGTGTTAGGGTTAGGGTTAACATCAGCCCTAGGAGAGTGTTAGGGTTAGGGTTAGGGTTAGCATCAGCACTAGGATAGTGTTAGGTTTAGGGTTAACATCAGCCCTAGGATAGTGTTAAGGTTAGGGTTAGGGTTAGCATCAGCCCTAGGATAGTGTTAGGTTTAGGGTTAGCATCAGACCTAGGATAGTGTTAGGGTTAGGGTTAGGGTTAGCATCAGCCCTAGGATAGTGTAAGTGTTAGGGTTAGGGTTAGCATCAGGCCTAGGATAGTGTAAGGGTTAGGGTTAGAATCAGCCCTAGGATAGTGTTAGGGTTAGGGTTAGGGTTAGCATCAGCCCTAGGATAGTGTTAGGGTTAGGGTTAGCATCAACCCAAGGATAGTGTTAGCTTTAGGGTTAGGGTTACCATCAGCCCTTGGATAGTATTAGGGTTAGGGTTAGGGTTATGGTTAGCGTTAGCATCAGCTCTAGGATAGTGTTAGGGTTAGGGTTAGGGTTAGCATCAGCCCTAGGATAGTGTTAGGGTTAGGGTTAGGGTTGGCATTAGCCCTAGGATAGTGTTAGGGTTAGGGTTAGCATCAGCCTTAGAATAGTGTTAGGGTTAGGGATAGGGTTAGCATCAGCCCGAGGATAGTGTTAGGGTTAGGGTTAGCATCAGCCCTGGGATAGTGTTAGGGTTAGGGTTAGGTTTAGCATCAGCCCTAGGATAGTGTTAGGGTTAGGGTTAGCATCAGCCCTAGGATAGTGTTAGGGTTAGGGTTAGCATCAGCCCTACTCTAGTGTTAGGGTTAGTGTTAGGGTTAGCATCAGCCCTAGGATAGTGTTAGGGTTAGGGTTAGCCTCAGCCCTAGGAGAGTGTTAGGGTTAGGGATAGGGTTAGCATCAGGCGTAGGATAGTGTTAGGGTTAGGGTTAGGGTTAGCATCAGCCCTAGGATAGTGTTAGGGTTAGGGTTAGCATCAGGCCTAGGATAGTGTTAGGGTTAGGGTTAGCATCAGCCCTAGGAGAGTGTTAGGGTTAGGGTTAGGGTTAGCATCAGCCCTAGGATAGTGTTAGGGTTAGGGTTAACATCAGCCCTAGGATAGTGTTAAGGTTAGGGTTAGGGTTAGCATCAGCCCTAGGATAGTGTTAGGTTTAGGGTTAGCATCAGACCTAGGATAGTGTTTGTGTTAGGGTTAGGGTTAGCATCAGCCCTAGGATAGTGTTAGGATTAGGGTTATGGTTAGCATCAGCCCTAGGATAGTATTAGGGTTAGGGTTAGCATCAGCCCTAGGATAGTGTTAGGGTTAGGGTTAGGGTTAGCACCAGGCCCAGGATAGTGTTAGTGTTAGGGTTAGCGTCAGCCTTAGGATAGTGTTAGGGTTAGGGTTAGGGTTAGCATCAGCCGTAGGATAGTGTTTGGGTTAGGGTTAGCCTCAGCCCTAAGATAGTGTTAGAGTTAGGGTTAGGGTTAGCATCAGCCCTAGGATAGTGTTAGGGTTAGGGTTAGGGTTAGCATCAGCCCTAGGATAGCATTAGGGTTAGTGTTAGGGTTAGGGCTAGCGTTAGCTTCAGCTCTAGGATAGTGTTAGGGTTAGGGTTAGGGTTAGCATCAGCCCTAGGATAGTGTTAGGCTTAGGGTTAGCGTTAGCATCAGCCCTAGGATAGTGTTAGGGTTAGGGTTAGCATCAACCCTAGGATAGTGTTAGGGTTAGGGTTAGGGTTAGCATCAGCCCTAGGATAGTGTTAGAGTTAGGGTTAGGTTTAGCATCAGGCCTAGGATAGTGTTAGGGTTAGGGATAGGGTTAGCATCAGGCCTAGGATAGTGTTAGGATTAGGGTTAGGGTTAGCATCACCCTTGGATAGTGTTAGGGTTAGGGTTCGCATCAGGCCTAGGATAGTGTTAGGGTTACGGTTAGCATCAGCCCTACGAGAGTGTTAGGGTTAGGGTTAGGGTTAGCATCAGCCCTAGGATAGTGTTAGGGTTAGGGTTAACATCAGCCCTAGGATAGTGTTAGGGTTAGCGTTAGGGTTAGCATCAGCCCTAGGATAGTGTTAGGTTTAGGGTTAGCATCAGACCTAGGATAGTGTTAGGGTTAGGGTTAGCATCAGGCCTAGGATAGTGTTAGGGTTAGGGTTAGCATCAGCCCTAGGAGAGTGTTAGGGTTAGGGTTAGGGTTAGCATCAGCCCTAGGATAGTGTTAGGGTTAGGGTTAACATCAGCCCTAGGAGAGTGTTAGGGTTAGGGTTAGGGTTAGCATCAGCACTAGGATAGTGTTAGGTTTAGGGTTAACATCAGCCCTAGGATAGTGTTAAGGTTAGGGTTAGGGTTAGCATCAGCCCTAGGATAGTGTTAGGTTTAGGGTTAGCATCAGACCTAGGATAGTGTTAGTGTTAGGGTTAGGGTTAGCATCAGCCCTAGGATAGTGTAAGTGTTAGGGTTAGGGTTAGCATCAGGCCTAGGATAGTGTAAGGGTTAGGGTTAGCATCAGCCCTAGGATAGTGTTAGGGTTAGGGTTAGGGTTAGCATCAGCCCTAGGATAGTGTTAGGGTTAGGGTTAGCATCAACCCAAGGATAGTGTTAGCTTTAGGGTTAGGGTTAGCATCAGCCCTTGGATAGTATTAGGGTTAGGGTTAGGGTTATGGTTAGCGTTAGCATCAGCTCTAGGATAGTGTTAGGGTTAGGGTTAGGGTTAGCATCAGCCCTAGGATAGTGTTAGGGTTAGGGTTAGGGTTGGCATCAGCCCTAGGATAGTGTTAGGGTTAGGGTTAGCATCAGCCTTAGAATAGTGTTAGGGTTAGGGATAGGGTTAGCATCAGCCCGAGGATAGTGTTAGGGTTAGGGTTAGCATCAGCCCTAGGATAGTGTTAGGGTTAGGGTTAGGGTTAGCATCAGCCCTAGGATAGTGTTAGGGTTAGGGTTAGCATCAACCCTAGGATAGTGTTAGGGTTAGGGTTAGCATCAGCCCTACTCTAGTGTTAGGGTTAGTGTTAGGGTTAGCATCAGCCCTAGGATAGTGTTAGGGTTAGGGTTAGCCTCAGCCCTAGGAGAGTGTTAGGGTTAGGGATAGGGTTAGCATCAGGCCTAGGATAGTGTTAGGGTTAGGGTTAGTGTTAGCATCAGCCCTAGGATAGTGTTAGGGTTAGGGTTAGCATCAGGCCTAGGATAGTGTTAGGGTTAGGGTTAGCATCAGCCCTAGGAGAGTGTTAGGGTTAGGGTTAGGGTTAGCATCAGCCCTAGGATAGTGTTAGGGTTAGGGTTAACATCAGCCCTAGGATAGTGTTAAGGTTAGGGTTAGGGTTAGCATCAGCCCTAGGATAGTGTTAGGGTTAGGGTTAGCATCAGCCCTAGGATAGTGTTAGGGTTAGGGTTAGGGTTAGCATCAGCCCTAGGATAGTGTTAGGGTTAGGGTTAGCATCAGGCCTACTATACTGTTAGGGTTAGTGTTAGGGTTAACATCAGCCCTAGGATAGTGTTAGGGTTAGGGTTAGCCTGAGCCCTAGGAGAGTGTTAGGGTTAGGGATAGGGTTAGCATCAGGCCTAGGATAGTGTTAGGGTTAGGGTTAGGGTTAGCATCAGCCCTAGGATAGTGTTAGGGTTAGGGTTAGCATCAGGCCTAGGATAGTGTTAGGGTTAGGGTTAGCATCAGCCCAAGGAGAGTGTTACTGTTAGGGTTAGGGTTAGCATCAGCCCTAGGATAGTGTTAGGTTTAGGGTTAACATCAGCCCTAGGATAGTGTTAGGGTTAGGGTTAGGGTTAGCATCAGCCCTAGGATAGTGTTAGGTTTAGGGTTAGCATCAGACCTAGGATAGTGTTAGGGTTAGGGTTAGCTTCAGGCCTAGGATAGTGTTAGGGTTAGGGTTAGCATGAGCCCTAGGAGAGTGTTAGGGTTAGGGTTAGGGTTAGCATCAGCCCTAGGATAGTGTTAGGGTTAGGGTTAACATCAGCCCTAGGAGAGTGTTAGGGTTAGGGTTACGGTTAGCATCAGCCCTAGGATAGTGTTAGGGTTAGGGTTAACATCAGCCCTAGGATAGTGTTAAGGTTAGGGTTAGGGTTAGCATCAGCCCTAGGATAGTGTTAGGTTTAGGGTTAGCATCAGACCTAGGATAGTGTTAGGGTTAGGGTTAGGGTTAGCATCAGCCCTAGGATAGTGTAAGTGTTAGGGTTAGGGTTAGCATCAGACCTAGGATAGTGTTAGGGTTAGGGTTAGGGTTAGCATCAGCCCTAGGATAGTGTAAGTGTTAGGGTTAGGGTTAGCATCAGCCCTAGGATAGTGTTAGGGTTAGGGTTAGCCTCAGCCCTAGGAGAGTGTTAGGGTTAGGGTTAGGGTTAGCATCAGCCCTAGGATAGTGTTAGGGTTAGGGTTAGCATCAGCCCTAGGATAGTGTTAGGGTTAGGGTTAGCATCAGCCCTACTCTAGTGTTAGGGTTAGTGTTAGGGTTAGCATCAGCCCTAGGATAGTGTTAGGGTTAGGGTTAGCCTCAGCCCTAGGAGAGTGTTAGGGTTAGGGATAGGGTTAGCATCAGGCCTAGGATAGTGTTAGGATTAGGGTTAGGGTTAGCATCACCCTTGGATAGTGTTAGGGTTAGGGTTCGCATCAGGCCTAGGATAGTGTTAGGGTTACGGTTAGCATCAGCCCTAGGAGAGTGTTAGGGTTAGGGTTAGGGTTAGCATCAGCCCTAGGATAGTGTTAGGGTTAGGGTTAACATCAGCCCTAGGATAGTGTTAGGGTTAGCGTTAGTGTTAGCATCAGCCCTAGGATAGTGTTAGGTTTAGGGTTAGCATCAGACCTAGGATAGTGTTAGGGTTAGGGTTAGCATCAGGCCTAGGATAGTGTTAGGGTTAGGGTTAGCATCAGCCCTAGGAGAGTGTTAGGGTTAGGGTTAGGGTTAGCATCAGCCCTAGGATAGTGTTAGGGTTAGGGTTAACATCAGCCCTAGGAGAGTGTTAGGGTTAGGGTTAGGGTTAGCATCAGCCCTAGGATAGTGTTAGGGTTAGGGTTAACATCAGCCCTAGGATAGTGTTAAGGTTAGGGTTAGGGTTAGCATCAGCCCTAGGATAGTTTAGGTTTAGGGTTAGCATCAGACCTAGGATAGTGTTAGGGTTAGGGTTAGGGTTAGCATCAGCCCTAGGATAGTTTAAGTGTTAGGGTTAGGGTTAGCATCAGGCCTAGGATAGTGTAAGGGTTAGGGTTAGCATCAGCCCTAGGATAGTGTTAGGGTTAGGGTTAGGGTTAGCATCAGCCCTAGGATAGTGTTAGGGTTAGGGTTAGCATCAACCCAAGGATAGTGTTAGCTTTAGGGTTAGGGTTAGCATCAGCCCTAGGATAGTATTAGGGTTAGGGTTAGGGTTATGGTTAGCGTTAGCATCAGCTCTAGGATAGTGTTAGGGTTAGGGTTAGGGTTAGCATCAGCCCTAGGATAGTGTTAGGGTTAGGGTTAGGGTTGGCATCAGCCCTAGGATAGTGTTAGGGTTAGGGTTAGCATCAGACCTAGGATAGTGTAAGTGTTAGGGTTAGGGTTAGCATCAGCCCGAGGATAGTGTTAGGGTTAGGGTTAGCATCAGCCCTAGGATAGTGTTAGGGTTAGGGTTAGGGTTAGCATCAGCCCTAGGATAGTGTTAGGGTTAGGGTTAGCATCAGCCCTAGGATAGTGTTAGGGTTATGGTTAGCATCAGCCCTACTCTAGTGTTAGGGTTAGTGTTAGGGTTAGCATCAGCCCTAGGATAGTGTTAGGGTTAGGGTTAGCCTCAGCCCTAGGAGAGTGTTAGGGTTAGGGATAGGGTTAGCATCAGGCCTAGGATAGTGTTAGGGTTAGGGTTAGGGTTAGCATCAGCCCTAGGATAGTGTTAGGGTTAGGGTTAGCATCAGGCCTAGGATAGTGTTAGGGTTAGGGTTAGCATCAGCCCTAGGAGAGTGTTAGGGTTAGGGTTAGGGTTAGCATCAGCCCTAGGATAGTGTTAGGGTTAGGGTTAACATCAGCCCTAGGATAGTGTTAAGGATAGGGTTAGGGTTAGCATCAGCCCTAGGATAGTGTTAGGTTTAGGGTTAGCATCAGACCTAGGATAGTGTTTGTGTTAGGGTTAGGGTTAGCATCAGCCCTAGGATAGTGTTAGGATTAGGGTTATGGTTAGCATCAGCCCTAGGATAGTATTAGGGTTAGGGTTAGCATCAGCCCTAGGATAGTGTTAGGGTTAGGGTTAGGGTTAGCACCAGACCCAGGATAGTGTTAGTGTTAGGGTTAGCATCAGCCTTAGGATAGTGTTAGGGTTAGGGTTAGGGTTAGCATCAGCCGTAGGATAGTGTTTGGGTTAGGGTTAGCCTCAGCCCTAAGATAGTGTTAGAGTTAGGGTTAGGGTTAGCATCAGCCCTAGGATAGTGTTAGGGTTAGGGTTAGGGTTAGCATCAGCCCTAGGATAGTGTTAGTGTTAGGGTTAGCATCAGCCCTAGGATAATGTTAGGGTTAGGGTTAACATAAACCCTAGGATAGTGTTAGGGTTAGGTTTAGGGTTATCATCAGGCCTAGGATAGTGTTAGGGTTAGGGTTAGCATCAGCTCTAGGATAGTGTTAGGGTTAGGGTTAGGGTTAGCATCAGCCCTAGGATAGTGTTAAGGTTAGGGTTAGGGTTATCATCAGGCCTAGGATAGTGTGAGGGCTAGGATTAGCATCAGACTTAGGATAGTGTTAGGGTTAGGGTTAGGGGTAGCATCAGCCCTAGGATAGTGTTAGGGTTAGGGTTAACATCAGCCCTAGGATAGTGTTAGGGTTAGCGTTAGGGTTAGCATCAGCCCTAGGATAGTGTTAGGTTTAGGGTTAGCATCAGCCCTAGGATAGTGTTAGGGTTAGGGTTAGCATCAGGCCTAGGATAGTGTTAGGGTTAGGGTTAGCATCAGCCCTAGGAGAGTGTTAGGGTTAGGGTTAGGGTTAGCATCAGCCCTAGGATAGTGTTAGGGTTAGGGTTAACATCAGCCCTAGGATAGTGTTAAGGTTAGGGTTAGGGTTAGCATCAGCCCTAGGATAGTGTTAGGTTTAGGGTTAGCATCAGACCTAGGATAGTGTTAGGGTTAGGGTTAGGGTTAGCATCAGCCCTAGGATAGTGTAAGTGTTAGGGTTAGGGTTAGCATCAGGCCTAGGATAGTGTAAGGGTTAGGGTTAGCATCAGCCCTAGGATAGTGTTAGGGTTAGGGTTAGGGTTAGCATCAGCCCTAGGATAGTGTTAGGGTTAGGGTTAGCATCAACCCTAGGATAGTGTTAGGGTTAGGGTTAAGGTTAGCATCAGCCCTAGGATAGTATTAGGGTTAGGGTTAGGGTTATGGTTAGCGTTAGCATCAGCTCTAGGATAGTGTTAGCGTTAGGGTTAGGGTTAGCATCAGCCCTAGGATAGTGTTAGGGTTAGGGTTAGGGTTGGCATCAGCCCTAGGATAGTGTTAGGGTTAGGGTTAGCATCAGCCCTAGGATAGTGTTAGGGTTAGGGTTAGGGTTAGCATCAGCCCTAGGATAGTGTTAGGGTTAGGGTTAGCATCAGCCCTAGGGTAGTGTTAGGGTTAGGGTTAGGGTTAGCATCACCCTAGAATAGTGTTAGGGTTAGGGTTAGGGTTAGCATCAGCCCTAGGATAGTGTTAGGTTTAGGGTTAGCATCAGCCCTTGGATAGTGTTAGGGTTAGGGTTAGGGTTAGCATCAGCCCTAGGATAGTGTTAGGGTTAGGGTTAGCATCAGCCCTAGGATAGTGTTAGGGTTAGGGTTAGGGTTAGCATCAGCCCTAGGATAGTGTTAGGGTTAGGGTTAGCATCAGGCCTACTATACTGTTAGGGTTAGTGTTAGGGTTAACATCAGCCCTAGGATAGTGTTAGGGTTAGGGTTAGCCTGAGCCCTAGGAGAGTGTTAGGGTTAGGGATAGGGTTAGCATCAGGCCTAGGATAGTGTTAGGGTTAGGGTTAGGGTTAGCATCAGCCCTAGGATAGTGTTAGGGTTAGGGTTAGCATCAGGCCTAGGATAGTGTTAGGGTTAGGGTTAGCATCAGCCCAAGGAGAGTGTTACTGTTAGGGTTAGGGTTAGCATCAGCCCTAGGATAGTGTTAGGTTTAGGGTTAACATCAGCCCTAGGATAGTGTTAGGGTTAGGGTTAGGGTTAGCATCAGCCCTAGGATAGTGTTAGGTTTAGGGTTAGCATCAGACCTAGGATAGTGTTAGGGTTAGGGTTAGCTTCAGGCCTAGGATAGTGTTAGGGTTAGGGTTAGCATGAGCCCTAGGAGAGTGTTAGGGTTAGGGTTAGGGTTAGCATCAGCCCTAGGATAGTGTTAGGGTTAGGGTTAACATCAGCCCTAGGAGAGTGTTAGGGTTAGGGTTACGGTTAGCATCAGCCCTAGGATAGTGTTAGGGTTAGGGTTAACATCAGCCCTAGGATAGTGTTAAGGTTAGGGTTAGGGTTAGCATCAGCCCTAGGATAGTGTTAGGTTTAGGGTTAGCATCAGACCTAGGATAGTGTTAGGGTTAGGGTTAGGGTTAGCATCAGCCCTAGGATAGTGTAAGTGTTAGGGTTAGGGTTAGCATCAGACCTAGGATAGTGTTAGGGTTAGGGTTAGGGTTAGCATCAGCCCTAGGATAGTGTAAGTGTTAGGGTTAGGGTTAGCATCAGCCCTAGGATAGTGTTAGGGTTAGGGTTAGCCTCAGCCCTAGGAGAGTGTTAGGGTTAGGGTTAGGGTTAGCATCAGCCCTAGGATAGTGTTAGGGTTAGGGTTAGCATCAGCCCTAGGATAGTGTTAGGGTTAGGGTTAGCATCAGCCCTACTCTAGTGTTAGGGTTAGTGTTAGGGTTAGCATCAGCCCTAGGATAGTGTTAGGGTTAGGGTTAGCCTCAGCCCTAGGAGAGTGTTAGGGTTAGGGATAGGGTTAGCATCAGGCCTAGGATAGTGTTAGGATTAGGGTTAGGGTTAGCATCACCCTTGGATAGTGTTAGGGTTAGGGTTCGCATCAGGCCTAGGATAGTGTTAGGGTTACGGTTAGCATCAGCCCTAGGAGAGTGTTAGGGTTAGGGTTAGGGTTAGCATCAGCCCTAGGATAGTGTTAGGGTTAGGGTTAACATCAGCCCTAGGATAGTGTTAGGGTTAGCGTTAGTGTTAGCATCAGCCCTAGGATAGTGTTAGGTTTAGGGTTAGCATCAGACCTAGGATAGTGTTAGGGTTAGGGTTAGCATCAGGCCTAGGATAGTGTTAGGGTTAGGGTTAGCATCAGCCCTAGGAGAGTGTTAGGGTTAGGGTTAGGGTTAGCATCAGCCCTAGGATAGTGTTAGGGTTAGGGTTAACATCAGCCCTAGGAGAGTGTTAGGGTTAGGGTTAGGGTTAGCATCAGCCCTAGGATAGTGTTAGGGTTAGGGTTAACATCAGCCCTAGGATAGTGTTAAGGTTAGGGTTAGGGTTAGCATCAGCCCTAGGATAGTTTAGGTTTAGGGTTAGCATCAGACCTAGGATAGTGTTAGGGTTAGGGTTAGGGTTAGCATCAGCCCTAGGATAGTTTAAGTGTTAGGGTTAGGGTTAGCATCAGGCCTAGGATAGTGTAAGGGTTAGGGTTAGCATCAGCCCTAGGATAGTGTTAGGGTTAGGGTTAGGGTTAGCATCAGCCCTAGGATAGTGTTAGGGTTAGGGTTAGCATCAACCCAAGGATAGTGTTAGCTTTAGGGTTAGGGTTAGCATCAGCCCTAGGATAGTATTAGGGTTAGGGTTAGGGTTATGGTTAGCGTTAGCATCAGCTCTAGGATAGTGTTAGGGTTAGGGTTAGGGTTAGCATCAGCCCTAGGATAGTGTTAGGGTTAGGGTTAGGGTTGGCATCAGCCCTAGGATAGTGTTAGGGTTAGGGTTAGCATCAGACCTAGGATAGTGTAAGTGTTAGGGTTAGGGTTAGCATCAGCCCGAGGATAGTGTTAGGGTTAGGGTTAGCATCAGCCCTAGGATAGTGTTAGGGTTAGGGTTAGGGTTAGCATCAGCCCTAGGATAGTGTTAGGGTTAGGGTTAGCATCAGCCCTAGGATAGTGTTAGGGTTATGGTTAGCATCAGCCCTACTCTAGTGTTAGGGTTAGTGTTAGGGTTAGCATCAGCCCTAGGATAGTGTTAGGGTTAGGGTTAGCCTCAGCCCTAGGAGAGTGTTAGGGTTAGGGATAGGGTTAGCATCAGGCCTAGGATAGTGTTAGGGTTAGGGTTAGGGTTAGCATCAGCCCTAGGATAGTGTTAGGGTTAGGGTTAGCATCAGGCCTAGGATAGTGTTAGGGTTAGGGTTAGCATCAGCCCTAGGAGAGTGTTAGGGTTAGGGTTAGGGTTAGCATCAGCCCTAGGATAGTGTTAGGGTTAGGGTTAACATCAGCCCTAGGATAGTGTTAAGGATAGGGTTAGGGTTAGCATCAGCCCTAGGATAGTGTTAGGTTTAGGGTTAGCATCAGACCTAGGATAGTGTTTGTGTTAGGGTTAGGGTTAGCATCAGCCCTAGGATAGTGTTAGGATTAGGGTTATGGTTAGCATCAGCCCTAGGATAGTATTAGGGTTAGGGTTAGCATCAGCCCTAGGATAGTGTTAGGGTTAGGGTTAGGGTTAGCACCAGGCCCAGGATAGTGTTAGTGTTAGGGTTAGCATCAGCCTTAGGATAGTGTTAGGGTTAGGGTTAGGGTTAGCATCAGCCGTAGGATAGTGTTTGGGTTAGGGTTAGCCTCAGCCCTAAGATAGTGTTAGAGTTAGTGTTAGGGTTAGCATCAGCCCTAGGATAGTGTTAGGGTTAGGGTTAGGGTTAGCATCAGCCCTAGGATAGTGTTAGTGTTAGGGTTAGCATCAGCCCTAGGATAATGTTAGGGTTAGGGTTAACATAAACCCTAGGATAGTGTTAGGGTTAGGTTTAGGGTTATCATCAGGCCTAGGATAGTGTTAGGGTTAGGGTTAGCATCAGCTCTAGGATAGTGTTAGGGTTAGGGTTAGGGTTAGCATCAGCCCTAGGATAGTGTTAAGGTTAGGGTTAGGGTTATCATCAGGCCTAGGATAGTGTGAGGGCTAGGATTAGCATCAGACTTAGGATAGTGTTAGGGTTAGGGTTAGGGGTAGCATCAGCCCTAGGATAGTGTTAGGGTTAGGGTTAACATCAGCCCTAGGATAGTGTTAGGGTTAGCGTTAGGGTTAGCATCAGCCCTAGGATAGTGTTAGGTTTAGGGTTAGCATCAGCCCTAGGATAGTGTTAGGGTTAGGGTTAGCATCAGGCCTAGGATAGTGTTAGGGTTAGGGTTAGCATCAGCCCTAGGAGAGTGTTAGGGTTAGGGTTAGGGTTAGCATCAGCCCTAGGATAGTGTTAGGGTTAGGGTTAACATCAGCCCTAGGATAGTGTTAAGGTTAGGGTTAGGGTTAGCATCAGCCCTAGGATAGTGTTAGGTTTAGGGTTAGCATCAGACCTAGGATAGTCTTAGGGTTAGGGTTAGGGTTAGCATCAGCCCTAGGATAGTGTAAGTGTTAGGGTTAGGGTTAGCATCAGGCCTAGGATAGTGTAAGGGTTAGGGTTAGCATCAGCCCTAGGATAGTGTTAGGGTTAGGGTTAGGGTTAGCATCAGCCCTAGGATAGTGTTAGGGTTAGGGTTAGCATCAACCCTAGGATAGTGTTAGGGTTAGGGTTAGGGTTAGCATCAGCCCTAGGATAGTATTAGGGTTAGGGTTAGGGTTATGGTTAGCGTTAGCATCAGCTCTAGGATAGTGTTAGCGTTAGGGTTAGGGTTAGCATCAGCCCTAGGATAGTGTTAGGGTTAGGGTTAGGGTTGGCATCAGCCCTAGTATAGTGTTAGGGTTAGGGTTAGCATCAGCCCTAGGATAGTGTTAGGGTTAGGGTTAGGGTTAGCATCAGCCCTAGGATAGTGTTAGGGTTAGGGTTAGCATCAGCCCTAGGGTAGTGTTAGGGTTAGGGTTAGGGTTAGCATCACCCTAGAATAGTGTTAGGGTTAGGGTTAGGGTTAGCATCAGCCCTAGGATAGTGTTAGGTTTAGGGTTAGCATCAGCCCTAGGATAGTGTTAGGGTTAGGGTTAGGGTTAGCATCAGCCCTAGGATAGTGTTAGGGTTAGGGTTAGCATCAGCCCTATGATAGTGTTAGGGTTAGGGTTAGGGTTAGCATCAGCCCTAGGATAGTGTTAGGGTTAGGGTTAGCATCAGGCCTACTATACTGTTAGGGTTAGTGTTAGGGTTAACATCAGCCCTAGGATAGTGTTAGGGTTAGGGTTAGCCTGAGCCCTAGGAGAGTGTTAGGGTTAGGGATAGGGTTAGCATCAGGCCTAGGATAGTGTTAGGGTTAGGGTTAGGGGTAGCATCAGCCCTAGGATAGTGTTAGGGTTAGGGTTAACATCAGCCCTAGGATAGTGTTAGGGTTAGCGTTAGGGTTAGCATCAGCCCTAGGATAGTGTTAGGTTTAGGGTTAGCATCAGACCTAGGATAGTGTTAGGGTTAGGGTTAGCATCAGGCCTAGGATAGTGTTAGGGTTAGGGTTAGCATCAGCCCTAGGAGAGTGTTAGGGTTAGGGTTAGGGTTAGCATCAGCCCTAGGATAGTGTTAGGGTTAGGGTTAACATCAGCCCTAGGATAGTGTTAAGGTTAGGGTTAGGGTTAGCATCAGCCCTAGGATAGTGTTAGGTTTAGGGTTAGCATCAGACCTAGGATAGTGTTAGGGTTAGGGTTAGGGTTAGCATCAGCCCTAGGATAGTGTAAGTGTTAGGGTTAGGGTTAGCATCAGGCCTAGGATAGTGTAAGGGTTAGGGTTACCATCAGCCCTAGGATAGTGTTAGGGTTAGGGTTAGGGTTAGCATCAGCCCTAGGATAGTGTTAGGGTTAGGGTTAGCATCAACCCTAGGATAGTGTTAGGGTTAGGGTTAGGGTTAGCATCAGCCCTAGGATAGTATTAGGGTTAGGGTTAGGGTTATGGTTAGCGTTAGCATCAGCTCTAGGATAGTGTTAGCGTTAGGGTTAGGGTTAGCATCAGCCCTAGGATAGTGTTAGGGTTAGGGTTAGGGTTGGCATCAGCCCTAGTATAGTGTTAGGGTTAGGGTTAGCATCAGCCCTAGGATAGTGTTAGGGTTAGGGTTAGGGTTAGCATCAGCCCTAGGATAGTGTTAGGGTTAGGGTTAGCATCAGCCCTAGGGTAGTGTTAGGGTTAGGGTTAGGGTTAGCATCACCCTAGAATAGTGTTAGGGTTAGGGTTAGGGTTAGCATCAGCCCTAGGATAGTGTTAGGTTTAGGGTTAGCATCAGCCCTAGGATAGTGTTAGGGTTAGGGTTAGGGTTAGCATCAGACCTAGGATAGTGTTAGGGTTAGGGTTAGCATCAGCCCTAGGATAGTGTTAGGGTTAGGGTTAGGGTTAGCATCAGCCCTAGGATAGTGTTAGGTTTAGGGTTAGCATCAGACCTAGGATAGTGTTAGGGTTAGGGTTAGGGTTAGCATCAGCCCTAGGATAGTGTAAGTGTTAGGGTTAGGGTTAGCATCAGACCTAGGATAGTGTTAGGGTTAGGGTTAGGGTTAGCATCAGCCCTAGGATAGTGTAAGTGTTAGGGTTAGAGTTAGCATCAGCCCTAGGATAGTGTTAGGGTTAGGGTTAGCCTCAGCCCTAGGAGAGTGTTAGGGTTAGGGATTGGGTTAGCATCAGGCCTAGGATAGTGTTAGGGTTAGGGTTAGGGTTAGCATCAGGCCTAGGATAGTGTTAGGGTTAGGGTTAGGGTTAGCATCAGGGCTAGGATAGTGTTAGCGTTACGGTTAGAATCAGCCCTAGGATAGTGTTAGGGTTAGGGTTAGGGTTAGCATCAGCTCTAGGATAGTGTTAGGTTTAGGGTTAGGGATATCATCAGGCCTAGGATATTGTTAGGGTTAGGGTTAGCATCAGCCCTAGGATAGTGTTAGAGTTAGGGTTAGGGTTAGCATCAGCCCTAGGATAGTGTTAGGGTTAGGGTTAGGGTTAGCATCAGCCCTAGGATAGTGTTAGGGTTAGGGTTAGGGTTAGCATCAACCCTAGGATATTATTAGGGTTAGGGTTAGCATCAGCCCTAGGATAGTGTTAGGGTTAGGGTTAGGGTTAGCACAAGGCCTAGGATAGTGTTAGTGTTAGGGTTAGCATCAGCCTTAGGATAGTGTTAGGGTTAGGGTTAGGGTTACCATCAGCCGTAGGATAGTGTTAGGGTTAGGGTTAGCCTCAGCCCTAGAATAGTGTTAGAGTTAGGGTTAGGGTTAGTTCAGCCCTAGGATAGTGTTAGGGTTAGGGTTAGGGTTAGCATCAGCCCTAGGATAGCATTAGGGTTAGTGTTAGGGTTAGGGCTAGCGTTAGCTTCAGCTCTAGGATAGTGTTAGGGTTAGGGTTAGGGTTAGCATCAGCCCTAGGATAGTGTTAGGCTTAGGGTTAGCGTTAGCATCAGCCCTAGGATAGTGTTAGGGTTAGGGTTAGCATCAACCCTAGGATAGTGTTAGGGTTAGGGTTAGGGTTAGCATCAGCCCTAGGATAGTGTTAGAGTTAGGGTTAGGTTTAGCATCAGGCCTAGGATAGTGTTAGGGTTAGGGATAGGGTTAGCATCAGGCCTAGGATAGTGTTAGGATTAGGGTTAGGGTTAGCATCACCCTTGGATAGTGTTAGGGTTAGGGTTCGCATCAGGCCTAGGATAGTGTTAGGGTTACGGTTAGCATCAGCCCTAGGAGAGTGTTAGGGTTAGGGTTAGGGTTAGCATCAGCCCTAGGATAGTGTTAGGGTTAGGGTTAACATCAGCCCTAGGATAGTGTTAGGGTTAGCGTTAGGGTTAGCATCAGCCCTAGGATAGTGTTAGGTTTAGGGTTAGCATCAGACCTAGGATAGTGTTAGGGTTAGGGTTAGCATCAGGCCTAGGATAGTGTTAGGGTTAGGGTTAGCATCAGCCCTAGGAGAGTGTTAGGGTTAGGGTTAGGGTTAGCATCAGCCCTAGGATAGTGTTAGGGTTAGGGTTAACATCAGCCCTAGGAGAGTGTTAGGGTTAGGGTTAGGGTTAGCATCAGCACTAGGATAGTGTTAGGTTTAGGGTTAACATCAGCCCTAGGATAGTGTTAAGGTTAGGGTTAGGGTTAGCATCAGCCCTAGGATAGTGTTAGGTTTAGGGTTAGCATCAGACCTAGGATAGTGTTAGGGTTAGGGTTAGGGTTAGCATCAGCCCTAGGATAGTGTAAGTGTTAGGGTTAGGGTTAGCATCAGGCCTAGGATAGTGTAAGGGTTAGGGTTAGAATCAGCCCTAGGATAGTGTTAGGGTTAGGGTTAGGGTTAGCATCAGCCCTAGGATAGTGTTAGGGTTAGGGTTAGCATCAACCCAAGGATAGTGTTAGCTTTAGGGTTAGGGTTACCATCAGCCCTTGGATAGTATTAGGGTTAGGGTTAGGGTTATGGTTAGCGTTAGCATCAGCTCTAGGATAGTGTTAGGGTTAGGGTTAGGGTTAGCATCAGCCCTAGGATAGTGTTAGGGTTAGGGTTAGGGTTGGCATTAGCCCTAGGATAGTGTTAGGGTTAGGGTTAGCATCAGCCTTAGAATAGTGTTAGGGTTAGGGATAGGGTTAGCATCAGCCCGAGGATAGTGTTAGGGTTAGGGTTAGCATCAGCCCTGGGATAGTGTTAGGGTTAGGGTTAGGTTTAGCATCAGCCCTAGGATAGTGTTAGGGTTAGGGTTAGCATCAGCCCTAGGATAGTGTTAGGGTTAGGGTTAGCATCAGCCCTACTCTAGTGTTAGGGTTAGTGTTAGGGTTAGCATCAGCCCTAGGATAGTGTTAGGGTTAGGGTTAGCCTCAGCCCTAGGAGAGTGTTAGGGTTAGGGATAGGGTTAGCATCAGGCGTAGGATAGTGTTAGGGTTAGGGTTAGGGTTAGCATCAGCCCTAGGATAGTGTTAGGGTTAGGGTTAGCATCAGGCCTAGGATAGTGTTAGGGTTAGGGTTAGCATCAGCCCTAGGAGAGTGTTAGGGTTAGGGTTAGGGTTAGCATCAGCCCTAGGATAGTGTTAGGGTTAGGGTTAACATCAGCCCTAGGATAGTGTTAAGGTTAGGGTTAGGGTTAGCATCAGCCCTAGGATAGTGTTAGGTTTAGGGTTAGCATCAGACCTAGGATAGTGTTTGTGTTAGGGTTAGGGTTAGCATCAGCCCTAGGATAGTGTTAGGATTAGGGTTATGGTTAGCATCAGCCCTAGGATAGTATTAGGGTTAGGGTTAGCATCAGCCCTAGGATAGTGTTAGGGTTAGGGTTAGGGTTAGCACCAGGCCCAGGATAGTGTTAGTGTTAGGGTTAGCGTCAGCCTTAGGATAGTGTTAGGGTTAGGGTTAGGGTTAGCATCAGCCGTAGGATAGTGTTTGGGTTAGGGTTAGCCTCAGCCCTAAGATAGTGTTAGAGTTAGGGTTAGGGTTAGCATCAGCCCTAGGATAGTGTTAGGGTTAGGGTTAGGGTTAGCATCAGCCCTAGGATAGCATTAGGGTTAGTGTTAGGGTTAGGGCTAGCGTTAGCTTCAGCTCTAGGATAGTGTTAGGGTTAGGGTTAGGGTTAGCATCAGCCCTAGGATAGTGTTAGGCTTAGGGTTAGCGTTAGCATCAGCCCTAGGATAGTGTTAGGGTTAGGGTTAGCATCAACCCTAGGATAGTGTTAGGGTTAGGGTTAGGGTTAGCATCAGCCCTAGGATAGTGTTAGAGTTAGGGTTAGGTTTAGCATCAGGCCTAGGATAGTGTTAGGGTTAGGGATAGGGTTAGCATCAGGCCTAGGATAGTGTTAGGATTAGGGTTAGGGTTAGCATCACCCTTGGATAGTGTTAGGGTTAGGGTTCGCATCAGGCCTAGGATAGTGTTAGGGTTACGGTTAGCATCAGCCCTACGAGAGTGTTAGGGTTAGGGTTAGGGTTAGCATCAGCCCTAGGATAGTGTTAGGGTTAGGGTTAACATTAGCCCTAGGATAGTGTTAGGGTTAGCGTTAGGGTTAGCATCAGCCCTAGGATAGTGTTAGGTTTAGGGTTAGCATCAGACCTAGGATAGTGTTAGGGTTAGGGTTAGCATCAGGCCTAGGATAGTGTTAGGGTTAGGGTTAGCATCAGCCCTAGGAGAGTGTTAGGGTTAGGGTTAGGGTTAGCATCAGCCCTAGGATAGTGTTAGGGTTAGGGTTAACATCAGCCCTAGGAGAGTGTTAGGGTTAGGGTTAGGGTTAGCATCAGCACTAGGATAGTGTTAGGTTTAGGGTTAACATCAGCCCTAGGATAGTGTTAAGGTTAGGGTTAGGGTTAGCATCAGCCCTAGGATAGTGTTAGGTTTAGGGTTAGCATCAGACCTAGGATAGTGTTAGGGTTAGGGTTAGGGTTAGCATCAGCCCTAGGATAGTGTAAGTGTTAGGGTTAGGGTTAGCATCAGGCCTAGGATAGTGTAAGGGTTAGGGTTAGAATCAGCCCTAGGATAGTGTTAGGGTTAGGGTTAGGGTTAGCATCAGCCCTAGGATAGTGTTAGGGTTAGGGTTAGCATCAACCCAAGGATAGTGTTAGCTTTAGGGTTAGGGTTACCATCAGCCCTTGGATAGTATTAGGGTTAGGGTTAGGGTTATGGTTAGCGTTAGCATCAGCTCTAGGATAGTGTTAGGGTTAGGGTTAGGGTTAGCATCAGCCCTAGGATAGTGTTAGGGTTAGGGTTAGGGTTGGCATTAGCCCTAGGATAGTGTTAGGGTTAGGGTTAGCATCAGCCTTAGAATAGTGTTAGGGTTAGGGATAGGGTTAGCATCAGCCCGAGGATAGTGTTAGGGTTAGGGTTAGCATCAGCCCTGGGATAGTGTTAGGGTTAGGGTTAGGTTTAGCATCAGCCCTAGGATAGTGTTAGGGTTAGGGTTAGCATCAGCCCTAGGATAGTGTTAGGGTTAGGGTTAGCATCAGCCCTACTCTAGTGTTAGGGTTAGTGTTAGGGTTAGCATCAGCCCTAGGATAGTGTTAGGGTTAGGGTTAGCCTCAGCCCTAGGAGAGTGTTAGGGTTAGGGATAGGGTTAGCATCAGGCGTAGGATAGTGTTAGGGTTAGGGTTAGGGTTAGCATCAGCCCTAGGATAGTGTTAGGGTTAGGGTTAGCATCAGGCCTAGGATAGTGTTAGGGTTAGGGTTAGCATCAGCCCTAGGAGAGTGTTAGGGTTAGGGTTAGGGTTAGCATCAGCCCTAGGATAGTGTTAGGGTTAGGGTTAACATCAGCCCTAGGATAGTGTTAAGGTTAGGGTTAGGGTTAGCATCAGCCCTAGGATAGTGTTAGGTTTAGGGTTAGCATCAGACCTAGGATAGTGTTTGTGTTAGGGTTAGGGTTAGCATCAGCCCTAGGATAGTGTTAGGATTAGGGTTATGGTTAGCATCAGCCCTAGGATAGTATTAGGGTTAGGGTTAGCATCAGCCCTAGGATAGTGTTAGGGTTAGGGTTAGGGTTAGCACCAGGCCCAGGATAGTGTTAGTGTTAGGGTTAGCGTCAGCCTTAGGATAGTGTTAGGGTTAGGGTTAGGGTTAGCATCAGCCGTAGGATAGTGTTTGGGTTAGGGTTAGCCTCAGCCCTAAGATAGTGTTAGAGTTAGGGTTAGGGTTAGCATCAGCCCTAGGATAGTGTTAGGGTTAGGGTTAGGGTTAGCATCAGCCCTAGGATAGCATTAGGGTTAGTGTTAGGGTTAGGGCTAGCGTTAGCTTCAGCTCTAGGATAGTGTTAGGGTTAGGGTTAGGGTTAGCATCAGCCCTAGGATAGTGTTAGGCTTAGGGTTAGCGTTAGCATCAGCCCTAGGATAGTGTTAGGGTTAGGGTTAGCATCAACCCTAGGATAGTGTTAGGGTTAGGGTTAGGGTTAGCATCAGCCCTAGGATAGTGTTAGAGTTAGGGTTAGGTTTAGCATCAGGCCTAGGATAGTGTTAGGGTTAGGGATAGGGTTAGCATCAGGCCTAGGATAGTGTTAGGATTAGGGTTAGGGTTAGCATCACCCTTGGATAGTGTTAGGGTTAGGGTTCGCATCAGGCCTAGGATAGTGTTAGGGTTACGGTTAGCATCAGCCCTACGAGAGTGTTAGGGTTAGGGTTAGGGTTAGCATCAGCCCTAGGATAGTGTTAGGGTTAGGGTTAACATCAGCCCTAGGATAGTGTTAGGGTTAGCGTTAGGGTTAGCATCAGCCCTAGGATAGTGTTAGGTTTAGGGTTAGCATCAGACCTAGGATAGTGTTAGGGTTAGGGTTAGCATCAGGCCTAGGATAGTGTTAGGGTTAGGGTTAGCATCAGCCCTAGGAGAGTGTTAGGGTTAGGGTTAGGGTTAGCATCAGCCCTAGGATAGTGTTAGGGTTAGGGTTAACATCAGCCCTAGGAGAGTGTTAGGGTTAGGGTTAGGGTTAGCATCAGCACTAGGATAGTGTTAGGTTTAGGGTTAACATCAGCCCTAGGATAGTGTTAAGGTTAGGGTTAGGGTTAGCATCAGCCCTAGGATAGTGTTAGGTTTAGGGTTAGCATCAGACCTAGGATAGTGTTAGTGTTAGGGTTAGGGTTAGCATCAGCCCTAGGATAGTGTAAGTGTTAGGGTTAGGGTTAGCATCAGGCCTAGGATAGTGTAAGGGTTAGGGTTAGCATCAGCCCTAGGATAGTGTTAGGGTTAGGGTTAGGGTTAGCATCAGCCCTAGGATAGTGTTAGGGTTAGGGTTAGCATCAACCCAAGGATAGTGTTAGCTTTAGGGTTAGGGTTAGCATCAGCCCTTGGATAGTATTAGGGTTAGGGTTAGGGTTATGGTTAGCGTTAGCATCAGCTCTAGGATAGTGTTAGGGTTAGGGTTAGGGTTAGCATCAGCCCTAGGATAGTGTTAGGGTTAGGGTTAGGGTTGGCATCAGCCCTAGGATAGTGTTAGGGTTAGGGTTAGCATCAGCCTTAGAATAGTGTTAGGGTTAGGGATAGGGTTAGCATCAGCCCGAGGATAGTGTTAGGGTTAGGGTTAGCATCAGCCCTAGGATAGTGTTAGGGTTAGGGTTAGGGTTAGCATCAGCCCTAGGATAGTGTTAGGGTTAGGGTTAGCATCAACCCTAGGATAGTGTTAGGGTTAGGGTTAGCATCAGCCCTACTCTAGTGTTAGGGTTAGTGTTAGGGTTAGCATCAGCCCTAGGATAGTGTTAGGGTTAGGGTTAGCCTCAGCCCTAGGAGAGTGTTAGGGTTAGGGATAGGGTTAGCATCAGGCCTAGGATAGTGTTAGGGTTAGGGTTAGTGTTAGCATCAGCCCTAGGATAGTGTTAGGGTTAGGGTTAGCATCAGGCCTAGGATAGTGTTAGGGTTAGGGTTAGCATCAGCCCTAGGAGAGTGTTAGGGTTAGGGTTAGGGTTAGCATCAGCCCTAGGATAGTGTTAGGGTTAGGGTTAACATCAGCCCTAGGATAGTGTTAAGGTTAGGGTTAGGGTTAGCATCAGCCCTAGGATAGTGTTAGGTTTAGGGTTAGCATCAGACCTAGGATAGTGTTTGTGTTAGGGTTAGGGTTAGCATCAGCCCTAGGATAGTGTTAGGATTAGGGTTATGGTTAGCATCAGCCCTAGGATAGTATTAGGGTTAGGGTTAGCATCAGCCCTAGGATAGTGTTAGGGTTAGGGTTAGGGTTAGCACCAGGCCCAGGATAGTGTTAGTGTTAGGGTTAGCATCAGCCTTAGGATAGTGTTAGGGTTAGGGTTAGGGTTAGCATCAGCCGTAGGATAGTGTTTGGGTTAGGGTTAGCCTCAGCCCTAAGATAGTGTTAGAGTTAGGGTTAGGGTTAGCATCAGCCCTAGGATAGTGTTAGGGTTAGGGTTAGGGTTAGCATCAGCCCTAGGATAGTGTTAGTGTTAGGGTTAGCATCATCCCTAGGATAATGTTAGGGTTAGGGTTAACATAAACCCTAGGATAGTGTTAGGGTTAGGTTTAGGGTTATCATCAGGCCTAGGATAGTGTTAGGGTTAGGGTTAGCATCAGCTCTAGGATAGTGTTAGGGTTAGGGTTAGGGTTAGCATCAGCCCTAGGATAGTGTTAAGGTTAGGGTTAGGGTTATCATCAGGCCTAGGATAGTGTGAGGGCTAGGATTAGCATCAGACTTAGGATAGTGTTAGGGTTAGGGTTAGGGTTAGCATCAGCCCTAGGATAGTGTTAGGGTTAGGGTTAGCATCAGCCCTAGGATAGTGTTAGGGTTAGGGTTAGGGTTAGCATCAGCCCTAGGATAGTGTTAGGGTTAGGGTTAGCATCAGCCCTAGGAGAGTGTTAGGGTTAGGGTTAGGGTTAGCATCAGCCCTAGGATAGTGTTAGGATTAGGGTTAGAATCAACCCTAGGATAGTGTTATTGTTAGGGTTAGGGTTAGCATCAGCCCTAGGATAGTGTTAGGGTTAGGGTTAGCCTCAGCCCTAGGAGAGTGTTAGGGTTAGGGTTAGGGTTAGCATCAGCCCTAGGATAGTGTTAGGGTTAGGGTTAGGGTTAGCATCCGCCCTAGGATAGTGTTAGGGTTAGGGATAGGGTTAGCATCAGCCCTAGGATAGTGTTAGGGTTAGGGTTCGGGTTAGGGTTAGGGTTAGGGTTAGGGTTAGCATCAGCTCTAGGATAGTGTTAGGGTAGGGGTTAGGGTTAGCATCAGGCCTAGGATAGTGTTAGGGTTACGGTTAGAATCAGCCCTAGGATAGTGTTAGGTTTAGGGTTAGGGTTAGCATCAGCCCTAGGATAGTGTTAGGTTTAGGGTTATGGATATCATCAGGCATAGGGTATTGTTAGTGTTAGGGTTAGCATCAGCCCTAGGATAGTGTTAGGGTTTGGGTTAGGGTTAGCATCAGCCCTAGGATAGTGTTAGGGTTAGGGTTAGGGTTAGCTTCAACCCTAGGATACTGTTAGGGTTAGGGTTAGGGTTAGCATCAGCCCTAGTATATTATTAGGGTTAGGGTTAGCATCAGACCTAGAATAGTGTTAGGGTTAGGGTTAGGGTTAGCATCAGCCGTAGGATAGTGTTGGGGTTAGGGTTAGCCTCAGCCCTAGGATAGTGTTAGAGTTAGGGTTAGTGTTAGCATCAGCCCTAGGATAGTGATAGGGTTAGGGTTTGGGTTAGCATCAGCCCTAGGATAGTGTTAGTGTTAGGGTTAGCATCAGCCCTAGGATAGTGTTACCGTTAGTGTTAGGGTTAGCATCAGCCCTAGGATAGTATTAGGGTTAGGGTTAGGGTTAGCATCAGCTCTAGGATAGTGTTAGGGTTAGGCTTAGGGTTAGCATCAGTCCTACGATAGTGTTAGGGTTAGGGTTAGGGTTATCATCAGGCCTAGGATAGTGTTAGGGTTAGGGTAAGCATCAGCCCTTGGATAGTGTCAGGGTTAGGGTTAGGGTTAGCATCAGCCCTAGGATAGTGTCAGCGTTAGGGTTAGCATCAACCCTAGGATAGTGTTTGGGTTAGGGTTAGGGTTAGCATCAGCCTTAGGATAGTGTTAGGGTTAGGGTTAGGGTTAGCATCAGCCGTACGATAGTGTTTGGGTTAGGGTTAGCCTCAGCCCTAAGATAGTGTTAGAGTTAGGGTTAGGGTTAGCATCAGCCCTAGGATAGTGTTAGGGTTAGGGTTAGCATCAGCCCTAGGAGAGTGTTAGGGTTAGGGTTAGGGTTAGCATCAGCCCTAGGATAGTGTTAGGATTAGGGTTAGAATCAACCCTAGGATAGTGTTAGGGTTAGGGTTAGGGTTAGCATCAGCCCTAGGATAGTGTTAGGGTTAGGGTTAGCCTCAGCCCTAGGAGAGTGTTAGGGTTAGGGTTAGGGTTAGCATCAGCCCTAGGATAGTGTTAGGGTTAGGGTTATGGTTAGCATCCGCCCTAGGATAGTGTTAGGGTTAGGGATAGGGTTAGCATCAGCCCTAGGATAGTGTTAGGGTTAGGGTTCGGGTTAGGGTTAGGGTTAGGGTTAGGGTTAGCATCAGCTCTAGGACAGTGTTAGGGTAGGGGTTAGGGTTAGCATCAGGCCTAGGATAGTGTTAGGGTTACGGTTAGAATCAGCCCTAGGATAGTGTTAGGTTTAGGGTTAGGGTTAGCATCAGCCCTAGGATAGTGTTAGGGTTTGGGTTAGGGTTAGCATCAGCCCTAGAATAGTGTTACGGTTAGGGTTAGGGTTAGCTTCAACCCTAGGATACTGTTAGGGTTAGGGTTAGGGTTAGCATCAGCCCTAGTATATTATTAGGGTTAGGGTTAGCATCAGACCTAGAATAGTGTTAGGGTTAGGGTTAGGGTTAGCATCAGCCGTAGGATAGTGTTGGGGTTAGGGTTAGCCTCAGCCCTATGATAGTGTTAGAGTTAGGGTTAGTGTTAGCATCAGCCCTAGGATAGTGATAGGGTTAGGGTTTGGGTTAGCATCAGCCCTAGGATAGTGTTAGTGTTAGGGTTAGCATCAGCCCTAGGATAGTGTTACCGTTAGTGTTAGGGTTAGCATCAGCCCTAGGATAGTATTAGGGTTAGGGTTAGGGTTAGCATCAGCTCTAGGATAGTGTTAGGGTTAGGGTTAGGGTTAGCATCAGCCCTACGATAGTGTTAGGGTTAGGGTTAGGGTTATCATCAGGCCTAGGATAGTGTTAGGGTTAGGGTTAGGGTTAGCATCAGCCGTACGATAGTGTTTGGGTTAGGGTTAGCCTCAGCCCTAAGATAGTGTTAGAGTTAGGGTTAAGGTTAGCATCAGCCCTAGGATAGTGTTAGGGTTAGGGTTAGGGTTAGCATCAGCCCTAGGATAGTGTTAGTGTTAGGGTTAGCATCAGCCCTAGGATAGTGTTAGGGTTAGGGTTAACATAAACCCTAGGATAGTGTTAGGGTTAGGTTTAGGGTTATCATCAGGCCTAGGATAGTGTTAGGGTTAGGGTTAGCATCAGCTCTAGGATAGTGTTAGGGTTAGGGTCAGGGTTAGCATCAGCCCTAGGATAGTGTTAAGGTTAGGGTTAGGGTTATAATCACGCCTAGGATAGTGTGAGGGCTAGGGTTAGCATCAGACTTAGGATAGTGTTAGGGTTAGGGTTAGGGTTAGCATCAGCCCTAGGATAGTGTTAGGGTTAGGGTTAGCATCAGCCCTAGGATAGTGTTAGGGTTAGGGTTAGCATCAGCCCTAGCATAGTGTTAGGGTTAGGGTTAACATAAACCCTAGGATAGTGTTAGGGTTAGGGTTAGGGTTATCATCAGGCCTAGGATAGTGTTAGGGTTAGGGTTAGGGTTAGCATCAGTTAAAGGATAGTGTTAGGGTTAGCGTTATGGTTAGCATCAGCCCTAGGATAGTGTTAGGGTTAGGGTTAGGGTTAGCATCAGCCCTAGGATAGTGTTAGGGTTAGGGTTAGGGTTATCATCAGGCCTAGGATAGTGTTAGGGTTAGGGATAGCATCAGCCCTAGGATACTGTTAGGGTTAGGGTTAGGGTTAGCATCAGCCCTAGGATAGTGTTAGGGTTAGGGTTAGCATCAGCCCTAGGATAGTGTTAGGGTTAGGGTTAGGGTTAGCATCAGGCCTAGGATAGTGTTAGGGTTAGGGTTAGCATCAGCCCTAGGACAGCGTTAGGGTTAGGGTTAGGGTTAGCATCAGCCCTAGGATAGTGTTAGGGTTAGGGTTAGCATCAGCCCTAGGATAGTGTTAGGGTTAGGGTTAGGGTTAGCATCAGGCCTAGGATAGTGTTAGGGTTAGGGTTAGCATTAGCCCTAGGATAGTGTTAGGGTTAGTGTTAGGGTTAGCATCAGCCGTAGGATAGTGTTAGGGTTAGGGTTAGCCTCAGCCCTAAGATAGTGTTAGAGTTAGTGTTAGGGTTAGCATCAGCCCTAGGATAGTGTTAGGGTTAGGGTTAGGGTTAGCATCAGCCCTAGGATAGTGTTAGTGTTAGGGTTAGCATTAGCCCTAGGATAGTGTTAGGGTTAGGGTTAGGGTTAGCATCCGCCCTAGGATAGTGTTAGGGTTAGGGATAGGGTTAGCATCAGCCCTAGGATAGTGTTAGGGTTATGGTTAGGTTTAGCATCAGCCCTAGGATAGTGTTAGGGTAAGGGTTAGGGTTAGCATCAGGCCTAGGATTGTGTTAGGGTTACGGTTAGAATCAGCCCTAGGATAGTGTTAGGGTTAGGGTTAGGGTTAGCATCAGCCCTACGATAGTGTTAGGGTTAGGGTTAGGGTTATCATCAGGCCTAGGATAGTGTTAGGGTTAGGGTAAGCATCAGCCCTTGGATAGTGTTAGGGTTAGGGTTAGGGTTAGCATCATCCCTAGGATAGTGTCAGCGTTAGGGTTAGCATCAACCCTAGGATAGTGTTTGGGTTAGGGTTAGGGTTAGCATCAGCCTTAGGATAGTGTTAGGGTTAGCGTTAGGGTTAGCATCAGCCGTACGATAGTGTTTGGGTTAGGGTTAGCCTCAGCCCTAAGATAGTGTTAGAGTTAGGGTTAGGGTTAGCATCAGCCCTAGGATAGTGTTAGGGTTAGGGTTAGCATCAGCCCTAGGAGAGTGTTAGGGTTAGGGTTAGGGTTAGCATCAGCCCTAGGATAGTGTTAGGATTAGGGTTAGAATCAACCCTAGGATAGTGTTAGGGTTAGGGTTAGGGTTAGCTTCAGCCCTAGGATAGTGTTAGGGTTAGGGTTAGCCTCAGCCCTAGGAGAGTGTTAGGGTTAGGGTTAGGGTTAGCATCAGCCCTAGGATAATGTTAGGGTTAGGGTTAGGGTTAGCATCCGCCCTAGGATAGTGTTAGGGTTAGGGATAGGGTTAGCATCAGCCCTAGGATAGTGTTAGGGTTAGGGTTCGGGTTAGGGTTAGGGTTAGGGTTAGGGTTAGCATCAGCTCTATGATAGTGTTAGGGTAGGGGTTAGGGTTAGCATCAGGCCTAGGATAGTGTTAGGATTACGGTTAGAATCAGCCCTAGGATAGTGTTACATTTAGGGTTAGGGTTAGCATCAGCCCTAGGATAGTGTTAGGTTTAGGGTTATGGATATCATCAGGCATAGGGTATTGTTAGTGTTAGGGTTAGCATCAGCCCTAGGATAGTGTTAGGGTTTGGGTTAGGGTTAGCATCAGCCCTAGGATAGTGTTAGGGTTAGGGTTAGGGTTAGCTTCAACCCTAGGATACTGTTAGGGTTAGGGTTAGGGTTAGCATCAGCCCTAGTATATTATTAGGGTTAGGGTTAGCATCAGACCTAGAATAGTGTTAGGGTTAGGGTTAGGGTTAGCATCAGCCGTAGGATAGTGTTGGGGTAGGGTTAGCCTCAGCCCTAGGATAGTGTTAGAGTTAGGGTTAGTGTTAGCATCAGCCCTAGGATAGTGATAGGGTTAGGGTTTGGGTTAGCATCAGCCCTAGGATAGTGTTAGTGTTAGGGTTAGCATCAGCCCTAGGATAGTGTTACCGTTAGTGTTAGGGTTAGCATCAGCCCTAGGATAGTATTAGGGTTAGGGTTAGGGTTAGCATCAGCTCTAGGATAGTGTTAGGGTTAGGGTTAGGGTTAGCATCAGCCCTACGATAGTGTTAGGGTTAGGGTTAGGGTTAGCATCAGCCCTAGGATAGTGTTAGTGTTAGGGTTAGCATCAGCCCTAGGATAGTGTTAGGGTTAGGGTTAACATAAACCCTAGGATAGTGTTAGGGTTAGGTTTAGGGTTATCATCAGGCCTAGGATAGTGTTAGGGTTAGGGTTAGCATCAGCTCTAGGATAGTGTTAGGGTTAGGGTCAGGGTTAGCATCAGCCCTAGGATAGTGTTAAGGTTAGGGTTAGGGTTATAATCACGCCTAGGATAGTGTGAGGGCTAGGGTTAGCATCAGACTTAGGATAGTGTTAGGGTTAGGGTTAGGGTTAGCATCAGCCCTAGGATAGTGTTAGGGTTAGGGTTAGCATCAGCCCTAGGATAGTGTTAGGGTTAGGGTTAGCATCAGCCCTAGCATAGTGTTAGGGTTAGGGTTAACATAAACCCTAGGATAGTGTTAGGGTTAGGGTTAGGGTTATCATCAGGCCTAGGATAGTGTTAGGGTTAGGGTTAGGGTTAGCATCAGTTAAAGGATAGTGTTAGGGTTAGCGTTATGGTTAGCATCAGCCCTAGGATAGTGTTAGGGTTAGGGTTAGGGTTAGCATCAGCCCTAGGATAGTGTTAGGGTTAGGGTTAGGGTTATCATCAGGCCTAGGATAGTGTTAGGGTTAGGGATAGCATCAGCCCTAGGATACTGTTAGGGTTAGGGTTAGGGTTAGCATCAGCCCTAGGATAGTGTTAGGGTTAGGGTTAGCATCAGCCCTAGGATAGTGTTAGGGTTAGGGTTAGGGTTAGCATCAGGCCTAGGATAGTGTTAGGGTTAGGGTTAGCATCAGCCCTAGGACAGCGTTAGGGTTAGGGTTAGGGTTAGCATCAGCCCTAGGATAGTGTTAGGGTTAGGGTTAGCATCAGCCCTAGGATAGTGTTAGGGTTAGGGTTAGGGTTAGCATCAGGCCTAGGATAGTGTTAGGGTTAGGGTTAGCATTAGCCCTAGGATAGTGTTAGGGTTAGTGTTAGGGTTAGCATCAGCCGTAGGATAGTGTTAGGGTTAGGGTTAGCCTCAGCCCTAAGATAGTGTTAGAGTTAGTGTTAGGGTTAGCATCAGCCCTAGGATAGTGTTAGGGTTAGGGTTAGGGTTAGCATCAGCCCTAGGATAGTGTTAGTGTTAGGGTTAGCATTAGCCCTAGGATAGTGTTAGGGTTAGGGTTAGGGTTAGCATCCGCCCTAGGATAGTGTTAGGGTTAGGGATAGGGTTAGCATCAGCCCTAGGATAGTGTTAGGGTTATGGTTAGGTTTAGCATCAGCCCTAGGATAGTGTTAGGGTAAGGGTTAGGGTTAGCATCAGGCCTAGGATTGTGTTAGGGTTACGGTTAGAATCAGCCCTAGGATAGTGTTAGGGTTAGGGTTAGGGTTAGCATCAGCCCTACGATAGTGTTAGGGTTAGGGTTAGGGTTATCATCAGGCCTAGGATAGTGTTAGGGTTAGGGTAAGCATCAGCCCTTGGATAGTGTTAGGGTTAGGGTTAGGGTTAGCATCATCCCTAGGATAGTGTCAGCGTTAGGGTTAGCATCAACCCTAGGATAGTGTTTGGGTTAGGGTTAGGGTTAGCATCAGCCTTAGGATAGTGTTAGGGTTAGCGTTAGGGTTAGCATCAGCCGTACGATAGTGTTTGGGTTAGGGTTAGCCTCAGCCCTAAGATAGTGTTAGAGTTAGGGTTAGGGTTAGCATCAGCCCTAGGATAGTGTTAGGGTTAGGGTTAGCATCAGCCCTAGGAGAGTGTTAGGGTTAGGGTTAGGGTTAGCATCAGCCCTAGGATAGTGTTAGGATTAGGGTTAGAATCAACCCTAGGATAGTGTTAGGGTTAGGGTTAGGGTTAGCTTCAGCCCTAGGATAGTGTTAGGGTTAGGGTTAGCCTCAGCCCTAGGAGAGTGTTAGGGTTAGGGTTAGGGTTAGCATCAGCCCTAGGATAATGTTAGGGTTAGGGTTAGGGTTAGCATCCGCCCTAGGATAGTGTTAGGGTTAGGGATAGGGTTAGCATCAGCCCTAGGATAGTGTTAGGGTTAGGGTTCGGGTTAGGGTTAGGGTTAGGGTTAGGGTTAGCATCAGCTCTATGATAGTGTTAGGGTAGGGGTTAGGGTTAGCATCAGGCCTAGGATAGTGTTAGGATTACGGTTAGAATCAGCCCTAGGATAGTGTTACATTTAGGGTTAGGGTTAGCATCAGCCCTAGGATAGTGTTAGGTTTAGGGTTATGGATATCATCAGGCATAGGGTATTGTTAGTGTTAGGGTTAGCATCAGCCCTAGGATAGTGTTAGGGTTTGGGTTAGGGTTAGCATCAGCCCTAGGATAGTGTTAGGGTTAGGGTTAGGGTTAGCTTCAACCCTAGGATACTGTTAGGGTTAGGGTTAGGGTTAGCATCAGCCCTAGTATATTATTAGGGTTAGGGTTAGCATCAGACCTAGAATAGTGTTAGGGTTAGGGTTAGGGTTAGCATCAGCCGTAGGATAGTGTTGGGGTAGGGTTAGCCTCAGCCCTAGGATAGTGTTAGAGTTAGGGTTAGTGTTAGCATCAGCCCTAGGATAGTGATAGGGTTAGGGTTTGGGTTAGCATCAGCCCTAGGATAGTGTTAGTGTTAGGGTTAGCATCAGCCCTAGGATAGTGTTACCGTTAGTGTTAGGGTTAGCATCAGCCCTAGGATAGTATTAGGGTTAGGGTTAGGGTTAGCATCAGCTCTAGGATAGTGTTAGGGTTAGGGTTAGGGTTAGCATCAGCCCTACGATAGTGTTAGGGTTAGGGTTAGGGTTATCATCAGGCCTAGGATAGTGTTAGGGTTAGGGTAAGCATCAGCACTTGGATAGTGTTAGGGTTAGGGTTAGGGTTAGCATCAGCCCTAGGATAGTGTCAGCGTTAGGGTTAGCATCAACCCTAGGATAGTGTTTGGGTTAGGGTTAGGGTTAGCATCAGCCTTAGGATAGTGTTAGGGTTAGGGTTAGGGTTAGCATCAGCCGTACGATAGTGTTTGGGTTAGGGTTAGCCTCAGCCCTAAGATAGTGTTAGAGTTAGGGTTAAGGTTAGCATCAGCCCTAGGATAGTGTTAGGGTTAGGGTTAGGGTTAGCATCAGCCCTAGGATAGTGTTAGTGTTAGGGTTAGCATCAGCCCTAGGATAGTGTTAGGGTTAGGGTTAACATAAACCCTAGGATAGTGTTAGGGTTAGGTTTAGGGTTATCATCAGGCCTAGGATAGTGTTAGGGTTAGGGTTAGCATCAGCTCTAGGATAGTGTTAGGGTTAGGGTCAGGGTTAGCATCAGCCCTAGGATAGTGTTAAGGTTAGGGTTAGGGTTATCATCACGTGTAGGATAGTGTGAGTGCTAGGGTTAGCATCAGACTTAGGATAGTGTTAGGGTTAGGGTTAGGGTTAGCATCAGCCCTAGGATAGTGTTAGGGTTAGGGTTAGCATCAGCCCTAGGATAGTGTTAGGGTTAGGGTTAGCATCAGCCCTAGCATAGTGTTAGGATTAGGGTTAACATAAACCCTAGGATAGTGTTAGGGTTAGGGTTAGGGTTATCATCAGGCCTAGGATAGTGTTAGGGTTAGGGTTAGGGTTAGCATCAGTTAAAGGATAGTGTTAGGGTTAGCGTTATGGTTAGCATCAGCCCTAGGATAGTGTTAGGGTTAGGGTTAGGGTTAGCATCAGCCCTAGGATAGTGTTAGGGTTACGGTTAGCATCAGCCCTAGGATAGTGTTAGGGTTAGGGTTAGGGTTATCATCAGGCCTAGGATAGTGTTAGGGTTAGGGATAGCATCAGCCCTAGGATACTGTTAGGGTTAGGGTTAGGGTTAGCATCAGCCCTAGGATAGTGTTAGGGTTAGGGTTAGCATCAGCCCTAGGATAGTGTTAGGGTTAGGGTTAGGGTTAGCATCAGGCCTAGGATAGTGTTAGGGTTAGGGTTAGCATCAGCCCTAGGACAGCGTTAGGGTTAGGGTTAGGGTTAGCATCAGCCCTAGGATAGTGTTAGGGTTAGGGTTAGCATCAGCCCTAGGATAGTGTTAGGGTTAGGGTTAGGGTTAGCATCAGGCCTAGGATAGTGTTAGGGTTAGGGTTAGCATTAGCCCTAGGATAGTGTTAGGTTAGTGTTAGGGTTAGCATAAGCCGTAGGATAGTGTTAGGGTTAGGGTTAGCCTCAGCCCTAAGATAGTGTTAGAGTTAGTGTTAGGGTTAGCATCAGCCCTAGGATAGTGTTAGGGTTAGGGTTAGCATCAGCCCTAGCATAGTGTTAGGGTTAGGGTTAACATAAACCCTAGGATAGTGTTAGGGTTAGGGTTAGGGTTATCATCAGGCCTAGGATAGTGTTAGGGTTAGGGTTAGGGTTAGCATCAGTTAAAGGATAGTGTTAGGGTTAGCGTTATGGTTAGCATCAGCCCTAGGATAGTGTTAGGGTTAGGGTTAGGGTTAGCATCAGCCCTAGGATAGTGTTAGGGTTAGGGTTAGGGTTATCATCAGGCCTAGGATAGTGTTAGGGTTAGGGATAGCATCAGCCCTAGGATACTGTTAGGGTTAGGGTTAGGGTTAGCATCAGCCCTAGGATAGTGTTAGGGTTAGGGTTAGCATCAGCCCTAGGATAGTGTTAGGGTTAGGGTTAGGGTTAGCATCAGGCCTAGGATAGTGTTAGGGTTAGGGTTAGCATCAGCCCTAGGACAGCGTTAGGGTTAGGGTTAGGGTTAGCATCAGCCCTAGGATAGTGTTAGGGTTAGGGTTAGCATCAGCCCTAGGATAGTGTTAGGGTTAGGGTTAGGGTTAGCATCAGGCCTAGGATAGTGTTAGGGTTAGGGTTAGCATTAGCCCTAGGATAGTGTTAGGGTTAGTGTTAGGGTTAGCATCAGCCGTAGGATAGTGTTAGGGTTAGGGTTAGCCTCAGCCCTAAGATAGTGTTAGAGTTAGTGTTAGGGTTAGCATCAGCCCTAGGATAGTGTTAGGGTTAGGGTTAGGGTTAGCATCAGCCCTAGGATAGTGTTAGTGTTAGGGTTAGCATTAGCCCTAGGATAGTGTTAGGGTTAGGGTTAGGGTTAGCATCCGCCCTAGGATAGTGTTAGGGTTAGGGATAGGGTTAGCATCAGCCCTAGGATAGTGTTAGGGTTATGGTTAGGTTTAGCATCAGCCCTAGGATAGTGTTAGGGTAAGGGTTAGGGTTAGCATCAGGCCTAGGATTGTGTTAGGGTTACGGTTAGAATCAGCCCTAGGATAGTGTTAGGGTTAGGGTTAGGGTTAGCATCAGCCCTACGATAGTGTTAGGGTTAGGGTTAGGGTTATCATCAGGCCTAGGATAGTGTTAGGGTTAGGGTAAGCATCAGCCCTTGGATAGTGTTAGGGTTAGGGTTAGGGTTAGCATCATCCCTAGGATAGTGTCAGCGTTAGGGTTAGCATCAACCCTAGGATAGTGTTTGGGTTAGGGTTAGGGTTAGCATCAGCCTTAGGATAGTGTTAGGGTTAGCGTTAGGGTTAGCATCAGCCGTACGATAGTGTTTGGGTTAGGGTTAGCCTCAGCCCTAAGATAGTGTTAGAGTTAGGGTTAGGGTTAGCATCAGCCCTAGGATAGTGTTAGGGTTAGGGTTAGCATCAGCCCTAGGAGAGTGTTAGGGTTAGGGTTAGGGTTAGCATCAGCCCTAGGATAGTGTTAGGATTAGGGTTAGAATCAACCCTAGGATAGTGTTAGGGTTAGGGTTAGGGTTAGCTTCAGCCCTAGGATAGTGTTAGGGTTAGGGTTAGCCTCAGCCCTAGGAGAGTGTTAGGGTTAGGGTTAGGGTTAGCATCAGCCCTAGGATAATGTTAGGGTTAGGGTTAGGGTTAGCATCCGCCCTAGGATAGTGTTAGGGTTAGGGATAGGGTTAGCATCAGCCCTAGGATAGTGTTAGGGTTAGGGTTCGGGTTAGGGTTAGGGTTAGGGTTAGGGTTAGCATCAGCTCTATGATAGTGTTAGGGTAGGGGTTAGGGTTAGCATCAGGCCTAGGATAGTGTTAGGATTACGGTTAGAATCAGCCCTAGGATAGTGTTACATTTAGGGTTAGGGTTAGCATCAGCCCTAGGATAGTGTTAGGTTTAGGGTTATGGATATCATCAGGCATAGGGTATTGTTAGTGTTAGGGTTAGCATCAGCCCTAGGATAGTGTTAGGGTTTGGGTTAGGGTTAGCATCAGCCCTAGGATAGTGTTAGGGTTAGGGTTAGGGTTAGCTTCAACCCTAGGATACTGTTAGGGTTAGGGTTAGGGTTAGCATCAGCCCTAGTATATTATTAGGGTTAGGGTTAGCATCAGACCTAGAATAGTGTTAGGGTTAGGGTTAGGGTTAGCATCAGCCGTAGGATAGTGTTGGGGTAGGGTTAGCCTCAGCCCTAGGATAGTGTTAGAGTTAGGGTTAGTGTTAGCATCAGCCCTAGGATAGTGATAGGGTTAGGGTTTGGGTTAGCATCAGCCCTAGGATAGTGTTAGTGTTAGGGTTAGCATCAGCCCTAGGATAGTGTTACCGTTAGTGTTAGGGTTAGCATCAGCCCTAGGATAGTATTAGGGTTAGGGTTAGGGTTAGCATCAGCTCTAGGATAGTGTTAGGGTTAGGGTTAGGGTTAGCATCAGCCCTACGATAGTGTTAGGGTTAGGGTTAGGGTTATCATCAGGCCTAGGATAGTGTTAGGGTTAGGGTAAGCATCAGCACTTGGATAGTGTTAGGGTTAGGGTTAGGGTTAGCATCAGCCCTAGGATAGTGTCAGCGTTAGGGTTAGCATCAACCCTAGGATAGTGTTTGGGTTAGGGTTAGGGTTAGCATCAGCCTTAGGATAGTGTTAGGGTTAGGGTTAGGGTTAGCATCAGCCGTACGATAGTGTTTGGGTTAGGGTTAGCCTCAGCCCTAAGATAGTGTTAGAGTTAGGTTTAAGGTTAGCATCAGCCCTAGGATAGTGTTAGGGTTAGGGTTAGGGTTAGCATCAGCCCTAGGATAGTGTTAGTGTTAGGGTTAGCATCAGCCCTAGGATAGTGTTAGGGTTAGGGTTAACATAAACCCTAGGATAGTGTTAGGGTTAGGTTTAGGGTTATCATCAGGCCTAGGATAGTGTTAGGGTTAGGGTTAGCATCAGCTCTAGGATAGTGTTAGGGTTAGGGTCAGGGTTAGCATCAGCCCTAGGATAGTGTTAAGGTTAGGGTTAGGGTTATCATCACGCGTAGGATAGTGTGAGTGCTAGGGTTAGCATCAGACTTAGGATAGTGTTAGGGTTAGGGTTAGGGTTAGCATCAGCCCTAGGATAGTGTTAGGGTTAGGGTTAGCATCAGCCCTAGGATAGTGTTAGGGTTAGGGTTAGCATCAGCCCTAGCATAGTGTTAGGATTAGGGTTAACATAAACCCTAGGATAGTGTTAGGGTTAGGGTTAGGGTTATCATCAGGCCTAGGATAGTGTTAGGGTTAGGGTTAGGGTTAGCATCAGTTAAAGGATAGTGTTAGGGTTAGCGTTATGGTTAGCATCAGCCCTAGGATAGTGTTAGGGTTAGGGTTAGGGTTAGCATCAGCCCTAGGATAGTGTTAGGGTTACGGTTAGCATCAGCCCTAGGATAGTGTTAGGGTTAGGGTTAGGGTTATCATCAGGCCTAGGATAGTGTTAGGGTTAGGGATAGCATCAGCCCTAGGATACTGTTAGGGTTAGGGTTAGGGTTAGCATCAGCCCTAGGATAGTGTTAGGGTTAGGGTTAGCATCAGCCCTAGGATAGTGTTAGGGTTAGGGTTAGGGTTAGCATCAGGCCTAGGATAGTGTTAGGGTTAGGGTTAGCATCAGCCCTAGGACAGCGTTAGGGTTAGGGTTAGGGTTAGCATCAGCCCTAGGATAGTGTTAGGGTTAGGGTTAGCATCAGCCCTAGGATAGTGTTAGGGTTAGGGTTAGGGTTAGCATCAGGCCTAGGATAGTGTTAGGGTTAGGGTTAGCATTAGCCCTAGGATAGTGTTAGGTTAGTGTTAGGGTTAGCATAAGCCGTAGGATAGTGTTAGGGTTAGGGTTAGCCTCAGCCCTAAGATAGTGTTAGAGTTAGTGTTAGGGTTAGCATCAGCCCTAGGATAGTGTTAGGGTTAGGGTTAGGGTTAGCATCAGCCCTAGGATAGTGTTAGTGTTAGGGTTAGCATTAGCCCTAGGATAGTGTTAGGGTTAGGGTTAGGGTTAGCATCCGCCCTAGGATACTGTTAGGGTTAGGGATAGGGTTAGCATCAGCCCTAGGATAGTGTTAGGGTTATGGTTAGGTTTAGGATCAGCCCTAGGATAGTGTTAGGGTAAGGGTTAGGGTTAGCATCAGGCCTAGGATTGTGTTAGGGTTACGGTTAGAATCAGCCCTAGGATAGTGTTAGGGTTAGGGTTAGGGTTAGAATCAGCCCTAGGATAGTGTTAGGGTTAGGGTTGGGGATAGCATCAGCCCTAGGATATTATTGGGGTTAGGGTTAGCATCAGCCCTAGAATAGTGTTAGGGTTAGGGTTAGGGTTAGCACCAGGCCTAGGATAGTGTTAGTGTTAGGGTTAGCATCAGCCTTAGGATAGTGTTAGGGTTAGGGTTAGGGTTAGCATCAGCCGTAGGATAGTGTTAGGGTTAGGGTTAGCCTCAGCCCTAGGATAGTGTTAGAGTTAGGGTTAGTGTTAGCATCAGCCCTAGGATAGTGTTAGGGTTAGGGTTTGGGTTAGCATCAGCCCTAGGATAGTGTTAGTGTTAGGGTTAGCATCAGCCCTAGGATAGTGTTAGCGCTAGGGTTAGGGTTAGCATCAGCCCTAGGATAGTGTTAGGGTTAGGGTTAGCTTCAGCCCTAGGAGAGTGTTAGGGTTAGGGATAGGGTTAGCATCAGGCCTAGGATAGTGTTAGGGTTAGGGATAGGGTTAGCATCAGGGCTAGGATAGTGTTAGGGTTACGGTTAGAATCAGCCCTAGGATAGTTTTAGGGTTAGGGTTAGGGTTAGCATCAGCCCTAGGATAGTGTTAGGTTTAGGGTTAGGGATATCATCAGGCCTAGGATATTGTTAGGGTTAGGGTTAGCATCAGCCCTAGGATAGTGTTAGAGTTAGGGTTAGGGTTAGCATCAGCCCTAGGATAGTTTT